>NC_050574.1:75044871-75784871 GCF_011100635.1 Trichosurus vulpecula | reverse complement strand
TATATGTATATATATATATATGTAATATGTATGTTATATATATATTATATATATATACATGCACACACACACACACACACACACACACACCCCTATATGCATTTGTCAGTGAGGCAAAGCCGATAGAGGCCTGCCCTTAGAGTGATAATAACAAGAATATCTAGCATTTAGATGGCACCTACTACTATGTGTCAGGCACTGTGCTAAGCATCTGACAAATATTATCTCATTTGAGCCTCATCACAACCCTGGGAAATAGAGAATGGTATTATCCCTGTTTTACAGATTGGGACATTGAGGCAGCTAAAGGCTGAATTCCTCATCCAAGGTCACACGGCTTGCAAGTGTCTCAGGCCAGATTTGAACTTAGGTCTCTGGGACCAGCACGCTACCTACTGCAACACCTAGCTGCCTCAATAAGGTCAAGGGAGACCTGGGTTCAAGTCTTGCCGCTTACAAGTCAGTGACCCAGGAAACTCTCTACAATTGTAAGTTATGGGTGAGCTGTCTCATCTGCCACACCACTATGTCTCACAGCAGTTAAGTCATAGATAGGGATCCAATAGGTGTGAATGGGATCACTTGCACACATGTACACTGTGTGCCTCTGGGCATGCATCTGTATGTATGTACATATGCATGTTTATATGTCTAAATGAATACATACTTGTGTTGACGTGTACATCTATATTGAGGCATAAGAAGCATACATCTGTGTGTGAACATACGTGAATATTCATGTATGCACCCAGTGTGAGCACTGCCTCAGTACAGGACACACATGTATACTCACACACACATGAATCTGAAGGTGGGTGCATTATAGACCTCTGGGTAAATGGCACGCATGTGTGAAAATGCAAATATCTGTGCATAAGTCATTGCGCATATGTGTGCATATGTGCATATGTGAAGTGAAGGCAGCTGAAGAGGTTCACGTGGTTTCTTCCCAATGTGCCTTGCACAGTTTCTCCAGGGCACATATTCTGCCCCAGCTGAGGGGGGTTAGGAGGAAGAGAGTGTTCAGTGGGAAGCCAGCCTGCTTGTTCTAGACAAAACTGAAAGCTGGCCAACATGTGGAACCCAGGCTTGGAAACTGCCCAGAGCCCTCCTCCCCAGGAAACCTGGATTTCAGTGGGAGTCACTGGCAGTGGTCCCAAAGGGAAAGGAAAGGAGGGAGGGAGGTGTGAAGGAATATAAGGAACAGACTCAGAGAAACTACAGCTCTGATGCTTGGTACAGCGGAGAACCTGAGGGAAGGGAAGGAAGAGGTGTCATTCTGCAAGAGAATTTCCTGTCTCTAGTGAGAATGGACATGGAATCAAAATATAGGACAGAGCAATGGAGAGATAGATTTGGACTCAAAGGACCCTGGTTCAAATTTTGGCTTTGACTCTTATTACCTGGGTGACCTTGGGCCTGTCACTTCAGTTCCCTAGGCCTCAGTCTCCTCAGATGTAAAATGAAGAGGTTGGTCTAGATGACCTCAAAGGTACCTTCCAGCTCCAGCATTCTATGTTCTGTGGTCCAAACCTATGCTTCTCTGATCCCATGCCTAGCAGAATATAGAGCATTAAAAGTCACAAAGTCCAACTCCCTCATCGTACAAGTGGGGAAACTGAAGCACAGCGGGGCAGTGACTTTCCTAAGATCATGCAGAGAGGGCAGAATTGGCACAGGAACCTAAGTTCCATCTATCTGAGAATCTTTTCATCATAGCACTCTGCCTTTTGGGAGCATCTGATAGAAGTACCCAAAGGGAGCATATGAGTGTGGGTGTCATTGGATAACTCATGTGTAGGGGAGGTGGAGATACGTAGAATCTGCACCACACTTTTTAACACATGATTATATTTTGCCTTTTTTACAGGAACCTGTGATTTAGTGGAAAACATCCTAGAGACCTGGGTTTGAGTCCTGGCACTTCTTCTTTGTTAGCCCTGTGTCCCCCTGCCTTATGCCTCAGTTTCTGCCTCTGTAAAAATGGAGAGCATAATACTCATACTTTAGGTGACATGGTATAGAGAAAAGAATGCCGGGCTTGGAGTCAGAAGTGACCTGAGTTCCACCCCACCCCCACCCCTTACATGTACTAGCCATGCTGTTTTGGTGAGTTAAACTCTCTGAGCCTCAGCTTCATCCTCTGTAAAACGGGGATAGTAATTACCTGTAACACCTTCCTCGCAGAGTCATCACTAGAATCAAATGAGATGATTTTCATACAGCACTTCACAAACCTTAAAAGTGTTCTTATTACCCATCGTCTCTCGGTAAGGTCCAAGTAAAACACCTTGTAAAGCACTAGACGTGAGGGGTGGCTAAATGGGATAGTGCATGGTGTGCTGGACCTGGGATCCAAGAGAACCAAGTTCAAATTCCACATCATACACTTATTAGCTGTGTGACCCTGGGCAAGTTAGCTAACAGCTGTCTGCCTCAGTTTCCTCATCTGTAAAATCAGAATAATAACAGCGCCTACCTCCCAGGGTCATTGTGAGGATCAAATGAGATGATATTTGTAAACTACTTAGCGCAGTGCCTGGCGCATAGTAGGCACCATATAAATGTTACTTATTATTGTTATCATTAGTATTGTTGTAATCTCTGTTTCTTGGGGGTATATGAGTCTTCTTACCTGCACGACTAAGGAGGACTGGTGTCTTCTGGTCTTTCCCCATATGGGTGGGAAATTTAGCATGTGGGGATGAAGGATGATTCCTCACGGAGTTCAGGAAAAATTCATTAATAAATTTGATCGTCAGTGGAAAGGAATCCTGCAGTGGAACGAATCTCGAACTGGATGCTTAACAGATGCTGGTTAAGCTGTTGAGCTGTTGACTTGGAGTCAGGAGTCTGGTTCTGAGGTCCAACTTACTAGAGGTATGACCTTGGACAATTCACTTCCCATCCATGAGCCTTATTATGTAGGAAAAGGATAATAATTGCTCTGCCTTCCTCTCAAGGATATTGTGAGAATTGATGATATATGTGGAAATACCTTATAAATTTAAAGAGCTAGAAGAAAGGTAAGTTGTTATGACTAGATAACCACTGTCTTGGGAATCAGGAAACATGGATGCAGGAGATCATAGTCCCAGATGTGCCACTTAATAGCTTAATAGTGACCTTGCCCAAGTCTTTTTACCTGAGTCTCAGTTTCCTCCTCTGCAGCTCCAACAATCTATGTTCTAAGTTTTTGTTCTAATCTTTTCTTCACATTCTAACATTCTATGCTCTGTTTCCTGGAAGCCTCTTCTAATTCTGATATTCTATGTTGTATGTTTTAACACTCTATGATTTAAGGCCCCTTCCAGCTCTGACATTCTATGGTCTAAGGTCCTTTCCAGCTCTGACAGTCTGTGTTCTAAGGTACCTTCCACCTCTGACATTCTATATTCCAAGGTCCCTTCCACCTCCTACATTTTATGATCTAAGGCCCCTCCCAGCTCTGACATTCTATGATCTAAGGGCCCTTCCACCTCTGACATTCTATGTTCTAAATTCTCTTCCACATCTGACATTCTATATTCCAAGGTCCCTTCCACCTCTGACATTTTATGATCTAAGGTCCCTTCCAGCTCTGACATTCTATGATCTAAGGTTTCTCCCAGCTCTGGCATTCTTTGTCCTGAGGTATCTTACATCTCTGACACTCTGTGGTTCTCTGTTCCCAGCCTATGGATTCTGCAACCATAGGCAGATGCTTGAGTTTGTGGACATAAGAACTCTGCCCCCTCTGCCTCAGGAAGATGCTATCAAGCCCACAGGCTCCTGTCTTGGGCTCCCTTTCGTTGAGAGATTTTACGTCAAGTGCTTTTCATTCAGAACTGTAGCCTTTAATATGTTTTACAGGAAGCCCTTTTATGTGTCAATAAAAAACAGAGCGATTATAGCAGGCTATGAAAGGCAGCAGCTAGGAGCTCAGAGCTGCTGTATGTTTAGAAAGAGCAGATACATTTCCCTGGAGAACGACATGATCAGTGCCTTTACTGGTTCATTATTGTATCAGTCATATACGAGATCTTGTTAAAGAAATACACAGCCTTCCACAATTGCTTTAGAGAAATAGAAAGAGAGAGACCCTCCTGGCTGCCTCCAGTATAAATCCTTTTCTTTTTCTTTACCAAGTCTTGAAGAAAAATAGATGGAGGGAAGCCAAGAGCAGAAACCAGAAATGCCAAGGGCAATTAACTTGGTATTTTAATAACTCTTTCTAATCCACAGGCTCTGAAGTCTTCCCCTGTTCATAGAATCAGAGAGGCTGTGATCTTAGGTAAAGTTAAAAGAGGACGGTACATCCAGAACACTAGAAGTGATTGTTAGTGATAGCTCTAGAGGTGGAAGAGACCTCGGAAGCCACCTAATCTAACCCTATTGTCCCCTGCCCCTGTCAGGCCACCTCTAGAGTATAGTGTTCAGTTCTGGGTGTTAGATTTTGGGAAGGACAGAGACAAACTGGAGCATGTCTAAAGGGGAACACACAAAACAGGGAGGTAAATTGAAGCCATGGGGATTAGCCAAAGGAATTGAGATGTTTAGGCAGCTAAGGGCACAGTGGATAGAGATTCGAACTTGGATTCAAATCCTGAGTTCAAATCCAGCCTTAGACACTTAATAGTTGTCTGATCTTGGGCAAGTCACCTCTGTATTTCTTAATTTCCTTGTCTGTCAAATGATAGAGGTTTTGAAGTATTGCCCATGCTTGCTCCCAGCGGCCAGAAAGAGAAGGAACACGTAGATATTGTAGATTTCAGTTTGATGTAGAGGAAAAGTTACTAATAGATAAAGCTGCACAAAAATTACAGATGCCTCAGAAAGTAATGAGCACCCCGTCACTGGAGGTCTCCAAGCAGAGCCTTGGTTACCGTTCTGTTGAGGATGTTGTGAAGAGGATTCCTGTTGGGACCCAGATTGTACTAGATGTCCTCTGAGTTCCAGTCTGACTCTGTGCTTCTGTGAGACTGTGCAGAAGAAAAGGCCACAGATTTGGAGCAAGGGCACTGGGTTTAAGTCCCAACTCTACCCCTCCATAGCTGTTTGACTTCGTAACCTTCCTTAGCCTCAGTTATCTCATCTGTAAAATGGAGATGCATGCCTTATCTCATAAAGTTGTCTTAATGAAAGCACCCTGTAAACTATAAAGCTCTATGGAATTGGAGGCCATCATTATCTAAAAATATCCCTGAGTTCATCAGATGCCAGAACAGCTTCCTGAGTGAACTGGCCTCATCCTTATCTCTCCAGCCTCCTCATAGGCACTGCCACAATCTAGTGACCAGCAGAAAGAGGAAAAACCATTGGCCAGAGCTAGAAAAAGATGATCATCAGGTTTAGAGCTGGAAGGGACCTTTGAGGCCATCTTCTCTCATTTTATACATGAGGAAACTGAGGACCAGGAAAATTAAATGAATTGCCCAAGGTCGTAGATGGAGTACCAAGCAGAGCCAGGAGTTGAACTCCAATCAAATTTACTCACAAGTCAAGACCTCATCGCATTATATCATTTGTCCTCTTTGAAAACGAAGGACAGACAACACCACCAAATCCACTGTTTTTTTTTCTTCTAGGATAGCAAAGGTTCTTTTTTGTAACAGAGACTCCTTTGGCACTCCAGTGAAGCCTGTGGACCCTTTCTCAGAATAATGAGTTTTATTTTGTATTCAAATTTATTTGAATTTATTCAAAATTAAAGGAAATTCTAGATTTCAGTTAGAGAGTAGTGAAAATAAAGATGCACTTTTCCATCCAAGTTCACAGACCTCCTGAAATTTGTCCGTGGACCAGGTTAAGAACTTCTGTGCTTCAGGGAACAGGTGTTGGGTCAGAGGTGCGAAAGGAGATATGGGTCATGTAATGAGAGAGAAGACTTGCAGTTTGAGGTACTGCATAAGCTGAAGAACGTTCAGGAGATGGACAACAAGGATGAGTCTATGTCACCTAAGGATCAATGAGAGGATCTGGAGGAGACCAGATGGGGGAGGGGAAGGAAGGAGGCACAATATTCAAGTATTCTAAGGACTGTCATGTAGTAGAGGGGACCTGTTCTGCTTGGACCTGGTGGGAAGAACCAGGAAAAATGGGTGCAAGTTACAAAGAGGTAAATTTAAGCTTAATATCAGGAAAAATATACCGACAATGTCTAAAAGCAGATGCTTCAAGGGGTGGTGGAGTCTCCCTCATCCAAGCAGAGGTTGAACAGTCACTCGTTGGGTGTGTTATGGCAGGAGAGGTTTCCTTAGGTATGGATTGGATCTACTAAGGTCCTTTCTGATTCTCATATTCTGAGATTCTTTGATTCTGTGGTGAAAAGGGCTAGTCATTAAAAATAAAATCCCAAACTTGGATTTCATAATGTTGGAGTCTTATCTCCCTACTAGATGTTGAGTTTCATGAGACTTATGTCTTACCTCAACTTTCTATCCCTCTAGCACCTAATATAAGGTTCTGAAGATGGAATCAATCAGTCAATCAAAGGGCACTTATTAAGTGCTTACTGTGTGCCAGTCACTGTTCTGGGAGCTAGAAAGACAAGGGCAAAACCGAAATTGTCCCAGGCTTCAGGGAGTTTAGATGCCCACAGTGGGGCAGAGGGGAAATCTGTGTCTATATAAGTATAGTTTAAAAGTATTATTTCAGGAGAGGAACTAACGGGGGTGAGGGAGGGCAGGATAAGACTTGTATTAGAATTGTGTTGAGCTTTGAACTAAGCTCTAGGGATTCTAAGAGGCTGGATTGCCAAGAGAGTGCATTGGTTTGTTCCAAGTTGTTTAAATGTTGTCTTCCCCATTAGACTGTAGGTTCCTCCAGTGCAGGGACTGTTTGTGCCTTTCTTTGTATCTTTGCACAGTAACTGGCATGTAGTAGGCACTTAATATATGCTTTTTGACTTGACTTCAAGAGTTGTCTTCATGTGGAGAGTGGTTTAGGGATAGAGCACTTGGAAAACTTGGGTTTGTATCCCAGCTCCAACACTTACCAGCTGTGGGACCCAGGACAAGTCACCTAATGTTTCTGAGTCTCAGTTTCCTCATCTGCCAAGTGGGGTTAGTAAAATTAGCACCACCTACCCTCAAAGGGAAATGGGGAAGGAAGTATTTTTGCAAGGACTAGAGACAAGAGAGCTACTTTTAGTTACACTTGCTGTATCTGTATTACTGTACACATGGCTCTTGGGAAGCCATGGCTGCAGCTTCAGCTGCCCCATGTAGGGGCCTGGCCTGTGATAGGAAGATGATTAAGGCTGTACCAGCCTCGAAAGCCAAGTGCTGAAATAGACAGAGCACTGGGTCTGGAGTCAAAAAGACCCAAGTTCAAATCTAGCCTCAGACACTTAGTCCTGAAACCTGGGGCAAATGTCTTAAGTTCTGTCTGCTTCAGCTTTCTCAACTGTAAACTGGGAATAATAACCCCATTTGCCTCTCAGGATTGTTGTGAAGCTCAAACGAGGTGATGTTTGCAAAGCACTTAGCAGAGTAGCTGGCATATAGTAGAAGGCACTTAATAAATGCTTGTTCCCCTTCTTAGGCTGGAGCCTTGGGCTCTGGAACTCATCACTTCCAGGTTTCGACAGCTTACTAGGTTTCATTTTCTTTCACTAGTCAAAGCCTGGTGAGAGGTCACCTGACCTGTTTCTGGATGGATGAAGGGAAAGACATGAAGACGAGCCTGAGAAGAAGGGGATGAACTCCAGGCACTCCAGGGGCCAGGCAGGGACTGAGGAAAGAAGAAAAAATAAAGAGACCATTCCTGAGATACAAGGGGCTCCTGGCCAACAGAGAGGATGGCAAACCTGGGTGCCTTCAAATGCTACATGGATATTAGCTCTTATTAGTAAGACAAATTCAGGGTTTCTGACAAGCTACTAATAACAGCTAATAGCATTCCAAGGCTTGCAAAGACCTTTATATACATTATCGCATTCAGTCCTCACAACAACCCTGGGAGGTAGATGGTATGACTATCCCCATTTTACAGATGAAGACATTGAGGTGCAGAGGTGATAGGTGACTTGCCAGGGGCCACACAACAATTCAGTGTTTGAGGCATGATTCAAAGTCAAGCATTTCTGACTCTGACTCAAGCATTCTCTCTACTCGAATATTGCCTTTTCTCTTTATATACTCTCCCCTCTTCAGGGCCTCAGTTTTCTCATCTGTATAATGAGGGTATTAGATTAGATCATCACTAAGGTCCCTTTCAGCTCCAAAGAGCTCATTTGATCTAATACCCTACTTCATAAGTAGGAAAACTGAAGCCCAGAGTGATCTCTGGAATGTCCAGGATCACCCAGGGAGCTGATGGCACAGACAGGGCTTAAAATTAGGTCTTCCTTTAGGAGAACTCATCCCACAGTGACCACTCTTCCCCTGACATATGCAATGCCTCTTGCATGGCATACCCTAAGCCCAGAGCAATGGAAATAGGGAAGGCCCTGTGACTGTGTATGGAAGAGAAGGGAGCACAAAGAAACATGAAAGGAAAATGTAACTGAGGCTTTATTAATTGTCAGCTTCAGTGCCTCAGCAGAAGGGGGAAAGAATGGCAAACTTTCCTGTCTCATTAATCTCCCCTCGAGCAGTGGCCCTGGCAGGCGCCCATTGTCGGCTGGGTACAAAGCAGGCTCTAGTTTACAGCAGACATGCTAAGTGCCCCCAAAATGGGAGCTCGATATTGAAAGCATTCTCTCCCCAGGCAGAGGTGCCCATTTTGAGTCCTTTCCAATTTATGTGCTTTTTCTCCAATGACTGCCCAGGGTAATTACGGCTCTTTTCACAAATGAAGTCAGGGGGAGATGAGACAGAAATTCAGCTGTCAATATCCTCCACTCTAAAGGGAGGAGGCCAGGCAGTCCTGTCTGGGCCCAACACACAAAGCATTGATCCTATCCTGGGGGCCTCCAAGCATGAAAAGGAAGACACCTTAGGAATGGTGGGTGGGAGGGGAAGGATCATTCCTTTATCCAGATTCAAGCTCCTGTTGGGCAGTTCTGTGATACCCTCAGGGAGGGCCTGATTGCTCACGGGTGTTTGCAGATGAGGCCTCATGGAGTGGGTGCAGTAGAGCAGGACTGTTGCCTCTAGAAGAGAGGGGGTGTCTGCTGGCCCTGATCCCCAAGGAGGCAGTTGGTCAACAAGCATTATTAAGCGCTTACCATGTGCCAGGAAGTGAATGAAACACTAAGGACAGAAACAAAGGCAAAAACACAACCCCCACATTCAAGAAGCTCACATTTTAGTGGGGGAGATAGCATGTAAATACCTATGTACATGCAAGATACAAATATTGTACTTGGGAAGTAATCTCAGAGGGAAGGCAGCAGTGGTGAGTGGGGACTGGGAAAGTTACAGTCTTGAAGCTGAATCTTGAAGTAGGTTAGGGGAGCCAGATGGTAAAGACAAGAAGAGAGAACATCTCCAAGGTGGGGGACCACCAGTGCAAAGGTGTAGAATAAAGAGAAGAAGCATTTTATGTGAGGGGCAGCAAGGAGGCCAGCCAGTAGATCATAGACTATGTGGAGAAGAGTGAAGGATAATAAGACTAGAAAGGTAGGAAGTAGCCAGGTGGTTAAAGGCTTTAAATGCCAAATAGAGGCCTTTATATTTAATCCTAGAGGTAATGGGGGGTTGGCATTGGAGTTTATCGAGTGGGAGGAATGACATGATCAGATGTGTGCTTTAGGAAAATTACCCTGGAAGCTGAACGGAGGATGCATTAGAGCGGGAAAAGACCCAAAACAGGGAGGCCAATTAGGAGGTCATTATAATAATCTGTATGAGTGAGGATGAGGGTCTGAAATAGGGTGATTGGTTGTGTGAGTGGAGAGAAGTGGACTCGTTCAGGAGAAGTGTAGGTAGGGATGACAAGATTTGATAACAGATCAGATTTGTGGGGTAAGTGTGAGGGAGTAGCTGAGGATATAGAGGAGACTGAAGCAGGATCCCTACCCTGATAGGATGACTAGAGGTGATTAAATACAACACAGAACTAGAATAGATTACAATAAAATGTAACAGTAATATCTTGCATTTTGTGATGTTTTAAAGCTTACAAAGTGCTTTACAAATATTTCTTTTGATCCTCATAACAACACTGAAATTGATATCATTAGTCCTATTTTAGAGATGAAGAAACTGAGGCAGACAGAGTTTAAATGACTCACTTAGGGTTTCAAAGCCAGTAAGTATCTGAGGCTGAATTTGAATTCAGGTCTTCCTGGCTCTAACCATTTTCCAACCTAGATGGCTCTATGATCAGTGCATAAAAGTATGAAGAGATCAGATAAATCAATCATTCCTATGCTGGGTCATCAGAGAAGGCTTCTGTAGTCTTTAGTAATGCTCCTGGCAGGATAGATAAGATGTCAATAGAAAGGGCACTTTTGGGTGTGGGAGTCCCCATGAGCAAAGACATAAAAATGGGAGAGCAAGGGGAGTATGAATGGGACACAGAGGGACCTAGTTTGTCAGCAGTGTAGGCTACATGGGGCTTCTGAGGGGACTCTGATAGGAGTCCATGAGACATTATTACACTCTGAGCAAATCCATGAGAGAAGAAGCTGGAAAGGCAAGTTGGGCTGACTGCACATTCAGATCCCAATTCTGCTACAGGAAGCTGTGTAACTTTGAGCAAGTGCCTTCCCTTTTTCTGAAGCTCAGTTTTCTCATCTGTAAAATCTCGATGTTGGTCTAGATGACCCCTAAGTTCCCTTCCAGCCTGAGAGCCTCTGTGGAGGGCTTTGAATGACAAGCTAAGGGGTTTCAGCTTTGTTTTGTGAGTACACAGTAAGGAGTTTTAAGCAAGGGAGATAGCTGTGGGTTAGGAAGGTGACTCAGGTAAGAATCTCAGGGAGAGTCAGAGTATTTCTGCCCCCTGATGTCCAAATGTTATCATAGAATTATAGAGCTAGAGTTAGAAAGAGCCCCAGAGTCCAACTACTCCTACCCTCTCATTTTGCAGACAAGGAAAATGTTAGGAAGTTTCAGTAATTTGTCCAAAGTCACATGGGTAATGAATAGCAGAACCCAGATCCTCTCATACCTGATCAAAAATAAGCAAAACAGGTCAGAGTGAGAGGACACTGCTATAAGTCAATGCAACTTGGAGTGGGGGTGTTCCAGTCTAAGGGCTAAAGAAAATAGTCCTAAGAGGACAGAGATGATGTCTATGAAAAAGAGTCTTCTAGACTGGCTGAAAATTTTGAGAATATGCAGATGGAGAGGGGAGGAGCCAAGATGGCAGCTGGAAAGCTGGGACTTGCATGAGCTCCCCCCAGATCCCTCCAAAAACCTATAAAAATGGCACTGAACAAATTCTAGAACCGCAGAACCCACAAAATAGCAGGGGAAACCAGGGCTCCAGCCCAGGACAGCCTGGATGGTCGCAGGGTAAGGTCTATCACACAGAACTGGGAGCAGAATGGAGCAGAGTCCAGCGTGAGCCGCACCTGAACCAACCAGACCAGGAGCCTGGAGGAGCGTGCCCTAGCACCCTGAATCAGTGAGCTGTGGCAATTACCAGACTTCTCAACCCACAAACACTAAGGACAACAGAGAAGGTTAGTGGGAAAAGCTGCAGGGGACATAGTGAAAGGAGTTCATGGTTCGGCCACCACCCCGGGGACAGTGGAGGTGGTGCAGCTCTGAGGCTGCTTACAGAGCTACAGCTGCAGTTCTTCCAGCCCCAGGCCTACTTGGTGGGAGGAATTAAGTGGTGGATCTGAGTGGGAGTGCAGAGCCAACTTAGATCTGAGTCAGGTCCAGGTTGGCGGTTCTTGGGGGAGGAGTAGAACTGGTGTGGCAGAGCTTGCTGTGTAGAAATAACTCTGAAAACAACAGAGCAGCCCCTCAAGCTTGGCACAAAGTACTCTCTCCTCTACAAGCAGTCATAGCCTGACGAAAAGCTCAAGGGTCAAGTAAGTTGGCTGGGAACATGGCCAGGCAGGAAAAACAGACTCAGATTCAGACTCAGACTCTGGAATCTTTCTTTGGTGACAAAGAAGACCAAAACATACAGCCAGAAGAAGTCAACAAAGTCAAAGAGCCTACATCAAAAGCCTCCAAGAAAAACATGAACTGGTCTCAGGTCATGAAAGAGCTCAAAAAGCATTTGGAAAAGCAAGTTAGAGAAGTAGAGGAAAAATTGGGAAGAGAAATGAGAGTGATGCAAGAAAACCATGAAAAACAAGCCAATGACTTGCTAAAGGAGACCCAAAAAATACTGAAGTAAACAACACCTTAAAAAATAGACTAACTCAAATGCCAAAAGAGCTTCAAAAAGCCAATGAGGAGAAGAATGTCTTGAAAGGCAGAATTAGCCAAATGGAAAAGGAGGTCCAAAAGACCACTGAAGAAAATACTACCTTAAAAATTAGATTGGAGCAAGTGGAAGCTAGCGACTTTATGAGAAATCAAGATATTATAAAACAGAACCAACGGAATGAAAAAGTGGAAGACAATGTGAACTATCTCATTGGAAAAACCACTGACCTGGAAAATAGATCCAGGAGAGATAATTTAAAAATTATTGGACTACCTGAAAGCCATGATGAAAAAAAGAACCTAGATATCATCTTTCAAGAAACTATCAAGGAGAACTGCTCTGATATTCTAGAGCCTGAGGGTAAAATAGAAATTGAAAGAATCCACCAATCACCTCCTGAAAAAGATCCCAGAAAGAAATTCCTAGGAATATTGTCACCAAGTTCCAGAGCTCCCAGATCAAGGAGAAAATACTGCAAGCCACCAGAAAGAAACAATTTGAGTATTGTAGAAACACAATCAGGATAACACAAGATCTAGCAGCTTCTATATTAAGGGATCAAAGGGCTTGGAATATGATATTCTGGAGGTCAATGGAGCTAGGATTAAAACCAAGAATCACCTACCCAGCAAAACTGAGTATCATGTTCCAAGGCAAAATATGAATTTTCAATAAAATAGAGGACTTTCAAGCTTTCTCAGTGAAAAGACCAGAACTGAATAGAAAATTTGACTTTCAAACACAAGAATCAAGAGAAGCATGAAAAGGTAAACAAGAAAGAGAAATTATAAGGGACTTACTAAACTTGAACTGTTTTGTTTACATTCCTACATGGAAAGATGATGTGTACAATTCATGAGACCTCAGTATTAGGGTAGCTGAAGGGAATACATACATACATACATACATACATACATACATATAGACAGAGGGCACAGGGTGAGTTGAATATGAAGGGATAATATTTTAAAAAATAAAATCAAATTAAGGGATGAGAAAGGAATATATTGAGAGAGGGAGAAAGGGAGAGATAGAATGGAGTAAATTATCTCACAAAAAAGTGGCAAGAAAAAGCAGTTCTGTAGAAAGGAAAGAGGGGGAGGTGAGGGGGAATGAGTCAATCTTGCTCTCATCAGATTTGACCTGAGGAGGGAATAACATACACACTCAATTGGGTATCTTACCCCACAGGAAAGAAGGAGGAAGGAGATAAAAAGGGGGGACAATAGAAGGGAGGGCAGATAGGGGGAGAAGCTAATCAAAAACTAACACTTTCAAAAAGGGACAGGGTCAAGGGAGAAAATTCAGTAAAGGGGGATAGGATAGGAAGGAGCAAAATATAGTTAGCATTTCACAACATGAGTATCGTGGAAGGGTTTTACATAATGATATGCATGTGGCCTATGTTGAATTGCTTGCCTTCTCAGGGAGGGTGGGTGGGGAGGGAAGAGGGGAGAGAATTTGGAACTCAAAGTTTTAAAAACAGATGTACCAAAAAGTTTTTGCATGCAACTAGGAAATAAGACATACAGGCAATGGGGCATAAAAATTTATCCTGCCCTACAATAAAGTAAGGAAAAAGGTGATGGGGGGGGTGGAGTGGGGTGACAGAAGGGAGGGCTGACTGGGGACTGGTGCAATCAGAATATATGCCATCTTGGAGTGGGTGAAGGGTAGAAATGGGGAGAAAATTTGTAATTCAAACTCTTGTGAAAATCAATACTGAAAACTAAAAATAGTAAATAAATTTTAAAAAAAAGAAAATTTTGAGAATATGGCAGTAGTAGATTCCTTTGTAATACCTTCCAAGTCCTTGGCTGTAGCACCTACCTTTAGCCATTCCCTTCCTCTGGTTTGGACAAACCCTGTTCCTCCTCAAGCAACCTTCTTCTGGACTTATGAATCCTGGGAAGAAAGTCTAGCCTCAGGCTCCAGCTGTGCCATGGAACAAAACCTTGGACAGTTCCTAGGATAGAATTGGTGGCAAATCTTTAGGCTCTTCAACAGCTTTAGTTTTCTTTTGCATGAAAACAAATTAGTAATAAGTAACATACAGGATGGTGTTTTCTTGCTCTCTAGCTCTCTGTCTCTCTCTTTGTACCTTTCTTCATATCTCTGTCTCTTTGTGTCACTCTTTCCCTCCCTGCATCTCTATGTGTCTTTCTACTTCTTTGTCATTGTGCATATGTCTCTCTCTGTCTCTGTGTCTGGCTCTCTCTCTTCCTCTGCCTTTTCTTTGTGCCTAAATGTCTCTCTCCCTCTTCCTCTCTGCTTTTTTATCTGTTTATCTACCTATCTGACCCCCCTTCCTTTTTCTATGTCTACATGAAATTAAATATCCAACTTTAACAAAAACATAATACCCTATCAACCTCAACCTTCTGGATATAGTTCGAAACCAAACTGGGGTAAGAAGAGAGAGAAGCAGTTGTCTCAGAGCCTGGGCTACAGGAAGATCCTCACATCCTCAATTCAAGTCAATAAACATTTATTAAATGATAATCACTGGGGATTAAAATATAAGCAAAAAGGACAGTATTTGCCCTCAAGGAACTTAGATTTGAATGGTGGGAGAAAACACATAAAAGGAAGTTTTTAGGATACCATAAAGGAGCTACATGTGGGAATAGTCACTCATAAATTTATTAACTCATGCTTAGCAGACAATCCTAACAAGCTCATAATCTGTTTTCCCAGCCCTCATAGATTAGAAATAGCAAACTAGAAGAAGGTAAATTGGATGAGACTATTAGAGGTAGGCTCCCTGACAGCAGAAGTGACAGCTGTCAACCTAACAGCAAGGGAGGAGACAGACACATTCAAAGAAAGACACAGAATTCAATTACCAACAGCACAATGATGTGTGTTCCTAATGATGATCCTGAGTCATCAAGAAAAGATTGTTATGTTCAGCATCCTCTGAAAAAAGGCACGCAAGTATGAGATATTTCTATGCAAAACTGCTTTTAAGGGTTTTTTTTAAGGATTTTGGCATCTAAAGAGGTAGAATTTCAGAGATGAGAGGGAGTTTAGAGATCCTGCAGGCCACAAAACTCCTGAGTTCAGTCCAAATAAGATTAAAATGTAATTGGGAAATACTTAGCAAGATAAACAAAAAATGTAATTTGGCATAAATAATATTAATTTGTAATTGTTGAGGTCAATATGTGGCCTTTGTATCTCCATTGGGGCACCTCAGTGGCTAAGCGAATAGAGCGCCCAGGCCTGGAGTCAGAAAGACTCATCTTCCTGAGTTCAAATCTGTCCTCAGACATTTACTATCTGGGTGACCCTGGGCAAGTCATTTAACCCTGTTGGCCTCAATTTCCTTGTTTCTAAAATGAGCTGGAGAAGGAAATGGCAAAACACTCCAGTAGCTTTGCCAAGAAAACCCCAAATGATCTCGCAAAGAGTCAGACACAACTGAAACGACTCAACAACAAAATGACTTTCTCGAAGAAAGGCCTTGGTAGAGGTCTCAGGGTATCTGTCCAAGGAAGAAACTAGGTTGAAGGAAGTGGGCAGAGGGTGCCAGTGATCCCAGGAAAAAAGCTTCATCCACAAACCCTCCTTAGATTGGAAAGGTGGAAGGTGATTCAAGAGGTCATTTAGTTGATCCCACCCCCCTACTTTCAGGTGAGTGTGGCATTGCTAACTCCATTTGACAGATGAAACAACTGAGGCTCAGAGAGTGACTTGCCCTATTTTCCCATTCTCTGTTCTGCAGCTTTCCAAGGGGGAACATGAAAGTCCAGGTTCACTAGTAACATAGCAGGGAGCCTTCTTGGGAGCAATTAACCTCATTTCCTAAGAAATTTACATATCTTTGTCCTGAAGGGAGCTGAAATTTTGTCAGAAAGTCTCTTTTAACTCCATCCTCCACCTCAGCTCAGAGTCCCCCTTCCTTCTATCTCCACTGTCCTCTGGATTTCCATGCAGGTCAGAGCCCTGCAAGTCATTAACTCTCCGAATGCTGCCTCTGATCTTCAGCAAACGAGTCCGTCCTGCAAATTTAGACATTTTTGGCTAATGGGAGAAAATGTGATAAAATGGGAAGGAAATAGGGGGCCTGGATTCAAATCCAGTGAGAACTCTCTGTTCCTCGGTTTCCTCATTTGTGAAACAAAGGGCTTGGACTAGGTTTCAAGTTACTCAAAAGACCCTGCCCAGCTCTAAAATTGTGATCGCAAAATTGGGAGTGGGCTACACAAGTGAAGCAATTTGAAAGAACTTCTCTTGGATCTTTTTGTTTCTCTCCATCCCTGCAGCCCAGCTTTGGCTCAGGTCTTCCCGCATTGTCTCTGAACTGGACGTCTACAATACCTCTTAATTGGTCTGCCTGCTTCAAGTCTCTCCCCACTCCAAACCACCCTCCATACAGCTGCTAATGTCATAATCTTAAAGCACAGTTCTGACCATGTCACTCCCTTGCTCAAGAGGCTTCAGAGCCTCCCTATTCTATCTAGGATCAATTACAAATTCCTGTGTTTGGCATTTAAAACCCTTCACAATCTGGCTCCAACCTACCTTTCCAGCCTTATTACACAGTATCTCCACTTACGTCACCAGATATTCTATGATCCAGCCTCCTTGTGGTTCTCCCACAACATTCCACCTGTCATCTCTGTGCCAATACACAGATCAGCCCTCATACCTAAAATGTACTCCCTCCTTACCTCATCTCTTAGAATCCCTAGCTTCCTTGAAAATTCACCTTAAGCTTTCAAAGATCCCACCTTCTACATGAAGCCTTTACCGATCTCCTCAGCTGCTAGTGTCCCTCCCTATTCGAATTACCTTTAATTTTTTTTTTGTATTTACTTTTCTATTAGGAGAAGCAGTGTTATGTAGTAGATAAAGAGTTGGCCTTGGGACCAGGAAGACCAGAATTCAAGTTCCACCTCTGACTATGAGACTTTGAACAAGTCACTTCACTTCCCAATGCCTCATTCTGGGAAAAAAATGGGGGGGGATGGAGTGTTAAAGGGGATATTACATCCTACAATATAATAAAAGTCCCCTTGCAGACAGGGATTGTTTCATTTTTGTCTCTGTAGCCCCAATGGCTGGCAAATAGAAGGCACTTAATAGGTATTTGCTGATTGGTTGATTGATTGGAGAGATCCTAGGATTTTGAGCTGAAGGGGACCTCAGAATGATTTAGCCCTCCTCTGCTCTCAGGCAGAGAGGCCTTGTTTGATCTTTGTAGTATTCATCTATGTGCATCGCTACTATGCAAAACTTTGTTTCTTCTCACAAAGATTTGTTCAATCCTGTTGCACATTTCTCAGAACATAATAGACCTTGCTGGGGCTACATGGCTGACTTTGAGATCCCTGACCTAGTCCAACTTCCCCTTTTGGAATGGCCAAACTGGATCATCTCCAAGCCCTTTTCCAGATCCAGAATTCTATGATTCTATGATTTTACTGAGGATACTGAGACCTGCAGAAGGGGAGTCATTTACCCAAGGTTACACAGCTAATAAGGGGAAGAACTAGAACTAGGTGCCAGATCTATTGATTCCCAGTGCCTTTCTACCACACTCTAGTTATCTCTTGGAACATAGCTAAAGATTGCTCCTTCTATGCAAATAAGTATTTTTCACCTACAGGGAAAAGGAGGTGACAGGCATCCATGTGCAAGCCTGGTCTGGGAGAAGCAACCCTTTAATGTGGAGGAGCTCCATTGGGGAGGGTTCACCAGCCCCACCTCCCTCTCCCCAGGGTCCTCCTCTTCTATACACAGGACTGCATCAAGGAGATGTGCCCTGAGGTGACTCTGCTCAGCTGGGGAGAGTCAGAGAAAGTTGAGTGTTACTGGGGATTAGGTCTGCAAAGACAGGCTAATGAGGCAATTTAAAAACAATTGTTTGGAAGACACAGAAATCTGGGTAATAATAGACTACAAGACGACTGACCGGGGAATTTTCTCTGGGCCACTAACCAAAAAAATCTCTCTATGTACATGTATATGTATATAAATGGGGAGAGAAAAGGAGAGAAAGATTGAAGAAGCCACCAATGGTAGTTGCTTTTCACATCTCCTTGTCAACTTGGGCCATTCTTGCTGAACACATTTCTAGAGCACCAGGATGGCTCATCTACTCAGCCATCCTGGCCTGGTGCTATGTGTCTGTGTTTGTTGTATAACCTTACCTGTGCAGATTCCCGGACAGGCATGTCTCCACACAGACATACATGTGCACAAAATAAAGGCATGTATATGCATTATAGAGTGTCAGAACTGGAAAGCCCTTAGAGACCATCTAATCCAACCCCCTCATTTTATAAGAGAAACTAAGGCTTAGAGAAGGGATGACATTGATATCACATAGCCAACCACTAGGGAGTTGGCACTAGAATCCAACTGCCTTACCCCTGGGTCCAAGATATACAGAAAAAACCTTTGTATACACAAATATGGATGCACACAGATATATAGACATATGCACATGAAAACAACAAACACAGAAACATATGAAGAGACATGTTATAATCATAGACATGTAATCATAAATACATGCACATGCAATTTATGTGACATGCATATGGATGTATATAATCACCCATGTGTATACACTGAGATACAGACATAAACACAGACAGATTTGTGCATGCCAGGGTACAGACACTCAGACAAAGATGCATATATACACAGATATTAGATGTATACAGAAACAAACACATGTGCATATGCTTGCACATACATAGGATGCATGTACATGTAGATATACTGGAATGCCTGAACACCACATACATGCAGATACATTTGTATACACAGACACACCTACACACAAAACAGACCTGCTTTTACTGAGTATATGTGGCCACAGAAATGTGTGTACATAGATGGATGAGCATATAAGCACATGTGTACATCTGTGTGCATGCAAACACACATGCGTACACAAGACAGCACACACACTGATATAGAGATACACACAGAATGAGGGGGTGTTGTTTCTGGAGGAAAATGTCTTCCCCATTTGGGAATAGTCATGGATGATTGTTCACTGTGTCCCTAAGATATGCTCACTGCAGGAGGATAGGCTCTGATCACGGGGAGGGGGGAGCAAATGATGGACCCTGAGCATTACGAGTTGGCATGGGGCAAAGCTAGGGCACCCATTACTTAAATGGCTGTACTTTCCAAGATGGCTCTTTTTTTGCTTGGAGTTATTGACAAACACACCACAGACCTGATGGGGCTGTATCAACACCCAGAATGGAATTGGTGCATGTAAAGAGCAGCACTGGGTTGGCAAGGAGGCGGCATGAGACAGCTGAGTCCTAGATCTGTACATCTCTGCAGCAATTCTGTTTAGTCTTGAGAGATGACATCCCCTTGCCTTAAGCACTTGGGGAGAGGTCAGCACAGGCAGCTACCAGTCGCTCCCTGATAACCCTTGTCCAATCTCTCCCCTGATGGTCGTGGGCATTCTCCGGCTGGCTAACTCCATCAA
Organism: Trichosurus vulpecula; assembly: GCF_011100635.1. Taxonomy (NCBI): domain Eukaryota; kingdom Metazoa; phylum Chordata; class Mammalia; order Diprotodontia; family Phalangeridae; genus Trichosurus; species Trichosurus vulpecula. Next base: position 75,765,148 of record NC_050574.1, on the reverse strand, counting down.
GGAATTTTTATTTTCTTCTCCTAATCCAGCAGAAACAAGACTGGGTGGGAGAAAAAGGCAGTGTTTGCCTAGATCAATAAGAAGAGAAGGAGCATAGAGTAATGGATGGATGGCTAGCCTTGGAGTCAAAAAAGTCTGAGTTCAAATCTTGCTTTTGATATAGATAAGCTACATGACCCTGGGCAAGTCACTCAACCTCTCAGTGCCCCCAAGATGACTCTCTAGGACTGTAAGTGACAGATAATTTGCCAATCTGTATGCATCATCAGAGACAGTTCCTACACCAATGAAACCACAGGTCAGGTAAAAAAAAATAAATAGAACAGGGATGAGGGAGGGAATAAGCATTTGTATAGCACCTACCAGTGTCAGGCTTTTTTTAAAAAACAAATATTATCTCATTTGATCTCCACAACCCTGGGAAATAGGTGCTATTATTATCCCCATTTTACAGTAGTGGAAACTAAAAATTGAAGTGACTTGCCCAGGGTCACACAGCTAGTCAGTGTCAAAGGCTGGATTGAATCTCAGGTCTTCCCAACTCCAGGTCCAGTGTTCTATCCACTATGCCACCCAGTTGATGAAACAAAGAAAGTACACATTGATAAAAGACCTTGGTCTAACTTTGTCTGATTCCTCGTGCTCCCTTTCATCACACTGAACTTCCTTTTTCCATGTTTCCCCTTTTGACCAGAGACCAGACAAAGGTATTGGGAGAAGGAAAAAGGTTAGGGGAAGAGTGATATGGAAGAGAAAGCCCACAATGTCAGTGCCTGTAAAGCAATGTGATATTTGCCTTAAGGGTTAGTCCCAGCTTCTCTTAGGTCACTCAGGATCCTAGGACTTAAGATTTGGAAGGGACTTTAAAGAGCATTAAATCCAGCCCCGTCCTCCTTTTATAGATGAAGAATCCTGGGTCTGGAGAGACTGAGGGAGTTACCAAAGGTCACACAGATAGCCAGAAGCAGAGGCAAAATTTAAGCCCAGTTGCTTGGACCCAGTGTTCTTTATGGTCAGCATCCAAGATTTTGGTATGTACAAGCTATGTGACCCTGGGCAAGTCACTCAACCTCTCAGTGCCCCCAAGAGGAGGTGAAGGATGGCCACATCAGCCACTGGATATTAATCCATATCAGATACAAGATAAACATGGCACCCTGAAAGCAACCCTAGTTTTGGAGTCCTAGAATCCATTGGATCTCAAACTGAATGGGACCTCAAAGGCCACAAAGACCAATTCCATCACTGAGGCCTGGGAGGCTGAATGATTAAGAGGCAAGTCTTCTGACTACAGCTCTATAATCTACCACATCAAGCTGCTTCTCATAAGGACCTGACTTAGAGGTCCTGAGTTTAAAACTTGAGAGCATTTTGGTGACTCTGAGAAAGTCACTCAGTTTCTCTGGGTCTTGATTTCCTCATCTGTAAAAATAATAACCTCTAAAGTCAATCCATCCAGCTTCAAATCTGTGATCCTATTAATGTTGTAAAGTCCATTTGAAATCTTAAACAGAACAAACGAGGCCACAAAAAGGGCAGTGGAATATTCCACCAGCCCGAGCAGCACTGCTTATGAAGAAGCTGAGGAAATCCAGGACTAGGAAGTGGAAGACCTCGGCTCTAATCACAGATTACTACTAACTGGCTATATGACCTTGGCAAATCCCTTCCCCCTTCTGGGACTCAGTTTCTTTCCCAGTAAAATGAGAAGCTTGGACTAGACAGTCTCTAAGGACCTTGCAGTTCTAACATTCTATAAATCTAGCATTCCTGCCATGTTCTCCCTCCTCCCTCCACCTCATCTCTCAGCATAATTGAGGTAGGAACATGACAGGGAATCACAAAGGTGAGAAAATGATCATCTCTGCTGTTGGTTGAATTCATCAGCGCAACCCCCGATGAGACCATAATGGGTGTTTCCATTTTGAGCAGACACATTATCTTAATGCCTCGCCAATTTTTGCCATTAGCCACATTCCCAGAATGTCACCTCGTTTGCACATCCCTGAGACTCGAGGGTCATAGCAGCAGACAGATGTCACATGCTTGACACGCTTTGGAAGCTTTGTCTGGCTTTCAAGTTCAATAAACATTCCTTAAGTGCCTACTGTGTGTAGAGCCCTGTACTTGGCAAAGGGAATTTCAAATTCCCTTTTTTCCCCTCATTTCAAATGAAAAAATGACAGAGTCCTGTCTTCAAGGGGATTTTAATCCAACAGAAAGGACATGGCAAGCTTATAAATAAGGTAAAATGTGGTACTGACAAAGGAGAGATCCAGACAAAGTGCTCAAGGAACATTAGAAGAAGGAAAGAAAGAGTGAACAATTGGTCCAGCGGGAAAAGCACCAACTCTGAGTCAAAAGACCTGGGTTCAAATTTTGCCTCTGATGTTTAACACCTGTATGACCTTGGGCAAATCATTCAACCTTCTTAGAACTCAGTTGCCTCAGTTTCTCCTTAGAACTCATAAAATGAGGCGGATGAAAAAATGGCTTCTGAGATCCCTTCTGGCTTTAGCTCTATAACCCCCTGATCCCTCGGTACCTTCTCTGAAGCCTTCCCCCAGAATTTTCCTGAATTGTGCCCTTTCTTCTCTAAGTTTATAGAGCCATAGAATGTTACAGCTGGAGAGGACCTTAGAAACCATCTCACTCAACCCACACATTTTGGAAATGGGATAAACTAATGCTTAGAGAGAGATGGTAGTTTCTTCAAGATTACATACACAGTGAGAGCTACCATATTGAGAGCTGAGTTGAGAACCCAGGTGCTCCAAATCCAGAACTCTTTACACTGTAGACTGTTGTCATTCCCACTCCCCCCAACCCTGTTCATGACAATCTGCGTCCTCTCCCAGCTCACCAGTAGCCTCTTCAGACTCTTTTGGAGCCCTAGTTGTCTCAGAAGGCTCTTAGGAACCAGGAAAATGTCCACCCAGCTTTTCTGGCAAGTTTCCCCCAACATTTGTCAATTGCTGAATAAATTATTTTCCCTAAACAGCCTCAGGCCCCTAGCCCAGTTGGGCCACAGCTTAACTGTGCAGGGTTCCCTGAGCCAAAACTAAGTCACATCCCCACTATTGCCTACCTTCTCCCCCTCCCCAAACAGGCCCAGAACCCATCCCCCAACAAGAGTAGGAGGATGGAAAGAGAAGAATAAGGAGGTCTTGGGAAAAGAAAAAGGGAGAAGAGCTGGAAAAGGCCCCACAGCATCTTTGCAGCTGGTTCCTGGGGGCTGTGCCTGCAGCCATCTCTACTGCCTGTAAGTGGCTGATGCTTCTGTGAATCTCCCAGAATCCCCATCCTGATGGTGGCTTTTTGGTGATGCTGCTAAACTATGTTATTACACTTGTCAGAGCACTCAACAGAAGCAAAAAACAAAGTTCTTTGCAGTGTGTACAGGTGCCTGTGTAATAAAAGAAAGAAAGAAGCAACTGTCACCCTGATGCCTCTCCTGCCATCTCCCTTTCCCCACCCCCACCTCAAGTCAGTGCCCCAGGCTTCTTAGGCTGAAGTAGGTTGGTCCATCACTGGGATATTCTAATTTTTCCTTCTCCAGACAGAAATCTAAGCATGATGATTATCCAATAAGATGCTTTGTATAGAGGAAAGAGCCCTGGAAGAGGAGCCGGGAGACAGGATGGAGTCATGATTCTGTCACTAGAAGATTATGTGACCTTGGGCATGTCAATTCCCTTCTCTGGGTCTCCATTTTTATTTTTGTAAAATTAGAATGAATATAATACCGTGGGTAGCATATTGCTTTGGAGCTAGGAAAACTTGGGTTTAAATCTCACCTCTGATACTGACCAGCTGTGACCTCTTGAAAGTAAAAAGGAAAGAGTAATATTCATACTACCAATTTCCCCAGGCTCTTTGGAGGAAAACACTTTACTACAGAAACATGAGCTATTATGATTTGTGTGAAATTATAAGAGATGCCCTAGATGAGTACTTCCCTCAGAACAAATGATTCATCTACTCAGGCTATAGATGGGGCTGGTGAGAAAGAATGAGTGAACCCAAATGATAGCAGAAGCCTCAGATCTGAAAATGGAAGTGAATGTTATTTTAACCTAGAGGAGGAAGGAAAGGGAGCTGGCTAAGGGCAGCTATAGGACGGCTCCTCTCCCAAGACAGAATGGTGGCACTTTCCTCAAGAACAGGCTAGATTTCAGTGTCCATTAAAGATGTTGAAGAATCCATCCCTTAGATTTAGGCATTGTGCAGCCTAGTTAGCATCCCTAAGCACCTGTTCTCTGCTCAGAACTATGCTCCTTGAAGGGAGCGATTGCTTTTGCTTCTCTGATTCTCCAGGGCTTAGCACAGTCCTTGAAGCATCATTAGTACTCCGTAAAGGTCTGTTGATTGATTGATTGGAACATAAACTAAATAGTAATTGCCTTTTGACTGAGGGCTATTATCTTTCATTAGAGAAAAGCAGCATGGTGCAGTGAGGAGATGAAGAAGAGGAAGGAGAAAAGGTGGAAGAGGAAAAAGAAGAAGAAAGAGAACGCAAGAAAGAAAGGAAGGAAGGAAAGAAGGAAGGAAGGAAAGAAGAAAGAAAAAGAGAGAGAGAAAGAAGAAAGAAGAGGAGGAAGAGAAGAAAAAAGACCAGAAAAACAAGGAGGAGGGAAAAGGAGGAGAAAGAGGAAAAGAAGGTGATAGTAGTAGCTTTTTAAGGTGTCATTCCCTATCTGTGGGGAGCTGAGGGAAAGTTACTAAGTACATAATCAAAATATGAGATACTAAGAAATGCCAAGATCTGTACATTGGTGTACAAGTCTCAAAGTTCTCTGCTTTCTTATTCTTGTTCTTTGAGACAGACTTCCTGTCCACCATGTAGGTCATAGAGAACAGGGAGCTGCTGTGGTCAGACTGTTTCCCACAAACTTTAAGATGTGAACTTCTGGATTGTCATGCAAAAGACAAGGAATAGGGAGCTATCAATCAGGGTATGGTTTGGGGACTAGGGACTGTGAGGCTGCCATATGCTGAGCTTACATCTATGGCAACCAGGTCTGGAATTAGAAAAGCCAACACCAGTGCTAAGGCCAGCACTGTGAATGTGACTCAGGTCCTGGAACAAGGCAGTTTGAGAGCATGAGGAGGAAATTTCCTAAGTGTAAAAGAGTATTGACTCTTGCAAATCCCAGGAGATTTGTAAACTGTTCCCTCTTCATCTTTGCCTTACAGAATTCCTCTCTTCTTAAAGGCAAATTCCAAGCACTATCTTCTACATTAAACCTTTCCTGATGCCCCCCCCCAAAATGCCTGTGCCCTCCCTTCTCAGGTCACCTTGTATTTATTCTCTTTACGTTTGTTCTGTACATATTTGGATACATACATTCTGTACATTCCTATTACAATGTTAGCTCTTTGCAAGTTGGTATTGCTTTGTTCATCATATTTATTTCCCCGGTACCTAATCTAGCACAATAATTAACACATAGTAAGTACTTAGTAAATGTTTATTAATTGGATGATAAGCCCAACCTCCCTCTCTGAGCTTAATTTATACTCCATGATACATACGCACACACACATGGCCCCCATATTTCCTCTCCACAAATGACAAGTGAGTGTAATTCCAAAAGTCCCTGCCAGAAACCAAAGAATGGAGGAGGTAACAGGGAGCAGTTCAGCATGCCAACTGGGCAAAGGGCTCCACGTAGAAATACTTAATACTTTTCATTTTTACTATGTTTAATAAACTATGTGATCACAGTATGTTGAATGTATGTGTCTTGTGAATGTGGAAGTCATTAACAGGAAGAATCTAGATGCAGGCTAAAAGTGGAAAGATCAATTAAAAATTTTTTGAACAATATTTCATATCATCCTGTAGTTTAAATCCAAATTATAACCAGTATATGCTTTAAACCATTGGGCACTATCTATCATGAAAGTGTGGTATATTTTGCAGCACATATGACAGAGAGACTCTGATGAGACCTCCTGTCTGGTGACCTGAGTAGAATGACACCTGGTGGGCAATTCATGTATTACATGTTCTCCTTGCATAATTAATATGATATATCGCCTTTCTGTAGCTTTAAGAAAGAAGGAGGCAATAACCAAGCTGATTTGGACTGGTTACATTGCTGCACTGTCCATGCTACATGTTGTACACACAAATTGATACACACATACCCACAGGTGTCACAATAATGATAATTTACATATAAAGTGTTTGAGAATTAGATACATTATCTCATTTAGCTTAATACAGGGAAAAATTCCCTCACAATGAGAGCCACAATGGAATGTGCTGTCTCATAAGGTAGTGAGTTCCCCATCACTAATAGTCAGCAAAAAGAATCTGTGTGGTCATTTGTTGGAGATATTACGGAAGGGCTTCTTGCTCCAAGAAGGGTTAGACTAGATGCCATCTGAGATCCTTGCCATCTCCGTGAGTCTGTGATTCTCTGATTCTCCAGTCCTCTATATTCTGACTATCCTTCCTTGCCATATACAAGGATCTCCTGCTGAATGTCCTATGTGAATAGATCTGTTAAGAAATGTATGACTGGCAGGCGGGGGTGGGATGGGAGGGTAGAGAAGGAGTGATGAGTCAGGAGAGAGGAGACGATTGAGTTAGGGACAGAATTCCAGAAACACGAACAGGCATGAGAAACACAGAAGCTATTTTAAAAAACTGGGGAGTGTGCTATAGGATTAGAAACAAGAAAGTCCTGTAACTTGAAGGCTCAGGACGATTAGAGCTATCGTTAGGACCAAGGTCTCTGAGCAGGAACAGAAAACTATTGATATCAAAACTACCTTACCCCCACCAACTTCCCCCCTCCTCCGCAATTCCCTGTTCCTGCCAAAGACTCAGATTCAAACTTTAGTATCCTTGACTCTTCCTCTCCCTCTTCTCCTCACCTCCCCGCAAAGCCAATCACTTGCCGTGTCTTGTCATTTCTATCTCAATAACATCTTTCACACCCATCCCCTTCCCTCTTCTCATATGGCCACAATTCAAGCCTAGGATCTCATCACCTAATGCCTGGCCTTTTGCAATAACCACAGAAGCATCTGGTGGCACAGTGGATAGAGCATGGGCCCTGCAGTTTGAAGACCTAAGTTTAATTTTGGTCTCAGAGACATACCAGCTGTGTGACCCTGAGCAAGTGACTTACCTTCTGTTTGCCTCAGGCTTCTCAACTATAAAATAGGGATAATACAGCAACTACCTTTCAGAGTTGTGAGAACCAAATAAGAAAGTATTTATAAAAAGCTTTTAGCATAGTGCCTGGCACATATTGGTGCTCAGTAAATGCTTGTGCCCTTCTTTCTGACCTAGAAAAGAATGGACTTGAATCATAATGTGTACCTTTGTCTAGAGTTTGTACTCTAAGACAGCTACAGTAAAGTAGTTCATTATATCTTACAAGCCTGAATGACTGAGATTGAGTCAATGGTCTATCCTGAGGAGGGACAAAAATGATATTTGGGATCCCTTGAGGAGGCTTCTCTTAGACAAAAGCAAAATCAGGAAGCATCCTACAGATACGTCGCTGTAGGTTTATAAGGAAAATGTTCTGGGAGATGAGATGACACTTCAGAAGACAAGGTGGGGGAGATTTCAGAGTATAATCCAATGGGTTGAGTAGTAGAGAGAAAGCAAATTTTAAGAGAGGGGTACCATGACAACAAGACCCTTAAGGCCACAGGGTTTTGCTGTGTAGTACAAGCTGGGAGAGGACCACGAAGAAAAAGTATAGCAGAGTTTCTGGACCATCATAGTTTGCCCAACACTGCCCCCCCTCTCCCAGCTCCAGGAAGCTCACTTTCCAAATCTCCGCATCTTGAGGCAAAGCCTCAATCATCCCAACCTAGTTATAGCCCTGGACAGAAGGCAATGGAATGTCCTAAGGCCCTGTATTATCATCAATAGTCTCCACCTCCAACCATCTCTGCTTCTTTGGAAGAAGCCAGTGAAAAATCCAGGGTAGCGTTTAGCCCATTATGAGGCGAGCTTTGGTTCAGCAGCTGTGAAGTTGACAAGGTGTTACTACTACATGCTAGCAGCCACAATTATTCAGCTCCTTCCCAAAGTGAACTGCCATTTGATCGGTATAGGCCCCTCCAAACTGTAACATTAAGAGGAATTATGGGAGGCCAGGAGAGACAATCTTCCCCTAAGGATACCCTCCGAGGCTAAGCCTGCAGGATTAGCCAAATCATTTCAATATCACTTACGGGACAGGGACATCACAGTACAATCCAGGGAGAACGTTAGTGCTTGACTCTGACAACTGAAAAGTGCCCAGACGCATGGTTATGTCTGTGCCTTGGGAGCAGCACCAACTCCAGCAGGAAGAGGGCTTGTTCTCTGATGCCTTTCATTCCCCTATGCACAATAGCTCCTGTAGTTTTCTTTCCAGGGGACCATAGTCACAGAGGGGAATAGCAATCTCAGGAGGATCCTGAGTTTGGCTGTCCAGAGAACTCTAAAATGCCAGAGCTTGAAAAAAACACCTATGAGGGCATTCGCCTAATATGATTCATTCCTGAAGCATGGCTCTCCTCCACAATGTAAATTTCCTTCTAATATATGAATGCCCAATGTATACTTGGTCAGACTCTGCTCAAAGATCTCCAGTGATGGGGACCTCATTATAGTGTACATCACCATCTTTCCAATCTCCGGAGTTCATAGTCTTGGCATTATCCTGCACTCCTCATGCTCCCTGGCCTCTCCTATCCAGTTAGTTCCCAAATCTTGTCATTCCTACTTACTCAACATCCTTTGAAACAGACCCCTTCCCTCTACTCACGCAGAAGGAGAACATCAACGTGCTGATCTACCACTTGAATTTATACCATCTCACCTGGATAATTGTAGCAGCCTCCTAACTGGCCTCTACTACAGTCTATTCTATGTATTGCAGCCTTAAGCTCAGATCTGACCAGGTGAATACCCTACTCAATCAACCTCAGCAGCTTCCTATTCCCTTTAGGACCCAACATATTCCTTTTGTTTATCTTTTAAAGCCCTTCTCCTCCGAAGGGGAAAGTGAGGCTGGTGACTTTGCATAGCCCTCCCTCACTTTAATCCAATTCACTTGCATGTCATGGCATCATCTCCCTGATGTCAGGATCTTCTTTGAGAACAAAGAACAAGCAGCAACCCTGTGAGTAGTAGGAGCTGTCCCACTGGGAACCCAACTAGAACTGGCCAGTTGGGAAATACAGATCTTTTTCTTCCTTCTTTCCTTCTCCTTCCCTCCTTCTTTCCTTGTTTCCTCCCTCCCTCCCTTCCTTTCTTCCTTTCTTCCCTTCTTTCTTTCTTTCTTTCTTTCTTCCTTCCTTCCTTGCTTGCTTGCTTCCTCCCAGTTTGCAGTTTTCTGGACTAGGATAAAGAGGCCATTCTTTGCCCCATTTTTACATAGCCTTAATCACTGAATTGGTGTTGCCTCAGTCAAACCTAGACCTGCCAAAGACCTTAGCTTTAAAAGGCTGAAGTCTTCCTCTGCATCTGCAGCCATCTCCATTCAGCCTGATGTGTGTCTGGCCACTGGACCCAGATGACTCTGGAGGAGAAAGTGAGGCTGGCGACTTTGCACAGTTCTTTCCCATTTAAATCCAATTCGCTTGTATGTCATGGCATCACCTCCATGATGTCACAGTCCTCTTTGAGAAGGACAAACAACAAACAACAACAAAAACACCCTTACACATCCTGACTCTATCCTAGTTTTCTAGCTTCATTGGATGTTACACCTCCTCCCAAACTCTGCAGATCAGAAACATTGGACTTATCTCTGCTCCTCACACTCAGCACCTCATCTCCTGCCTCCTTCCTCTCCATGAATATCTCCCATGACAAGAGTACACTTCCTCCTTGCCTATGCCTCAGAGTCCCTTCCTTAAGTCTTCTTTCTTTAAGGTATAGCTCAAACACCATGTTCTGCATGACGTCTTTCCTGATTTCTCCTTCCTCGCCTGCTAGTGTTCTCTCTCTCTGAAATCACCTCACTAAATATTATTTTGTCTATATTTGCGTTTATTAACTTTATATATATATATATATTTATGCTGTAATATTTTTATATATACTCAAATGTCCCATTAGAATTGGAGTTCCTTATGTGAAGGGATTCTTTTATTCTCTGTATATGGATCTCCAGTGCTCACGACATAGTAGGTACTTGTGTTTGTTGACTTATTAATGAGTTGATTATTTGAGGCTAAAATCTGCCTTTGCAGAAAACAGGTCCTAAGATTGTGGCCTCTTCAAACTCAGGGTCAAATTCATCTAGTGGGTTGGAAACTCAGGAAAAGTCTTTTGAACTCAAGGATCTGGATGAAAAATAAAGAGTAAAACCATAGGGTCTTCAAAGAATTAAAGCACCTCATTGGTCACCTAATCCAACCTTTAGCTAAAAAGATACCTTCCAATAATAATAGTTGCTAATAGCTAGCATTTATATAGCACGTTAAGGTTTGTAAAGTTATCTCATTTGATCCTTACCACAACACTGGAGGTAAGTGCTGTCGTTGTCATCTGTACATCATGGATGAAGAAACTGAGGCACAGATAGATTAAGTAACTTGCCCACAGCTATTAAGTATCTGTGGGATTCAAACTGAGGTCTACCTGACTCTGACTCCAGTGCTTTAGCCCCTGTATACCTAGCTTCCTCTGAATTTGCTCAGATTTGCCTCTGTGAGTTAACTAACAAATTGTGTTATCTCACTCTGTAGAATCCAGGGAGTTTAAGTCCCAAGCTTTGTCCCAGGAGCTCTCTACTTCTGGAAGGAGCCCTTCCCACTTTTCAATAGCCATAATTGTTGAAAGGTTGTTTTGTTTTTTTTTCCTTATAGAGAGGCTCAATCTGCCTCTCTACAATTTCCTTCTGTTGCTTAGTTCTGCACTCTAGGACCAAACAGAACATGTCTAATCCCCCTTCGATAAGACGGTCCTTCGAATACTTGAAGATAGCTATCCTTGTGTAGCTCTTTTTTACTTGGTATCTTAGAAGGGTTCTCCAATACTAGTAGCTTACCTTTATGCCTTCTCTTGATGTCTTCTGAAGTTTCACTGTGGAAAGGAGGAGATCCTGGGGTCTCCAAAGCTATGTCACTGTAACACAATCTCAGGCAGACCCTACAAATTGTAAGGCTTCCAGTTCAGACCCAGCAATGGAATAAGTCAATTCATCCACCAACAAGCATTTATTAAGCTCTTAACTGTGACCATCATCCAGGGACCAGCCTGGCTAGGTCCATTCAGCAAATCAATTCAACAAGGATTTATTGAGAGGCATTTATAGTAGAGGGTTGGACTTGACATCTGGAAATTGCAGGTTCATATCCTTTCCCAGACACCCTAGTTATGTGATCCTAGGCAAGGCACTTCACCATTCTGAGCCTCAGTTTCCTCATCTGCAGAATAGAAATAATGATAGCCCCTACTCCCTAGAGTCGTTGTCAGAATCAAATGAGATAATGTATTGAAAGCCTCTGAAAATCTTCAAGTACTATGTAAATGTCAGCTCTTATTGTTACAGCGTCTGGCTGCAACTCCTAGCTCTTGATTCCCAGGCCAGGCCTTTTTGGCTCTCTGCATGACTGCTTCTCAGCTCCCACTTGAAGCCAAGCTTTGGAGTCATGTAGAAGTTGAGACATTTTGATTCTCCCACCGTGAACCCGGAATTACTTTCCAAAGCTCACAAGGACAACAATTTTCTTTGGCTAGTGCCTGTCACATAGTAGGTGTTTAATAATTACTTGTTGATTGATTGATTGACTGGTAGTTGTTGCTTAATAAGTACTTGTCAAATTGCATTGAGCACCTACTGTGTGCAGCATACCATTCTCATCACTAGGGAAAGTACAGAGTTTAGATAGTTTGCAGTCAAATTTAAAGCATAGTAAGCTAAGTTCAAGGGAGCTTATCTTAGGAAATTTATCCAGCCAGTGATATTTTTTTTGGCCATATGAATGAAAGAAATTGAGTGGGACTAAAAGATTCTTATGCGTGAAAGCAAAGTCAAATACTGATAAAACTGTGAGTTTTTCTGTTAGGGTTTCAATTGAGCTCCTGAAAGGTCTCTTAAGATGATAGGTGGGAATAGCTAGAAAAGGTCATCCAGTGCAAACTCTTCATTTTTGCAGGTGGGAAAGTTGAGAGTGGAGCAGAAGAGGGGCTTGGCTAAGGGCACAGGTCAGAAGTGGTGGAGGGATGATTCTGGTTCAGCTTCTCTGACTCTAAACCCAGTGCTTTTTATCACTCTAGAGCATCAAAGCAGTATCCCTTCGGGTGTATGCCCACCGTGTCCCAGCAGGGCCCAGCAATCATCATGGTAGGAGAAGAGCCAGTCTGCCAGGATTCCCTGGAAAGGGCCCTAGTTAGAGATCTAACGAGAGAGAGAGAAAGAGAGAGAGAGAGAGAGAGAGAGAGAGACAGACAGACAGACACAGACACAGACACAGACACAGACAGACAGACAGAGACAGAGAGAGAGAGAGACAGAGAAAGACACAGAGAGAGAGAGCAGCTGAGTTTATGAGAGTCAGGATCCAGGCAGAGAGCCACTTCCATGTCACTAGAGGTGAATGTATTTATCTTGTGCATATACCCTCTTGCACTGAGTTCATTCAACAGGGCCTGTATCTGAGACCATGAGACAATGATCCCAGTCACTGGAGAGTACTCTGAAACATGGTTCAAATGAAAGCCATCCTTCTTCTAAGCAACTGAGCCTCATACAGCAAGAATCACAGAGGAACAGAAGTGGAAAGGACCTTAGAACACAGGACACAAGAAGCTAACATCTGGAAGGACTTTAAAGCTTAGAATGCTAAAGCTAGGACCTAGAACATAAAATGTCAGCACAGGAAGGGACCTCAAAACACATAATACCAAAGGTCAATGGACTTTTTAAAATAGCATGTTAGAACTGAGAGGGATCTTAGAACTGGAAGACACCCTAGAACACAGATTGTCAGAGTTGGGAGGGACGTTGGAACATAAAATGTCAGGCTTGGCAGAGGCTGTAGAAAATGGAACAAAGAATATCAGAGCTAGGATGAACTTTAGAACATGAAATACAAGGTAAGAGGAGGTGGGGCCTTTAGAGAACATAGTGATGGAACAGAAAGAAAATTTCAATTAAAATATAGATATAGATGATGTACCTGTGGATCTAGATGGTATGGCTATAGATATATAGTCAGGGCAGACAGGGATCTCAGAGATCAACTCTTTGAATTCCTTCATTTCATAGTTGGAGAAACTGACACCCATCGATGGAAAGTGGTTTGTCATGGTCACACAGAAAAGGTCTTGAAGAAGTACCTCTGGCCTCCCTGTGTTCTCTGAGCCTCAGTACAATGAGGATGAGATGAACTGTTCAGCCTCTGCCCCAAGTGGGGTCTATGAACTTGCTTCAGGTACTGGGACTGCCAGTCAACAGAGAAAATACAGTACAGGCAGTGCCTTTCCAACCTTTCCAACGCCCTCTCTCCTCACCTGTTCCTCTTGGAGTTCTTAATTTCATTCAAGGCTTATGCCGCCTCTTACAGGAAGCCTTTACGGTTCACCTTAGTTGTTAATGTTCTCCCTCTCCTCCTCAAAATAGAATGTATCCATCTATCTGTTTGCACATTATATCCCACCAAGAAAATGGAAGCTTATTGAGGGCAGGGATTGTTTTTCCCTTTGTCTTTGTCCCTGACATATAGAATGTCAATCAACAGATATTTATTAAGTATCTATTTGTATCAGGTCTATGCTAGAGGCTGATGATAGCAATAGCAACAAAATACATCTAAGAATTTACAATGTACTGCCAAGACAACATGCACATACGTAATTATATTTTTAAAAATTTACAAGGCAACAAAGGATGGAAGCATCTTCATAGATGCTTGTTGGATTGGACTGAATTGGATCCTCATTTTACAGATGAGAAAACTGAGGTCAAGAGCAGTTGCAAACACTTGCCCGAGGTCACATGGCTTTTAAGTATGGGATCCAAGACTCCCAGTCCAGGCTTCTTGGCACTCTACCCTGCTGCCTCTCAAGGCCTACTTGGAACCAAGCTCTGGAGCCACTCAGGCGTCAGGACACTTGGAATCCACCCCCGTGAGCCCTGAATTACATTCTGAGCAGCTCACAATGACGACGCATTTGCAATAGATATTCATTGCTACATTAAATTCCATGATATTGCTTAAGAGAATGTTCGTTTAATTTCCCTGCGACCGTGGTCCAGCTGATTTTTAATCGAAGCTGACAGCAGCAATTTACATGAGGTAGCTGCACTCCCCTGTCTTTAAGGCAGCTAGGGCTGGCATGAATATTAAATGGAGTGGGCCAGTTGGCAACACTAATGCTGTTTAAATAGGAACAAGGCGGGCGACAGACCTTAATTATTCATACTCTCCTGGTAAGTCAGGCCCTGACAGAGGCCGGACAGCCCCAAGTTCAGGAAGGGTCCTCTGTTACATGATATAAGACAGGGGACCCTGAAGGGTGAGTTGGAGCTCAGTTTCTTGGGATGGACCTGTGACCCGAGAGTCTGATATATTTCAAAGATGCTGGTCTCCTGGGGCAGAGGTTGTGGTGGAGGTAGCAGGGCAGGAATCCCCAATCAACTTAGGTTCTGTCTAATAGTAATATCACTCTCATTGCTTCTATGGCATTTTATATGTGTCAGCTCTTTGATACTGAGATGATGGGAAATTTCAAAGAAGGTTAGGAATGATTTATGAGAGTCCTGAAGAGTCCATTATGGGGTAGATGTCTTCCTGGAGTCAGGAAGACCTGAATTCAAATCTTGCTTCTGATACTTAAGTAGCTCATATGACCTCTCTCAGCCTCAGTTTCTTAATCTGTAAGTTGTGAGTTTTGAATGAGAAACCATATATTAAGTATTTTATAAGCCTTAAAGCACTATATACATATTAGTTATTAATAATAGTAAGAGTAAAAAAAGGACTCCGGGAATACCTAAACTCAAAGTCAGTTCTGACCATCCAGTTCAATCAATACAACTCACATTTCTTTGCCTATGTTACTGTGGGCAAATCTCTTCACCTCTCTGGGTCTCAGTTTTGTTTTGTTTTTTTCATTTTTAGTAAGGGGGTAATAATGTTTATACTACCCACCTTCTGGTGTCATTGTGAGGCTGAGGTTATATTCAAAGTCCCTGATCACCACTAAGGGCTATAGAATGAGCTATTGCTGTACTCGTATTGGATCAAGGATGTGTGATTTCACTGGTGTGGAAACTCCTTCCACCAGAACATATGACAACCAGTCAGTAATCTATAGTCTTCACATGCTCAGGGATTTGACCTTGGTCTTTGTTGTGGTTCAGTTGTTTTCAGTTGTTTTGACTCTTCATGACCCTATTGAGGGTTTTCTTGGCAAAAATACTGGAGTGGCTTGCCATTTCCTTCCCCAGCTCATTTTATAGGTGAGGAAACTGAGGCAAACAAGGTTAAGTGACTTGCCCAGGGTCACACAGCTAGTACGTGTCTGAGGCCAGATTTGAACTCAGGAAGATGAGTTTTCCTGACTTCAGGCCTGGCACTCTATCCACCTAGCTGCCCTATCTCCATTTTACAGATGAGGAAACTGAGGCATGGAGAAGTTAAGTGACTTGTCCAGGATCGCACAGTTAGTGAATGTGTGAGACAGGATTCAAACTCGTCTTCCTGACTTCAGATCCCATGATCTATCCATTACATGGCCTAGCTGCCTCACAGCTAATGAAGATGTTATTATTAATTATTATAATTGTTTTTATGATGATGTCAAATAGACTCAGCCATTGTGTCGCAGTGGCTAAGGAAACCAGACACAGAGATAGAGAAAAAGAAGGATTCCCTTTCAACAATTGGCTTCTTGGTATTGAATTTCTCAGAAATCCATCTCCTGAACAATCATCGTCCCTTTCAAGCACCCAGCAGTTTGCACTGTACAATGGTACATTTGCATCCATTGTCACATTGGCTTCTCACAAAATCCATGTGAGGTGGGGATGCAAGGATTACTATTATAATGTTATACACAGAAAACTAAGGCAAGTTAAGTAATTTGCCTAGGTCGTACAGCTCATAAATAGCAGAGTTAGGATTCAAACCCAGGTCTCCTGAGACCCCCAAGTCTACCCCATCTGCCTCTGTTCCTGAGCTCTCACTGCCAGGAAAAGAAATTGCTTTCCAAGGGAAGACTTTCAGATGGGGTATTAGGATCTCAGAGCTAGAGATAGAAGGGGTCTCAGAGGCCAGCTAGTCTGACTCCCTCATCTTGTAGATGAGGTAATTGACACCCAAGGATATTAAGTGATGTTGTCCAACATCACACAGATGGCATTTGAACCTAAGTCCTCGGATTCCAGAGTGAGTACTCTTTCCCCAGTACCATATAACCAGAGCTTCAGTGGTTTCTTTGTCCCCACCCCACCCCAGTGTTCTTGTCCTTCTAGTACAAATTGGTCCAGGGAACACTGTGTGGGAAAAGGCACCAACATGAAGAAGCAAGTTTGGGGGGAGGGGAGCACAGGGAGTGCTAGATGAAGAATTAAGAAAACAAATAAACATTTATTAACCATCCTCTATGTTCTATGCAGGGCAGCTAGGTGGCGCTGTGGATAGAGCTCTGGGCTTGGAATCAGGAAGGCTCATGATCATAAGTTCAAATTCAACCTTAGCCACTTCCTAGTATATGACTGTGGACAAGTCACTTAACCCTGCTTGCCTCAGTTTTCCTATCTGTAAAATGAGCTGGAGAAGGAAATGGCATAACACTCCAGCATCTTTGCCAAGAAAACCCCAAATGGGGTCACAAAGAGTCAGACATGACTGAGCAACAGCAAAATGTTCAATATGCCAGCAAAATGATATGCACACAAATATTATAGTTATTATTCATTATTGATGTTGTATTCACATTTATGTGAATATAAAATTTATATATGAAGGTGCACAAAGTAACTGGGGAGAAAGCATTGGTACTAGGAAAGGTCTCTCATGGGAGGGGGCATTTGAGCTGCATTTTGAAGAAGGCTAGGGGGCAAGAGCCTATGTAAAAGTGTGAAGACAAGAGATGGAATGAATGCAGTTGCCTGAGAAGCAACAAGTAGGAGGTTTTGGCTTGATGATCGACTGAATGAGGGGGAGTAATGTGTAAAACATGGAAAGGTAGGCTGAAGCCAGATTGTGAAGGGCTTTAAATGCCAGAGAAGTTTGTATTAAGGATTAAGGAGATTTCTATGTTTTACCAACACTTTCCCCAGGATTTCCTAGGGAGTCAATCAGAGAAACTTGGGTTGCCCTCCCTCTGCTATCGAAGGTGCTGATGATAAGGCTCTGGTCTTGCTTCTCCCAACTTCTTCCTCCACCATGACCCAGCAGCTTTCATACCCAGAAAGCTCACTCTACCCTCCTCATCAACCCTGGACCCCTTCCTCTGATTGGTCAGCTCCTCCTGGAACCTCCATTTTAAGCAAAGTGCCCAGGCCAGCCATGTTTATTTCATTTCTCTCTGCTCCTCACTCCTCAGAATTTCTCTTTTTTATCCACCAGCCCCCTTTCATCTTCCTTTCATGTATTGTCTTACCCCAGTAGAATATAAACCCTTTGAAGGCAGGGACTGTCTTTCTTTTTGTTTGAATTCAAGGGTGTGCAGGTTAGTGTTTAGCTACCTGGCTGAGGGGGAAGGAAGAAGGGGGAGAAGATCGATTATGCACACGCAAAGTTTAATCAGCATTATTCACACTATCTTAAAGTCTAGACAAATCAACAAAACAATAAATCAAGCCGTGATTTGTAGCATTGGCTGATTTCTGAGGCATAAATGTTCCTACTGAAAATTCTAAGTCAGAGTTGGTTCTAGCACACCCTTGCTCACATCTGTATTCCCAGGGCTTTGAAAATACCTGGCACATAGCAAACACTTAATAAATGCTTCTTTTCTTGCCTTGATTTGACTCCCAGAAGAGCAGAGGCTAAGTGAAAATGTGAATAGATGCTGGGCTCAGAGTCAAGAAGACCTGGATTCAAGTTGAACTAACTTTTATACTGTTTATTTATATGTTGTCTCCTTCATTAGACTGTAAGCTTCTGGAGGGCAGGGGTGGTGTTTTTGCCTTTCTTTGTATCCATAGTACTTAGCACAGAGCCTGGCATCCAGCAGGCATTTAATAAATACTTGTTGAGTGACTGACCACCTCTGGGAAACCACAATTAGGAAGAGGGTAAAAATACCAAGTGGCACAACCTATTTTGCCTGGAAGCTTCATATTCCTCAGATATCTTCACTGCCTTCAGTAATTACTAGTGATAGAAGGGGTCTTACAGCTAGTCTGAGTCCCTCATTTTGCAGATGAGGAAATTGAGACCCAACAATGTTAAGTGATGTTGTCCAACACCACACAGGTGGGATTTGAACCCAGGTCATTCTGATTCCAGAGTGAGTACTCTTTCCCCAGTATCACACAGCCAGAGCTTCAGTGGCTTCCTTGCCCCCACCTCACCCCAGTGTTCTTGTCCTTCTAGTACAAGTTGGTCCAGGGAACACTGTATGGGAAAAGGCATCAACATGAAGATGCAAGTGCTGTGTGAGGGTGGGGGCAAGGCAAAGTGCTAGATGGAGAATCAAGTAATAACGTTGAATAATAATGATGAGTACTTCAAGCATCTAGGATATTGGTGAAATGCTTAAACAGCCAATGGAGGGCTACATTGGAAGTTGCAATAGCCTGGAGATAAAATTGGAAGGGAACTTCAAGGTCATGTAGTCCAATCCTTGATTTTACAGATGAGAAAACTGAAGCCCAGAGAGGTTAAGTTATTTGCCCAAGGTCACACAGATATTAAGGGTAAGAACTAGGATTTAAATCAGGTCCACTGCCTACAATCCTGTCATTCTTTCTGCTATGTCATGTGTTTCTATATCATGTTGTGTGGTTCCATGATTTGAAGTGTCATCATTATCATCATCATCATCAATTACAGATAATATGATGCAATATGTAATAATGTCTTGCATGTAGTGTTTTCTTATTACTACTAATTATGATTATTACTACTGTCATTCTAATTAATCCCCTAGTGTCCAGATTTCTGGATATGACTTTCTATACTTCTCCACTGGTCTGCCACTTGACTTTCATCCAGCCTACAAGAACACTGAGTCCTCTCTATGACACTCATTCAGTTAGCCACTTCTTTTCTCCAGACCTCAGTTTTATTCTCCACAAGGTGGGGGCTTCAGAGGACTTTAGTAAAGAAGCGATAATCATGAGCCCTCCCATTTGTGCAGTGCTTTAATGTTGATAGAGGAATTGATATGCATATCTTTACCCAGTCCTCACAATGGTCCAGTGAGATAAGTAGCATAACTATTAATAGACCCATTTTACAGATGTAGAAGCTGAGACTCAAGGAGGTTAACTGACTTGCATAAGGTCACATGGATAGCTATGTACAGTGCTGGTGACTAGAACCCAGGGCCTCTGCTTTCCTCCAAAGGTGCTTTCCATTGCCCAGAAATATGAAGGAAGATGGAGGAACCACTGGTTTCTATGGGAACACATGCATTGAATTTCAGTTCCACTTAACTGAACAAAAATTAATTGGATACCTACTGTGTACAAGAATAATAATAGCTAACATTTATATTTAGTACTTACTACATACCAGGCACCATGCTAAGTGAGTTACAATTTTTATTTCATTTGATCCTCACAACAACCCTGGGAGATAGTTGCTATTATCATCATCCCCATTTTACAGATGAAGAAACAGAAAAACAGAGGTTAAGTGTCTTGCCTAGGGTCACAGAGCTAGCAAGTGTCTGAGACTGGATTTGAACTCAGTTCTTCTTGACTCTAGGCTCAAATCTCTATCCACTATGCCACCTAGTTACCCAAGGCAAGTAGAGTCCTCTTAATATTTTGTGATTGGAATGAATAGAAGTTGGTTGGGGGTTAGTCTTAACTGAATTACTGCATTCAAAGGTAGAAAATTTGCCTGTACCGCACTAATAACCAATGAAAATTCCAGTCCTCTAAAAATAGACACTTGGTTGATGTTTTGCTGGGGAAGGAGAACATTTGGTTAACATTCAGGAGCTGATGCTCTCCACAGGGAAGGGGGAAACGTGCAATTCAGAAAGTGAATTGCCTCCCTTCTTCTGGTAGAAACTGAAAAGATTCTACCTTTGCAGAATTCATAGGAATTAGAGCTGCAAAGAATCTATACTCATCCTGCCTGACACCCTCCTTTTAGAGAAGAAAAAACTGAAACCCAGAAAACTTATGACTTGCCCAAGGTCACAACTACTAAATAACACCCCCAGGATTCATTCAGGGTCTTCTGACTTCCTATTCAGGGTTCTTTCCATTATGCAATGTTAACTCCAGATGACCCTCTGGTGAGCTTGAGTTTCTCTCCACACAGCTTCATTTGATATTTCCCCAGCCCTTGGAGATGGCGTAAGGTTGGAAGGTTCTTCACACATTTTGGATGTGCATATTGAATACTAAAGAGAGAGAAACAGACTCATCTAAACAATAGACTTCCCACTTTTCCCTTATGTGCGTACCTATACCCCCTTGGGATTTAGACCATGGTCCCTCTAGCTTAGGCCTATCAGAGATTGGGGATATGCCTGGGACATCTGTAGCTTCCCCTCTAGTTACCCATAAGGTAATCCTTAAGACATAAATATCCATTCTCCAGATTCCCAGCCTCTAAAATGTGCTTAGACAAGGAAACAAAGACAGAAGAAGGCAACTAAGAACTGGAGGCCTTAGAACTTGAGCCCCAGGATAAGCATAGACTACTCACCATGTGTATCCCAGCAAGGCATGGCTCTCTCTCCCATGAACCTCTCCAAACTAAATGTCAAGTGCCTTGCAGTATTTTCTGCCTCTACCACCCCCTCTAGCACATTCCAGAACTTCTCATTCATCATCTTAAATGGCAAAGCTTGGCATCCTTAAGCCCTTCTTTGGATCTAAAAGGGAACTCAAAGCATAGAATGTCAGAGCTGGAAGAGGCCTTGGGGGACAATATGTCAGAACACAGAGCTAGAAGGGACCTTAGATCAAATATATAATGTCAGAATAAGAAGGGACCTTAGAACATAGCATGTCAGAGTAGGAAGGGACCTTATAACATAGAATATCAAAGTTGGGAAAGGAGCTTAGAATACAGAAGGTAAGAGCAGGAAGGAATTGTAGAGCCCAGGATTTCAGACCTAGGAGAGGCCTTAGAATATAGAATGTCAGAGCTGAGAAGGACCTTAAAAGGAAGAATGTAAGATCTTAGAGAGATGTTAAAACATAGAATATCAGAGCTGAAAGGGTCCTTAGAACACAAAATGTCAGAACTGGAAGGATTATTAGTACACAGAATATCAGAACTGGGAGGGCCCATAGAACACAGAAAGTCAGAGCTGGGAGGGCCTTAGAATACAGAATGTCAGAGCTGGGAGGGCCTTAGAATACAGAGTGTCAGAGCTGAAAAGGACCTTAGAACACAGAATGTCAGAACTGAGAGGGCCCTTAGAACACAGAATGTCAGAACTGAGAGGGCCTGTAGAACACAGAATGTCAGAGCTGGGAGGGACCTTAGAACACAGAATGTCAGAGCTGGGAGGGACCTTAGAATGCAGAATGTCAGAGCTGGGAGGGCCCGTACAACACAGAATGTCAGAGCTAGGAGGAGCCTTAGAACACAGAAGGTCAGGGCAAGAAGGGACCATAAAAAATAAAATGTCCGAACTGAAAGGCACCTTAGAATACAGAATGTCCAGATCCGGGAAGGACTTTAGAAAAGAGAATGGCAATGCTTAGAGGAAGGATGCCATAAGTATTCAAAGGACAGTCTGGTGGAAGAGCCATTAGAGTTGGTCTGCTTGGTCCCAGTGGGCAGAACCAGGAGCAGTGGGTACCAAATGCCACAAGGCAGATTTCAGCTTGAAATAAGGAAGTCTTCATTCACCCATAACTATCCAACACTAGAATAGGCTGCTTCAGGAGGTAGCAAGCCTCTCACAAGAGACTCTTCAGCCAAGCCTGAGAGAGTACTTGTTGGAGATTTTGTAGGGTGGGTTCCTATACAGGAAAGTTACAGCTTCTCTCTAATAATATATGTAACTCTACCAAATGTCCCTGCAATGTGTCTCTGTGTTCCCTCATGAGCCTCTTTTCTCCCATAAAATGAATTTCTGTTCAGGTACAGGCAGGACTTAGACATTCTTTGGGTCCCTTCTGCTGGAGTTTCTGTGATTTCTATGACTTTAGAGTATACAACGTCAGAGATAGAATAGAGCCTAGAGACCAGTTTGTCCAATCCCATCATTTTACAGAATGGGAAATTGAGGGTGAAGGTGGGGAAGTGACTTGCCCTAGGTCATACAGTCAATTAGAGGCAGACCCAGGACTAGAATCCAGGTCCCCTGGTTCCCTGCATGCTTGCTCCTATGTCTTAAAAAAATCTGTGTCCCTAGCTAGGTTGTGCTAAAGTCAGTGTCACTCTGCCTAGATCAAGGAGGATTTTTTTATTATTTCCCTTCATCCAGGTTGAGCTGAAATTTGCATCCCACTCCTACAGGTCCCCAACCAGAGGGAGAAAGTAAACGGAGAGTCAGGCTCTGGCTTCCGAAAAGTATTTGCTCTCTCAGACACTTAACATTTACACACAGTGTGGGCCATTGGCGATAAGAAGGATCCAGGATTATATGTGCAGGGAGGCTTAGCACTGCTCAGGATGGTGGGTGGCGGGTGGCAGGTGGCAGGTGGTGGGGCCCACAGGCAGGCTAGATGGCAGTCTCAGCCCCACTGGCCCCACAGTGGAATTTGAGATGGAGATTTTAAGATTCAGTATCTCCTTGCATGCTGAACAAATACCTTCGATGTTCCCTCCCAGACGAACAAAGAGCAGCTCACCAGCCCTGGGGAGACCAGGCTTTGACTTTGACTTTGGTTTATGCCAGAGAAATGTGTCCAGATGCTTGCCTGAAGGCAGTCCGACTAGAACATAGGTGAAATGGACAGTCACCCTCACAATCCCCCCTGCAATCTTCAAAACATTTCCCCCCCATCCTCTCCCTGACTGGAATCAATCAATCAACAAACATGTATTAAATGTTTACTATAACCCCAATATTCTTCCAAGTAGATTGAAATATAAAAGTGAAACCCTCAAGAAGCTTGCAACAGGTAAATATATAAGTACGTGCAAACTACATTGAAAATATATATATAAGGTAGGTTGGGGAGGGCGAGGGGGAGAGGCACTAGCTACTAAGAGGATCAGGAAATGCTTCTTGTAGAGTCTTGAAGTACAAGTCTTGAAGGAGAACAGGGAAGGAAAGATAAACACAAGAGGGAGACATTCCAGGACATTCAATGCAAAGGTTTGGAGATGGGAAATGAGAGATGGAGGCATGTGTGTGAGAAATAATAAGAAGCCAGTGTGGCTGAACTGTAGCATGCATGAAGGGGGATAACATTCAATTAGACTAAAAGCTTAGAGTCAGGTTTTGAAAGTCTTTAAATGTCAAATAGAGAAGTTTAGATTTGGTTCTAGACGTAGTAGGGAGCCACTGGAGTTTCTTAAGTAGGAGAGTTATCGCGGTGAAGCTGGAGAGGTGTTTCTAAAGCTAACAAATGAGGGACCCCAAAGAGCCACAGAGAAGTGTAGCCAGCTATGTCTCCCTTCTGTTCTAGGAATCAAAGGAGACACTAGTATTAACATCAGAATGTCAAAACCAGAAATCCTAGAGATATTTCATCCAAGAATGAAATCAGGGGTCTAAATTTCAGAATGATGGGTCCAAAGTCAATGAATGAAAGGGGGTAGGACACAGAGAGATTTTGCCCAGAACAGGGTCAGGAGAAATGCACAGAGAGAAATCCACAGCTCTTTCAGGTTTTGAGGCAGAGTAGTTTGGTGTATGAATGTTAGCTATTGTTAGTGTCATGAGGATTGATCTGAGAGCCTTTGATCAATTTAATGAGTCCTCACAGTCAACTTGATGAGATTACAGGGTATAGACTTTGTCAGAATGGACACCTCCCATGAATACAGACATGCACCTTAGGTCTTTGCTGAGAGAACTAGTGGAGCTCCTTTGATTGATTCCAAGTAACTGGGATGATGGGACCCTGAGATTGGGTAGGCAGGGGAAGACCCAAGTTGGAGGGACCACTTTGTCTGGGGTCTATGAGAGTGAGCTGTGAAATGGGCTACTCATCTTGCCCTTCTCCATTTCTCCAATGTTTCCCCTCCTTTGGACTTCCAGAACTGTGAGCAATAAGGGATTGGGGAAAGGGGCTATCTTCTCCCCTGGAGAAGAACACAGTGATGCTCCTTCCAAGGGGGCATCCTTTCATGCACACTACAACCAAATCAGTCCTGATACCTGTCTCTCTATATCCCATTTCTCATCTCCCATATTCATGACTTTGCGCTGGCTGTCCTAGAAAACCATCCCTCCTCACTTTTGATTTTTTGAAACTCTTGTTCCTTTTGTTTAGTGTAGGTCAAAGGCTATGGGAACTGAGAATGGGTGTTTCTAGCTTTGGTGGTTAACTTATGGAGAATCCTGATCTTCAGAGTTCCTGAGTTGGGTACCAACTGCGATAAAGCCAAGACCATTCATCCAAGGAACCAGATTCAAATCAGCAGATAAATTTCAAGGAAATCTTCTTTTTCAAGGAAGATTCCCTCAGCAACAACTTTTTGAGGAGAAAAAGCCACCAACAGCAAAAGAACTGAAGTCATTCCAGAAGAAGCCAGGAAATCTAGACCTTGCCAACCCCCCATGGTATTTCTTTGAGTGCTCATATACTGCAGGTCCAAGACAAATGAGAAATATCTATTCATCCAGCCCACAAAGGGTCTTTCTTTAGTCTCTAGGGAGGAATGTAATGAGTTGTTGCTACTGCTGCTGCTGCTGCTGCTGCTGTTGAGTTGTTTCAATCGTGTCTGACTCTTCATGATCCATTTTGGGGTTTTCTTGGCAAAGGTACTGGAGTGGTTTGCCATTTCCTTCTCCAGATGAAATGAGAGCAATGACTATTTTAATACTGTTTTGTTTCCTGTATTTGTTCATATGAATGTGAGTCCTCTGTGTCTTATGCATCTTCTGTAACAGCAGCATTGTACACTGAGGACCTTTAGGCACAAGCCATACCTAAGCTTTATTTTAGGGAATTTCCTGAAACTCTACTCTGGGCTGGGAGCATAACGAGTCAAAAGGAGAAATGGAGCTAGAATCTAGTCTGTGTGAGCCCAAAGTTCTTGCCTGGGGGAAGGTGGAGTCCATGAGTGACATCTTTATTACTAATTTTCATCCTCATTTTATATTGGATGAAGTTCACGTAGAAACATTTCTGGAACAGGTTGCTACCCTACTATTGTTCTTTTGTATTTAATGAATATTGCATAAGTACCTAAAATGATTGCTTTTTATAATTGAATAAGAGTACTGGGATGTAAGCTCATCTTCTGTCAACTATCAAAAACATCTTCCAGGCATCTTCAGGGGCAGGCAGGACAATAGGGATGATGTCTACTTCATCCTCTCCCCACATGGTTTTGATTTCTTCATCTGAGTCTCTATATTTTGAGAGTTTTTCATCCCATGGAGTTTGGAGGTCATGAGTATCCAATGTGGCAACATCTATTCAAAATATTGTTCTCTAATTTCTAATGGGTCAATTTTGTGTCCAGGAGGTTGTGGGCAATGGTTTTCTTTTTGTAAACTGCAGTGCCCTTCTGTACATTTTCACCATTTTGTTGCTTCATCTGCATTAATCAATAGGTAGGTCTGGATGCCTCAAGGATAATCTTTCTGTAATCTTTGGTGGCCATGACCTCATTCTGAATTACTATCAAAACCCTTCTTACTAGAAACAAATATGCACTCTTCAGCCATTTCTTCTGTGCCTTTTTTCTTCAAATATTGTTTGAGTTCATCTGGATGTCACCCATGGAAGGCTTCCTTTTCTTTTACTTTTTAAAATGCTATCAGTGTCCTACCCACACTTCCCCTGCACTCATATGCTCAATTGAAAACAGTTCAAGTGTGGGCTTGTTATACTAGACTGAGGCCCCTCAGTTCTTCTCAGGGGGTGACTATCCATTGCAACCTGACCCACTCAGAACAGGGCCCCAGGTTAATCTTGCTGCCCACTGGTAAATACAGACTAGTAAGACCAGTCCCAGTCTGGTAGATTTTGGGGGTAATTTTTGGTTTCCTGAGAATGCTTGTTCAGGACAGGTACACATGCAATCTCCCTACCTAAGGTTCTGACCCAGAGGGAGACACATAAACTCACAACAAGGACTAGTTAAGGAGGGAATCCCAGACATCATGAGGACAGAGCTTTTGGGAATATGAGGTCCTACATGAGTATCCTAGCTGTAAAATCGCACACAAGTTTCCCTCATCATTCTGGGGAAGCTACAGAGTTTCAGGGAACAGAGATGGGGTGGGGTGGTGGGTAATAGTGACCAGATCACCAGCACTGGACAAGTCTTTAGTTTGGGGTTAAACCTCCCCAGGGAAATGACTGGTTGGTCCAAAGACAGTGTGTGTTTTCCTTCCAAGTCTGGTTTGTAATGAAACTTCCTTCCTATACAATACACTGAATATTTAGCCCAGTAGATGCTATTGGTGAGGGAAGCAGCTGGGGAGGGACACAGGTCTCTCCAAGTCTTCTGCAGGCTTATTGTCTCTTACTTGTAGCTAATTGGTGGGCTTGGTCCAATCAGTCAGTCAAAAAGCATTTATTAAGCACCTGCTATGTGCCTGGCACCGTACTAAGTGCTGAGAATGCAAAGAAATGTAAAAGACAACAAATGCTCTTGAGGACTCACAATCTAATGGGGGAGATAATTTGTAAATTACTAAATATGAACAAGATATATACAGGAGAAAGTGGAAATAATTAACAGAGAGAAGGCACTAGAATTAGAAAAAGCTTCCTCTAAAAGGTAGGATTTTAGCTGGGACTTGAAGAAAGCCAGGAAAGCCACAAATTGGAGATGGAAGGGGAGAGCATCCCAGAAATGGGAGACAGCCAGTGAAAATGCCTGAGTTGGGTAATGGATTGTCTGGTTCATAGAACAGCCAGGAGGCCAATGTCACTGGACAGAGGAGTGTCAGAGAATAAGGTGTAAGAAGATTGGAAAGGAAGGAAGGGGCAAGGTTACAAACTTAGGACTTTCAATGCCAAACAGAGGATTTTGTATTTGAACTTCCAGGCAAATGGGAGCCACTGAGGTTTATTGAGTGGAGGAGGGGGTGGTCTGGCCTGATCTGCACTTTAGGAAAATCACTTTGGTGACTGAATGGAAGATGGATTGGAGTGGGGAGAGGCTTGAGGTAGGCAGACCCACCAGCAGGTTGTTACAATAATCCAGATATGAGGTGATGATGACCTTCACTAGAGGGGTGGCAGCTTCAGGGGAGAGAGGGAGGTGTATTTGAGAGATGTTGCAAAGGTGAAATCTGCAGGCTTTGGCAAACAGAATGTATATGGGAGGTGAGAGATAATAAGCAGTCAAGGATGACACCCAGGGTGAGTGTCTGGGGAACTGGAAAGATAGTGGTGGCCTCAACAGAGATAGAGAAATTTGGAAGAGGGGACGGTTTGGAGGGAGAGATAATGAGTTCGGTTTGGACATGCTGCACTTAAGATGTCTATAGGATATCCAGTTAGAGATGTATGAAAGGCAGTTGGAGATGAAAGTGGAAGTTGGAAGAGTCTATATAAGTAAATTTGAAAATGATTAGCATAAAAATGGTAATTGAATTCATGGAAGCCGATGAGATTAACAGCGAAATAGTATAGAGGGAGAAGAGAAGAAAACCCAGTATAAAGCTGGGGAAGCCGGGCCATAGGCATATCAGCTCTGATAAGAAATTGTCCTGAGGTAGGGACAGCCCCCAGAAAATGTGTCTTCCCCTTTCTGTAATTCATTCAACAAGCATTTAATAGAGGGGAAGAGGGAATGAGCATTTACTAAGCAACCTACCACATGCCAGACACTGTGATGAGTGCCTTATAAATATTACCATACTAAATCCTCACAGCAACCCTGGAAAGTAGATGCTATTATGAGCCCCATTTTATTGTTGAGGAGGCAGACAGAGGTTAAATGACTTGTTCAGGGTCACACAACTAATAATTGTCTGAGGATTGATTTTAATTCAGGGTTTCCCAACTACAGGTCCAGTGCTCTAACCACTGTACCACCTAACTGCCTAAGTATCTCCTATGTACCAAGCACTGTACTAGTCACTGAGAGGACAGAGACAAAAAGGAACTAGTCTCTACCCTCAAGAAGTTTACATTTGATTGGAGGAAAAAACTATGTAAACATATGTAAATACAAAGTTCATGTAAAGTAAATATAAAAGGAAGAAGAAGAAGAAAGAGGAGGAGGAGGAGGAGGAAGAGGAGGAAGAGGAGAAGGAGAAGAAGAAGGAGGAGGAGGAGGAAGAGAAAGAAGGAGAAGAAAAAAGAAGGAAAGAAGAAGGAAAGAAAGAGAAGAAGTAAAGAAGAAAAGAAGAGAGGAGAAGAAGGAGAAGGAGAAGGAGCAGGAGGAGGAGGAGGAGAATTTGATCAGAGAAAACAGGCAAAGGAGTAAGCATTTATTAAAAGCCAAATATGGGCCGGGCACTGTGCTAAGCAATTCATAAAAATTATCTCATTTGATCCTTATTTGGTCTTCCTTGCTCTCTGCCACCTGGGGAACAAAGTGGGAATCAAGAACTCAATCAATCAAGTGCCTTCTACATGTCAGGCACTGTGCTAAGTGCTATGGATACAAAAAGAGACAAAAGACAGTCCCTGACTTCAAGAAGCCCACAATCTAATGGGGGGAGACAACATGAAAATAAAGATATACAGAGTAAGCAATATGCAGGATAAGTGGGAAATAATGAACAGAAGGAAGGCAATGGAATGAAGAGGCAGAGAGGAAAGCTTCCTGTAGGAGACAGGATTTTAGTTGGGACTTAAAGGAAGCCAGGGCAGCTAGGTGTCATCCCAGTGAATAGAGCCCTGGCCCTGAAGTCAGGAACACTCATCTTTCCAAGTTCAAATCTAACCTCAGATGTGATAGCTTAATATCTTAATATTAAGCTTCAGTAATACAACTTAATAAATAAAGATAAAATAAGTAAGACTTAATACCTGTGTGACCCTGGGCAAGCAATGTAACCCTGTTTGCCTCAGTTTCCTCATCTGTCAAATGAGCTGGAGAAGGAAATGACAAACTACTGCAGTATCTTTGCCAAGAAAACCTCAAATTGGGGTCACAAAGAGTCACAACTGGAATGACTCAACAACAAATAAAGGAAGCCAGGGATGTCAGTTGTCAGAGCTGAGGAGGCAGTGCATCTTCCCCCACCCTCCCACCCCCCACCTCCACTCTCTCATGATATGATCACCTTTTAGGAAGTTCTCATTCCGATAGGGGTCATTCTTAGCCCATAGCTCTCCACTGACTCTGTCCTGCCTCAGTGGGCCTCAGAAGTGCTCAGTGTCCGTTACCTCCCCCTTAGCACACAGATTTGACTAACTGACCTTTATGGGCCTGCCATTTTATGGGCTTGGTGTTTTATTAACCTAATAAAAAAAGAGAGAGGGAGGCAGAAAAGAGGGACTTCCTATAGCTGAGGAGGGGAAGGCTCTGCCCCCACAGCCATTTAGGGGAAGAAATACAGCAGGCCAGAGCTAACCTTGCACCGTTTGCCAGGACTCCTTCCTGGAAAACTGAAGAGCAATTCATTTTATTCTCCATCAAACAGCAGTGAGACACAAAGCTTAATTTAATTTTCTAATCGGGGAAGTGCAGAGTGAGGAGCACTGTTCACTGTGTTTATTCCATTTTCCTTTTTAATAGGATCGTTGACACCCTGTGTAAAGCAGAGTCTCCATGCAGTAAAGAGGACACATATAAACATACACATTTTATATAAATCCATGTAAACATAGATTAAATGCATATAGACACCTCCATCCTGTATGTCTCCTCATCTGATGCCTAATGGTGGTTTGGAGGTGACCCTGGGCTCTTCTAGGCTATGGCAGTGGACCCAAGCCCTCACCAGTCCTACCAAATGGGAAAGGTATCAAAGAAGAGCTCAGCAATGGGTGGGGTATCATTTTCTGACTCTCAAGAAGAATTATAGGTTCATAAGAACATAGACTGAGAGCTGGAAGGAATCTCGGAGACCTAGATCTCATCCAACTGCCTCATTTTACAGATGAAGAAACCGAGGCACAGAGAGGTTAAGAGATTTACCCGGGTCACACAGTACGTGTCTGTGGCCAGAATGAAACTCAGTTTTTCCTGACTCCAAGGCCATCACTCCATGCATTGTACTGCAAACAAGATGAAGTTTCAAAAGAATTAATGTAAATTCTTCATAGTAATGATAACTGGCATTTACATAGTGCTTTAAAGTTTACACATTCCCTCACTTGGTCCTTACAACAAGCCCTCCTCCCCAAATAAGGGATACCTACAAGTGTTATCAATCCCATTTCATAGATGAAGGATGTGAAAGGTTAACCTCTTCACTCCCTCAAGGGATTCGTACCAGGGTCCCACAGCCAATAAGTTCTATGGTATGATTCCAAATCAGGTCTTCCTGACTCCTAGCTCAGCTCTCCAGCTACGATGTCCTGTCCATTCACAGCACAGTGGATTGCCCTTGGGCTCAAATAAAGAACTTCAAAAGGACAATGGGAGGAAGGCTTGGCTAGAAAGCAGTTTGTCTGACACCTGGGGGCTTTTGGGGGCTTCAGGATGAAGATGGGTCAATAATGGGATGAGGCAGCCCCACCTGCCTCCAGTTAGCACCATCTTAGGCAGCATTCAGAGCTTCAGAGTGCCAGGGACTGGGAGGCAGGATTTGTCCTCTGATGTAGCCAGACCTCACCTGGAGCAGTGTGCTCAGTTCTAGCAGGTTAAGAAGGACCTTAACAAACTGAAGAGTCCCCGGAGCTCGCTGCCTTCAAATCCCAGCTAAAACCCCATCTTCTCTGGGGAAGAAGGCTTACCCGATCCTCCTTAAAGTGAACGCTTTTCCCTCTATTGATTGTCTCCAATATTTCCTGGTGATAGCTTGTTTGAAAATAATTGTTCACATGTAGTCTTCAGCAGACTGTGAGCACCTCAAGAGTAGATACTTTTTTGTCTTCTTTTGTATCCCCATTGGGGCAGCTAAGTGGAGGGCCAGGCCTGGAGTCAGGAAGACCTGAGTTCAAATTCAGCCGCAGCCACTTACTAGCTGTGTGACTCTGGGCAAGTCATCTAACCCTGTTTGCCTCAGTTTTCCCATCTGTAAAATGAGCTGGAGAAGGAAATGGCAAACCGCTTTGGTATCTTTGCCAAGAAAAACCCAACTGAGGTCACAAAGAGTCAGACATGACTGAATAATAAGGTATCTCCATAGCTCAGCACAGTGCTGATTAAGCACACAGTACCATTTAATAAATGCTTATTGATTGGTTGGTTGGTTGAAGCAAGATGAAGGGTCTTGAGATCATTCACAGTCACCCATGCTTGGATTCTCTCCCTCTACATCTCCTCCTCTGCCTCCTCAATTCCCTGGCTTCCTTTAAGTCTCAGTTAAAGTCCTACCTTCTGCAGGAGCCTTTTCCAATCCTCCTATCTCAGTGACTTCCCTCTGGCACACTCTCTAAGTTATCATGTCTATGTCTTGTCTGCACATCGTCATTTTCATGTTTCTTCCCATTAGACTGTGGGCTCTTTGAAAGCAGAAACTGTTTTTGTTTTTTCTCTCTGAGTATCCCCAGCAGATAGTACAGTGCCTGGCACATAATAGATACTTAATGAATTTAATTGTTGACAGACTAGTCTAATCCTTTAATTTTACAAATGAGGAAACTGAGGTAAAATAGTTTGCCCAGGTCATCCAGGAAATACGTTCCAGAGCCAGGATTCAGACACAGGTCCCCAAACTCCAAAACCCAGCACTAATTCTATTATACCACTTAAGAAAACAGGGATACCTAACCTAGAGGAAGGGCAGGTAGGTGGCCCAATGGATTGAGTGACATGCCGGGAATCAGGAGGACTCATCTCCCTGAGTTCAAATCTGACCTCAGATACTTACTAGCTGTGTGACCCTGGACAATTCACTTAACCATATTTGCCTCAGTTTCCTCATCTGTCAAATGAGCTGGAGAAGGAAATGGCTAACCACTCCAGTGTCTTTGCCAAGAAACCCCCAAATGGGGTCATGAAGAATTGGGCACAACCTCAATGACTGAACAACGACAAAACAAAAGCAAAAACCAGACCTGGAAGGCTTAGGGCAGGCATGTTAAATGTCTCTAAGTATTTGAAGGACATCATATAAATCAATCAAAAAGTATTTATTAAGTGCTTACTGTGTTCTGGGGATGGTTAAAGCATTCCACACTTTCCAGGAAATGACATTCTTAAAACATACAACATATGTGCAGAAAAAATTGTGACTTGCTTAAGGTCTCACAGCACGTTAATGACAGAGCTGGGAATTGACCTCATGCCTTCTGACCTTCGAATTCAGTGCTCCCCCAAACCCACAAGGCTTCCTCTCTTGAATCTTTCCTTCAAATAGCTCTCTGTGGTTTGTTGAGCAAAGTCATAGCGTAAACATGAAAGTAGTGATATTTAAACAACAGATGAATGCAAATTATTTTAGGAGCCTTTATTTGCTCTACCAATGTGCTTTTGTGCCAGTCTTCTCTTCTTTTAAGTAATTACTTGTTCTAAGGAACAGTAGGAAACATGGAATCTAGTAAGTTGCTGGGTGGACTTCAAAGTAATAAGACTACATCTCTTTACAAAGATCTGATCATTCAGACTTGTCATTCTCCCAGTCGCTCAGCCTCTGAATTTAGTGTATTCATTAAAAAGAATCCTGTGCTCAGAACTAGGAGAGGTAGTTAGTTACCCACTTCTGGCCCTCATTTAGCTCACAATCTAGTGGATGGCTAAAATACAAACATAGCTAACTATAACGCATGATACCACAAGGTAAGTCCATCAGACTGATGAAAGAAAAAAAAAAGGTGCCATGTGAGATCCGAGGCTGAAGGTTACTGCTAAGGAGGGAAATCCAAGAATATTGACTAGAATATGTTATCGGTATTTGGTACCACCCATATGCGTGGGATAATCAATAAGGATCGAGGACAAAGACACAGAATTTCAGGCCTAGAAGGGACCTCAGACAACATCTAGCCCTATTCGTATTGGAGTAAGAATTGCCTTCATAATACACCTAGTAAGTGGTCTTCCACATCCACTTGGAAACCTCAAATGAAGTTTTACTGCAAAGGCAAGCCATTCCACTTATGGATAGCTCTAATTTTCAGTGAGTTTATTCTTACAGCAAACCCAATTTTGCTTATTTAAAACTTTAATCTATTTCACAACATTTTGAAACTCTGCTTCACTTAAATGCAATTCACATCAAGTCATCGTCCTGTGATGTCACTGGAAGCATCTGGGGTCGAGCAGAACCAGTCTAATTTCTTCTTCCAGTTAGTCACTTAGTATTTATTAGGTACTTGGAGTGTATGGGGTGTGCAGGGAGGACTAGAACTTTTGGGGTGAGGGCTTGCTGAGCCCTTTTCAGGGTTGCTCATCCACCTTTGGTGTCTACCTGACACTCAACTCTCCCTATGGCTCCAAGAAGCTATAGGCCATACTACAGTAAACCATCTCCGCAGATGGGCTAAATCAGGTTGGAGGTAACCAAGGAGCTTCATATCCATCAGTGAATTAGGAGACTATCTACCAAGCATGGGAAGACTTCTCCTGGTGGAATGGGTAGATGATAACAATTTGTTCCAATGGTCATGAAGGTGGCAGAAGCAGGAGCTGTGGAGGGCTTTGTTCTTTTGTTCATTGTTGCTTGTCTTTTGTTCTCAAAGGGGACCACCACAACAGAAGGTGATGTCATGATCTGCAAGTGAATTGTATTTAAGTGAGGGAGGGCTGTGCAAAGTCATCAGCCTCATTCTCTCCTCAGGTGCCATCTGGGTCCAATGGGAAGATATAGATCAGGACAACTGGAGACGACCCTGGATGCAGTGGGAGGCCTTAGCCTTTTTAAGCTAAGGTTTCAGGCAATGCCCATTCTGTGATTATGGCTAGGTAAGAAAGGAGGCAAAGAATGGCCTCTTTTACCTAGTCCAAAAAAGGCCCTCAACACATGGTCCAGTAAAACAAATTCCCACATTGTCTAAGTCCAAAAATGTATGTCTCTTACTGTTTTTTTAAAACCTGTTTCCTCTGAACTCATTATCTTTCCCCTCAAATCTTCCCCTCCTCCTAACTTCCTCCTATTTGTCAAGGGCACCCTCATCTGCCCAGTCACACTGGCTCCCAACCTCAGAGTCATCCTCAACTTCTCAGTTACATTCATCCCACATATCCAATTTCATCTCCTCTTGTTTCTACTTTTAGAATTATATCACTTGCATATACTCCTTTCTCTCCTTTGGCAGGGTCACCACCCCAGTATAGGCTATAATTACCCCCATTCCTCCACCATTGCACTAGTCTTCTGGTTGTTCTCTCTGCCTTGAGTCTCTCCCCACTCTAGTCCATCCTCCAGTCAGCTGCCAATTTGGTTTTCCTAAGGTGTTGGTCTGACCGTGTCATCTCCCTACCCCCCCTACTCAATAAACTCCAATGGCTCCCTATTGCTTCCAGGATCAAATAGAAAATCCTCTGTTTGGCATTGAAAGCTCTTCACAACCTGGCCCCCTCCTACCTTTCCAATCTTCTTACATCTTATTCATCTTTATATAATTTACCATCCAGCTCAACTAGCCCTGTTGGCTCCTCCTTGTATGTGACACTCCAGCTCCAGATTCCAGGTCTTTTTACAGCCTCATCTACCTACCTCTTGACTTGCCTGAGTTTCTTTAAGACTCAGTTCAAATCCTACTTTCTGGAAAAAGCCTTTCCCAGTTTCCCTGTTCTGTGCCCTTCTCACTCTCTGATATGAGATACTGGGCTTGCTATAGTTTCCTGACCATTAGATATATTCCACAAGCCTCTGGTTGAGCAGTGGGTGGCCATAGACCCTTGATATTCTCTCTCTCTCTCTCTCTCTCTCTCTCTCTCTCTCTCTCTCTCTCTCTCTCTCTCTCTCTCTCACACACACACACACACACACACACCCTTCAGTGAGTGTGTGTGTGTGTGTGTGTGTGTCCATGCTCAAGCGCACATTTGTGACAGAGGAAGAAAAATATTATGAACAAGATGAAGAGATCATGGATGTGGTAAAGACTACATACGGAACTGTGAGATAAACAGAGCATATGTGAATATAAGACAGGTAATGCTTGAATGACACACAGAAAATGTGTGTGAGAGATCCAGAGATGCTGCAGAAGAGAGAAACAATGGCGTGCTTGTGGAATGGAGAGGTTGTATATGTTTGGGAGACAGACACAAAGTGTCTACATATTTTTAAGAGAGAGTAAGAGTATATTTGTGTCTACCAGACAAAGGCAGAGGTATGGTTTTTGAGATGGTGTTTGTTTTGGGGAGACAGAGGGTATATGAGTGTGTGTGTGTATGTGAAAGATAGTATGTGTGAGAGAGAAAAAACATATGCCTGTAACAATAATAGAAGGCGTGACAGAGAAATGGGCTTGTAAGACAGGTAGGTATATTTGAGAGGCAATATGTATCTGGGTGTGATACAGAATATGGAGGGAAGGGAAAGACAATGTGTGTGTAAGAGTCGAGAATGTGTGTGCATTTGTAAGCCAGAGTGCCTATGACAGAGAGAGGAATGCATGACAGAGAGGATGTGTGTGTGTGTGTGTGTGACTGGGATGGGAGTGGGGAGGGTGCACGGGGGACACAGTGATGGGTAGTTTCATCAGATATGGCCATTCTCCTCCCACCTCCCCCAAGGGCCAAGTGGAATAAACAAATCTGGCCTTCAAAGGGCCCTGTTGACATCTGGGGACCCTGGAGCCAGTGATTTGGGGGGATACAGTGGCTGTTGGAAAAAGAAGAAAAAAGGTAAAATGAGAGACAGGGTTGGGAGAGACAGAGCAGAAGAACTGGCTGCCTTCCACTGCTAAACCATCCTGAAAGGTGCCCCATCTAACAGAATAATCATCCCAGAGCATTCTGGGAGATGGAGTCCCTGGCCCCAGACCCAGAGCCTCTGAGCCCCACCACTGCCACTGCGCTGCTGCTGCTACTGCTGCTGCTCTCATATTTTATTGATTATATAACAGCCTCCAGGCACCTTCATTTGGGCACCGCGAAAGCAATTTTCTTCCCTTTCCTCTGATTTTCCTGCTGGATGTCACCATTTGGTGACTGCCCCATGGTCTGACCATTCCTGCGGTAGAGGAAAAAGCCAAAGTGCAGACATGTGAGCCTGTCTGATACCAGAAAAGCTGACGCCATCTTGGACTGCACAGAGGGGATCAGAGGATTTTAAGCTAAAAGGGACCTTGGGGATCTTCTGGCAGACCCCCTCACTTCATAGACGGAAAAACTGAGACAGAGGGGAAAGGATTGACTTAAGGTCACAAAGGTAGGAAGGACATGGAATAGGATTGAGCCCTTCCTCCAAATCTAGTATTCTACATCAGGGGACCTCTAGAAATCTAAAATTCCCACTGAAGGAGGTGTCTCTTGTTTTTGTTGTACTTTATCTGAGGCATTCTGAGCACTCTGTTTTAGGAGGGTCGAGGACAAGGTGTAACACTTCCAGAGGAGAGCAACCAAAATGATCAGTGATCATAGACTCATAATTCTAGAGCTAAAAAGGACTTGAGAGGTCAGGTCTTCCAATCTAAACTACTCAATTTACAGGTGAGGAAACTGAGACTCAGAAAAGTCAAGTGACTTGTTAAAGGTCATACATTTGTAAGTGTAAGAGCCAGGATTCAAACACAGGACCTCTAACTCAAATCCAGTGCTCATCTTTGTACATGCCACTACCTTTCAAGAAGCAGGTCAATGCCTTCCCACACCCATCCATATATGAGCCAAGAGAACAGGACACAGAGAAGATACTGAGTTCCTAAGAGATGGGGTAATCCTCTGAACCTGAACCATCCAAATCTGAGTACAAAGAATTGATTTGGTATATGCACCTTCCCACCTAGCTACCTAATTCATTCTAATACCATCTAGCGCTAGGGAAAGTGCAGACTTATGGGGGATGAGGGAATGCAATTTGTCACTGGGTCACAGAGCACAGAAGGACTTGAATTCATATCTTAACCCCATAATAATTTGCTACAAAACCTCACATTCTCCATCTTTTCTTTGACAAATGCAAGAGTCAATTTGACATGGTGGATAAAGCCCTGAACTTGGAGTTAGGAAGACCTAGGTCCCAATCCTGTCTTGGATACTTGCTGTGTGACGTAGGGCAATTCTCAGCCTCTCTGTGATTCAGTTTCCCAACCTGTAAGATGGGGTTTTATTGACATTTTCTGCTTTTTGCATCCCATAACACTTCCAGAGTTCCCATAGAACCATCCTATATGACAAATAATATTTTAGAGAGAAAAAAAATCAGCACAACTGACCAATAAATTGAAAAAGTCCAAAAATATGTTTACTGTATAACATATGTGTTCCTCTCACCTCCACAAAGGGATAGTTTGGGGATGTCCTCTCATATCTCTTTGTTTGTGTCCCACTAAACCTTCATGATTTTGTTACATTTGC
The DNA here is from genome assembly GCF_011100635.1 of Trichosurus vulpecula. NCBI lineage: Eukaryota > Metazoa > Chordata > Mammalia > Diprotodontia > Phalangeridae > Trichosurus > Trichosurus vulpecula. The sequence continues at coordinate 75,727,408 of NC_050574.1, read as the reverse complement.
TTTCAATTTTTGGTGTGTGGTTGTTCTTTTCATTTCCATTGTTGTAGTGACTGTATACATTGTTTCCTTGGCTCCACGTAACTCAATGTGCATCAGCTCATGCAAATCTTTCCATGCTTCTCCATATTCATCTCACACATCATTTCTTATGGGGAAGTAATCTTCTATTCCATTCATGTACCACAATTTGCTTAGCCTTTCCCTGGTTAATGAACATCTATTTTGTTGCCAATTCTTAGCTCTCACAAAAATATTTTGGAGTATTTTTCTTATTGATGGCTTCCTTAGGGTTTGAGTCCTGTAATAGAGTCTTTGATTCAAAGGATATGGACATGTTAGTCATTTTGTATAATTTCGAATTGCTTTCCAAAATAGTTTCACAGTACCATCAATAATGTATAAGTGTGTATTATCCTACAACCCCTCTAACATTGACTGCTGCCATTTTTGCCATTTTTGTCCATTTTCAAGGTGTGAGTTAAAATATTAGAGTTATTTTGATTTGTATTTCTCTTATTATTAATGATTTGGAGCATTTTTCATATGGTTGTGGATATTTTGCTGTTCTTTTAAGAATGTTTGCTCTTATCTTTTGACCATTTATCCATTTGATCTGTTGATCTTTTCCTCCTTCAACACAGGCCCAAAGGAAGGCCTCTGGGGAGCTCACACAATAGCATGAAGCTGCAGAAGCAAAACCAATACCTTTAGAAACTTCATCCTTACTGCCACAAAGAGCTGAAAAGAGCTTTCACCCTCCTCTTCCTTAGCCACCAGGATGGGAGGGTGAGATAGGCAACAGATAATCAAAAGCGATCTGGATGTTTTCACTTTCCCTCCCAATTCTAACAATAGTGGAGAAACCAAAATTGTCTCTTCTGGTTTATAGATAGCATGAAATCTGGGGGCTCCAATGCTGTTCCTAGGCTGAAATTTAATTTAAAAATCAGTCAGTCAATAAGCATTTACTAAGTGTTGACCATGCACCAAGCACTGTCCTAGGTGCTAGTCACTGGGGATGCAGAAATAAAAATGAAAGTGTTTGGCCTGAAGAAGCTTACATTTTATCAGGGGAGACAATGTACTTAAATAAGTACATACAAATATATTTTAAAGGGTAAATATTGGTGACATTAAAAGCACTTATAAGTAAGTACTGTATTCAAAGGACTATGCTCATATTATAGAAGATATACAGTTGAAAGAGACCTCTAAGATCACATACAGAACTTTCTATCACCACAATGAAAAGTGCCCTGAACTTGCAGCAAGAAGACATAGGTTCAAATACCACCTCAGTCAACTCTTTGAGCCTCAGTTTCCTTATCTGTAAGAATTTTGATACTTTGTGGGATCCATGACTTCATCAGTGTGGGGCCCCCACTTTCCTAACACAGCCCAATGGGACTATAATCTTCCTGAAACCTGCCTTCCAGGGTTGTTGATAATGGAAGTACTTTGTAAATCTCCATACCCCCAAACTGGCCCAGATCTTCAAAACTTATAACCCTTTCTGAAGTTGTTGCAATACTAATCAAATCAGTGCCTCAAAGCCATTTGTATCACTTACTCCATCATCAAAGAAACTCAAAGGTAGAAAGAGACCTTAGAAGATACCTAATTCAACCCCCTTATTTTAACTGCCAGGTAAAACTGAGGCCCAGAAAGGAAAATTACTTACCTATGGTCACACACAGTGAATTAATAGTAGAGCTGTAACTAGAACCCAGGTTCCCTGGCTCATGGTTTAGGGCAACTTCCACTGCACCACTGTGTTGCATCTTAAAGCTTCAAGGGCCTCTAGACACTATCCAGTCCAATGCTACCATTTTATAGAAGAGGAAACTGAGAGAGAAAGCAACAACACCAAGGTCATAGAGGAAAATCAGTGGCCAAGTTGAAACAAGGACCCAGGTCTCTGGACTCCGAGATTGGAAATCTTTTCTTTGCACACCTACCTTTTTCATCTCTCCTCCTAATGACCTGTATTTCCACCTGAGCTCCTTCTATCCATAGTCCATGACCCATAGCAGGAAAAAGGGGCAAAGAGAGGGAGAACATATGGATTGGGAGATGCAGTTCAATAATATCTGCATAAAATCACTGGCTAACCTCCCAGACTCCTCTCTCCCTTTCCTGGATCAGTCTCATCTTCTTATCCAACCTCTTCCCCTTGCTTCTTTCTCTCTGCTTTCCTGGTCCACAGAGACACTGTCACCCACCTACCATTCCCCTCCCCCACCACTAAATTTTTCTTGCCACTCTTGGTATTTCCAACAAGAAAACATTCAGAAGCTATCCATGTCACATCCCAAACTTCAGCTAAGGCTACAGAAGATGATTAATAAGGTGCTGGTAACACCCCATCTCCCATCAACCCACCTTCAGCATCCCCACACAAATTGGGACTGTTCAGTAGTCCAATTCTCGAATCACCAAGTCTATTAAGTAAGAAACCTACCAGTTCCATCTTGGTGCTGAAGGGCAGATTTCTATGGCACCACTTGGTCATGGGGCTCATTCCCAACAGATCTAGGGAGATATTCACAAGAGTATTCCAAAGCAGGGAAAAGTATATAGAACCATAGCTTAAAGGAGCCCTAGAGGTTTACAGAATACTGTAGTATAAAGGAATCTCAGAAATCATCCAACCTAGTCCCCCAATTCATAGATTTGGAAACTGAGGCTCAAAGAAGGGAATTAATACATCCAAGGCCACAGAATTAGTGGTGAAGCAGGCTCAGGTTCCCTTATTATTTCTGCTATACCAAGATACTCTATGCTGTTACCTAGTCTACAGAATAACAATACTGAAAGGGCCCTTAGAAGTTCAGTCTCAGACTTTTCTCAAGAGGAATCTTTTCTATGACACCAATCAATAAATTTGTGTTAAGCACCTACTCTGTGCTAAGAGCTGTATATACAAATACAGAAACTAGAAGTTCTGGCCCTCAAAGAGCTCACCTTTCTCCCAGTAAGTGGCCTTCTAAGCTACACAGGAGCAGCTGCAGTGATATGAAAACTTCTTTCTCCTAGGGTAAGCCCCCTCTGCTTTAGAACAGATCTGACTGTTAGAGGAAACTCTTACACTGAGCCAAGCTCCTCCTGTTCACCATCTCCAGGAGATTGTCCCCTCTACTTTCTCATTGACCTTTAATCTATCCCCATCCACTATCTGTTTTCCCACTGCCTACAAATATACCCATGTTTCCCCTCTTTTCAAAAGAATCCTCCTTTGATCTCTCCATCTCCACTAGCTGTCATCCTATATCTTTACTTCACTCTGTGACTAAACTCCTTGAGAAGGCTGTCTACAACTGATGCCTCCACTTCCTTTCCTCTCATTCTCTTCTTAACTCTCTGCATTCTAGCTTTCAACTTTATCATTCATCTGAAATTTCTCTCTCCAAAGTCAATTGCTAAACCTAGTGGCCTTTTCTCAATCCTCATCTTTCTTGACCTCTCTGAAGCCTTTGATACTATTAATAACCCTCTTCTCCGTGATAGTCTCTTCTCTCTAGGTTTTCAAGGCATCGTGCTCTCCTGGTTTCCCTTCTACCTGTCTGAGCTCTCCTCAATCTCTGCTGGATCTTTATCCAGGTCACATTCAATGAATATCCACGTCCTCCAAGGCCTCCTTATGCCTCTTCTTTTCTTCCTCTATCCAATTTCACTTGATGATCTCATCAGCTCCCATGAATTCAATTATCATCTCTATGCAGGTGATTATCAGCTCTATTTATCCAACCCTAACCTTTCTCCTGACCTCCAATCTCTAATCTCCAGTTGCCTATTAGACATCTTGAACAGGATATCCCACAGGACATCTTAAACTCCTGTCCAAAACTGAACTCATTATCTTCTCCCTCAAACCCTCCCTTCCTCCTAACTTCCATATTATTGTAGAGAACATCATTTTTCCAGTTACCCAAGTTCACATCCTATGTGTCATCCTCAACTCATTCTCTCACCCCACTGCATATTCAATCTATGACTAAATCCTGTCATTTCTACCTTTACAACATCTCTCCTATATGCTCCTTTCTTTCCTCTGACATTGCTACCACCTTGGTACAGGTCCTCATTGTCTTATGCCCAGACAATTGCAATAGTCTTCTGGCTTCACCTGCCTGACTCAAGTCTTTTCTCCACTCTAGTCCATACACCATTCAAAGTGATCTTCTTAAAGTTACTTCCTAAAATTCTAACCACTATTCAGCAAATTCCAGTGGCTCCCATTTACCATCATGATCAAATGTAAATTCTCTGTTTAGCATATAAAGGCCTTCACAACCTTGTTTCTTCCTACCTTTCCAGTCTTCTTACAGTTCCAAGTACTTCTCTCTGTGTACCTTTGATCCAGTGACACTGGCCTCCTTTAAGATTCTCGAACACAACACTCTATTTCCCAGTTCTGGACATTTTCACTGGCTATTCCTCATACCTAGAATCCTCTTCCACTTCATCTCCATCTTCTAAATTCCCTGGCTTTCTTCCAGTTCCAGCTCAAATCCCACCATCTACAAGAAGCTTTTTCCTGACCCCCTTAAAGCTAATGTCTTCCCTCTTAGATTATCTCCAAGTATTCTAAGTATTTATTCTGTTTGTACATAGTTGTTTGAATATTATCTCCCCTGTTAGATTCCCTTTTTTGTACTTCCAGCACTTAACACACAAAGCAGTCACTTAATCGATGCTTCTTGACTTGACTCGACTCTCCTCCCCAACCCCCACTCCAAACCTATCCATTCCTCTCAGTTCTGTCCCCATTACAGACAAGCAAAACAAGTCTGGCCTAGTATAGAGTGTTGCACAGAATAGGTATTTAATAAATGTTTGCTAAATTGAATAGAAAATTCTACTGTTTCTTCCACACAATAGCTCTTCAATAGAGAAAGAAAACTATTGAAACATAATTCTAGGATGTAGTCCATTCCCCTGTCTCCAAACAGAACTGCACGTCCAAACAGTGGCACCCTTGAGGTTACCCTTGAGGTAATTTGATCCTAATCCAGTCAGCTCCTGAAAGCCAGTAATGATGACAGCATCATCATTATTTTTTTCAGAGAATCATAGAAACGTAAAGGTGAAAGAGATCTTGGAAGGCATCTAATCCAACTGTCTCATTTTGCAGATGAGAAAAACACAGGCCCAGAGAGGAAGAAAACCCAGAGAGAAGAATTGGCTTAGCTATGGTCACACAGTGAGTTGATGGCAGAAACAAGACAAGAACCCAGGTCCCTTGACTTCCAGTTTAGGAAGCTTTCTACTGTGCCCTCCCTGTCCAAATCTTCCATTCTCCAGCTCAAAAATTCTCATCTTCTTCAACCAACCAACCTTCAACTATAGTCTAGCCCTAACCGATCAATTAACCAATGGACAAGTATCCATTCATACCTTCAATGTGCCAGGCATTGTGTCAAGTGTGATGAGACAGAGAAAAGTGAAGCAAATACTCAAGGACCTTATATTCTAATGGGAGAAAGAATATACACATATAGATACAGAATATATACAAGGTACTCTGGGAAGGGAGAGTATTAAAAACCTGGGAGGATCAAGTTTCCTGTAGAAAGTGGCTTATAAATTGGAAATTAAAGAAAACCAGGGATTCCAAGAGGTGAAGGTGAGGAGGGAGGGCATTCCAGGTATGGGACACAACTTGTAGGTAGCTAGATAAATTGATAGACAGATGGACAGAAGGATGGATACACAATCAGATAGATAGACAGACAGACAGACAGATAGATAGATAGATAGATAGATAGAACATTTATCGAGTTCTTCCCATATGCCAAGCACTGTGTTCAGTGCTAGAGATACAAATACAAGCAAGCAAGTCCCTCCCCTAAAGGAGCTTATATTCTCATGGAGAAAGCCCACATATAAAAGAAAACTTTGAAGGGGGAGAGATACAGAAAATAAGATTTATAGGAAAGAGGCAAACAATTCCAGAAGGTGAAGATTGGAAATAAGAGTGAAGTAAGCATGACCTGGGTGCCTCATGAGTGTTGATCCAGTCCAAAGACTCACCAACCAAAAGAGTGGCCCCCAAGATGAGAAGGCTGCTAGCAAGAGGAAGGGGGAAAAGAGGAAAATAAGTCAGAGAGTGAAGAGTGGATCCAGGAGTGAAGTGAGCATGGAGCATCACATATAAGAAACAGCAAGTAGACCTGTATGGCTGGATAGTAGAATGTGCATATAGGAGTAATGTATAGAATTGAAAATATTTCATCATCCTGGCTCTTTTCCTGTGAAACCATTTCAGTTTTTCATTGTCCTCCTTAAAATGTGATGTCCAAATCCCAAACCAACCTGAAGCTCAAAAGGGATCATCCCTTTCACCCTCACATTCTCTCAATCAGGGAGGTAAGTAAACAGGACTCCTTGAGGGGAAGGCAATATAAGAACACTGGAGAAACTCCCATGGTATGGGTTAAGGAGATGCCCAGGAGTTCCTGGTGCTCAAGAGGAGCAAGACCAATGGCCAAGGAGCCTACATAAGTTCCTCAACCAGGGAGATAGTGCCTGATTCCTGTGGGAAATGCTACAGGTGACTGGAAATCCAGTCTGTGAGAATGATCCATCTTTAGGAGAAACACTGGGCCCAGCCTACTAGAAAGGTGCTAATAGCCACTGAGCAGCTTCAAAGAAGGAAGTGTCCTTTAGGAGGAAGGAAACCCTCCCGAGAAAGAAGATGTAGAATAGACTTCATTTCTCACGATTTGAAAGGATCTTGCTTTTTTGGATTGAAACTTGGGACTAAGCCAGTGCTTACTGAGAAAAACATCCCCATGGATTATATTGATGATAGAAACGATCTTTTCAGAATATTTTTAAAATAAGGCTTATTTTCGTATCTGTAGAAGGTGACAGATGGACCGGGGTACTCAGCCGGAGTATTTTTAATCTTGGAGTCAGGATTATATAATGATGGGAAGAGGAAAACTAAGACAGGTGGTGAGTCATCTGGAACCAATATGGAAGGAATGTGTATCTCATCTGAGCCTTCTTCCCTAGCATCTGCAGGGGCCCAAACTTTCCACACAAACACACACACACACACACACACACACACACACACACACACACACACACTGCTACATCAAAGAGGCTAGAAAGGGATAGATGTGAGTGACACTGAAGGATGGAGGAAAGGGTTAAGTCTGCGAAGGCCAAATGGAAAAACCACCTGAGAAAACAGAAAATTGATATTGGCACTGGCCTTGGGCCCCATCACAAGGGCTGAGCTTTGGAGACATTTGGCTATTTCCAGGAAAATGTAAAAGGCTTTGGAAATGTTTTCAAGAGCATAATTGGCAGCAAACTCTAGACTATGTGTCATCTCTGACTTTCAAGTAACTGGCTCACCTGCTAATCCTGGAATAGGGCGCCTGTGAGGCTCATATCCTAGCCTGGCTCCAGACTCTCTGAGATGCATGATCTGAAATGCCTCCGTTGAGGCAGAGAACAGATCATGTAGAAAGGGCCTGGTTAGAAAAGTGAAAGCCTGGAAATCTCATCTCTGCTCAGCTCCTATCTATTTATGTGACCTTAGGTAAGTCTCTTGCCCTCCTATGTAAAAAAATAAATAAATAAATAGATTAAATTAAATAAAAAAACGAGGTAGTTGGGCTAATTGCCAAAGCTCTTTCTAGTTCTTACTTTCTGTGAGTCTGTGATATCCATTGTTCCTCAAATCTGCAGAGCACCAAAGACCTATGAATTACAGAAGAGAGATTGTAGTTGCACATAGGAAAATATTGGCTATCAGGGACAAAACACTAATAATTTATGTAAAGGGAGAGGTTATGGGATCCCTTTCCTTAAGCCATGGACAGTTATCTATCCTGAATGATGCACCGGCAGGAGGGGGTCCTTGGATCCTATCTGAATCACTGTAGAGACTAGAAAGTTAACTTGCCCAGAGGGGCTAGGGTCTAGGGGCTGGATCAAATAACTCGTTTCACCCTTTTTATCTTATGAATCTGAATCTGTGCACATCAGAAATCAAGCATTCACATCTCACCATGAGACAATCACAAGATCTGAGAGTAGGAAGGGACCTCCAAAGTCACAAGGCCATACAGGAAAAGAATCCCCACAATAATGCACCCAATAAGTGGTCACTCAGATCCCTTAGGCCCCCACCTCTCCAAACAGCCCACTCCACTTTGGTTAGGAAGTTTCTGCCTGATTTCTATCCTAAACTAACCTTGCACCTTCCACCCCCTGTTCCTGATTCTACCCTCTGGGGCCAAGAATCCCTCCTTCACATGACAGTCTTTCAAATACTTGGATACAGCCATCATGCTTCGCCTCCCTCCTTCCCCCAGTCTTCTCTGCTCTAGGCTAGACATGCCCAAATAGAAGCCCCATCTCTTAACCTCTACAGGCCTCCTCTGGAAAAAATGAGGGCCTTGGGCCAGGTGGTTTCTAAATATCTGTATCCTGCGGTCCCATAATCTCATCTTTTCATTCCATTAGAACTGAGGCCAGCATTGTAATTTTCCTATCAGTGTCAGCCTCACCATTTCCAATGACTTGTAATTAATAATATAATAGTAATGCAAGAAGCATTTATTAAGTGCCGACTATTTGCAAAGCACAGAAGAGCAAAGAGAAAACAAAAGCAGCCTCTGCCCTTGAGGAGATAGAGAATATGAAGAGATAAATAAATACTGTGTAATTGAAGAAGGATAGGGTGGGAGGGACATAAGGGGAATGCCAGGAAAGGCTTCCCTGAGGAGGCAGATCCAAGCTGACTTTTAAAGAAAACTAGGAATATGCAAAGATGAGGACGGAAAGGCTTCCAGGTATTTGAGAATGCAAGATAGCTTGTAGAAAGGCAGAAAAGCAGGAGGTAGGGGGAAAAGCAAACTGGCCAATTTTACCTATTCCGGAATGGAAAGTAGGTGAATGAGAGGCACATGAAGCTGATATGAAAAAAGTCATGTTTCTCTACCTAGAGACATAGGCTGGAATCAGATTGTAAACAGCTTAAAATGCAAAGCTGAGCAGTTTGTATTTTATCCCAGAGGGAGTAGGGAGCCACTGAAGGTTCTTGAGAAGGGGAATGGTCAGATCTGCGCTTTACTAATAAAAAGAACAGTTTCATCTCATTGATCATGCCAGGATTATTTACATTTTACAGAGGGGCAGGGTTGGGGGAAGGGTTTCAGAGAAGGAGAATCACTTGTTCAGTTGGCCAATGGCAGGATTGCGGCTGGATCCTTGGTTTTTTGACTGTAAGCCCAGGGTACCTTTCAATGTTCCATGACCCTCTCTCACCTCTGCAGACTGCTTAATCACAGAAGTGACCAACCTATAAGGAAAAGCCTCTGAGGTCAACACTGAGGGAAGAGCTTTGACTGTCTGGGGTCCCTCAGCTCAAATCCATCCTTTAGCCCAGGAAGGATATCACACACAAATCAAGGCTGGCAGCCGACTTGCCCTTTCATTGGCCGTGTCTGGCTTTTCAGCCAAGCTCTCTTTCTGATCTAGCCCTCGAGCAGGGAGGTCTCCAGGCCGCTGAGGATGCAGTGAGTGCCCATTTCAGTTCTGGGCGGGGAGGAGGTTGTCAAGTCACCCAGGTTCGATGCTTCTTCAAAATCCTCAGCCTTGTCAAAGCAGCTGGGACCCAGGGAGGGACCTGATCCGCTTAGATGCCGCCTTTGCTGCCTGCGGGCTTTCCTTGCTGTTTTCCTCCAAACAAACTAAGCATTCTTTTTTCTTCTAAAGAGAATCCTGTTAAACAACCAAACTGCGTACCTTGTGTACCCTTGCCTGAGGAACGATTTGGGAGAAAAAAATGGTTGTGGGCACCCACACTTACCCAGGCACGCCAAGGCTCATCGCTGCCTCTACTAGCTGCAGTGAGGATGGAGCAGGAAGAAACGAAGGTGGGGGAGGAGCTGGAGCCCTGGGAATGGAGTCAGAAGGCAGCGGTGGGGGGAGGGGGCTGCTTTGAATTCTACCCCTAACTCTCTGTGTGACCCTGGGCAACTTCCTCTCTCTGGCTCTCAGTTCCTGCCTCTAAAATAGGGAAGCTAGGCTATGTAAAATAATAGCATTCTGTAAATGTTCATTAAATACCCATCATGTACAGGATACCAGGCTGAGCACTGGGGGCAATACAAGGTTTGGCAAATGGGCTACCTCTGCCCTCGAGAAGGTTATTGTCCAGTAGGAGAGACATAAGACATAAAGATAGGTAAATATAAAATGTGGCATTAGTGGAATAGCTAGCATTAATACAGCACTTTAATGTTTGCAAAGCACTTTATGAGTTATCTCATTTGGTTTTGACAACTTTGAGAGGTAGGGACTATTATTATCCCCACTTTACAGGTGAGGACAGTGAGTCTGAGAGACTGACTTGCCCAGGCTCACATAGCTATTAAGTATCTGAGGCCAGATTTGAACTCAGGTCTTCCTGACTTCATGTCCAGCCATCTATTCGCTGAACCTCCGGCTATCCTTGTGCCACTTGACTGTATGAAGAGAAATAAACTAGGTAATATATGAGATTGGGAAGAAGGAAGGGAAAGGTCATGGATGATGAGATCATGGAAGGTTTGATTTGGGCTTTAAAAGATGTGTAGGCATTAAAGACTGCAAAGAAGGAGGATATCTGAAGCATTGAGATCAAAGTGAACAGAGACTTCATAGAACTCTTCTCCTCCTACCTACCTTCTCCTCCTGGTTTCCAGCACCAGAAGAGAAGGTTTTCTGCGGGCGGGTCTTCAGTATACTCACCTGGCTTCAGGCAGCCTGCACTGAGCTTCAAGAAACACTTCCTGTTTCCCTTGCCAAGAGTTCCCTCTGACTCCTCTCAAAGGGTCATCAGACCTTCCTTGAGTTGGAAGGGAGGCGCCAACTAGTCCAACTTTCTCACTCGACCAAGGAAGACACTGAGTCACAAAGAGGGAAATGAATTTTCTTAAGGTCAGGCAGGTAATAAGTAGCAGCATCAGAATTCAAACTCAGGTCTTCTGACTGTTAAGTCCAATATTCTTTCTGCTACTCCATGATGACCCTTTCCCAGGAAACCTTGCTAACCTTCTTCACTATCTATCTGCTCCCTTGCCTAAGCATGGGCTTTCAACTATCCCTAGTGTATATTGGACCTTCTGGTCTGATTGGTCAATACTCTAGAAGCCACTCCTGATTCTTCGGTGAGGTTAGGGAGGACTCCTGACCCATTTCTTTAGCATCACAGTCGATGTGGCGACTTCCATCTTGTCCTCACCACACAGGTCTTCCCCTGGCTGTCCTTGATTGGTTCCAGGTTGGGTGTTGCAGCTAGCCTAGCATTGATGCCCTAAGGATCAAGGAACAATCTTCTAGACCTGTGCCCACAAGAGCTGAGATGAAGACCCATCCTGAAACAATGCCAGTTTTGGACATGAACTTGCTGGGACCAATGCTACGTAGGAACTGTGATAAGTTATGAAGCTAATTTCCACTACCACTACTCCAACCCTCTCCTCAAGAGACCAAGATGGTGTAGGAGAGGTTATTTTTATACATTTTTTCTTATTATAGCTTGAAAAAAAAACCTTTTGTAAAAGCTACCTGATGTTATGTGGTTAAATGAAACTGGGGCATAGTCATAGGCCCTAACAATGGGAGGTACACAACTGATGGGGGCTCAAAGGGATGGCAGGAGAGAAGAGACACTCCTACACCTACTTTATACCTGGTAACCTTGAAGAACACAACCTGGCCCTGAAAGAGTGGGGCCAGAGCACACAAGACAAAAGGTCTTGCCCAAGATCATCAAAATAGTGTAGGAAGACTTTCACTCAAATCCTATCTCTCTCATTTATTTAGCTGCATGACCATGGGCAAATCTTTTCATCACTCAAGGCCTCAGTTCTCTCTTCTGTAAAATGAAAATTATCTCCAAGGTCTCTTCCAACTCTGAATCAATGATCCTGTGAGCCTGGGAATTCCAAATTCTCTAGCTGCTGACTTTATACCATGCTACCTTGCTTGATTTACATTATAATGTTGCTCTTGCCTGGTTGCATCACCCAGCTTGTAAATGGGGCATTCAGTGGATAAATTCTTGCTTTTAGCCAAATCATTTGGCCTAGTGACTTCATGTAGATCTGAGCAAGGTCTTAGAGATCACTGGCCACCTCTGGTCTTGCCCAGAAAGGATTGTGGGAGGCAGCATCTCCCACAACTGGGCAGTACACTCACTCATCCCCCACATCCAATCGGCTTGACAAGTCTTCTTAGTTTTATCTCCCCAGTGTCTCCCCCATTCGTCCCCTTTCCTCCACTCCCCTAGTTCAAGGACTTACTCATGATCTCTCTATTAGACTATAAAAGTAAACCCCTATTTGGTCCCCTGCTCCAGTCTCCTTTCACCCCTTCAGCAAAGCAATGCCTCCTTGACCTGCCAAGGTGATTAAAACTGTCCAGCTCACATAAGATCCCCAGTTCCCGGTCAAAAGCTGGAATGGACCTCAAAGGCCATCTAGCCCAACTCCTTGTTTCTTACGGATGAGAAAACTGAGGCTCAGAGAAGTTCAATGACTTTCCCAAGTTCCCAGAGGTAGTAAATGACTGAGGCTGGAGTTAAATCCAGGTGGTTTGAGCCCAGCCCCAGTGCTCTTTCCACCAGTCCCTCCCTCGACTTCTATTTCTTTGCCTGTAAAATACAGAGGCTACCCTAGATGCCTCTAGATGCCACCTCTGACTCTATTCTCCTCTGACCCTCGCTCAATTGCTTCTAGGTTAAAGCACAAGCTCCTCTCTGACATTTCAAGTGTTTCACAATCTGGTTGCATTCGATCATCCTGGGCTGATTACACTCTGCTTCCTTTGGCAAATTCTACACTGCAGCCAAGCTAGCCTTGTCACAAATCTCTGTCCAGGGCATCCATCTCCCCCCCCTTAGGCCTTTGCATAGACTATCCCTCCATCCTCACCTCACTTCCTAAATCCCTTCAGGATTCAGCTCCAATTCCACCTGCTATAGAGGCCTTTCCTGACTCGCCCTCCCCACCTCTGTTGTTAGGGCCTCCGCAGTCCCCAGAAATGACTTTGCATTTATTTAATATTGGGAAGGGAAGACAATAGTAATTTCTACAGCACCTACTTCATGTCAGGCACTGTGCCAAAGAGCTTTACAAACATTAGCTTATTTCATTCTCCATGACTCCACAACATAGGGGCTGCTATTACAGCCACTTTTGGTGTTGTTCAGTCATTTTCGGTCATGTCCTGCTCTTTGTGACCCCATTTGGGGTTCTCTTGGCAAAGATACTTCAGTGGTTCACCATTTCCTTCTTCAGTTCATTTTACAGATGAGGAAACTGAGGCAAACAGGGTTAAGTGACCTGCCCATAGCTGGTAAGGATCTGAGACTGAATTTGAACTTGGGTCTTCTTAACTCCAAGCCCAGCTCTCTATCTACTTCATCACCTAGATGCCCCATCCTCATTTTACAAGTGAGGAAAATGGAGCAAATAGACTTGCCCCGTGGTCACACAGCTAGCATTATAAGGTTGGATTTCAACTTGGGTCTTTCTTACTTAGTTTCAGGCAGCTAGGTGACTCAGTAAATACAACACTGGACCAGAAGCCAGGAAGACTCATCTTCCTGAGTTCAAATCTGGCCTCAGACACTTCCTAGCTGTGTGACCCTGGGCCAGTCACTTTTCCCTGTTCTCCTCAGTTTTGTCATCTGTAAAATGAGCTAAAGAAGGAAATGGCAAACCACTTCAGTATCTTTGCCAAGAAAATCCCAAACGGGGTCACGGAGAGTCAGATGCGGCTGGAAAGGACCGAATGACAACTTTCTCACTTAAGGTCCAGCGTTCTATCAACCACACCACCTAGCTGTCTCTGTACGCATGTACATCCATGCTTACAGATTTAGAACTGGAGAGCATGTTGGAGGTCCTATGCTCTAAGCCTCTCCTTTTACAGATGAGAACAATAAAGCCCAATGAAACTGTCACTTGGGCAGGATTACCCATATTCAATATCAGAGCTGGGATTCAAACCTGTGCATCTTGACAATTAGTCTGGCCTTCTTCCCACTGTATCTCATATTGTTTTCTATCCTACCCACCCAGCCTTGAGAACAAGGACTGTTTTATTTATAAATGTCATTGTGTCACCAGGCCTGGTGTGTGCTAGGTGCTTCATGATGACTGAATGAATGATGCACAACTTTGTCCGCCTGATCCTACCAGATGTACCACAAACCACAACCCGCACAGGATCTTCCACTACCATGGCTCAATGTAATTACAGGCACTTACAGAGGCCCCAGTGAACAGGAAGGCCTTGGCAGGGGAGGGGAAAGTTGCTGACCAGCCCCTTCTTCTCCCCTGTCAGGGCTAATCAACATCAGAGAAGTTAATGGGGAACACAAAACCTATTTAAAAGCTACATTTCCCACTTGGCTGGTTCCATTATACTGTGCAACATCCAGGTGTCACATTTCCTCTCCAGATGCCTGTCTTAATGCTCCCTGAAGCTGCTGGGGTTAGCAGTTACCTCCAAGAACCACCTGCAGCAGTTAAAGTACTCTCCCAGGGCCCAACCACGTCTCCAGACCCCGGGGAAAAAGGCAGGTTCTAGGTCTTGCGCTGGCAGCAAGGAGGGCTCCCCAAAACTGGATGCATCAGCAGGGTTGGCCCAAGCCCAGTGGGATGCTCTTCTCTTTCCCAATAGCTCCTTCTATCACTAGACCCAAGTGGAGATGCAGACTCCCACCCACTGGGGTGAGTAGGCCTGGAAGAAGTTGAGGGCAGTTCTCAGTAGCAGTATCTCTCTATTCCAAAACTTGACCAAACCTAGACCTGCTCCTTCTGTTCCCTTAATGAAGGCACGCCTGCACCTCAGAGAGCTCAGTTCTGCTAAGAACACAACGCCAGACCTAGCTCCCTTGGGCTCCCCAAGGCACTGTGCCAGAAGAAAGGGCCCACACACCAACACCCCCAGGGAAAGAATGGAGGACAAAGCACCAGACTCTGTGTGGGCCAAGCTCTACGGCAAGATGGGATCTAGCCACATTCCCTCAAATTGTCTTCTGTTGAGAATGGCCCAGCAGACAAGTAGCATAGGGGAGATTTCCAGGTTGCATTTACTATCAGCTGAAACATGGTCATTTCTGAATGGAAATGTAGACTCCCATACTGCTGTCACCCCAGCCTCTGGCACAGATGGCCATACCCAGTTTCCGTGACCATGCCCTAGAGCACATGAGCATCTCTACTTCTGCTGGACAGAGACTAGCAGCAGATATAACAGGTGTGAGCCTCTGACTCCCTTTTGGAGTCACCTGCTAGTGTGGGGAAGGTGTCCATGCACTGTCCCAACAACAGGTTCCTGAAGAAGATTGGCATCCCCTCCAAGGGACCCCTGCACTGTAGTCTACTGCCTCATGAGGGCACGTCCTAAGGAGTTGGGTAGAAACACCTGGGACCTTTGAAAGGTATTATCTACCATTCCCCCAACTCCAAACTCCCTACAAGCAGGTTCTAGGTCTTTATTCTTATATCCCCAGTGCCTAGTATAGGACCCCGAATAGTTGTCGAATGAACTGAGTAAATGTTGGTTGAAATAATTATTTTTCTTGTTTAGTTATTCATGTCTGACTCTTTATGAACCCATTTGGGTTTTTCTTGGCAGAGATAATGTTTGTCATTTCCTTCTCCAGTTCATTTTACAGATGAGGAAACTGAGGCGAGCAGGGTTAAGTGACTGGCCCAGGGTCACACAGCTAGTAAGTGTCTGAGGCTAGATTTGAACTCAGGAAGATGAGTCTTCCTAACTTCAGACTTAGCACTCTATCCACTATGCCATTTAGCTTACATCACTTCTATCTCCATCACTGCCCCAATACTGATCATTGCCTCTATTGAGAGGTATGGGGCTATAATAGAAAGAACAATAGATGTGTAGTCAGAAGAGGTCTGGGTTCAAATCCTGCCTCTGGCACTTACTAGCAGTGCGATAGTGAGCTTGTCGGTTTCATCTGTGACAGGAGCATAATAACACCCTCATAGTCTACTTCCCCAAGTTTTTATGAGAACAAATGAGATAATCTGAGTAAAATGCTTTGTAAGCCTGAAAGTGATACATGAACGTCAGCTGTTCTTATTCATCACCATCAGTAGCATCCTGAAGTATCAAGCTAGATGGATCTGCTAGGATTCAATTCAATTAATCAATAAATAAACATTTATTAAGCACCTACTTGGTGCCAGGCCCTGTGCTAAATGTTACAGATTCAAAAAAGGCAAAAGATAGCTGTTGCCCTCAAAGAGCTCATAATTCAACGGTCCACTTCCATGTAATCTAGATCCCCCAAATGGGTAAACTGAGCAATCTAATCCTAACTTCACAGCGTTCAAGTGGCTTCTCCAATGATGAGGGAAACAGCATGGTTCAGTGGAAAGAGTTCTAAGTTTGGAGTCAAGGGGCCAGATTTCAAATCTTTCCTCTGTGTGACCTTGAACAAGTCACCTAATTTCTTTGGTCCTCAGTGTCTTCATCTGTAAATTGTAAGAGTTAGGCTAGATGAATTTTAAGATCTGTTTCAGCTCCGAATCCTCTGATCATATGAACTTGAGAGAAAAGTTGTTTTACCTAGAATTTTAAAAGTTGTCCAACTATATCTTTGTCTCCTTCCCTTCCATGTAGAGTCACTACCCACCTGGTACCTTACGGGCTTAGGTATGGCTGACATATCATAGCAGGATTTCCTTGGGGAGACCTTTCCTGTGAAGCATCCTATCAGTGTGTGTGTGTGTGTGTGTGTGTGTGTGTGTGTGTGTGTGTGTGTGAAAGAGAGAAACAGAAACAGAGCAGTGGAGACACAGAGAGACCTGGGAGGCTTAGCAAAAGAAATATAGCATTGACAGCTCTGCCCTGGACCCATGACACATGCTGACAGGAGGTTTTATTAGCCCTCAGCTCCATGACTACCTCAAAAACAGGATGGAAGTATTGTAAGTCTTGAACCAACATGGGGTGTCAGAGAAAGAGTTGGACATTGAGCCAGAAGATGTGGGAAGCTTCAGCTCTTTCTAGACATATCACTTTAGCTTTACAACTCTCAGTTTCCCCATCTGTAAAATACCCTAACTTCTTCACAACATTGTTGGGAGGAAAGCATTGTACAAATCCTTAGAGTATTATAGAAATGTATGCAGTTATTTTTTGGTGGGCATCAGATCCAGGCTCTGGACTCAACCTACTTCTGTAGTCTTTTTCCCACCATGTCTTTACATGAACCCTAGAGTCCAACCAAATAGCCCAATGTTTTCTGGATTCTGTGACTGCTTATGTTCCCTTTGCCTGTAGTGCCCTCTTTCTTTTCTTTCTAGTTTTTTCTCTAATACCTATGAACATCCTGTCCCTCTTTCACAGTCCAGACCAAATCCTACCTGCTCCAGGAAGCCTTCTCTGATGCTTCACCTGAAAGTTGCTTCTCCTGTGAACTCTTGGCTATTTGAGCCCACCTTATTGCACTTTTGCATTATAATCAGATACCAAAAGGGATATGTTACCTTCTCAAAATGGGAATTCTTTCCAACAGGTATATGATGCCTACCTGTGCTTCTTCCCAATGGAATGTAAGCTCAAGGGCAAGGCATCTTTCTATTTTGTCTTTGTATCCCTGACACCTTGCCCAGTGTTTGAAATGTTCAATAAATTCTCATTGAACTGAGTTGAATTGAGATGAACTGTGAACCTGTATTATCACCTCAACTAATATCGTAGATGAAGAGCTGGAGTGGACCTTAGTGACCATGGTGTTTGTCTCCCTCATTTTTACAGCTGAGAAAACTGAGGCACAAGGTCATTAAGTGACTTGCTGGTAATCTCATAGCTAATGAGTAGTAGAGGGAATCTGAACCCAGAACTTCCTGGCTCTAAGCCCAGTGCCATATCTCTTTTGCCAAGTTGTCTCCTTATCTTACTCAATTCTGGGGGTTCCTCAAGGTCACAAACTCTTACGCCCTCAAGAGATGTTTTCTAAATTCAGTTCAACAACTGAACATTTATTAGGCGCCAACATTATGCAAGGCGCTCAATGAATGGCTGCCTAATATACTAGGAGAGATGGACAGTCAGGAGTCCAGTATCCTTATACTTACAGGACAGCCCAGTTCTGCTACCTTTTTCACCTCATTAGCACCCCCACCATCACCCCCACCAAGACCAAAGACTATGCAAAATCATAGAATCATAGAATTTACATAAGGAAGGGATCTTAGATATCATCCAATTCAACTTATCTTATAGATGCGAAAAATGAGGGGTGAAGTAATTCACTCAAATTCACAATGAGAAAAATTATTCGAGCTGGAATTGAAAAATAGGTCTTTGAAGGCTATTATGAGGTAAAAGGAATTAGGCTCCAGAAGGCAGCTAGGTGGCAAGATGGATAGAGTTCCAGGCCTGGAGTCAGGAAGACTCATCTTTGTGAATTCAAATCCAGCGTCAGACACCAGCTGTGTGACCCTGGGCAAGTCATGTAGCCCTGTGTGCCTCAGTTTCCTCATCTGTAAAATGAGAAGGAAATGGCAACCACTCCAGTATCTCTTCCAAGAAATTCCCAAATGGGGTCACAAAGAGTCAGACATGACTGAAACAACTGAACAACAACAATACTTAGCCTCAGAGGGCAGAACCAGGAACATTGGGTGAAAGCTAAAGGGGGCAAATGTAGGCTTAATGAAAGAAGAAACTTCCTAATAATGAGAGCCATTGAAAAGTCAAAATGACTTCCTCATGAGATGGTAGGTGCTTCCTCACTTGAGATCTTCAAATGAAGGCTAAACAACCACTTGTATGACTGATGTAGAGGGAATTCATGGCCAGGGATAGGTTGGACTGGATGACCTCTGAAGTTCCTTTTAACTATTCTGTGATTTTATCTTCTGACTTTCCAGTCCAATGAACTGTGTGTAATAAAGAATTGTATCGTCTCCGGAGAGGAGCTCATCACATGTCTCCAAAGATGGCAGCAGATACTGGTAGTGGGATAGAAAGAAATTCCTGGACCAAACCTAGAGATACAGGAATATGATCTGGAAGAAGTGGAGTGACAATAGCAGCACGAGAAGAATTCCTAGACAACCAGAGGAATTCCTGAAGCAAGCCTCTTGGACAGAAGGAGGAATTTCTGGACAGTGCCAAGTTCTTGGACCAAGCAGGAGGTAGAGCTAGGAACAGCTAAGAATTAAGCCAAGATGTGGAGAAGCAAATTTGTCTTTCACTGATATTGTGAGTAATGTGGACTGTATAAATTCAGGTCAAAGCAGTCAACTCTTTAGTGATAATGAGTTCTTATCTGTTTGGGGGAATGTGATAGAGACATCTATCCTAGGATGGTTTAGTGCAGTGACTGTTAAACTGTGTATGGCAACCTCATATGGGGTCACAAAAAGTTTGGCAACAACAAAAGGTTTCTGAACACAATGACCAAAAATTAATTCAAAATCAGACACATCATGAATCCGAGGTGTTTCTGGCAGCACTTGCCCATGGCATGTCAAACAACTTCTCTGCAGCCTTGGTTCTGAACACAAACCATTCACTCCTTACACTGAGCATGCCCTCAGGCCACTCAATGCCAACAAGTGCTGTTGAAATGGGAAAAGGGGTCAGAAGGGGAAAAAGTTTAAAAAGTCCTGGTCTAGTGGACTATACAAGTTCCTGAGGAAGGTGGAGATCTATTGCACAAGGAAGAAAGTTAGACTATTCATGCACTCAAGTGAGAATCCTTTCTTTACCTTTTACAGTTTTGTGGAATTAAATTAAACCTGTCCTATACCTGGTGGCTTGTTTGCCTGAATACTTTCATGGGAGCTTTTTTTGTAGAGGCCTGGGCATAAGTCAAATTATGGTATTCCCAGTGGAGATCCTGGATGGGAGTCCAAAGACTATGATTATCGAGACACCCCCAAAACTGGACTCTTTCTTCATAATGACAAAACTTTGGTTTTAAGCCACAGACTACAGAGAGAATTTATATAAATTTGGACAAAGCAATTCATTCTTTTATGTGCCCTTAAACAACCTTTTCCAGAGGACCCCCTTGCTCTAGTGTCTGGGGTTTGGTGAAAGGACTGTGGGCTCTCAACCTATATCCCCAGCCCATTCAGGTGTTATTCCTGTTTTAGAGCCACAACTAGGAAGTGTCTTTTCCTCACTGACACCTTCCTCCCCACCCCAATGATAGCAAGTAAAGTATTCATGTAACTTCCTTCACCCAAAAGGTTAGTTCTTCCACTGGTGGTCCTGGCAGATTACCTTGTCCCCACCCCAAACCAATCTCAAGAGCTACAGAAACCCGGGGTTGGCAATGAGGCACCAAATACTAATTAAAATAATGGTGGAAAGGACTGATGCCCTAGGAACCCCCAGTTTCAGAGTCTCCTGGCAGACTATAAAATGATCCGTTTTGTCATTGAAGAGTCACAGAGATTTATAATCCTGGGGTCCTCCTTGATTCCTCACTCTTCCCTGCCCCACATTTCTAATCCTCTCCAAGTTCTGTCATTTCTATCACCACAGCATCTCTTGCATCAGTATCCTCCCCACTCACACAGTCATCACCCTAGTCCATGTCCTTGTCATCTCTTGAGAGGCATCTAGGTAATACAGCAAATAAAGCGCTAGACCTGGAATCAGGAAGACTTGAGTTCAAAGCCAGCCTCAGACACTCACTGTGTGACCCTGGGCAAGTCACTTAACTTCTGTTTGCCTCAGTTTCCACATCTGTAAACTAGGGATAGTAATAGCACCTACTTACCAGGTCCTCATTTGGTAATAATTGTAAAGCCCTCAGCACATTGCCTGGCACACAGTAAGCATTAAATATACACGTTAGCAGTTAGCTATTGTGATCTCTCACCTGGACTTTTTCAATTGCCTCCTAATTGATCTTCTTCCCTCATCTCTCTGCTTCTCCAAATTATCTTCCACACAGCTGTCAAAATGATGCTTCTAAAGCCCAAGTCTGACCATATCACTTCTCTACTCAATAAATTCCAGTGGCTTTTTTTTGCCTCAAGGATCAAATACAGCCTTCCCTCATGCTTGGTGTTGAAAGTTCTCCAAAACCGGGCTCTACTCAATCTTTACAGACTCATTACATTGAAGTGAAGGATTTTCCCCACCCCCATCCTTGCATTGAGCATGTTCTTTTGCCATTCCTGGTTCCAGGCAAACACATGGAAGTTTGGGGGTGCCCCATTTGACTCATCACTGAGGCGCTTGCAGTGGGAAACGATGAAGATTCTCGGGGGGGGGGGCAGGGTGCCGAGCAGGATGAGTTGATGACTCAGAGATATACAAAAGCAAGCTCCAGGTTTCACATTCTCTCTGGCTCAGAAGTCCTTGGAGCTATGTCCCAAGGGTCAGGTGGTGAAGGGGAGATTTCCCTGTCTTCTACTTGGTCCATAGCTCTAAGCACATAGTTTCCTCTGTCTCTTTTGTATTTGTTTTGCCCCGGTCTTAGGTAAATGAGTATCCTGTGGTAGGTGTAACCAGGCTTGGAAATGATCATGTAAGTTTGAAAGGTCCAGAAGTCTGTGAGTATGTCAGTGACTGCATCCATCAACCAGCCCAGTGGCAGCAGTGTCCACCGAAATATTTGCTTGTGGTTGTGATAGCAGCAGAAGCCAGTGAAAAGAGAAGCTTCCACATCAGAGAAGATGGCCCAAACTTGGCCTTTTCACTAGTAGAGTATTTAGACAGTAAAGAGCCAAGGTGAAATGTAAAGAGCTTAAGTAGCTGTATTGAAAAACTGCTTTATATTCTGATAAAGATCCAATATTAGTCTCCTGGCCAATTGTACAAGTAGTGATAAGTTACATAATTTTGTTCTCATAATTCTATCAACGCTTGCTGTGGTTCTTTTATGTTTAGAATTCCTTTTTGCAAATAGGAATAAATTAACTGTCCAATACCTGATTCACAGTGCACATCGAATACCTTTGTTAGTTACCCCATTTGAGAGCAGACTCATCGACTTGTGTGCCATAATCCATTTCATTATGTCACCAGGTAGCTAGAGTGTGGAGAGGGGAAGGGATTGTGAACAAGATAATGAGTATGAGAGCAAGAAAGCCCTTTCAGTAGCGTCAGGCTCCCAAAGCACTGAGCCAGATCAAATCTCATGTCTGGGTATGGGATGAGGATGTCTGTGCCTAGCAGCAGCCTCTACGAGTCTCAGCGAAATTGTTAGATGTGGGCACTTGTGTGGCAGGGAACTCATCCAGTATCATAAAGTAGGTTCTTCCTATAGGTAGTTTCCAAAAGAAGACATTCAAACTAGCAACAGTCATATGAAAAAGTGCTCCAGATCACTAATAATTAGAAAAAGGCAAATTAAAACTACTCTGAAGTTTCACATTCACCTATTGGTGAAAATGAAAATTGTCAGAAAGTCTGTGGACAAACACACACACACTGATGCACTATTGGCTGAGCTCTGAATTGGTCCAGCCATTCTGGAAAGCAATTTGGAACTATGGTTTCAAAGTAATTAAATTTATGCATACCCTTTGACCAGTGATACTACTATCAGGCCTATACATAGCCCAAAGAGATCAAACAAAGTGGGGAAAGAATTGTTGTACAAATATACTTATAACCATTCTTTTTATTAGAGCAAAGAACTGGAAACCAACAAGTTGCTCATGAATTGGTGAATGGCTGAACAAGTTATGGTATAAATGTAATGGGATATTATTGTGCCATAAGAAATGTCAAAAGACACAGTTTCAGAGAGAACTAAGAGGACTTGTATAAACTGATGTGGAATGAATGAGCAGAACCAGAACAATTTATATAAGTAAAACAACTTTGAAAGACCTAAGAATTCTGACCAATGCAATGAGCAACCATGATTCCAAAGGACTGATAGTGATGCATGCTGCCACATCCCAAGAGGGAGTTGACATACTCAAGACTCAGGATAAGATGTGGTCAATGTGGAAATTGGCTTTGCTTGACTATTGATGTTTGTTACAAGGGCTTTGAATTTTTCTTCCTTCTTTGCTTCTGTGAGGGTGATGGAAGGAAGGAAAGAAAGAAAGAAAGAAGGAAGGAAGGAAGGAAAGAAAAAAGGAAGGAAGGAAGGAAAGACGGAAGGAAGGAAGGACGGAAGGAAAGAAGGAAGGAAGGAAATAAGGAAGGAAGGAAGGAAGGAAGGAAAGAAAGGAAAAAAGGAAGGAAAGAAGGAAGGAAGGAAGGAAAGAAGGAAGGAAGGAAGGAAAGAAGGAAGGAAAAGATGGTCATTAAAGCACTTTTAATACATAGAAGAAAACTGAAGGAAGGCTAAAAAGAATGACAGACAAGCAGGGAAACTTTGAAATTTACATCTTGAATTTATTATATATTTTAAAAGAAAAGCAATCTGTACAAAATAGAGATCCCTGGTTACATGTACAATCTCTTTTTGTTATTGTTGTTGTCGTACTGTGTATATGAAAATACCCCCTTTGTGTGTGTGTGTGTGTGTGTGTTAAATTCAGAATAAGAATTCTATTAACATGCAATGTGATTCTTTTATACTCGCATTCCTTTTTGTGAGTAGAAATAAAATACCTGTCTCTTACTCCATTCATAGCATACATTATTTTTCAAAAATAATGCTTATTGTTTGAATAAGGTTCTGTGACTGTCCTGCCCCAGGATGCATACATAATGCTATGTATTTTCTATATGTCCTAGCCTGGCATCCTCCTAGGCAGAACATTTAATTTTCAAGGTACTACCATTAGAAAAGCAAGGAGGAGGCAAGGTAAAGTGGGAAGCGAAGGAGAGAGGGACACAGAGAGACTCCAGAGCCATGGAGGTCTATTTTGATCAGTGAGTTGAGTACATTTCTCATTTTCTAACTTGTTACTTTGCTGTCATGCTCTCCAAACCCTAACCTCAAAGACCAAGCCTGAGAGGAATTAAGCCATGGTTCTACATCCATAGGGACCTTGCAGACTCCTCCTCACTCCTAAGTAGGTACCTTCTCCCCAACTCTCTCTTACTATTCTGAGGACTGTAATGCTATCAGTACTCTCACTGCTTCTGGATGGGTTATGTCAACAGACTGCCATATAGTTCTATTCACCATTGTTGTGACTTCTCAGACTACAATTCCTTTCCCTGATTCCTTGGCCACTACTCCTCTATTTGACTTGTCTCTTCCATCAGAATGTAAGCTCTTGGAAGGGAGGCACTGTCTCGAGTGCCTAACCCAGTGTTTAGCACACAGTGAGCACTTAATCTATGCTTTTTTTCATTCATTCATTTATTCATATTAAAAAACATTTTTATGTCAGTAACAATTGCCAAGGCATTGAATTATGATATAAAGTATAGTAGGACAGTAGGCAAGACAGTTGAATAGGAAGAGCAGTAGCTTTGGAGTCAGAGGGACTGGGCTCAAGTGGAGCCAAGCTATTTACTATGTCTATGAACCTGGGCTACTAGCAACCTCTCTGAACTATCATTTCCTCATCTGTAACATAAGAGGTTTGAACTAGATGAGGTCTGAGGTCACTGCTTACAGGTCACAACTCTTCTGATCCTGTATTATTGTATATCCCTCAGTGTCCTTTGCTGATGCTTCACCATGACATAGACGGGGCCCTGGGTCCTAGAAGGCTATGCCAGCAGGGTGGAAGCTCTACCAAGTTCTTCCAAACAGAAAAGGTTCTAAGACTGAAAACATACTTTCTATGCATTGTTCAAGGACCAGTCTAGCTAAAGTCACAAAAGCTCATCACCAGGGGCATAGCCAAGTCAAATAGCCCCTCCTATGTGCCAGGCATTGTGCTAAGTGCTGGGGATACCAAAAAATGTGGAACACTCCAGTACCAACTCCAAAAAGCTCACAATCTGTTGGGGGAGACAACATGTAAAGTTACATACAAATAAGAAATAGGCAGTATACAGTGAGGATAATCAAGAGAGGAAAGGAGCCAGCATGTAGGGGGCTTGAGAAAAGCCTCCAGAAGGTGGATTTAAGACAGGATGCAAAGATAAAGGGGGAAACAACTCCAGTCATGGGAACAACCAAATAAGATGCATGGAATCTAGAGATAGCTTGTCATGTGAGAGAGGGGCAGTGTCATTAGATCAAAGAGGAAGTGTAAGGTAGAAGTAAGAGTGTTGTTCAGCTGTTTTACAGTTATGTCCTACCCTTCATGACCCCATTTTGGGTTTTCTTGGCAAAGATACTAGAATGGTTTTTGATTTCCTTCTCTATCTCATTTTATAGATGAGGAAACTGAGGCAAACAGGGTTAAGTGACTTGCCTAGGGTCACACAGCTAGTAAGTGTGTCTGAGACCGGATACGAACTTAAGAAGATGAGTCTTGCTGACTCCAGTCCCAGCACTCTATCCACCAAGCCACCTGACTACGCCATAAGTAAGAGTAAGTTTAAGGGTACTGGGAAGCTGGAGGATATCACATTGTTAAAGGCTTCAAAAGCCCAACAGAGGAATTTTTTAATAAGTTAATTTATTTACTTTTAGTTTTCAATATTCACTTCCATAAGTTTTAAATTCTCTCCCCCTTCTTTCCCTCTCCTTCCCCAAGACAGCATGCAATCCAACATAGGCTCTACATATTCAATCCTATTAAATATATTTTCACATCATTCATGTTGCATAGAAGTATTAGAATGAATGGGAGTAACCATAAGAAAGAAAAACATAAAACAAAACGAAAAAAGAAAATAGTCTGCCTCGAACTGCATTCAGACTCCATATTTCTTTTTCTGGATGCGGTTGGCATTTTCCATCACAAGCCTTTTGGAGTTGTCTTATAACTTTGCATTGCTGAAAAGAGCTAAGTCTATCAAAGTTAGCCACTGCACAATGTAGCTGTAACTCTGTATAATGGTCTCTTGGTTCCGTTCCCCTCATTCAGCATCAGCTCATACAAATCTTTCCAGGTTTTTCTGACGTCTGCCTGTTCATCATTTCTTATAGCACAATAGTATTCCATTACATCCATATACCACAGTTCTATCAGTCATTCCCCAATTGATGGGCATCCCTCAATTTCCAATTCTTTGACACCACAAAAAAAGAGCTGCTATAAATATTTTTGTACATGTGGATCCTTTAACCATTTTTATGATCACATTGGGACACAGCCCTATTGCTGGGTCCAACAGAGGATTTTATAGTTGATCCTAGAGGTAATAAAGAGTCATTGAAGTTTCTTGAATATAAGGACATGGTCAGACCTGTGCTTTAGGAATATTGTCTTGGCCACTGAGTGGGAGCATGGATGGGAGAGAAGAGAGACCATCAGGGGTTACCTGGTGATGGACTTTTTTTCTTCCCCACAGCTTTCAAAGAAAACTTGGAGGACTTAGGACTTCTATTCATACAGAAAGTTCCTACAGATAGACAAGTGTCCTAGCATAGGGTTGGAGTTAGGAAGACCCAGTTTCAAATCTAGCCTCTGACATATGCTAGCTTTGTGCTACCCTGGACAAATCAATAAATCACCAAAAATTGTTTGAGTGCTTGCTCTGTGCTGGGGATTGTGTTGGGTACTGGGATACAAAAGACAAAAATGAAAGAGACCCTGCCATCAAGGACTTACACTCTATCAAGTCACTTAGCTCCTTTGAGTTAGCATTGGTAAAGCGTTGTGCAAATTTTAAAGCCTATATAAATGTGTAGCTAGGTGTGCTGGGCCTGGAGTCGGGAAAATCCGAGTTCAAATGTGACTGCAGAAACTCACTAGTTACGTGACCACGGACAAGTCATTCATCCTCTATTTCCTCATGTGTAAAATGAAGATAGTAATAGCACCTACCTCCCAGGGTTGTTGAGAGGATCAAATGAGATAATGACTGTACTTAGCACAGCACCTGGCACTGCTAAGTACTATATAAATGTTGGCTATTATGTAGCTCTATCGTCGTGCTCTATCTCTTACAGCCTGCCAATCCTGATTTCCCTAGTTGAGTTTTTTAATTTTTTTTTGTATTCTGCACCCATTGAACAACTTGGTAAAGCAAAGCCTGTGGATACCTTGCCAGAGTTAGGTTTTTTAAGTGAATAAATACGTTGCATAGGGCTACAAACTAAACTAAATATATTGAAATAGTTATCAAAATATTTTTAAAGATCATAGATCCCAAGTTAAGAACCCTTTCCCTAGTGGTTAGCACTCCCCACCCCAAATGATTACTTTGTGTTTGTATATCTTCTGAATTTATTTGTGTACATAGATGACTTGCCTCTAGGTAAGCTCCTTGACAGGGACTTCTTGTTTCTCTTTGTGTCCAAAGCACCTGATACAATGCCTGAAACATAGTATGCCATTTTAATAATTGCTATTTGAATTAAATTGAATGTTGCCTATTATTTTATTATTATTCTTAAGGCTTTGAATTTTTCCAGGAAAAATAAAACTCTTGCTCTGGGCCTCGCTGGTTCAGGTGAGGACTCTATCACCATGCCCTTCCTGGCACAACTCACTCTATGGCTTCTTTATAGCCCAAATTAGTGCAGAGAGGTTCATAGCATGTGCTTACAGTCAACTGTCAGTCAAAACCCAAGTGTTCCCTAGGCATAGATGGGTGAGGAGACATTTCCTCGAAAGGATTCCATGGAACAGGACTCTGCTTAATGCAGCCCATCTGTGTGGCACAGAGAGGAATGTTTTCCAGGCGCACCAGCCTGCCTAGGCATCCCCAAGCCCAAATATATACACACACACATGCCCCAGGCTGCCTGGGCACTTCTGTTCCCAAACATACATGAATAGATGCCAGCCTATCTGGGCATCTCTTTACACACATGCACACACAGCAGTCTGTCTGAAAATCCCTAGGCACACATACCAGCCTGTTTGGGGATCTATATGCCTCCCCTCCCCCCCCAACATACTTACATTTCTCTGGGTAACCTTCTGCTCACAAGCATGAATATAAACACACTTGTGTTCACACACACAACTGCCTAAACATATCTATGCTAACAAGCATGTCCACACAGGCAAGGCAACAAACATTTGTCGATGTTTACCAAGTGCCAAGCAATGTGCTAAACACTAGAGATACAAATGCAAGCAGAAAGTAAAAGAGTCTCGGCCTTTAATGACCCCACATTCCGTTGGGAGCAAACAACACTTAAAAGAGAGTTAAAATGGGGGCATTGAGGGGAGAAGGCACCTAGGTGGGAAAATGGCAGCAAAATCCAGAGTCAGAAGCACAGCCACAAAGGGGGCAATGGCTGCCCATCTGAGTCCCTCCTCAAAATAGGCCCTGGAAGGCACTAACCAACGGGAGAAGAGGGCTGTAGAGGGGAGAGATGTTCCAGGGTGAGAAGGTAGATGGGACCTGGTGGAAAAGTTTGGAGAATCAGAGGTATAGCACAGTACATGTGTGCACATACATGCACATCAACATGTGTGTGCGTATTTATACCCATCCCCACATACATAAGCCTGCCAAGCATCCCCATGAAACACACACACACACACACACACACACACACACACACAGAGGCACATTAACTTATCTTGGCATCTCTCTAACCCTGCCATACACATCTCATCTCACCTGAGCATCTCTGCACTTACACAATGGGCACATGAAGGTTTGCCAACTTGTCAGAGCATCTCAGCCAACGAACATTTATTAAGCACTTATTAAGTGCCAGCCACTGTGCTAAGTGCTGGCCTCATGCACCTTCACATATGTACACATACATACTCACATACACACTCTCATACACACACACTCACATTCACACATACGCTCTCACATTCACACACACACACTCATACACTCACATTCACACACACATACACTTACATTCACACACTCACATTCACATACACCCACACTCATACACTCACATTCACGCACGCTCACATTCACACACACACACGCGAGTGCGCGCGCGCGCACACACACACACACACGGTATACCTAGAGAATGGGTCACTTGTGTCTCTGCTCTTGATGGAGAGGATTGCTATTCTGCAAAGTGCTCAGCTGCTGCTGGCAGGCATTAAGGAGCCATTTCTACTTGAGGTAATAAGACGCAGGCAGGCTTCACTGAGAAAATATCATTAACACAACTGTTATCCCTCACAGGGCTATTGGTGAGACTTAAATGAGGTAATATGTGTAAAGTGCTTTGAGAACTTGAAAGCACCATGCAAACATCAGTTATTATTATTTTGATTATCATCATAATGGCTGATATTTAAAGCGTGCTTTAAGGCATACAAAATACTTGATATTCCTGTTCTCACTGGAGCCTCACGACAACCTTGTGAGGTAGGAACTATAGGTGTTTTATCTCCATTTTATAGATGAGAAGACTGAGGCTAGGAGAGGTTGGCTGCCTTGCTTAGGGTCACACAGCTAAGAAATATCAGAGGCAGGATGTAAATCCAGGTCTTTTTTATTCCAGGGTCCACACTATACCAGCTCTATATCACTACAACTAGGTCCCTATTAGTGCAAAAAAGGACTCCTGTAAAGTGGCCATGTATATTCTAATTCACACTATTCAAAATTATATTTATGTAAAATATAGTCATGGATTCTTTTTGTCATTCAGTCATTTTTGTCCTGTCTGACTCTTTATGACCCCATTTGGGATTTTCTTGGCAGAGATATTGGATATTAGCATTTCCTTCTCCAGCTCATTTTACAAATGAGGGAACTGAGGCAAACAGGGTTAAGTGACTTGCCCAGGGTCACACAGCTACTAAATGTCTGAGGACAGATTTGAACTCAGAAAAATGAGTCTTCCTAACTTGAGGCTCAGCACTCCATCCACTGAGTCCCCTAGATGCCTCTTCATTGATTTTAGCCCAACTGAAATGCTCAATAGGAATTCAAATGGCATGACAATGTCACAGCATTCATTATTTGAACTACTGGGGGACCTAGCTAACCCTTGAAAAGAAGATGAACTTGGCTAGTATACAGAGATTAAAGATGATGTAAGTGGAGAATGTGACAAACATGAAGGAGTTATCTCATGTTTGTGTTGACAAAGATTTAGTTCAAAGGCAATGTATAAATGTGAAGGGCCCCTCACTTGCTACGGTCATTGGCAGAGCAAATACATTGAATGGAATATGGCTTGCTGATGAAATGATCGCAGCTGCATCCCTTCCTCTTCCAAATGACTATAGCCTCTTCTCTGATTCTGTGACAGCAGAATGATGACTGGTTCCCAGTCAGCAATGGAGAAGGGTGTCTTACATATATAGCACTATACTGCACTGCCTTTCATAAAGCAGCAATGCAGACACACAGAGAGCCTGAGTCTCAGGGCACCTCAGGAAATCCTTCAGGGCTGACGGGGACTGAGCTGGTGCACATCATTTGACATCTATTACAGCAATGTTCAAAGAGTCCCCAAAGTCTTAGCCCCCAAGGTCTAGGCCTCAATAGCTTAAAAGTGCACTAAGACTTTGGAGATATGCTATGCATGAGAAAATTCCAGCACCTAAAGAGAATTCCATGGAAGATTGGAGTGAGGGGTGGGACAGTCTAAGTTCTGAACACCTTTGGATGTGCTTGAGGTCAACTAAGAACAGAGGTCATGGAAGATGGGAACATTGAAGGACTGTGAGGTCAGGGGTCCCTGAATGAGGTAGCGAAGAGAGAAAGCCAAAGGTGGAACTTAACAAGAAGGGATACTAACCTGTAGGTCCATAGAGGAGACATCAGACTATGGAAGGATGGATAGAGGTGATTGTCAAGTGATGGTGGAAGGGGGCATCTGAAAGTGGCAATGGGAGCAAGGATCATGCCCCCTCCCTCCTTCCAGAGGGTATGAGAGAAGGAACAGCCAGTCTGCACCCTACTAGAGGGTGCCAAGAGATGGGGTGTCTTTGGGAGAAGGTTACATTTCGGTTGAGCACAAGAAGGAAGGAATGTGAGGGAAAGAGATCTGGGATGAAGAAGTTTATCTATAGAAGGGAGTTTCAGAGTAGAGAGAGTAGACTTGGTGAGGGACTGGGAAAGGTAAGGTGGGAGTATGCAGCTGCTCACATCCACCGTCTTCCCCAATGATCCTGGCTGAGTTTATCATGGAGAAGAGGGCAACAGCAGATTGCTATATTTTTGGTTCCATTTCTTCATTTCCTCCACTTCCCACTAAATTCTGAACAAATTCCAGGTGTCTTGTTTGATTGTTCCAGACCCCCAAAGTAGGTGCACATTGTGGAGGGGTGGGGTGGAGAGGAGATTCAGCAATATAGCCAAAAAGATAAATGAAATCCTGGAGAAAGGTGGTGGTTGCCCAGAGTGAGAGAGGGGGTGGTTGTGAAGGAATAGGTTTGTGGGTCTCCTAGTGCTTTCATGGTAGGGGGCAAGAGGAAAGGTAGGAGACAAAGTCCACACCAGGAGAGAAAGTTGGCCTCCCTCATTTGAGAGCCTGGAACAAAGCCCCACCTGCCCCATATTCATTCTGGCTTTGGGGTAGGGGTGGAGGGGTAAAGGAGCTTCCTCTTTCACTTAGAAGCCATCAATGTCTATTGGGAGAGCTACATCCTTTGTGCACAGCTAAGGTTTCCCTGTGGAATCTGTATCTCCCTAGGACAGGGGTTCTTGACCTGGGGTCCCCTTAAAGGATCTATGAATAGATGTCAGGGTTCCAAAACATAGATGAAAGAAGTTACCTCTATTTTCACTAATTTTTGTTTTTCTCTGTCATCCTATATATATTTATTTTGTGGATT
The DNA here is from genome assembly GCF_011100635.1 of Trichosurus vulpecula. Taxonomy (NCBI): domain Eukaryota; kingdom Metazoa; phylum Chordata; class Mammalia; order Diprotodontia; family Phalangeridae; genus Trichosurus; species Trichosurus vulpecula. Next base: position 75,695,678 of record NC_050574.1, on the reverse strand, counting down.
TAAAAATATTATTCTGAGAAAGACCATAAGCTTCTGATGAAACATGCTATGCACCTCCAGATAGAAAACTTATGGACTTAGAGTGTAGACTAAGCATATTTTCTTCTCTTTCTTTTTCTTTCTTTTTTATGGACATGGCTAATACAGAAATTTGTTTTTCATTTCCATTCATATTTATAATGGGTTTTGTTTTTCCTGCCTTCTCGGTGGGTGGGAAAGGGTAAGAGAAAGGAGAAAATTTGGAACTAAAAATAAAATTGAATTGAATTTTTAAAAAGAAAAGGTCCATAAACTTTGCCAGAATGTCAAGGGTGGGGTCAACAATATTAAAGAAAAAAAATTAAGAGCCCCTGGTCTATGGGGATGAATTGGAGGAGGACCCCTGAGTCAAGGGTCTTGGAAAAATATCTCCCATCTCCTCATCATCAGAGTCCCCATCTTCAATGACCTCTAGTATCATAGGAATTTGAGTTGGGAGGGATCTCAGAGGCCGTTTAGTCCAACCTCCTCATTTGCAGATGAGGAAATTAAGCTCCAGGGACATTTAGTGGCTCGCCCTAATTCTGAAAGGCAGTTGGCATCAGAGACAGGATCTGAACCCAGATCTTCTGGTTACAAAGGCAGCATTCTTTCCACTACAGCATGTAAAACTGGACATTTTAGACTCAGAGAGACCTAAGTAGCCACCGAAACCAGGACTACAAAAATTCAAGAAGTCCAAGTCAGATGGAATGTGCAAAGTCTATGCAGAGTCAGTACCCGGAAGATTGGAGGTGGTGAGCTTCAAGATGAATGCCATTAGACTTGGAGTCTGGAAACCACGGGCCCCAGATTTGTTCTCAGCTCCCTACTCTGACATTTACTAGCTGGGTGACTTTTGACAAGTAAGTTCCATAACCTCTCTGAGTCGTTGTTTTCTCATCTGTGAAATGGAATCCATAGAAGTCCATGGTCATTCATATTCCCATACTTCACAGGCTGGGCAAAGAGGGTTTGGGATGCAATAGAGTGGTCCAAATGGGTTCTCCTCACTCTGACCATGTCTGAGGCCATGGGATCTGGGCTGGGCCAGTCACTTAACCCTGTTTGCCTCAGTTTCCTCAGCTGTAAAATGAGCCAGACAGGGAAATGGCAAACAACTCCAGGATCTCTTCCAAGAAAACCCTAAATGGCATCACAAAGAGTCGGACAGGACTGAAGCGACTGAACAACAACAAATGATGGGGCTGGGAGAAAATTCTAGGCCAGAAGTCTGAGGTTCTGGGTGCATATCCCGCCCTTTCAGTCTCTATACTAACATCTATGGATCAGAGTCTCTTCATGTGGAAAATGAAGGTTTGGGATACATGATCTAAGACTGCAGGCTTCTTTCCAACTCCAAATCATTGATCCTCTGATCCTATACTTAAATTCCCCACTCTGCAGGATGGTGGGAAAAGCACTGTGTACATTTTAAAGCTCCTTGTTGTCTCTGTAACATTTAAAGCCCCTCACGGTCTGGCTCTGGTTTGCCTTTCCAGACCGATTGGATTTTATTCTGCCTTACACACTCTACATGCCAATCAAAATGGCTTACAGTATTTGCCGATCCCTGTTCTTGATATTTCACGTCCTTCCTTCATGTCTTTGCCTGGACCATTCTCCATCCCTGCAATGCCCTCCCTCCTCCCTCTATCTCTAGCATTCTCTAGCTTCATTTAAGATTCAACTTGGGAGGGCCATCTCATGCTTGAGGCATTTCCTGATCTGCCCAATTATTTGCATATGTCCCTAAATCACTTTGCATCCACTATGTTTACAATTTGTGTTTACTCACCTGTAACCATGTTATTTCTCGGTCCCTCCCACTCCACAACCCAAGTTGAATGTAAACTCCTTGAGGGCTAGGTCTGTTTTCATTTTTTGTTCTTGCATCTGGGCAGTTAGCACAGTGCCTAGCACATAGAGAGTACCAAATAGACTGAATCGAATAAAGAGATTCGGGCAATATCAGTAAGAGTATGGGTGAGACCGCATGGGTATCAAGAACCAAAGAGCCAGAACTGACCACTGAGTAAAGACACAGCATGGGAAGGATGGACTTACCGATAAGTGTCAGCCGACTTTTTATCCCTTTCTCCCTTCTCTGAACCAATCGTGAAGGATTCTCATTTGGAAGCCCCCTGCTAATGAAGACAGCAGACTGGGAAAGAAGGAATATATGGATACAAGATCTCCCCCAAACTAACCCCTTCCTCCCAGCCCCTGTGTCAGGGACCACGGTGCCCAATTGTCCTTTGCAGCGCTTGGGGTCCCTCCATAGAACTCTAACGTGGCATACACTTCCAATTAGGGTAATATAGATGAGAGGTGAGTGAGAGAGAGCCTTGGCCAATTCTAGCTTAAGAGGCCCTGAATTTAAACATGCAACTGGCAGGAACAGAGCTTAGGAGGACTTGAGAGGGGAAGGTCCCTAAGGAACAGCCCACAGCCCCCCTCCAGCTTCCTCACTCTAATTCCACCATTCAGGCCACACAGGCAGGTTGCCATGGAGATGGGGGGCAGCGGCAGGCCCAGGGCAGCGGAGAGGAAGGCTCTCAGCCAAAGGCAGCATCTGCTGGTTTTGCTTTTATCCATTTTTTAAAGAGGGAACCATGATTTCTTCCTCCCCTCCCCAGTCTCTTTACTCCCCACCTACATTCACTGCTCCCCTCCCCAAGAGCCCCAGTAGGCAAAAAGGTCTGATTTCTTCTTTATAGAGACGCTTAGCTTCGGGGCCTCTGGAAGCAAAGCTTCAAGCCCTGTGGTCCATCTTAGGGAGGTTAGAGATAAGCAATGAAGTCTTATCTATGAGCATTGCTACCTGCCCCAGGACTCAGTCTCTGTATCAGGGGGTTTGGGCACTTAAGGTCCAGGACTGAAGCAATGAAAGTCACCATCTCTGGCAAAATTTATCCTTAAATCGTGATTCTGCTTTACTCAGAGGGAGAGGGAACGTCCTAGAAAAGAAAAGAATTAATGCTGGTACTTCGTCAGCACCTACTATGTGCCAGTTACAGTGCTAAACTGGGAGATTCGAGGAAAGGTAAACACAGACCCTGCCCTCAAGGAGCTTATATTCTAGTGAGGGAAATGACGTGCAGAAAACTGAGTATATGAGAGATGTGTAGAGTGTGGATGGAAGGAACCTCAGAGAGGGGACACTAGCAGCAGGGGTGGTGTTGGGGGGCCCCATAACAAATGGGATAGAGGCTAAGTCTTAAAAGAAGCCAAGGAAGTGGGGCGGGGGGAGATGATGGGGGAGAGCATTCCAGGCATAAAGGACAGCAGGGCCAGTGCTCAGTCAGAACATAGAGAGAATAATGAGGAGACAAGGAGACCCAGTGCAGTGTGTGGAGCAGAGGAAGGTGTATGAAGACTGGAAAGGTAAGAAGGAAGCCAGGTGGTGAAGAGCTTTAAATGCCAGACAACATTTTCTATTGATACTGAAGGGAATAGGGAGCTACTAGAGTTTAATTGAGTTGGGGAGATGACATGTTTTGACCTGTGCTCCTCAGTACACTCTCTCTCCACCCACTCCTCCTTTCTGTCTCCTCTCCTCTCCCTTCCCCTCCCCTCCTTGTCTCTTCTCTTCTCTCTCTCTCCTCTCCTCTCCCTCCTCTCCTCTTCTCTCTCTTCATCTCTTCTCTTCTCTGTCTCTTCTCCTCTCCCTCCTCTTCTCTCTTTCTCCTCTTCTCTCTCTTCTTCTCTTCTTCTATTCTCTCTCTCTCTCTCTCTCTCTCTCTCTCTCTCTCTCTCTCTCTCTCTCTCTCTCTCTCCCTCCCTCCCTCCCTCCCTCCCTCCTTTCTCCTCTCTCCTCTCTCCTCTCTCTCATTTTCTGAGCTAAAAGTTGGGAACTGCTGTGTCCTGATGTACTAGCTCAGTGGCCTGTTGGTATCTAAGGTGTCAGACACGCACCTGCTGACTTAGTGTGTTCAAGCCCAGTGTTCACAGCTTCTCTGGCTATAAGAGTGACTGACCAACCACAGAGCTGAGAAGATGGGTTCGCCAGGAGTAAAGCTCTACCAGAACCATCTCTAACTGTTCACCTAACCACAAGCACTCTGAAGACCAGCATATAGGTCCTTGCCCTTGCTGGTTATGTCTCCATGTAGACAACTACTTCAGCTCACTGAAGTACTCATTGTACAGGCCCTAGTTGTGAACTACATCCATAGTACAATGGTCAAGTCCTAGAACCCAAGGTATCATAGCTGCAGAACCTGCCCTGTCTTTTTTTAACATGTGAACTTCCTGTGTTTTGCCCAGATCAGTGGTTTAGCTTACTGGCTCAGGACAGATGTGGTTGTCTTGCCCAAGTCCCTGGAAGGTAGAGGTTTTATTTGGGGTTCCCCTGGTCTTGGATTAATGAACCCACCAGCAAATTCCCATCTGTAATGTAAGGCTGCACTTACAGACTCTTCTCTAAAATGGACTTCTCTCATAGTTCACCTTTATTCTGGAGGTGGCAGCAGAGATTCCTGATTTTCTCTATCCCTACTACAACTTGGGAGACAGCTTGATGGCTCAGAGTGCTGGGCCTGGAGTCAGGAGGACCTAAACTCAAATGCAGACTCATATACTTACTAACTGTGTGCCCCTGGGCAAGTCACTTAACCCTGTTTACCCTAATCCACTGGAGAAGGAAATGGCAAACCACTCCAGTATCTTTGCCAAAAAAACTCAGTGGTCATCATTGGTGTCCATGGCATCATGAAGAGTTGGACATGACTGAACAACACATAGAAGTTGGGCTTTAGAGAGAGTATTCATGCTGAAGCTTCCCTGTCTTTGTTTTTCTCAGTCACATGCTAAAGAATATTCTCACCCTAGCTTTTTGTGATTTCCATGTGCCTGAATCCGAGTTTTGTAGGCAGAAGATTACATTTATAAGCTTGTGGTTTATGTCCTGGAAGCTTTTCCTAAAGGCATAAAGGGAGTAGAGGGTTAAAAAGCCTGCCCAGTCACTGCTTTTGGCTAGTCACATACTACTGAGTTCTAAATCACAGCCTTGCTCTTCGACCAGATGGAATATAGCTTACCTAGTGACTTCTCTCTAGATGGTCCTGGCTCTGAATTCCCCCCTAGAGGCCTAAGTGCTCTTCCCTGTGTTCTGTGTGAATACCCCAAACCCTGTACCCCCTCCATGGCCTTTCTTCCCCTTCCCACCCTTCCCCCATCACATCCAGATGCTCATACATCTATAGTTCATACACAAAGGTGCTCATCCCATACTCCCCTTCCTGTTCTGGATAAATTACATGTAAAATTTGGATTGGCAGGGAACAGATGGGATGACAACACCCTTCCCCTCAAAACCTACCCCTCCCTTAAGTTTCCTTCTTTAAAAAATGAGAGCTCTTCAGTACTCTCCAGTCATTCCAAACTATCTTTGACTTTTCTCTTTCCTTAATCACCCACCACCACCAATCATGGGATTATGGCTCTAGAACTGGTAGGGACCTCAGACACCATCTAGTCCAACCTGGACATTTGATATGTGAGGAAGCTGAAGCCATGGGAGTTTAAGTGACTTGGTCAATGTTACAGATGTTGTAGCTGTCACTGGGGGGATTTGAACCCAAGTCCTCTGACCCCAGATCTGGGACTCATTCCACTACACCAGCCTTACTAGTCACCCATTTTATGAATCCCACCATCATCACCGTAAGCATCATCACCATTACCAGCAGCAGCAGCATCAACACCATCATCATCATCATCATCACCATCATCATGGCCAACAGTTATACAGCATTTTAAGCTTTGCAAAGTGCTTTAGATGTAATCTCATTTGATCCTCATCTTTTGTATAAATCTTCTCTCCAATAACATAACCATCACCCTAATTCAGGCCCTCATTACCTCTCACCCAAATTATGATAAATGTTTTCTAATTTATTTCCCCTTGCCAATCCAACCTCCACATAGCTACCGATGTGATATTCCTAAAGTGTGTATCTAACCATGTTACTCCTCCATTCAAAAGTCTTTATTGACTCCCCATTACCTCTAGGAAAAAATACAAATTAATTAGCCTGGCCTTCGAGGACTCATATAATCTGGATACTGCCTACATTACAAGACTTAACTTCACAAACTTTCTGTGCCAGTCAAACTGGACTATTAGCTGTTCTCTGAATGCTGCACTCTGTCTCCTGCCTCCAGGCATCTTCACTGTCATCTGTACCTTGGGCAGACCACCTTTCTTCCTCATCTTTGCCTATCAGAATCCTCATCCTCCCCCAAGGATCAGCCCTGATGCCACTGACTTCCCCACTCCTCCCTCTCTCAGTTTTCTTACACTCTGCCTCCTCAAATCATCTTTATATGTAGTATTTCCACAGAAAAATAGGAGTTCCTTGAGAGAAGGGACTACTTCCTTTTGTTCTCTGTATCCTTCCTGCTAAGCATGGGGGTGGGGGTGTGCACAGAATAGACTCTTAATAAATGCTTGAAGAATTGTTTAACTAAATTGCATTACTGACAAGAAACAGTCCATGAGCAAATGCCCAGAAGCATAAATGAGCATGGTTTCAGAAACGTTATAGAAATGAGGCAAATGAAAATCCTTCTCTCTTCTACCCTGGATAGACCACATCTGGAAAACTGCATTCTGTTCTGGACACCACATTTTATGAAACATATTGACCATCTAGAGGGTGTCCAGAAAAAGGTGACCAGAATGGTGAGGGGACTGAAAAACACATCATATGAGGATGTTGAAGGAACTGGGGATGTTAAGCCTGGAGAAGAGGAGATTTATGGGAGATAGGATCCTGATCATAAAGTGTTTGAAAAAAGGACAAAACTCATCCTGCTTCAGCCCAGTGGGCAAAACTAGGGCTAAAGGGCAGAGGTTACAGAGAAGTCAATTTGGGCTCAACATACTAAAGAATTCTATAGCAATCAAAGTTGTCTAGAAATAGAATAGGCTTCCTCAGAGGTTAGTAAAGTCAGTCAGTTAATAGGGATTTATTAAGCACTTACTGTATGCCAGATGCCCATCAGTGGAGGCTTATTGACTACTTGGTTGTGCTACAAGAGGTGTTGGGCTCCTGCTCATCAACTAGATGATTTCTGAGATCTCTTCCCATGAAGGCATTATGGGATTCTAAGGGATATGGGGAGAACAGTAAGGAGAAAGGACTGCTTGAAACAGAACATATGTGTTGAGAAGCAGCAAAGAATGACACTGGGTGGGTACATGGAGAGGCAACCTGGCATAGTGGATAAAGGAAGGCTCCGAAGGAAAGAAGAGCTGGGTTCATGTTCTGCCTCTGACACTTAATAGCAGCTATTAAGGACAAGTCACTTAAACACCCAGTTCCTATCTTAAAGCTATAGACAAGCTGGCAATATGGACCAATGAAGGTCGTTTCCAGGGTAGGAATTCCTTATACCAGTAAAATCACAGGTCCATACCTCAATCCCCTGCTGGCCCCCCCAAATATAACCAGAGATAGATTATAGACAATCTTGAATATCAGATAGAGAGTTGAGACATGATCTAATGACTAATGGGGAGCCATTATAGATTCTTAAGCAGGGGAAGGATACAATGAAAAGGGAAGCTCATTCTAGGGATGAGGAATAATTCTAATTTTAATATCCAAAGGGGAATTCTACTCTGTTTCCATCACCTCTGACTAGTTTTAATGGGATGGGTAATTGGGAAAATGGAGAAAAGTCAGGTAGAAGTATAGGGGTAGGGCAAGGAGGAACCTGCTCTGTGTAATAAGATGGGGCTTCCTTACCTGGGATCTGTGAACTTGGGTTTCTAAATAGTTTGATAACTATACTTCAACATCAGTGAATTGTAATTCAATATATTTTATTTTATGTATTTATAAATATTCTTCTGAGAAAGGGTCCATAGGCTTTACTGACTGGCAAAGGGGTCCACAATACAAAAAAAAGATTGAGAACCCCAGGAATATGAAACGTTTCTACTATATTTTTCCAAAGTGAGGGTTTAATAATAATAATAATTATTATAATTATAATTATAACTGATACTTTATATATACCACTTTAAGATTTGCGAGGTGCTTTGTGTACATCTCTCATTTGAGCTATATAACCACCCTGTGAGGTAGATACCATTATCCCCATCTTATAGGCGAGAAAATTGAGAATCAGAGAGATTAGATGACTTTCTTACACAGGTGGAGGTGAGATTAGAACCCAGGTCTTCCTCACTCCAAGTCCAATGATCCACTCCATTACTCTACACTAAACAGGACCTGGAGAAGGACGAGGAGTTCGTTTCAGCATTCCCAGCCCTTCATTGGAGGCAGGTGGGGAGGAGCATGTGAACAGATTCTGAAGATCAGGACAGGTGCTTTAGCCTGGCTCTCCAGCCTGGTCCCAATTAGGCGATAAGCAGGTCTACCATATACCAATTTGGGGGTAAATCACTGACAATCTCAAATCTCCAGTTCCCCCAATTACCAAATAGAGCCCAGAACTTGCCGCCTCTTTACCAAGCAGAGGGTTTAGGCATCTTAATTGCTTAATGCTTTCAGTCGGGACAGGAACAATAGCACCCCAAGAGCCTGTCCTGTCTATAGAATAATTGATGGGATTCTCTTTCTCTCCACTAAAGGAACAAGCTGCAACTATTTCTCTTTCTCTATCCAAACACTCCTGAAAGTGAAACATTGATTTTCCCCCTTTTTTAACTGGGTTTCAGACTGAGCAATGTCTCATTCTGAGAAGTCAATCATCTCCAGCGTCATAGTAACTTCCTAGAAGTCATTGTTCCACTTGACAAGGGGCCTCACTCAGAGCTGAATTTCTACACAGAATGGCTGAGTGGCTAATTTCTTCCCTCCCTTCCCCACCCCCATCACTCCATCATCAAGTCTTGCAAGGCAGCTTCCCACTACCCTCCCTCCATTGTCACCTGACCATGATTGACAGGCAACAAGGGGAATGGATCTAAGAATCTCTCCTCCAGAGGGTCACCTCAACATCCCTCTGCCTCCAGGTCAGATCAAAACCAACCCTGCCCGGGACCTGTGTGTGCACTAGTCCCAACCTTCCAAACCCACTTAAGCCTAGGGAATGATCTGAGATCCAGACAGTGTGGACAATAAGATGCAGTATTAGACTTGGAACTAAGAAGACCTGAGTTCGACTGACCTCAGACACTTGTCAACTTTGTAACTGGACAAATTACAACTCCACTGAGTTTTAATCTCCTAATTGGTAAAATCAAATAAGACTTAGTAAGTGCTTTCTGTAGACTATGGATAAAAAACCAAAACAGACCCTGACCTTAAGCAACTTTGAGTCTACCAGGCGAAACAACCATACAGTAGAATGAATACTGCCTCTGGAATCAGAGGACCTGAGTTCAAATCCCACCACTGTCACTTTCTTTGTAACCCTGGGCAAGTCATTTACCCTTCCTGGGACTCAGTTTCCACATCTGTAAAACGAGGAAATTAAATGGCATATAAGGCCCCTTCTAGTTCTATATTTGATATCTTTTGAGATATAAATAATTACAAAGCAGTGAGTTGAGATGCCAACAATTATGGGAATCAGAAAGAGCCTTAGAAGTAGTATTCAAACCTAGCTAAGGAGTCTTACAAATGAGGAAGTAGTTCATTACAAGGCATTGGTACAGCCTATGCAAAGGCATAGAGATAGAAAATGTATTGTTGTGACTGAGATACAACAGAAGGACTGTTTTTTTTCTGGAATCTAGTGTTGTATGAAAGGGCAGGAATGTGTAATGAGCTTAGAAAGGGCTTATATATAATGAGCTTAGAAAAGTAAGCTGGAGCTTGACTACGAGGTATCTTAAATGCCAAATAATGAAGTTTATAATTGACCCTAGTGGTAATAGGGAGTCACTAGAGTTTCTTGAGTAGGAGATTAATGGCATCATATCTGTGCTTTAGGAATGTCAGTTTATGACATATGGAGGTTGGCTAAGAGAAGAGAGAGAAGTGAAGTTGCCAAGAACACTCATTAGAAGGCTACTGCGATAGACCAGGTGAGAGGTGAGGGCAGTCCAGACTACAATGGTGGCCAAGGGAGTGGAAAGAAGGGGACAAAAGACAGACATGTGGAGGGAAAATTAACAAGATTTGGCAGCTGGTTTGGAGATGGATGTTTGGAGTTAAGGTTGACTGAAATTTTGAGTCTAGGTACCTGGAAGGATGGTGGTGTACTCAATGAAAATAGGGATATTAAGGGAAAAAGGTAGCCTTTGGAGGAAAGATAAAGAGTTCTGTTTTGGATATAATTGAATTTGAGATATCTGTAGAACAACCAGGTAGAAGTGTTCAATAAACATTTGGTGATGCAGAACTGGAGGTCAAGAGAGAGACTGAAGATACATAGATAGATAGATAGATAGATAGATAGATAGATAGATAGATAGATAGATAGATAGATGAATAGATAGATGGATGGATGGATAGATAGATAGATAGATAGATAGATAGATAGATAGATAGATGGATGGATGGATGGATGGATAGATAGATAGATAGATAGATAGATAGATAGATAGATAGATAGATAGATAGATAATGTACCGGAGCTGATGAGGGACAAAGAGAGAGAATGTCCAGAGAAGAGAGAGCAGGACCAGGACAGGGCTTTGGAAGTAAACTCACAGCGTAAGGGGGAAGGGAACATCAATGAATAAACAGTACAGAAAACTGTGAAGAATTGATTAGCCAGATAAATATGAAGAGAATGAAGAGAGAGAGAAACCAGTGTCACAAAAACCCAGAGAGAAGAGAAGGAGGAAGGGAGAGTGTTCAGTGGTATCGAATGTTACAGAGACATCAAAAAAGATAAGGATTGAGAAAAGGCCATTGGATAGAGCAATTAGGAGAGTTCCCTGGTAACTTCAGAGAGAGCAATTTCAGCTGAATGATAAGGAGTAGAAGCCAAATGTCAGGAGGTTGAGAAGTGAGAGCAAAAGAATTGGAGACAATGAGTACAAGCTTTTTTCTAGGAGTTTGGCTATGAAAAGTAAGAGAGATGTCAGACCACGCAGCCCAAGGGGATGATACAGACAAATACAGATAATTGTTGTTGTTTTAGTATGGACACATTTATCAGCAGCAGAAATAGAGATTGAAAATTGGGGTCAAGGATGATTTCAGGTGCAACTTGCTAGAAAATATAGGAGAGAACAGGATCAAGCATACAAGTATAGCATTTGTCCCTTGGTGAGAAGGATCATTTCTTCATTAGAGACTGGAGTAAAGGAGAAAATGTTGGGTGATTTCAAAGTATTCTGAGGTTGAATAGGAAAGAAGGACCTCACTGAATATGGCCTCTATTTTCTCAGTAAAGTATAAGGCAAGGTCCTCTGCTGACAGGAAGTAAGGAGGAATGAGCAGGAGGGAAGAAAAGGTTTGAAATAGCTATTTTGGGGAATGAAACGTAGAGTCAATTATTTAGTGGTAAAAAGGATTGCCTTGCTGCAGTGAGGGCTCATTTGAGTTTCGATAATATGAAGTTGTAGAGGATCCAGTCAGCACAATTGTGTGAGTTCTTCCATCATGATTAAGCAACATAGGCAAGAAGGAAGGCAAGAGGCAGATGGTGGGGAGGCTGACAAACACAATACAAAGTTGGGGTTTGTCAAGACATGATCCTCATTAGGATATAGTGACAAGGAAGTCAAGAGAAGAGAACATAAAGCTAAACTGGTGAAGGCAGCTAGGTATCACAGTGGATAGAGTGCTGAACCTGGAGTCAAGAAGACCTAAGCTCGAATCTGTCTGCAGACACTTATTAGCTCAGTGAGTAGGCAAGTCATTTAACCAAGGGTTGCTTCAGTTTTTGACATCTGTATAATGAAGATAATGATAGCACCTATCTCCCAGGGTGGTGGAGGATCAAATGAGATAATGATTATAAAGTGCCTGGCACATAGTAGGTGCTAGTTAAATGTTAGCTACGATTGCTGTTATTAGCTGTAGGGTTAAGATTGGAAAGGGAAGAAAGGGAAGCCTGAGAAGAGAGAGCAGGAAGAAGTAGAAGGACTGGAAGTCAGGGTGAGAAGGAAGGACAGAGGTAGGATGAGTAAGGCATAGAAAGAGATGCAAATAGGAAGTGGTTGGATAGAGAAATTTGATGGGTTTTGATCTTGGAAATATAACACTCACAAGTTGAGGCAAGATCAAGAATATAGCCATCCCTGATTATGGCTCAGGTGGAGAAAGTCACGGAGGTTGAGGATGTCGATGGACTGAGAGGGAGGGGTGCTTGAGGGAACCTCGATTTGTACAAAGCGTCCTAGAAATTGGTGAAGAGCGCACAATGTTGAGCCAGGTGCTGATCTCTTTGCTGAGATAAGAATGACTTGGGGAATCTGGAAAGGGTGAAGGAAGTTGTTAACAGCATCTACCTCAAAGGGTTGTATTTGAACAATGTATGTGAAGCACTTTATAAACCTTAAAGTTGCATATGTGTGTATAATCTATATGAACAGACAAGAGCTATGTCATGACAAACAGTTTCCCAAAAATCTTAGAGCCATTTTAAGGTTTAATAGTTTAGAACTGTACTAAAATTTTTGAGACACCAAAAAAGTTGTATTTAAGTCTCTATAATGAGGTACCTGGGGAACAATAATAATAATTCATGTATGATATCTATATGCATATATATACAGATTGAAGATTGGGTGAGGGTATATGTACACATATTTATGAGCTATTATTATATATGTATATATGCATATATGCTTGGAGGATTGAATAAAACAACGTATGTAAAGAACTTTGCACACCTTTAATTACAAATAAATACAAATATACACAGGTGTCCCCAAACTCTTAGTGCAGTTTTAAGCTATTAAACCTTAAAACTACACCAAGACTTTTAGGACATGCTCTACATGTATGTGTTTGTGTGTGTATGTGTGTGTGTGTGTACACATATGAGGTATTATTCCCCAGAATTTCTTTCAATGAACTTTTATAAAGCTCTAACTGTGCTAGACGTTGGATAGGAGTAGAGGGAAAGAGGTTTACCAAATACCCCCCTTCCTATGGAAGTATAGAGGGAGGACTCAAAGTCTAGAGGCATTTTGGGGGTTCAGTGGACAGAGTGCTGGGCCTGGAATCAGGCAGGAATACCTGAGTCTGGCCTCAGATACTCATTAACCGTGTGGCCCTAGGCAAGTCACCTGACTTCTATTTGCTTCAATCCACTGGAGAAGGAAGTGGCAAACCACTCCATTATCTTTGCCAAGAAAACCTCATATGGGATCATGAAGAGTCCAACACCACTGGACAACTGAACAACAAACACAAAGCCTTCCAATAGAACAAACTTTCAGAGATAGATAGGTTTCTCTTTAATCTTCTCTCATCCAAGCTAGACTAACCTAGTCCCTCAGGTGCTATCAGATTTCCTCAGCATTGACAGTGTCACCTTGACCCCAAAGAGGACATACAACCTATAACCACTGATGAATGGGCCAAGAAATTGTACTTCCTCTGTGACCATTGTCATAGAACATCGTAAGATTACCAATGCCTCATAAATGCTTGATAAATGCTTGTTGATTGACTTTCTGACCACTGTGAAGAAGTCTATGTGTGCATTACTTACCACATATGCTGGGAGAGATAGTGTGGTGTATTCGAGACCCCATGGGGTAGTAAAAATAATAAGAGCTGACACCAAATGGCACTTTAATGTTTACAAATATTTTACATGTGTTATTTTTAAAAATTGTATTTTAAACTTAATCAACAAACATGAATATTTCAATATACAAACAACACAAAAGAGGCTTCTGTTACAGTTTATTTTTACAGTATATATTAAATTTAACAGTGTAGAAGCAAAATTGTCATGTTGGCTTTGGTGGGTTTTTGTTGGGTTTTTTTTTTTTGCTTCTGTGTTTTTGACATTTAGTGGACATTATTTCTTTTCTTTTGTATTTCTGTTACTGGTCACTAACTCACATGCACCTAGCTCCCAAATAAAAGCTCTTCTTCATAATAAATAAGTACAGCCTCACAAAACAAGTCAACATGCTGCCCATGTCTGAAAACATACGTCTTGTTCTGGACCTATACTCTACCACCTCTCTGCCAAGAGGTGAGAGCCAGGCTCCATCATCGTTCCACTGAAGTCATCCCTGATCATTGCTTTGATCAGAGTTCTGAAATCTTTCAAAGTGTTCCTTTACACATATGAGCACACAAGAGCATAAATATGGGCTATGTGACCCTGGATAAGTCACCCTACCACTCAGTGCCTTAGAAAACTTCCTAAGACCATCAGTTGCAGAGAAGATGCTGAGCAGCACCAATAGAAGGAGTTTCCTCAATCAGGAAATCCCAGGTTCAGCCCCTATTGTTCTCTCTTCCTTCACATTATTGGGTAAATTTCTCTCCTAATTCTACTCGTTTCATTCTGCATCAGTTCGTACGTAACTCCCCAGATTTTTCTGACTGTCGTTGTCATGTCTTATAGTACAGTGATATTCCATTACTACCCCAGTTCAATCTAAGACGATTTATTCATACATCCCTCAATTGATGGGTATTCACTTTATCTCTAATTCTATCCAAAAAAAAAAACCAAAAAAAAGGCTGTTATAAATATTCCTTTAGATATGGATGCTACTATAAAAATAAAACAAATACAAATACAGAACGTACAAAACAAATACAACATATATAAATCAAAATGCTGCAGCTATAAATATGCCTTTGGTGGGCATTATTTCGTTTGATTCACACACCTTCCCTGTGAGGCACATTATTATCCCCATTCTATAGGTAAGGAAACTGTGACTGAAAAGGGGAGTAATTTGTTCAATTTCACACTGTTAAATGCCAGAGGTGGGCTACAAGTTCAGGTGTCTTCTAACTGCAAGCACACCACTTTTCCCACTATATGGTAGCTATTAGCTATGGAATGAGTAAGGAAATTGGAGGCAGAGAGCATGGGTTTAATCCTCAGCTCTGTGTGACCATGGAAAATCACTTAGGCAGCGATATGAGTAAGTGGAGAGAGCATGAGACTGGGAATAAGAAGACTTGAGTTCAAATCCTCCTCAGACCACACACTAGCTGTGTGACCCTGAGCAAATCATTTAACCTCTCTTGGCCTCTGTTTCCTCATCTATAAAACGAGGATAATAATAGCACCTAAATAAAAGTGTTGTTAAAAGCTCAAATAAGTTTACATATATGTAAAGTGATTTGTAAGGGCAGCTAGGTGCCGCAGTGGATAGAGCACTGGGCCTGGAGTCAGGAAGACTTGAGTTCAAATCCAGCCTCAGACACTAGCTGTGTGACCATAGGCAAGTCACTTAACCCTATTTGCCTCAGTTTCCTCTTCTGTAAAATGCATTAGATAAGGAAATAGCGAAATACTCCCGTATCTTTGCCAGGAAAACCCCAAGGCTGGGGCAGAGCCAAGATGTTTCAGAGAAGACAGGGACTTCCAAAACCCCTCCAAAGACATTTAAGTAATGCTCTAAAACAAATCCTGGAGTGGCAGAGCCCACAAAAGAATGGGGTAAAACTATTTTCCAGCCCAAGACAACTCAGAAGTTCTGCAGAAAAGGTCTATTGCCCCAGAGTGAGAGTGGAGCAATGCAGGCTGGGCCAGTGCAGACTAGGTCCCAGCAAAGCAGGAGCAGGCCTGGTAGCCCCTGAATCAGCAGTGGCAGCAGTTGCTTCCAGAGCCCTCAGCCTACAGATGATAAGGGGGTTGAACAACTGGTCAGAAGGAGATTACAGGGATCTCTTTGCTGGAACTGGGAGTAGGACTCTGTTGTTTTGCCCATATTCAGATCTGGGTCACAGTCCTACATGGCAGTCCGAGGGCACTAGAACATCAAAGCTTGTGGCCACAGTGGAGCAGGGACCTTTATCACACAAGGCAGAAAAGAGTGCTTGTGGTTGCTCACAGACCAGAGCAATTGCTAGGAGAATAGTAAACACACCTCTCCTTAGATCATACCACCTTGGAAGAACTAAAAACTTACAGGTCCCTAGAAGTATCTCTGAAAACAGCTGCAGAGAACCCCTGAAGCCTGGGACAGTGCACCCTCCATCCTGGAAGCAGAGCCCTATTTTAACAGAGTTAAAAGTCAAGAAATAAACTGGAAAAAATGAGCAACATAGAAACCATACATAGTAAGTTACTATGGTGATAATGAAGATCAAAACCACACACTCCAAAGAAGAAGCAAAGTCAAAACTCCTACATCCAAAGCTTCCAAGAAAAACATGAATTGGTCTCAGGCCATGGAAGAGCTCAAAAAAAGATTTTAAAAACCAGAAAGAGAGGTAGAGGAAAAATTGGGAAGAGAAATGAGAGTGATGCAAGAAAATCAGGAAAGAAAAGAGTCAACAGCTTGGTAAAGGAGGCACACAAATATGAAAATAGCACCTTAAAAAACAGAATAGGCCAAATGGTAAAAGAGGTACAAAAGTCCAATGAGGAGAAGAATGCCTTGAAAAAGAAGAATTGGCCAAATGAAAAAGGAGGTCCAAAAACTCACTAAAGAAAATAATTCCTTAAAAATTAGAATTGAGCAAGTGGAAGCTAATGACTGTATGAGACATCAAGAAACAATAAATCAAAACCCAAAGAATGAAAAAATAGAAAACAATGGGAAATATCTCACTGAAAAAACAACTGACCTGGAAAATAGATCCAGGAGAGAGAATTTAAAAATTATTGAACTTCATGAAAGCCATGATCAAAAAAAAAGAGCCTAGACATCATCTTTCAAGAAATTATCAAGGAAAACTCCCCTGATATTCCAGAAACAGAGGGTAAAATAGAAATCAAAAGAATCCACCAGTCACCTCAGGAAAGAGACCCCAAAATGAAAACTCCCAAAAATATTATAATTAAATTCCAGAGCTCCCAGGTCAAGGAGAAAATATGCAAGCAGCCAACCTCCCCAGCCCCAATTCAATTATCATTGAGCTAAAGTCGGGATAACACAGGATTTAGCAGCTTCTACATTAAAGGAGAGGAAGGCTTGGAAAATTATATTCTGGGAGTCAAAGGAGCTAAGATTACAACCAAGAATCACCTACCCAGTGAAACTGAGTATAATCCTTCAGGCAAGGAAATGGATATTCTATGATATTGATGACTTTCAAGCATTCTTGATGAAAAAACCAGAGTTGAACAGAAAATTTGACAGTCAAATACAAGATTCAAGAAAAAAAACATAAAAAGGTAAACAGGAAATCATAAGGAACTTAATAAGGTTAAACTGTTTACATTCCTAAATGGAAAGACAATACTTGTAACTCATAAGCACTTTCTCATTATTAGGGCAGTTAGAAGAAGTATATTTAGACAGAGGATACAGGTGTGAGGTGAATATGACGGAACAATATCTTAAAAAATAAAATTAAGGAGGGAGAAAGAGAAATAAATGCACTAGGTAAAAAGGAAAGGGAGAGGTAGAATGGGTGAAATTACCTGAGAGAAAATTGGCACAAAAGAACTTATACAGTGGAGGGGATGATGGAGGAGGTAGTGAGAAAGCTCTCATTGGAAATGCCTCAAAGAGGGAATAACATAAGCACTCAATTGGGTATAGAAATCTATCATCTTACAGAAAAGTAGGAAGGAAAGGGGTTGAGAGAAGAAGGAGGTACTCATAGAAGGCAGGGTGGATTGGAGGATGCAGTAGTCAGAAGCAAAACACTTTTGAGGAGGGACAGGATAAAGGGAGGGAGAGAATAGAATAAATGGGGGGAATAGGGTAGAGGGAAACACAGTTAGCAATCATAACTGTGGAAAAAAATTGAAGCAAGTTTTTCTGATAAAGTCCTAATCTCTCAAGTATATAGAGAAATGAGTCAAATTTATGCGAATAAGAGTCATTCCCAATTTGATAAAGTAAGAACATTCAGTTTTCAGATGAAGTTATCAATGCTGTCTGTAGCTTTGGGAAATGAGAGATTGCTCTGAATCACTATTGTTTGGAGAAATGCAAGTTAAAACAATCTGAGGTACTACCTCACACCTGTTAGATTGGCTAATAGGATGGAAAAGGAAAATGACAAATGTTGGAAGAGATGGGGAGAAAATTGAGGCATCAATATACTGGTGGTGGAGTTGTGAACTGATTCAACCATTCTGTACAGCAATTTGGAACTATACCCAAAGGCCTATAAAACTATGCATACTCTTTGACCTAGCAATACCACTCCTAGGTCTGTATTTGTAGTAGCAATTTAGATTTGAAGATCTTTCCCACCCATTAATAGGCCATGGGGCCTGCTTAGGTCACAGGAAACCTAAGTCACATGTGGTGGGAGGAGCTTCATGGCAGGAAAAAGAAGTTATGTCACAGGAAATGATGTGTGTGTGTGTGAGAGAGAGAGAGAGAGAGAGAGAGAGAGAGAGAGAAAGCAAGCAGTGATGGCTGCTAATGACCACCCTCATGACTGTTAGAACTGAACAGGCTGACTTAGCTGTACTGTGAGTTTGTTTTGGGAAAGACCCCAGCAATGGGTGGTAGAGGTTTTGGGATGGCGAGGCTCCAGGTTGTTATATTGTGTGTGGAATGTTTTGCTGCTGTGATAGACTGGATAAATGGCTTGTGGGATCTGGTTCTCTGGTGTCTGAATAAATGGTTTACTTCTTCTACCTTCTACATGGAGAGTCTCGTATACTTTGTGCTACAGAACTACATAGGCATTTGGACAATAATCATCTACATTGTTATTGTTGCCTTACTGGTACAGAATTCCAAAAGAGATTTTAGAAAAGGAAAAAGACCTATATGTATAAAAATGTTTATAGCAGCTCTTTTCTGGTGGCAAGGAATTGGAAATTAAGGGAATGCCCAGCAGTTGGGGAATGACTGAACTAGTAGCATATGATTGTGATGGAATACTGTTGTGCTAGAAGAAATGATAAGCTAGACGCTCTCAGAAAAACCTGGAAAGACTTACATGAACTGATGCCGAGTGCAATAAATGAGGAGAATCAGGAGAAAATTGTACACAGTAACAGCAATGTTGTAAGATGATCAACTGTGAATGACTTAGCTGTTCTCAGCAATACAATCATCCAAAACAATTCTGAAGGACTTAGGATTGAAAACGCTACCCATCCCCAGAGAAAAAACTGATGGAGTCTGAAAACAGATCAAAGCATACTTTTTTAAGTTTGTATTTCTTGGGTTTTTTTTAATTTTTGGTCTGTGTTTTCTTTTATAGCATAACTAATATGGAAATATGTTTTTCATAACTACATATGTATAACCTATATCAAATTGCTTTCCTTCTCAATGAAGGGGGCAGGAAGGGAGGGAGAGAATTGGGAACTCAATTTTAAAAATGAATGTTGAAAATTGCTTTTATATGTAATTGAGAAGGGAGAAATGCTAAATTAAAAAAAGAAAATTCTAAATGGGCTCATAAAGAGTTGAACATAACTGAACAACAACAAAAGTACTTTTCAAGTCTTAAAGGGCTATATAAGTGCTAAGTATTATTATTAATTTTATCTGTTATTATTACTTACACTCTGACCCTCAGTTTCTTCATCTGTAAGATGAGAGGGGAAAACTAGATGACCTCTCAAATGTCTTCTAGATCCAAATCCTATGATTCCCACATTGGGGTTACATGGCTTAGCTGTATTTCATATGTGTAATAAATATGTGTCTCCTTTTTAGAAAAAAGCAAGTCTCTGAGCCATCTCCCAGAAAAAGTATAAGGAAGTTAAGCAGATGCAGTTGAATTTAGACATGGTGCCTCCTCTATAAAAGGAAGCTCAGCACTTCAGACAAAAGGATTTGATCCAGAAGGAAGACCAGTGAGGAGAAAGGGCTTCCAGAAAAAAAAAGGTTATTTCAGTATGTTCTAGGAGTTGCTTCAGGCCAGTACAGGCAGAAGGGTCACTTCAGGCTGTTCTGGAAGATTATCCAGGAAGTCTAAATAATGTATTGTCTGCTCTGAGAACTAAGAAAGATAAAGACCAGAGGAATTTAAGACATGGTAGCTACCAATAGCAGGCATTCAGTAAGGGTTCAGTGATGAGTGGAAGAGGGTAAAGCAATCTAATGGAATTTGCGGGGTTTTGTTTTTCAAAATAAGGGAAACCAAAAGAAATCAAAATGAGAGTTCATGTGAAGTGTTTAACATTGTTAAAGAAGAAAGTCACCTTTTTTTCCCTCTGAGACTAAGAGAGAAGATTTAGTGGTGAGGAAGATTTGATGAGTGGGTTGACTTGTGTACTGGTATAAATAATTCTGGTGTCCTATTTCTCCAATGACCTTCCTTGTATTAATTATTAAGGACCTACTATGTGTCAAGCACACTATGCTAGCAGCTAGGGATACACATACAAAAATGAGTCCTTTCCTTATGCTTGTAATATAAAAACAGATAGGTCAATACAAAATATATACAAAGTATTTGAAGGCAAGGGGATAGCAAGAACAACTGAGGCAGCAAGGGGATGGGGGATTAGGAAAGGATCCCTGGAGGAGGTAACATTTGAGCTGAGCCTTGAAGGGAGCTCTTAGGGACTCTAAGAAGCCAAGGTAAGAAGGGAGTGTATTCTAGGCTTTGGGGACCTCCTCAACGGGAGGCAGGGTGGCAAGTAGAGTGTATAAGGGGGAATAACATGTGATTAGTCTGCAAACATAGATTGTAGACAAAATATGGAGGATTCTACTACCCATCAACACTGTAATAGTTTGAACTGTTATGAAGTCACTCTCTTCAAGATCCAACTCCAGTGTCACCTTCATTGGTGAGGCTTTTCCTGATAATCTCTGGGTGACAATAAACTCTTCCTCCTCTAATTTCACATAGCATTTTGCCTAGACCTGAGCTCCAGTCTCACACCAAAAGGCAGTTGCCTTTTGGACATCTTGACCTGACTGTTCCTCAGGCTTCTCAAAATCAATATGTCCAAAATATAACTCATCATACCCTGCCAAACTCTCCCCTCTTCCCAACTCCTCTTACTATCAAGAATACCATCATCCTCTCAGTCACCCAGGCTACCACTCTGGTATCATCCTTGACTCCCCACTCATCTCATCTTACATATTCAATCTGTCATCAGATCTCATCCTTTCTAACTCCATAACGTCTCTTGTAAAAGTCTCCTCTCCACTCAT
The DNA here is from genome assembly GCF_011100635.1 of Trichosurus vulpecula. Lineage (NCBI taxonomy): Eukaryota > Metazoa > Chordata > Mammalia > Diprotodontia > Phalangeridae > Trichosurus > Trichosurus vulpecula. The sequence continues at coordinate 75,674,536 of NC_050574.1, read as the reverse complement.
GGCCCCTACCTCAGAGCAGGCTCTCATCATTTCACAGCTAGACTATTAGAGTTCCCTTCTGGTTGGTGTTCTGACTCAAGTCTCTCCTCACTCCAGTCTATCCTCCACTCAACTGCCTAAACCGCAGGTTTGATATCATCACTCCTCTGCTCAATAAACTCCAGTGGCTCCCTATCAACTCCAGGATCAAACATGTTTGGCTTTAAAAGCCCTTCACCATCTGGCCCCTTCCTACATTTCCCAGCATCCTATGCTTTATTTCTCTCTATGATCCAGTACCATTGGCCTTCTTTCTGTTCCTCAAACACAACGTTGAATCTCCCAGCTCCATGCTCTTTCACTGACTGCCCCATGTGCCTGGAATGCTCTCTTCTCACCTCTGCCTCTCGAGTTCTTTAACTCCCTTCACAACTCCACTCAAACCCCACCTGCTGGTGGCCTTTCTTAGCCTTCCCTGCTGTCGATGCCTTAAAGTCTGCAGCGCACTTTACAGATTTTATTTCATTTGATCCTCACAACACCCCTGGGAGGTAGGCGCTAGTATTGTTTCCATTTTGTGGATGAAGAAAGCGAGGCAAACAGAGCTTAAGTGACTTGCCCAGGGTCACATAGTTAGTAAGTCTCTGAGGCAGGATTTGAACTCAGGTCTTGCTGACTTCCCATTGCACCTTCTACCCACTACTTCACCTCTGTAATTCATAAAGCATAGAACTGACAGTGACCTTGGAGGTTGTATAATCCAACCTGTACCTGACCAATAATTCTCCATCCTCCTTGACCTATCTTATAATACCACTCTGACCTCCTCGACACTTTTCTCATTTGGCTTCTCCAACACTGTTTTCCTATGTGTCTGATCACTTCTTAGTCTTCTTTGCTAGATCATTTTCTCTCTCTTATCCCACTAATAGAGGTGACCACAAGGCTCCATTCCGGGTTGTCTTCTCTCTCTAGTGACTCTCCTCGATGGTCTCCTCTGTTCCTTTTGTTTGAGTTATCATCTTTATACAGTTGGCCCCCAAATCTGTGTAACTTCATGCCCAAAGCTTGGGGGGTAGGAGGAACACTTCTATCCAAAAGACCTCTCTTTGGCTTATGTCATCATCAGGGAAAATAAAAACCTAAGGCTCCACAAAAATGACAAACGAGCCCTCAATTCCCATGCAAATTCTCATGTCAACGATGCATCAAGTACAAGATGGGCTTCACTTCACCCAGCAGAAAATATAAAACATGAAGGACTTATACCTCACCCCATAAACAGTTAAAATAACTCTCCTTCCTCCTCTAGGGAGTCCTAGCAGCATGTGGGGTGCTGCAGAAGGGCTAGCACTTCTGGTGTGAGGGTTTGCCAAACCCTTTTCAGGGCTACACATCTGCCTTTGGTGTCCACCTCTCTCCCAACTCTCACCTGTGGCGTGTGCAGCAGCCATACCCCAGTAAAACCATCTCAGCAGACAGGCTAAACCAGGTTAAGGGTAACCAACAGGCCTCAAACCCATCAGTAAGCTAGATGGATGTCTACCCCAAGCATGTGAAGGCTTCCCCTGGCAGAACGGGAAGATGAGAACAATTTGTTCCAATGGCCATGAAGGCAGCTGAAGCAGCTGCTGTGGAGCAGATATTGAAGATGCCAAGGTCATCCACTGTATCCCAGGCCATCACCAGTCATCTTGACTTTTGTCTTGCCACTGGACTGTGAAGACTGTGGAGGAGAGTGAGGCTGATGACTTTGTGGAACTCTTCTTCACTTAAATCCAAGTCACGTGCAAGTCAATGATCACATCACTGATACCTCAACACTGTGATGTCATATGTCCTCTTCAAAAACAAAGGACCAACAACAACAGTGAGCCCTACCTTCTGCAGAGACCTGTACAGTCTTCTAGACTTGTCATATTTCCCTAGGGTTGAGGCCCCTGGAAGGGGAAAGCACTTGGGGCTAAAAAAAGAATTGGCCTCTCATTCTCTGGTGAGCACCCCTCCTTTAGGGACCTATAGATCACTCAGACTTTAAGCTTGAAGCCTTTTTGAAAAAGAATAAAACTGGTTTACTAGAGAGTCAACTTCCTTCTAACTTATACCATTAGTAGAGGCTAAAACCAAAGTTTGCTCCCTCCACATTTCAGCTTGGTTAGCCATGATTTCAATGTTGTCATTGGCAATCTAGAGACCTTTGATTCTTTGACCTTCTACTGTATGCGCCTTCCCAATCCCCATTCCAAGGGAGACCCCACTGTCCATTTTCTCTGCCCCTACTCCTAGGCTGCTCACTGTTCCTTGCAAAAGAAAGTCAAAATTGGCCTGACTGGGTCCATTAATGATGTATATACTATTGGACGTCATTCAGGCCCTCACTGCTGCTCTGGCAACCCTTTTGTTCATTTCCTGATTCCTTGGAGCATTCCCCACAGCAGCTGTTTCAAGCCTCTTACATTCCCCTCAAGCTGCCAACCCTCTCTCCCCTCCCCAAAACCTCATTATTAGTAGAGAATTAACTAAGACCAAAGTTTTTGACATGGATTCCCCTCACCCCATTTTGGATTGTCTCTGAAAGTCTCTATCTTCAGCACCCACACCTTCTTCCTTCCTGTCTTAGAAGCAGAGGTATTTCCTTCTTGTCCTAGGTTATCCCTCCACTTGTGCCCCTAATTCCATCCCCTCCAGCCTCCTCCAGAATCTTGCTCCAATCATTCCCCTGATTATGCAAGTTCATGTTCTCCCTCTCAACTGCTTCTTTTCCCTCTACTTAACATATGTTCAGGTCTCTCCTAATTTAAAAAAAATCTTCCTTCCATCTTGCTGTACTCTCAAGGTCTTTTTCTTCTTTTCCCTGAAAAAACTTGTCAATACACTGCCTCCATTCCCTCACACTCCAAGACCCTGCAATCTAAATTGTATTCCACTGAAAAAGTTCTTCCTGAGGTTACTAATGAATTTAAAACTAAATCCAATTGTCTTTACTAAGCCCTCACCCTCTTTGACTTCTGTGCCATTTTACATGGTTGACCACTTTTTCCTTCTTGGCTTCTATGTTGAATGTTGAATTTTCATTGTTCCCCTCTTTCCTCTCTAGCCACTTCCCTCTGCCTCTTGCTAAGTCCTCATCTCTTTCCTGATCACCAAATGTAGGCATTATTCAAGGCTCTGTCCCTAATTCTTTTATCCAAACACCTACTCCATCCCTCAGCAAGTTCATCCATTTCAATGGCATTGATGATACAGAGGCCTTGAAAGATGACTTACAAAACTATATCTCAACCCTTGACCTCTCTCTTGGATTCTAGTCCCATATTTCCTAAGGTTGGTGTATACCTCTGCCTGGACACATTATAATTATTTCAAACTCAATGTGTCCAAAATAAATTCATTTTCTTCCCTTCCTGCATCTGTTCCTCTTTATGATTCCTCTGTTTTTGTATAAAACACCATTATCTCACTCAGATGTGAAGCCTCAGAGTCATCTTTAACATCTTCAACATTTAATCATTAAGCCTTTATGATTCTATCCCTAAAATATCTCTTATGTATCCTCATTTTACAGGGGATAAGGAGGCTCTTATATGGATATCTAGCTGTGTTTATTGCTACACTAAGGACTACAAAGAAAGAATGGCATAGATCTGGGTCTCTGCCCTCAGGAAACTTACAGTAGATCCATACCCATATCTACAGGACAGAGCACAGAGAAATATTAAGCCAAAAGTATGAACAGACCTGAAGTAGGAGACCTAATCCTAGTTCCAGCTCTACCAATGACTTCCCATGTGACCTTTGTCAAGTCATTTTCTCTTCTGAGTCTCATTTTCATAGGCTCATGCAATATGGAGCCAGAAAGAACCATATGGATTATCTAGTATAACTCTTTCTTTTTTTTAAATTAGATTTTTTATTTTTAGCTTATAACACTTAGTTTTACATGTTCTTGAGTTTCAAATTTTCTTCCCCTCCCTCCCTTCCCCCCACCCCCCCAAGACGGCATGCAGTCCAATATAGATGCTACATAAACCTCTGCATTAAACTTATTTGCACAATAATCAAGTTGCAAAGGAGATTTATGACCAATGGAATGAATCATGAGAGAGACGAAACAAAACAAAAAGAAAGAGAGAGCAAATAGTTTGCCTCAATCGGCATTCAGATTCCACAGTTCTTTCTCTGGATGTAGCTAGCTTTTTCTATCATGAGTCCTTTGGGGTTTTTTTTTTTGTTCATTTTGGCAGGGCAATTGGGGTTAAGTGACTTGCCCAAGATCACACAGCTAAGTACATGTGTCAAGTGTCTGAAGCCGGACTTGAACTCAGGTCCTCCTGACTCCAGGACTGGTGCGCTACTCACTGCACCACCTAGCTGCCCCAATCATCATGAGTCCTTTGGAGCTGTCTTTGAACCTTGTAGTGCTGAGGAGAGCCAAGTCTATCAAAGTTAGTCATCACAGAATCAATAGTCTAACTCTTTCATTCTGCAGATGAGAAATATGAAGCCCAAAGAAACTAAGTGATTTGTTCTAGGTTATACAGGTAGCAAAGAGGCAAAGATTACGCCTAGATCCTTGGATTCTAAATCAATTCCTCCATCAAAGAAGCTGGATTAGATGGTTTCTGATCGAAAAATTCTGATTTCTGATTCAGAACTCCTGAAGCTCTGAAATTCTACATTCAATATAATGTATGGCTCTCTTCCAGGATGAGTTGAATATATAACTCAGTCATAAATATAGAAGTTCTATGTACCCAGGGTTTGATGTTGAGAATGGAAGTGGCCACCATCTTTGATCAATCTAGGAAAGTTTCTTTTTTTTGGAAGAGGAAGAATTTTGACAGCAATGAGAAGGAAAGAAGATGGCTGATCAGACAAAGGGAAAATCAGACAAGCACATCAGTGATCCAACCAGACTGTCCCTTTAAGTCTCTGATGTGATGGGCAGCAGCAGCTTGGAGGCCTATGGGAAAATTGGTAGTAAGGCCAACATCAAGGCAGAATCTAAGAGCCTGTCCCTCTCCAGGGCCACTAACACCACCATTTCTGAGGTATTGTATAGGGAACACTCTGCTCTCCCTGCTTGCCAAGTCAGAGAACTGGGTGAGAGGTGAAGTGGGTTCTTTTTTCTTCCCTTTTTTCCCTTCTCCCATAAGAAGTTCTCTGAGCACGCTTTTGTGCGTCCCAGATGTTTCTGCCTTTGTTCCGATTTAATCCTCCTTATTTATCGCTCCCTTGTACCTGTTTATTATTTTCCATTTTTCTCTGGCAGCTCAGGCTCAGTGCCTCTGCTACTGGGATCTTATCAGCACACTTAAGTGAACACAATCAAGGCTGCTGTGTTGTCATCCAGCTTTGATATGAAAGGGCCAGAGAAGAAGAAAAACAGTACGAGTGAGAACAAAATACCCAAATGGATTTAAAAATAAACATGAATGCCACTGTCAGGCCCCCTCAGAAAAAAAAACTAAAAGCCTTTAGTGGAGAAACAATGCAATCCTGTCCCTCATGCACAGCTGATACCTTTCTCCATCTGAGACTGAGGCCAGGCAATGCAAAGGGAGACCTTGAAGACTTACCCCCACTCAGACGCTCCAAGCCTCCAGACTTGGGAGGGGATGTGTACCTTAGGAGACAAGGAGTGAGAACAAGGGGGGACAGAAATGATATCATAGAACCTCTCTTGACTGGACTTAAGTGTGCTAAGCCCAGAACTTTAACAATGAATGTTCATTCAATCACACACATGTGGGTCCCTGCTAACAAATGCTAATGGCTAATACTCTAAGATTTGCAAAGAACTTCCTCTTTGATCCTCACAACAACACTGGTAGGTATGTACCATTATTGTCTTCACTTTACAAATGAGGAAACTGAGACTGAGGGAAACTGTGACTTGGCCAGGGTTGCATAGCTAGTAGGCTTCAGAGATAGGATTCAAACTCAGATCCTTATGGCTGCAAGCCTAGGGTTCTATCCACTATTCTAGCTAGTGACCACTACTCAGGATTTTGGGAGATCAAGGGAAACTGAGAAGCAAAGGACCATCAGGGTAAGTCAGAAGACACTAACTTGTCATCTGGCTTTGGGTTATAGACCAGGAAGAGTCCTTAGACACCATTTTCATTCCGAGCCACCCCACTCCTCACCCCCTTATCTAGACATGAGAGCCAGAGAGGTTTGTTATTGCTGTCCTTTGTTCTCAAAGAGGACCAAAATGACATCACTATGCTAGAGTCAAGTTTCAATGTATCCAACTGTGACTGATCAGACCAATACAAGCTCTGAATGTTCTACACAGGTTGGGTACAAATGGTCCATGTGAGAACCAGAGAGGTTAAGGGATGCTGATGGGGGCATATCTAATAAGTGACAGAGCCGGAATTCAAACCCAATTTGAGTCCAAATTGAAACCAATTCTTCGTAGTCCTTAGTACCTCAATATGTAAAATGAGGAGTTGGACTAGATGGTCTCTAAAGTTTTTTGTTATGAGTTTGGGCTAGACCTGAGTTGCTGGGACAGCTCAATGGCCCAGTGGATAGAGCACCAGGCCTAGAGTCAGGAAGACTATCTTCCTGAGTTCAAATCTGGCCTCGGATACTTACTAGCTGTGTGATCCTGAGAAAGTCACTCAACCCTGTTTGCCTCAGATTCCTCTTCTGTAAAATGAGCTGGAAAAAAAATGGCAAACCACTCTAATATCTCTGCCAAGAAAAACCCAAATGGGATCACAAAGAGTCAAACACAACTGAATAAAGACTAAACAACAACAAAGTACCTCATACTGTAGTAGCAACCCCTAAAGAAAAGAGTCAGACCTACTGGTCAACACTGGGGGATGTGTACGATAAGGACAGTATGGGCTACAAAGGGCTATAAAACTGTGCATACCCTTTGATCCAGCAATAGTACTACCAGGTCTGTATCCCAAAGAGATCATAAAAAAGGGAAACGGACCCACATGTATAAACACATTTATAGCAGCTCTTTTTGTGGTGGCAAAGAATTGAAAATTGAAGGGATGCCCACCAGTCGAGAAATGGCTGAACAAGTCATGCTTTATGAATGTAATGGAATACTATTGTGCTACGAGAAATGATGAGCAGGCAGATTTCCAAAAAACCTAGAAAGGTTTACACGAACTGATGCTGAGTGAAGTGAGCAGAACCAGGAGAACATTGTAGAAAGTAACAGCAACGTTGTGCAATGACCAACTTGGATAGACTTAGCTCTTCTCAGCAATGCAATACTCTAAGGCAATTCCAAAAGACTCATGATGGAAAATGCTATCCATATACAGAGAAAGTACTATAGAGTCTGAATGGAGATCAAAGCATACTATTTTCATATTTTGGGTTTTGTTTTTTTCTTTTTCATGGTTTTTCTCCTTTGTTCTGATTCTTCTTTTATGACATGACTAATGTGGAAATATGTTTAACGTGCTTGTACATGCATAACCTATATCAGATTCCTTGCTGTCTTGGGGAGGAAAGGGGACAGAAGAAGGGAGGGAGGGAGAAAAATTGGAATTCAAAATCTTATAAAAAATGAATGTTGAAAGCTAAAAAAACAAAAGCAACATGAGCCGGGTGTCAATACTCCTAACACTGGCTTGCTGGTCAGGAAGCCCTGCCATGGGTCACAGTGTAAGGGACCCAAGTCACAGTTGCTTTCTCTCTGTCCCCAAGGGAGAGGGCCCACAGAGCAGGGTCTCCTTCCCAGGACAGGTAGTATTCTGCTTTAGACTCTGAATCTGTGTCTGAGGGAGTACTTGGGTATATTCATACACTAATATCATGCAGGGTAGACACAGCTAGATATGTGGAGTGGGAGTGAGGAGGAAGATGAGGGATGGGTAGGGGAATAATGTATAGCATTTAGCCCAGCTGGGGGAATGTCCCATCAGCTTCAGCACAGGGGACAAGCAGCCTTTACAGCATGAATGAGCTTGAAGGGCCGAGGCTCTAAGGAGCTATCTATGCATCTTCCATCGCAATATACCATGGAACACTCAGTACAGGAATTAAATGGTGCTTGGCAGAAAGGTACAGGACTCCTTTAGGGCCCAAAGAAAAGTCTCCTGTTTTCTATACTTCCTGATGCAGTGGCCAGAATCAGTGACCATCTCATCTCCATTTCTTCCCTCAGGGGCAGAAGCACTAGGGTAGTGGATAGAGCATTGGACTTGGAATCAGAGAGACACGAGTTTGAATCTTGCCTCAGACACCTCCTGAGTCACCCTGGGTGTGTTATTTAACTGCTCTCAGCCTCAGTTTCCTTATCTGTAAATGAGGATAATTATGTCACCTAGTTCCCAGGGTTATTTGAAAATATCAAAGTGCTATATAAATGGTAGCTTGATAACCAGAGCATGCATGATAAAAGAGGAAATTAAGAAGGCCTCTGACCCTAACCCAAAATACCTCCTCTGTCTGTCTTCCTGGGGCTTGAGATTCCCTCTATGAATCTAGGTGATCATGTGATTTAGAAGTGGAAGGGATGTTCGAAATCATCTCATTTAATTCCCTCATTGTACACAGAGGGAAACTGAGGCACGGGGAAGTGCTCTGCCCGAGGTCACATAGGTAGTACCTGGTAGGTCCCTAACTCAAAACCAATTCTTTCAACTCCATAATCAGTAGTCTTTCCACTCCAATAAACACTGGTTTTTGAAAAAGAGGACTGGGTTCATATCCTGTCTCTGTCAGTAACTACCTATGTGATCTTGGGCAAGTCTCTTCATCTTAGTTTCTTCAACTATAAAATGAGGGGGTTGGCCTAAATGGCCTCCAGGGTTCCTTCCACCTCTAAATCTATTATGCCATATCCTCACAGTCCTTTGAGTCTTCCTGTTAAAATATAACGAGTTGCCTTGGAGGGAGGAAGACTTTAACTAACCTTCATTAGCACAGTTCAGTCTATCTGCTTAGCTAGGAGCAAGACATGGCCTAGTTAGCCCTAATGGTGGAATATTGTCCAAAAAGGTGTGGCAGTGTATAGAGCACTGCCAGAAAGGACAGACAAGGATGAGATGACCTGGCAAGAGCTCTAGGCAGGATAAGTTTTACCCTACTGAGGATGTGCCTAGAAAGCTGCTAAGTCATGACAAAAAGCCCTTCAGCTAGCATGTGAGGAGACTTTCAGCTAGCATCAAGCCAGGCACTGTTCTGATCATCCTCACTGGCTGCCACAGGGGTAAGCCTGTGGTTTTCCTGGAGCAGCTGGCTAGTGGCTTGCTGCTGGTGACTGGACCTCTGACCACCAACCATGTTCCTCTGAGAAGGACCCATCAGAAATTTGTCATTGCCACCTCTACCGGGGTTAACCTTTCAGGAGTAAAAATTCCAAATCATCTTACTGATGTTTACTTCAAGAAGAGGCTCCGTAAACCTAGACACCAAGAAGGAGAGATTTTTGACACAGAAAAAGAGAAATACGAGATGACAGAGCAGCACAGGGCTGATCAGAAAACAGTAGGCTCTCAGATCCTGCCCCAAATCAAGAAAATTCCTCAGCTCCATGGCTACCTGTGTTCTGTATCCTCTATCTCCAATGGAGTTTAAACTCACAAACTGGTGTTTTAAATGCCTTCCAGAGAACTCTTATTAAATATTTGGAATAGCAAAAAAAAAAGAACTCTAGGCAGGAGGTCCATTTGAGCATCCTAAAACCAGTTCTGACATTTTTGCTTCCCTCTTCAAAAACCTTCAGGGGCTCCCTATTGCCACCAGAATAAGACCCAAATATAGCCTGACCTTTAAAGCCCATGATAGTCTTCTTCCATTTGATCCTTGAAGATTTATTTCACATTATTCCCTTTCACTCACTCTTCATTCTGGCCAATGTTCCTCAGACTTGTCATTGTATCTCCTGTCGAGGTTTAGGAGTGGTAGGAACCCGAAATAGCGACATGCAGGTCCTGCCAGAATGAATTCGACCCAAACCTTCTTTCAGCCAAAGAGAAGATTTACTAGAATATGGGTCAAGGTGGGTATGATTCTGAAAATCCTCCATATTGGCCAGATTCTTGAGGAATCTAAGCATTGGCCAGACACTTAAGGAATCTGATCATTTGTGTCACTAATGCAAGCAGGCCAGATTCTTGAGGAATATGAGCCACTGGCTAGACTCTTTAGGAATCTGAGCATTTTAATGGAGGCAAGATGGTTCTCATAGATGGAAGACTGTGGCAACAGAGAAGGAGTCTAGACGGAATTAAGGTCTAGGATGGAGCCAGGTGCAGATAATGACAGGGTAGTCAATTAAATGAGAAGGGCCAATTGCCCCCCAGTGAACACCAGGGACTTGGGCCATGTGGCAAAATCCAGGGGCTTTTCCTTCTTGGGGTCCAAATCCCAAAGACATGGTATTTTCCTTTTGGAGGTTCAGATCCCATCCCCATCATCTCCCATCCCTGCTTTTCCATAAGTCATTCCCTTATGGCTAGAATGCCCTGCCTCCTCATCTCCTCCTCTTGGAATCTCAGTTTCTCTTCAAGGCTAAGCTCAAGTGTTGAGTCTTTCCATGTGAAGACATTCCTGATCCCCACTACCACTAATGTTCTCTTCCTCATCAGGAATCTTGTATTTGCTTATGTTTATAGGTAGTATCTCTCCAAGGAGCACATAAATTCCTTGAAAGCCTGGACTCTTTTACATTCTTGTCTTCATATTACCAGTAAAATATCTTGTAAACAGTAGGCACTTAATCACTGCTTGTTGAGTTGAATTGCCTAGGAAGAAAATAGACAATTCATGAGGAATGACTGAGAAACTGCCCCTAGAGCCATTTTTTTTTTCTGGAGCGGATCCTGAATTTGTTTATCACATCCCTCCCCTAGTCAAAAACCTTCCATGACTCCCCATCACCTAGCAAAGTTTTGTATACCTGGCCATCTACTATCTATGTCCAACTTACCATTTACTTAGGACCCTGACTGCTCAGCCTTCCTTGAAAATAGCATAGTTAAAAATACTCCAAGTTAGCTTCTAGCTGTTTGGAATTAGTGTGGAAAACAGAATAATAGACCTCTCTTTCAGTCAGCCCCAGGCAGCAAACAGTAATGAGTAATGACAACTGGATTGAGGAGATGGGTTTTATTTTGTTTTTTTTTTATTATGAATAGGGCAGAACCAACCTGATTCAAAATCGAATTGCCCCTTGGAAAAGGTATCTACTGACTTCCAGATCAGGCATAGCTGGTAATGTCGGAGATAAGATATTGCTTCTAATCCACTTGGAGGAACTGAGGAGCAGAAGTGGATGCTAGCAACCAATCAATAAACGAACATTTATTAAACACTGACTATGTTCCAGACACTGGAGATACAAGCCTGTGGATGAAAGCCCCTGCCCTCAAGGAACTTTCATGTAATTATGCGCAAAGGTATATGCAAGATAAATGCAAAGGAGACCAGGAAAGGTGTCATGGAGATAGTGGCATTTGAGCTGAGCTTTGAAGCAAAATAGGGAGCCTAGAAGAAGAGGTGAAGAAGGATTGCATTCCAGGCATGGGAGACAGGCTATGTAAAGATATAGAAAAAAGGAGATGAGATATTATAGGTGAGGAATAACAGGAAATCTAGCTTGGCCATATCCTAAATTGTGTAAAGGGGAGCAATGTGTGTAATAAGTCTGAAAAGGCAGATTAAAGACAAGTTGCAGAGGACTTTAAATGACAGAGGAATTCATCTTCAACCCTAGAACTAAAGGCGAGCCACTAGAGTCTGGTCTCCTGGCTGTTCCACAAACAAGATACTATCTCTTGGCCCCAGTCATTGTCTCTACTGTCCCCATGCCTGGAACCCTCTCTCTCCTCCACTCATACTACTGACTTCCCTGGCTTCCATTAAGTCCCAACTAAAATCCCACCTTCTAAAAGAAATCTTCCCCAACCCCTCTTAATTACAATGCCTTCCCACTGTTAATGATCTCCTATTTATCTTATATATAGCTTGCTTTGTACATATTTGTTTGCTTGTGGTCTCTCCCATTAGATAGTAAGCTCCTTGAGGGCGGGGGCTGTCTTTTGTCTCTTTTTGCATCCTCAGTGCTTAGGACGATGCCTGGCACATAACAGGTGCTTAATAAATGCTTTTTGTTTGATTGAGGAGCAACATGGTATGACGTTTTAGGAATTTTCCCTTGACACCTGTGTGGGCATAGATAGGAGAGGAAGGAGCCTAGAGGCTAGGAGACAAATTAGAAGATTATTGCAATAGCCCAGGCAAGAATTGATGGAAGAAATGTCAGCTCCCTGAGGGCAGGGTCAATTTTACTTTTTGGAGTGCTCTGCACAGTCCTTGCACTAATAAATGTGTGTTGATTGATTGGCAAGAAGGAACATGTCTAGAAGCATGTGACCTGGCTAGAGCAGAGACAGTAGTCATAGCCTCAAGATGCAAGCTTCTCAGATCTCCCCCTTGACCTTATTCTCTTCCCTTCCAGTTGAGGAAGAGAGAAGCGGCTTGGCTCTGCTCTTCTCTCTCTCCCCTTGGCCAATCAGAGAGCACTCTGCTACCCTTCTTAAGGGACACCCCCCACCCCCATGCCACTAACAGACAGCACCTGATTGGCAATCCATGTCTATCTTTCTTTCAAGAATAAATATGTGCCTCAGATTTTTAGAATTATTGTTAAGAGCTCTATTCTCATTACACAGGAGTTGTTCTGGATGGATTTGTATTTCTGAACTGCTAGGAATTTCCCCTTACAGTCTTTGTGCTTCATAATCCCCATTAAATACCTCTCTTTCTCAAGAACAAATTGTGCCTTTATCTAGCATCATTTATTTTGCCAGATGCTCTCCTGGCCAGTGGCTAGAAGAACCTAGGATCAGATTTGGATTTGGATCTGAGGCCATCGGATCAATCGATCCCCTCACTTTACAAATGGGGCCCAGAAGGTCAGGTAGCTTGCCTGTAGTCACAAAGACAGTAAGACAGAGGTAGTCCTTGAACCCAGGCCCACTGACTCCTCCCACTGGTTCATGAGAATAGTGGGCTTCGACAGTCTTGGGCTATGGAACACTCAATAACACTTCAGTCTCATCTCCACACTCACTCGTTCTATGCTAAAAGCCAACAACTGCTTTTGGTTGTCTTTCCCATCTGCCATTGCACACAGTGTCCATTTCACCTGGAGCATTTTCCCTCTGCCCTTTGTTCCATTCAGCCTCATATTCTGGGGCCCAGCTCGGGTGCCACTTCTTCCATAGAACCTCCCTTGATTCCGTGGCCAAAAATAAATCGCCTTCCCTCCAAACTCCCCAAGCATTGCTTGTTGCCCTTTCTTATGCTCATTATTGTAACACACATATATGTAAAGAATCTTCATATTTACAAAGTGCTTTTCTCATGGGAATCCTTTGAGGTCAGTATTATGGGTATTCTTATCACTCATTTTACAGATGAGAATTTGTAGGCCCAAGAGGCAAAAGAGTCTTGCCAGGTTAATAAAAGACTGAGACAGGACTAGGCCTCAAGTCTCCGGGGCTTTTTCCACATATTATAGATCCTTTTGCAGTCTAGGGAACATTTGGCTGAGGAAACTTTCTACTAATGTGGGTCAGCACCTTCTTTGGAATTTATAGTTTTAGAAAGTTAGCCAGGGCACTAAGAGGTTAAGTGACTTGCCCAGGGTCACACAGTCACATTGTGTCAGAGGAAGGTCTCCACAGGTCCTCCTGCGTCCAGGGCCAGCTCTCTATCCACCACATTAAACTGTCTCTCCTCTACTGCTTGTCATGGTCCATTTTGTGTTGTAGATATTTGTGTACATTTTGTCCTGCCCCCATCCCACAGATTTTTGTGGTTCTGTGTCTAGAAATAACCTTTTATACATGTTATTGCATCTGATCTTCACAACAACCCTTCATTACTATCCACATTTTACAGATGAGGAAACTGAGTCTGGCAGAGGTCGAGAAGACTTGCCCAGGGTCACACAGCTAATAAGTGTCTGAGGCAGGATATGAAATCAGGTCTTCCTCTCTATTCACAATATCACCTAGCTTCCTAGAGGACTAAGAAATGGAAAGGACCTCAGTTCAACTCCATCCTCTCCGCTCCCCCACTTTGGACAAATGAGAACATTGAGGCCCATAGAGAAAAGAATGTTTTGCCTAAAGCCCCACAAATAGGATCTTAGGATTTAAAGTTAGAAAAAAACTTAGACCATCTAGTATAACCCCCATTTTTGAAAAATGAATAAATTGAAACCCAGAGCAGGGAAACTACTTGCCCTATGTAAGAAGTAGCAAAGCAAGCATTCAGATTCAATATTCTGACTCCAAAATGCATACTCTTTCCTCTGTCAGTATGTATATAGGACCTTGCACACAGCGGGCGCTCAAAAAATACTCTTTGAATTCACTTTAGTTCAAAATTCCTTACAGCCCCAGGAACAGGAAAATGCCCCTAATTAGAAATCAGGAGACCTGGCTCCTCATTCTCTCAGCTTTCTTCACCTTGCCATTAATGGTCCACGTGAGAGTACAGGCCCGTTCCCCCAAGTCTCAGTTTCCCCATCTGTGAGATAATGGACTCTAAGGGCCATTCTAGCTCTGACATTCTAGGTTTCTGTAACCTGGGTTGAATAGTGCAGCTTGGCCTTGAGTCTCTAATGCAGCATTATCCACACCAAGTCAAACCTCCAAAGCACATCTGCCTCCACCCCTCGATCCGGCTCCAGCAGGGCCTTCCAGGCTGCATGCAGGCAGGTGAGCCAAGGCTCCCCAGCAGCAGCTATGAGGTACCATTGTGTGGCTGCCTGGGGTGGGGGCTTGCTCTGCCTTGCAAGATCAGCATCAATCCTCACTCCAATCAAACTTCTTCTGAAACATGCTCCAGTGGTCTGGAATTTCCTGCTAAATAAGGTGTTATTAACCCGGCAGCTCCCCAGCTCTGGCTCAGGGATGAACAAGGTGGCCGCTTCAGTCTTTCCTCACTGATGAGCCTCACTTAAAGAACGATTAATAGACACTGCGGTAGCCAGCCAAATGCACAAACCTGTGACCTTTCGGGCTCCTGCAAACCGTCTAGTCATTTCAAATCCCAAATGTATTTCTCTGCCTGTCACGCTCACTCTTATTCCAGCCCATTCCCTGCCAGTAATGGAGACATAAGACATTAAAGCTGGGAAGGACCTTAGAGACCCCCCCACCAAGTTCAATCTCCAAGTTTTGCAGGTAAGATAACTGAGACCCAGGGGAGTCAAGAGACTTGCTCAATGTCACACAGCGAGTCAATGGCAAAGCCTAGACTAGAATAGCATTGCGGGGAGGGGGGGCAGGGTCACAGATTTGGGGCTGGAAAGGACCTTAGAGGTGATTTAATTTTACCCCCTTCTTTTGCAGGTGAGAAAACCAAGGCTTAGAAAGGTCAAGAGACTTGTCCAAGGTCAATAAAACTTAGATGAGAATAGGCTGATAGATTTAGGCCTGGGAGAGACTCCAGAGGCCAGATAGTCTCGCTGTGTGCAGAGAGCTAGAGAGTTAAGCTCAAATGCCATACAGGTAGGTAGGAAGTGAAAGGTCCAGGGTGTAAACCTAGGTCATCTGATTCCAAATCCATCATTCTTTCTAGTTTCATGAGATAGTAAAACGTGTGCTGATTTGGGCTCTCTGACATGAGTAACCTTGATGAAGTATTGATCGAGCATCCTTTAGATGGAAGACTATGTTGTGCACGGGCAATGTTCAAGATAAGAGCATCTTGGTATCATGGAAAAGGCCCCAGACTTGGAGTTGTGAGGGACCTGGGTTCAAATCCCAGTTACAACATTTCATAGCTATATGATCTTGGGCGTATCACTTAACCTTCATGAGCCTCAGTTTCTTCATTTTTAAAGTGAGGAGAATAATACTTGTATGACCTACTTCACGGGGTCATCATGGTGAAAGTGCTCCTTAAACTCTAAACTTAGCAAACTCACTCAACATCTGCATGATCCATAGATAGAATGTACTGCCCTTGAGGACAAGGACTATTTCCTTTTACCCTTGTATTCCCATAACCTAACACATAGTAAGTAGTCACTTAAGAAATGTGTGTTAATTGGTTGACTTTGAGTAAGTCACTTAACCCTCCTGGGTCTCAATTTTCTCCTCTGGAAAATGGAGGTATTGGATTCAATTACCTCTAAAATCCCTTTCTTCTCTAAACCTATGGTCCTAAGTGTGACTTATCATTAGGTATTTTTATAAGGCCTGTGGCTTTATTGATTTAGAGATCTCCCAGTGAGGAACTCCCTCTACCTGAGACTAGCATGTGCCCAGTCTTAGAGAGTTCCCTCTAAGTTTTCTCACTGAAAGGTGCCTGACTTGACCAGAGAACCATGTATCAGAGACAGGATTTGAACCCAGGTGTTCCAGACTCCAGGCTCAGTTCTCCATCCATTAATAATGAGGATAGATATAGAGCCCTGTCCCAGTTTTGACCATATGTGCTCATTAGCACTCACTGTAACCAGGCTTGAGAACCTTTCCAAAGTGGGGAGAAGGGGGATGCCAAGGTTCCTTCTGCCCTGCAGGGTTGGTGAAGGGTGGGGGCAGGGGGAGGCATGTGGGGTCACTGAAGCAGGGACAGCAGGTCCCTGGGATGGGAACATGGACCTTCCCAGCCCTGGGGTTCAACCTCCTGGCCATCTTTAGAGCATGGATGGGGAAAGGGGGGGAGAGCAGCTGACACAGCTTCTCTGCCAAACTCCAGACATTCTAGCTTGTTCTTAATAACAATAGAAAGCAGTAAAGAAAGGTCAGAAACACCTACGCATTTGACTCATAATATTCTTCCACTTGGCTTGGTTCTTTCCAGTTAAATAGCACAATCTAGCATACAAGAGGAGAGGTTAGCTCTCAATTTTCCATGCCAACAGGAGGATGCTGGTGCAGATCGCCCAGGATGTGATTTATCCTGAGCTTTGGGCTTGATTGGAGAGCCTGCTTCTCATCTACCTTCCCAACTTGCTTTTGCCTTGGATAATAGTAAAACATGTTTGCGTTGCAGAAATCAGAGGGAGCAGAGGGGGTGGCAAGCTTGACCAGGATCAGGAATGGAAAAGGAGGGGTAAGTGTGGGAGGGTGGTGTGCAAAGAGGAGGCAGAAAAAGAGCTCTAGTTTGAGAGACAAAGGACCTGGGGTCAAATCTTGGCCCTGCCAGTCTCTGACCTGTGTGCCCTCATGAAAATCATTTCCCTTTTGTGGATCCCAGATTTCTCATCCTTAAAATGGGGGAATTAGCAAGGTGGCTCAGTAGAGAGATCATTAGACTTGGAGTCTGAAAGACTGGAGTTCAAATCGTGCTTTATAGGCTTAGCTTGGTGAACCTGGGCAAGTCACTTAACTTCTCTGACTCAGTTTCCTCACCTGTAAAATAGGGATAATAATAGCACCTACCTGCCAGGGCTTCTTGTGAAGATCAAATGAGACAACATTTATAAAGTGCTTTGCAAACTTTGAAGTGCTCTGTAAATGCTGGTTATATTTCTAAGAGTCTGTCCAATTTTTAATCTATGATCAAGTGCCTAGCAGCTATTGGAATGAAGTAGATATTCCTTATCTTAGAGGTTTATGACCCTAGAGCTGACTCTGGTGTTTTACCATGTGCATGATGGGGGCTAATAATCATCACTCCCATTTCCATCCAGCTTCATGGGTTTCAAAGCACTTTTCTTTATAGAAACCTGCGACATAGGTAGTCTAAGGATTCAGAATCACAGTCTCAGAGCTAGAAAGGAAAGGCTTCTCCAACCAGAAAAGGAATCCTCTCTATCAGATCCCTGGCCAATGATTTGTCAGGCATATGTTTGAATACAGCTAGAGATGGGGAACTCACCACTTACTAAGGCAACATATTTCACTTTGGGAAAGCTCTAAGCATCCTTAGACACTTATTCGTTGTTGTTGTTGTTAGGTCGTTTTTTAGTCATGTCCAACTCTGTGAGTCCGTTTGGGGTTTATTTGGCAAAGACGCTGGAGTGGTTTGCCATTTCCTTCTCTAGTTCATCTGACAGATGACGAAACTGAGGTAAGTAGAGTGGAGTGACTTGCCCAAGGTCACACAGCTAGGAAGTATCTGAACTCAAGAAGAGGAATCTTCCTGATTTGGAGCTGAATGCTGCCCATTACATACTTATATCCAGCCCAAATCTTCCTCCCAGTAACCTCTACCCCTCACTGCTCCCATTTCTGCCCTCTGAGGTCCAATAGAATAGGGGTCAGTTGTCTCTTACACCGAGCCGTTCAAATTCTTGACAAGTTGGTGTCTTGTTTCTGTTCCCACATTGCAGATGGCAGCTGGGATGTAGTAGAATTAACATTCAATTTGAGGTCAGAGACCTGGGTTTGAATCTCAACTTTATGAAGTTGGAAAAGTGAAGTTCGTGAAGTTTGGAAAATCCGTTTACTTCTCTGGCCAAAATTCCCATATTGATAAAATAAGAGCATTTGAACTAGATGATCGCTAAAAATTCCCTTTACCTCTAAAGTCCACGAAAAAGGCTCAGAGAGAAGTAACTTGCCTATGGTCACATGGCTAGAGAGAGGGAGAGCCAAGATTCACACCCAAGTCACCTGCTTCCAAGTCTAACCTCTTTCCATCATTTTGTTACTGTGGTTGTCTAGTCAATCACAAGGATGACCTCACAAGGATGCTCAAGTGGTTTGCCACTTCTTTCTCCAGCTCATTTTACAGATGAGGAAACTGAGGCAAACAGGGTGAAGTGACTTGCCCAGGATCACACAGCTAGTGTCTAAGGATGGATTTGAACTCAGGTCCTCCTTACTACAAGGACCAGCACTCCATCTACTGTGCTACCCAACTGCTCCAATCATATCAAGCTAATAATTCCCCACTAGACTTACGAACCCACACAGGCATTCAGTGCTAAAGCAACTTGGAGCCAGCAAGAACAGATTCAATCTGCTAACCAAGCCAGCCAGCAATGAAGAGGCTGCTCAACAGGTCTGAGACATGCGAGGGGGAATGAGGATGGAAAAGAAAGAATGAATGGTTGGGGCTGTGTGGTTGAGGAAGGGTTTTTTTTGTTTCAGATTATCAGCTTGCCTTCACTACCATCCCTTTCCTGTTGAATCACCCCATCCTCTCCTCGAGAAAGTCATGGAATTTTTAAACATTTTCCTATAGAGATCCATTGTTCCTGGTTACAAATTCTTTAAAACTCCAACACAAAGGTTGGCATTGAAAGGTCCCTCTGAGAAAGCAACCGACAAAGAGTCTGAAGGAGGCCCTGGCAGGAGACACGTTATCTTAGGAAAAAAAATGTAATCCTGGGGGTTTGGTCCTATTGGCTGTCTCACAATGGACTCC
Organism: Trichosurus vulpecula; assembly: GCF_011100635.1. Lineage (NCBI taxonomy): Eukaryota > Metazoa > Chordata > Mammalia > Diprotodontia > Phalangeridae > Trichosurus > Trichosurus vulpecula. Next base: position 75,655,228 of record NC_050574.1, on the reverse strand, counting down.
CGCTGTGTCTTCAGGAACTCATTGTTTTCTGTCCTGTAAGCCTAGATCTTACACCTCCCAGGAGCACCCTCGGACACAGCTACAAATGGTAAATATTACAAATGATAAAATAGCACATACATTCCTGACTTCATGGGATCTTTAAGAGGATAGAGGGAGCAGAGGAGGAGCTAGTCTGTTGTTCTATTTTTTCAATGTGGGAAATTACTGATGAGGAAAACCCCTCCAGCTGTGCAGATCAGCAGCTGCCCGCAAATTTAGCCTTCTAGAGTTGCCTGGGGGCCCTGAGAAGTTCCAAGGCTTGCCTCAGGTCACACATACAGCCAGAATGTGTCAGAAGCCTGGGGTCTTCCTAACTCCCAGGCTAGCATTAGCCCTCTGTTTACTGGACCACGATGTCTCTCCATAATTGGCATCATAGATTTAGAGTTGGAAGAGGTCTTAGAGGACATCTACTTCTACCCCTTCGTTTTAGAGGTAAGGGATTATTGTGAAGAAAAGGCTCTGTAAGCTTCCCAGTGCCAGAGGAATGGAAGAGGTTTGTTTTATTCTATTACCAATAATCGTTATTCCTCCACTAAAGTCTTGCTGTGGTCCCCACCCACCCCACATTAAGGTGACTTTGGGTTAAGGAAGAAGGGGGAGGGAAGGAAGGAAGGAAGGAAGGAAGGAAAGAAGGAAGGTAGAGGAGAAGGAAAAGAAGGTAAAGGAAGGAGAGAGAGAGAGAGCATTTATCAAATACTTATTATGATTTAGGCACTATGCTCAGTACTTGGGATTTAAGAACAAAAGAATAGAAACAGTTCCTGCTCTCAATGAACCCTTATTTTAATGAGAGGGAGAGAACAGAGAGGGGGGCAAACCACACATCTAATGGAGTTATGACCAGGGAAGGGTGTTTTGTTCTGAAAAGTCAGGCTTGATGAATGGAGTCAGGACAGTTGATTGAGCTAACATTTACAGAAGCAATGGCGGGTACTAATTGTATTGCTGAGATAATATTTGTAAGGCATTTAGCAAATGCCTGGCACATAGTAAGAGCTTAATAAGTGCTTGTGTGTCTTCCCTCCCCGCACCCCAGCAAGATATGAAAGGTACGCATACTGGCATAGCAAGAAGACGAGCAAGACGAAGCATAGTCCAGGACTGCCCAGAGTGGGCCAGCTCCACCTCCAGAGGAGAGTACCCGCAGCAGCAACTGCAGTGGGGCAGGCTGCCCTGCTAGGGAGATGGCCTCGGTGAATCACATAGGAAGGACCATCTAGATATGGTGGTTTCTCACCAGTCATGAAAGACTTCAGGGGTAGACCCAGTGATGATTGTTTTCTGAGATCCAGCCTCACTATGTCTTGCGAGTCACCTATTTGGACACAAGCTGTTCAATTTTTTGGCTATAGCAACTCACAAAGGTCAGTAAGTTTCCATGGCTCCCTATTACCTCTAGGATCAAATAGTTTCAGGTGAGCTGTGATCCACATATGTGAAACACATATGGGTGAAGGTAGCACCCACATGCATGAAATCACAAATCCTCTGAGTATTCTGTTGTTTTCTTTACTTCTCCCACTGAGCGGAAGAAGGAATGCTGTGGTGTTTTTTAATTATTCTGAGCAGAGGTCCCTAGGCTTCATCAGATTTGCCAAAACATTAAGAACCCCAACCTAGTCCAAACTTCTTATTTTACAGGTGAGGAAAATGAAACCCTGGAGAGGGAAGAGATTTGCCCAAGGTGACATCTCTGGAGGTTGCATTCAATATCAATTGAGAAAGCAGCTTGCTGTTCCATTTCCATAAATTCAGAAGTAGGTCCAAAGATGTTTCTTGCTCCAATGCTTCAAGCTTCTGGGGTCACACCAGCCTTAGCATTCCCTCCACTGATGAAGATTGTGACCCCTCCCCAACTCAGTAAAAGGGTTGCATTTTTAGGACTGACTTGGGCTGGAGAATTCATTGATCTTCATGCACCCTGATGAGTAGTTTCTCAGTCCTTAGTTACTCTGTCCCCTTCCCCAACAAAGCTCAGGTTATCTCCTGGCCCGTACTGAAAGTCCATCTAGCTTGGTAGGATCCAATAGAGATTACCCCACTCTGACAGAGCTTTTAATAACCCAGGGTTACCTACAAGCCATAATGAGACATCAGAAAAGGGTTTTTTTTTCCTTATAGTATTGACAGCTAAGCACTAATTCCCATTTACAAGATCCAACAGTTTCAATATCATAATAGATTTCAAATCTCTTAAGAAAGTCTTAAAAATAGGGAGCATAGAATTATATTCAAGACTACAACAATGACAGGAACTACACAGTATGTACCAGGTCCTTATTATGGACGATTACAGGGAAATATTTTGAAATTAACATGAGCACACCATTTTTTTCTTTTTTTGAGAATGGAAAGCTCTTTTTTTTAGGTAATTGCTTTGCTTCTTCAACCATTCTAACTCATCGCTCTCACTCCCTGGCGGAGCTGCCTGGCATGCATTACAGGGACACCTGTCGGGCACTGAATTATATGGCCCTGAAGTGTTCATTCATGGGACTTTTTGTTCTGCCCCTGCGACTTCCTAAACACAATGAATAAATAACTTACATAAAAACCAAACTGTGCATGTGAAAAAAACATGCCAAATTTGTTTTGTTTTTATCAAAATTTCCTTGCCACAAGGCCCTGTCCATATTTAGAAGCATACATAACAAAGTCCTTCAGTTTTCCCAATTTAATTTGGCAAACAACTGTTAAGTCCCTACTGTGGACAGGGTCCTGTGCTAAAGCTCTGTGGCCAGATGCAGAAACGAATAATTTACGATCCTCACCCACAAGGATCTTGCAGTCTAAAAGGGGAGATATAACATATGTAAATGATCATCATAATAATTCAATTAATCAAGCATTATTAAGTGCCTCCTTTGTGCCAAACACTATGCTAGACCCAGGGGATACAAATACAATGAATAAAATAGTCCTTACTCTCAAGAAACTTATATTCCAATGGAGGAGACATACACATACAAACATTTTTATAGGTATATATATAAAATGTGTGTATACACATATACATATACATATGCATATATACACATATATGCATATGTGTGTATATATGTATAAAAGTTTGGATTGGAAGGATAAGGCCAGAAGGATGCAACATATTCATTGTTTATAAACATTATATATGGAATGAATATGTCGCATTCTCCTGGCCTTTTCCTCACAACCCCAACCCACCCACACTAGAAGACTGGGTCCTTGCTAAAGGGGCCCCTCACTTCTTACCCCTTCAGGGTTCAATCATCAGGTAACCCTGAGGGGCTGGGTTTCTAGGAGCCCCTATGTGTGTTCTTCAATTTCAATCAGCCAATTGATATCAATTAGATTTTATAAAAAGGTATTCGCTAAGAAGGGGTAGCAAAAGATAGAAGTTATAAAAAAAAATACCACCAGACAGAGGCATAGTCTCTCCCTTGTATTCAGTCTCTGGGGACAGTGGACTCAAACTTAAAATGGTGGGTACAAAACATTCCTCCATAATGGGTGTTGGGGGTAGGGGAGTATGGTTATTTCCTGACTCTGGGAGATCTTTCATCTTTTTGTGTAGTCCCCAGGAAGTTCACTTTGGGGTATGGCATATTTGATGTACGAATCATTACCTCCTTTGATGCCAAACCAATTCTCTGTTGGGCTGGTTGAAGTAGTTCATTCTTCAGGGCTCAGTGCTCACTAGACTTAGCCGTAATGGCCAGCTCCAGTTTGCTGGACCTCTGATGGTTCTTCCAAACTTTCAAGGCTTATGAGGTCATAACCTGGTTCATTCCATCACTAGATACTCACTCAACTAATATCAGGGTAGAAAAAAACACACAAAAAAAGGCATCAAGCTTTGGGGACATACAGCCTTCCCTCCCCTAACCTTGAGGCTCACTCAAACATCTTCAGGGAAGAGAGCTTGAGAGATCAGCTCCTGGAATACTTTGTCTGTAAACTCAGTTCTGGCTCAGTCTACAATTAAAAGGATTTTCATTGCCCCAAAGTAGGCTGAGGGGGAAGCTAGGTGGCACAGTGGATAGAGTTCCAGGCTTGGAGTCAAGAAGATTCATCTTCCTGAGTTCAAATCTGACTTCAGACACCAACTGTGTGACCCTGGACAAGTTTGCCTCAGTTTCTTCATCTGTAAAATGAGTCAAGAGAAGGAAATGGCAAACCATTCTAGTATCTTTGAGGAGAAAACCCCAAATGGAGTCACAAGGAGTCAGAAAAAAATCGAAAAGAAGGATGATAAAAAATATAAGAGGACAGTTGAGTGTGCTTTGAAGTAGGAGGGAAGGCGGAGGGTCCTTCCATCACACATATCTTGAGGCAGACTCACTCTTCCATATGGGTTCAAAACAGAGGGGCCATGTTATATAGCACATGCTCTAAGGACCAGGTCTTCATCCATTATGCATATAAAGAGGATTAGTATGAATTCAAGTAGTTGGCCACATATATGGGAGAGAAGGCACCAGCAGTTGGGGGAAGCAGGAAAGACTTCACGTAGTGAGTGGTGTTTGAAGAGGAAGGAACAGAGATTCCAGGAGGCAAGGATGAGAAGTGAGTGCACTCCTGGCATAGAGGATGGACTTCATATACACTTTAAAGTTAGCTGTGTGTTTTACGTAGATTATCTCGTTTGAGCTGTACAACAACCACAGGAAGTAGGTAATGCAGGTATTATTATCACCCCCATTTTAGAGATAGAGAAACCAAGGCTGAGAGAGATTGAGTGACCCTGTCCACAGTCACACAGTTGGAATTTAAGTCCAATCATCCTGATTCCAAACTTCTCATTTTAAAAATGAGGAAAATAAGGAAAATGAGGACCAGAGAATTGAAGCAACTTACCCAAATGTCACATAGGCAGAAAATGGTGGAGAAAAACGGGTCGCATATTCTAGATTCAGCTCTAAATGGCTTGTGAGAACTGACTGTTAAATTTTCCGTGTGAGCATTTACACCCCCAAAATCAGCAATGGCTAGAAGTCAGGGCTTGATTTATGGTCTGTGGATTGTCTAGACTTAAGAAAGTGTTAAAAATGAACACCTTTAAGGTGTTCATATACATCCTTCCCCCATCCCCAATCTGGTTGTTAAACATTTACTATCTTCCTCCCCTACATTGCCCTATAAAAGTGGCTTGAGCTCAGCAGGAGGCTTGGGTACTGTTAGCTAATAAAATTGATAATAACTATAACTGTAACTGGCATTGAATAATGCTTTAAGGTTTGCAAAGTCCTTTATATCCCTGCTCTTATTTGAGCCTCATGGCACCCCTGGACACAGGATAAAGACTACTGGCTTGGGGTCAGGGAACCCAGGATGGAATGCTGGCTTTGCCACTTACTAACTCTATGAAATAAGAACAGAGTAGGGTCGCACAATCACCTCCATTGTTCTGGACTCTATGCCCCTCTAGAGTCTTACAGAAATGAAATTGACTGCTTCATTGGGTCATAAGCTCTCCATAACTGAGATTATAATAACAACTGACATTTATATAGTGTTTTATGGCTATATAAAGGCGTCATTGGCATCCACACAATGTCCAGAGATCAAGAGGGAGTCGGTTGGGTTGACCCCCTGAGGAGTATTTGCGGGAAACCAAGGACAAGAGTTGCATAGGATGAGAGAGCATGGAGGTTTTGGGGTTTTTTTGGTCCACACAGTTGAAGAATCACCAATGAGACCACAGATGCATCAAAATATTGGAGTTTAGGCTTACAATCTTATACAGCAACCCTGCATGGCAGGAAGGGGCAGTATTATAATCCCATTCCATGGATGAAGAAACCAAGGCTCGACATTGTTTAAAGTAACTTGCCCATGGTCACAGCTCTGGGTATCGGGATCCAAACTCAGATCTCCTGACTCCAAACCTCGTGTTCTCCCCACTCATCCAAAAACATCCTAGCCAAGCAGAATCCCAGCAGAGTTTAGGGGACCACCTGTCAGGAGGGTTATAGATGGGATTCCTGCACTGAGTGAGAAGTTGTATTGGATGGCCAAAGGTCCTTCCAGTAGTTAGATTCTGATTTCAGGAGCAAGCATAACTTCAAGGTTATGTTGGATATACTCAGCTGGTGATCTTTTTTTTCACTTATGGCAAATAAAACTTTAAAACGGGGGCAGGGGATTGTCCAGAGCACAGCTTGACTGTGAGCCCAGTTTTTTCAGCGGGGGGAAAACCTGCCCCTTCCCCTATAAAGTCCAGCCATAATCCCTATGGAGGGTTAGGTAGAGTAGGAGGGAAGGCAAGCTCTGGGGTGGGGTGCACTGGGTAATAGGACTCTGCAGGTGATGGCCCCAGGAATAGATCTGCCACTCAGGACAATAGAGAATCTTGAGGTAAAGTTCAGCCATGGCAAGTGCCCCAGGGAAGAAGTGTACCCCGTCCCCTCCAAAGGCTTGACTCTTTCCCCTCTCCAGATCTGTACCCTGAGGCAAAACCCTGTCTTGTCCTCCCTAGTTCCAGTTTAACTGAAGGATCAGAAACCAAAGCAAGGCTGGCCTTGGGTAGAACGCAGCTAAGTCCCTGAATGCTCAAGAGAGACTCTATTCCTCCCTCCCCCTCCTTCTCCCTCCCACTTTCTAGTACCTGGAGCATATGGAAAAGACGTGCCAAGCAGCTGCTCCCCGGCCACAGGTTTGGGCTTCAGCCACTCTCCCCTGTCACACGCAGGCAGAGACATGATCATTAGGTTATTATTTTTTTAAGGACCAAATAGTTTTATTTGTTTCCCTGCCAGCTTTCATGAGGCCATCAGTCATCCCCCACACAGATAACATTTCTTATATACACTGACAGAATAGATTACATGGTTCTCATCCGGCAAATCAACATTACTGGGGAACATTATCTCGCGCAAAAACGCTGCCCGGGCACATCATAAATTCTAACCAGGTTTATTACATCTGTCTTGTCATATATTCATTTTATTGAGAGGTGGGTTTTTTCCAGATTAATAATCACATTAATAAGTGAATTTCTTTTTTTTTAAGGAATTGTTTTCTTAGAGAAACCAATCTACCTTTCTCAAGGCCGCCGAGTGTCGCCTTTTGGGCTGTCCTGGCTGGGCTGCCTTTGTCCCCCTCATAGATAAGAGACCTTGTCAGGGAGCCGGGACACTTGGGTTCTAGGTCAGGCTCTGCCACTGAATTCCCTGAATGACCTTGAATAAGCTGTTTCTCCAAGAGCCTCAGTTTTCATGTTTTATAGCCCAAAGACCAGTTCAATAGGGCTCTGAGATGATATCAAAGGAGAATGTCTCCAGGACTGTATTATTAAATCAATCATATATTTATTGAGCACTTAGTATGCATTCAATACCATGCTCAGCATTGTGGGAAATGAGCAAAAAGTATGATCTTTGATGATAGCTATACTGCCTTTTCCAGTTACAAAGGGTTTCACATTAATTATCTCTTTTGAAGCTTTGAAACAGCCCCCCTGATGTGGGTAATAACAAGGAGAAGAAGGCAGAATCAATATCCCCATTTCACGGATAGGGAAACTGAGGACCAAAGAGGCTAACTGATTTATCATCTACCCACCCAGGTATTCATTGTCAAAGAGCTGGAATTCAAATCCAGGATTTTGACACCAAGTCCCAGGTTCATCTTACTATTCTACAAGACCTTGATGAGCCTTGTATGAGGGTCCTTTCTAACTCTAGCTCTAGGATCCTAGGGTCCTAAGACCTAGGTTCAAATCCTGTCTCTGACATTTGCTAGCTATGTGACCCTGGTAGGTAAGTAGGTAGGTAGGTAGGTAGGTAGATAATAGATGATAGATGGATGGATAGATAGATAGACAGACAGACAGACAGACAGACAGATAGATAGATAGATAGATATACATGGACAGATAGACATAGGTAAATAGATATACACAGACATAGGTAGATAGATGGATAGGTAGATACATAGATGGATGGACAGACAGATGGATAGATCAACATAGACAGATAGATGTAGGTAGATAAATAGACATAGACATACATAGGTAGATAGATACAGATTGACAGGTAGATAGATGATTAGATAGATGGGTGAGTAGATGGATGATAGAGATTGATAGGTAGACAGACATAGATAGATGGATAGATATAGGTAAATAGAGAGGGGGTAGGTAAGGAGAGAGACAGAGAGACAGACACAGAGAGAGAGAGAGAGAGAGAGATGGATGGATGTGAATGGATGGATGGATGGATGGATGGATGGATAGACAGACAGATAGATATAGGTAGATAGATGGACATAAGTAGATAGATAGTTAGACAGACAGATATAGGTTGATAAATAGACATAGAGAGATATACATAGGTAGATAGATAGATAGATAGATGGACAGGCAGATATAGGTAGACAGACATAAACAGATAGATAGATGGATGATAGAATAGAGAAATGATAGATGATAGATAATAGATGAAATAGGTGAGAGATAAATAGATGAGAGATAGATAATAGATGATAGAGATAACCTTTTCCTCCATTAGGGTACAGAGTGCAATAGAGATAGAGATAAATATGTAGTTGTCCAGATAAATGTATAGATATAGATGGATATAGATGCATACATATATACATGTATATATGTATACACATAATGCACACTATGTATATGTACATATATATGTATGGATATATACCTGAGTGTGGTTGTGGTTTGTGTATACATATATATATATACACATACACATATATATATACATATATATATATGTTTCATTGTGCAGGTATGTACATATACACACAAACACATTTGCTTTCTGTTCATCTTGTTCCACTCCACCCCCAAGTGAATATAAGTTCCCTAAAGGAAAGACCTGTTTTTCTTCTTTGTTCTTATACCCTCAATACTTGCCACATAGTAGGCACTTAATAAATTTGTGTTGAATAAACAAATCAATTAATTGATCAACAAGCATTTATTAGATGCCTACTATGTGCTGGGCACTAAGTAAGACTTTAAGAATACAAAGCCAAAAAATGAATCTTTTAGATAATCTGAACTATTGCGGCACCAGAATCTTCAACCAAACCAAGTAGGTTCAAATCTTGCCTCTAATGCTTAAGGTCTGTGTGGGACCTAGGGCAAATCACTTAACCTCCCTAGACCTTGGTTTCCTTATCTACAAAATGAAAGGGGAGTGATTTAAACTAAATAGCCTCTGAGCAGCCTCCTAACTCTGTATCTATGATTTCTAATATTCACTTCAACAAAAGGAACATTTATTAAACACCCATTGTAGGCAGAGTGACCTATTTGGGTTCGGAATGATGGAGATCTTAGCTAAGGAAAGAACTAAGCATTTATTATGCATCTATTATGTTCCAAGAAATTTACAAATATTATCTCATTTTATCATCACAACAACCTTGGGAGGTAGGTGCTATGGTTATCTCCGTTGAAGAAACAAAGGCAGACAGCAGTTAAGTGACTTGCCCAGGGTCACACAGCTAATTAGTGTCTAAGGTAGGATTTGAACTCAGGTCTTCCTGACTCCAGACCAATTGCTCTATCCACTTCACCACCTAACTGCTTCTGATAGGTTGATTAGAGATAAAACTTCCTTCATGGAACTTATATAGTATAGGAGAAGGGTAAATTATAAACCCAGATAATTATAATTACCCGGTGATAAGTGCATAAGAAAGGGGTTTATATGGCATTTGAATATTCAAAATTGCCTAGAGGAACCAGGATAGGCTTTTTGGGTGGGTGGATGGACAAATGGGGGGATGGAGGGATGGATGAATGGAAGGATGGATGAATGGACAAATGGAGGGATGGATGAATGGAGGGATGGCAGGATGGATGAATGGATGGATTGAGGGATGGATGAATGGAGGGATGGATAAATGGATCAATGGAAGGTTAGAGGGATGGATGAATGGATGAATGGAGGGATGGATGAATGGAGAGATGGAGGGATGGATGGATGTATGAATGGAGGGATGGAAGGGGCAATGTAGGGAGGGAAGGAGGAGTGAGAAGACAGTTGAGTTTGGTTTGGAAGCATTGAGCAGGAATTCAAAAAGCCAAGAAGAGGAGGGAGAATATTCTATAGCCAGTGAAAACTTCAGGAGTATAGGGAGAGCCATGAAATAAGACTGGGAAGACAGTTTCTAGCTCAGATGCTAGAGCCCTCCTCTGTCTTTCCATAGCACTTGGCATTTCACAAACCACTTCCCTACCAAACATGCTGAGAGAGGTATGTGTGATCATGCCCATTTTAGAGAGAAGAAAATATAAGCTCCTTAGCTAAGATTTCCATCATTCCCAACCCAAGTAGGTCACTCTGCCCATAATGGGTGTTTAATAAATGTTCCTTTTGTTGAAGTGAATATTAGAAAACATAGATACAGAGTTAGGAGGCTGCTCAGAGGCTATTTAGTTCAAATCCTCCCCCCACCCATTTTATAAATAAGGTTTACAGAGGTTAAGTGATTTGCCCTAGGTCCCACACAGACCTTAAGCATTAGAGGCAAGATTTGACCCTACTTGGTTTGGCTTGGTTGAAGATTCTGGTGAAAGTGACACTGATCACCTGCAATAGTTTGGATTATCTAAAGGATTCATTTTTGGCTTTGTATTACTAAAAGACCCATCCTTGCTGCATATGTCTTTCTGGTGCCTCCTGGCTTAGTTGATCAATCAACAAAAATTCATTAAAAGCACTTACTATATTCCAGACTGGGCAGCTAGGTGGCACAGTGGATAGAACACTTGGAATCAGGAGGACTCATCTTCATGAGGTCAAATTCAGTCTCAGACACTTACTAAGTGTGTCACCCTGGACAAGTCACTTAACCCTGTTTGCCTCAGTTTCTTCACCTGTAAAATGAGCTGGAGAAGGAAATGGCAAACCACTCCAGCATCTTTGCCAAGAAAACCCCAGATGGGGTGATGAAGAGTTGGACAAGACTGAAAAGACTGAACAACAACAATGGTCCAGACTATGGTAGGCTCTGGGAATATAAAATACAGAACACAGAAACATAAATAGGAAAATTCCCTGACCTCAAGAATTTATATTCTGTAAGAGGAGAAAACATATGAATATACAAATGTCTAAAAAAATAAGCATATCATTCAAACAACAAGCATTTATTGATCACCTACTGTGTGCCAAGCACTATGCCAGGCACTGGGGATTCAGATAACAAAGAATGAAACTACTGCTACCCTTAAGGAGCTTACGTTCTAAGTACCACCTCTTCTAGGAAGCCCTTCCTGATTCCTTCAACCTATTCTGACCTCCCTCTCCTGGGATTTCGTACAGCAGTGCTAACTTAGAAAGTAAGGGTTGCTCTGCCTTTTCCCTTGTGAGGCAGAGAATTGAGACCATATGATATAAAGCTGGTCCAGCTTCAGAGTCCCTCCTCCACTAGGCTTCCGAGGGTCTCTCAGATCTCCTCTGCTGGAGCTGCTTCTTGGCACTGGAAGGACTTTTTTTTTTCCTTTGGCATGTGTGCGCTATCTCTCTCTCTCTCTCTCTCTCTCTCTCTCTCTCTCTCTCTCTCTCTCTCTCTCTCTCTCTCTCCCTCCCTCCCTCCCTCTCTCTCCCTCCCTCCCTCTCTCTCTCTCTCTCTCTCTCTCTCTCCCTCCCTCTCTCTCTCTCTTCCCCCCCCACCCTGTCTCTCTCTTTAAAGTACAAAAATACTCCCCAGCACCTCTCATTATCCACTTCATCCATCTCAAACTGGCGGCTAATTGAGCTCCTGGGCTCCCTCCCTCCCCACCCCCCTACCAAGTTAAACAGCTCACAGCTGCCTGGCCTCCCACCAGCCCTCCTTTGGAGGACCAAGCCAAAAGCTCAGTCGAAGAAAGGAAATGAAGGATGCAAGCTTCATAGTATCAGGCCTGATTACCTCCAATTACTCAGTCCCCTCTTGGCTCCCTCGGTGGATGGGCCTCCAATACCATAAAGCCTCTTGCCCTGTTCCTGCTCTCCTTCTACCCCTTCTGGCTTTGTATTGAGCCAACAAAAGAGCCTCAGGCCTGGAGAAGAGACAGAGACAGAGACAGAGATAAAAAGAGTCAACAGTTTGTTTTTGTCTCTACAAGGTGCTGAGACTCCCAGGATTGCCAGCATCCACCCCAGCAGAGTAACATGAAGAGTTAAGCTGGTATAGACACCTTTCCTGAAACCCTCCTTTTCTTTAATGGCATCCAAGTGTGTGAAGTGTGTGTGTGTGTGTGTGTGTGTGTGTGTGTCTTTTCTCTGAGACATCCAGCTAAGCAACAACAGGGACTTGGATTTGTGGTTTCATATCACCATTGCCTTGGGACATAGTAAGTGCTTAATAAATGCTTTATTAATTGATTGATAATTGATTCAGTCACAACGATAGCTACCATTCATTGTTTTAAGATGTACATGTATCATCTTACTTGATACAACAATCCTATGAGGTTATTATTATCCCTGTTTTACGGATGAGAAAACTGAGGCTGAGAGAAGTTAAATGAATTTCTCAGTCATGTAGGTAGATCAGTGGCCACATTTGAACTCAGATCTTCCTGACTTCAAAGCCAACATTCTACCTACTGTATCACCTCGCTGTATTTCCCCACTTTGGTCATTTATGTGTTGTTTTTGGCCCATCCTGGATTTCTCTTCCCTACAAAATGGTATAGAAGCCTGGGTACTCTATCAAGTTGGCCTGCCTGGGACATATTTCTTTCCCATCCCAATACAACCCTGGTCTTCTCTGTTCTGTATACTCAGAAGATATCAAGGCTTGACCTCTGAGATCAGGGAATATAGATCAGGATATAAGGAGAACTGTATCCCCATGGCTAATGATGCCCTAATGTTCAAAGTTGAAAGACCTTAAATTACTCCTCCCCAGATGCCTGATCTCTGGGCCTGGGCCACCCTCCCTTTCTTGCCCTTTGAGAATCCAGCCCTAAGAAGGGCCCCCAGGGGTGTGGTGGATAAAGCACCATCTGTGGAGTTAGGAGAATCTGAATTCAAATCAGGCCTCAGGCACTTACTAGCTATGTGACCTTGGGCAAGTATTAACCCTGATTGCCTCCCACAAAAGAGAGAGAGAGAGAGAGAGAGAGAGAGAGAGAGAGAGAGAGAGAGAGAGACAGAGACAGGGAGAATATAACCCTAGGGCTCCTAGGGTCTGGGGTCTAACACAAACAGCCAATGGAATGTGAACCCCTAGCCAGAGGGTCTCTAACTAGATGCCTTCTGAGGTTCCTTCCAACTCTGAGGTTCTTACCCAATAACTATCCCCAGACACCAGATAGGTTCCGTCTGCAAAGACCTTCAGGGGAAAGGGGAATTCTGTTATTTCCTTGAGTTTTTGAAGAATTCTCCTCAAATCTTAATCCAATTCTTTATTATTTTTGTCATGAAATTTGAGACTATTCCTTTTTTTGTCTTCATGGAGGATGAACAATAACCAGTGATTTCCTGCTACCCACAGAGCCTAGAGGATCAGCCTTAATGCTGCGACCCAGTTTTTTAGATGCTTCCCATGTCTCTGTGGTCTCCTCAATGTGTTGGGGCAGCTAGGTGGGCAGTGGATAGAGTGTGTTGGGCTTGGAATAAGGAAGACCTGAGTTGGAATCCTCAGTAGCCGTGTTATCCAGAGCAAGTCATTACCTTCCCCCTGCCTCAGTTTCTTCATCATAGAATGGGATGATAATAGCACCTACCTCCCAGGGTTGTTGTGAGTACCAAATGAGTTAATACGTATGAAGTGCCTTGCAAACTTGAAGCACTACACAAACACATTATTGTTACAAGGATACTCCTTCCAAGAATACAGATTGTATCCCATCCATCCCTGCCCATCTCAGACAAGTAGTATCTTTTTTTTTATTTTCACCAGACCTGGGATTTCAATGGCATAGTGAAGTTTAAGAGAGGAAATTACTTCTACCAATATAGATTAGCACCTATTCGGCAACTTACAATTTTAGAGAATTAATTGCCTGGGACACTGAGAGGTGAGGGAGGTGACTTAGCAAGGTTCACAGATAGTGTGTGTCAGAGGGACTTCCTGACTTTGAAGTAGACCCTCTGCCTGTTGTTAAGCCATCTCTCATCCCTCTACCACTCATCCCCAGCCTCCCATAAATCGTCCCCAAGGGAGCCACTCAATGTTCCTTTCTCTGGATCTCTTGAAATGGCATGGATGCCAGCAGAACCCATGGACTGGCAACCACTTATCCCTCACTAACAGACAGCACACAGTGTCTGACTTGAAAAGATGTCAGTGTAAATGAGTCAAATTCAGGTTCAAAGCTGACCCCCAGAGCCGGCAGTCCCAGGGACAGACATGAGTGTCATCACAGAGCCACAGACACAAAGCTCTATCAGGGCGATATTACGGTCATCTGAGCCATTCTCCTGCTGTCTCCAAGAGGGTTTGCCTTCAGCTGATAGAGTTGAATGGGGGTGGGAAAGCTCCTTTCTGCAAAGACCTCCAGGGGGAAGGGGAATTCTGTTATCAAATTGAGTCACAAGGAAATTCTTCCCAAATCTTGATCCAATCCTTTTTTTTGTGTGTGCCATGAAATTGGAGACTATTCCTTTTCTGTGTCTTCATTGAAAATGGCCAATAACTGGTGACCTTCCACCCCCCACCTGAGCATCACCTGTCAAAAACCTAAAGACTGTTTATGAGGCTCATTCTGGCCTCACAAGAGTCTGCTTTTCCACAGGGTGGTAAAGAACAAATTACTGTTCGAGGAGAAAAGTATGAGCCTATTAACAGACACACGGCCCACCCTCCCGCTTTCACCTTTTCAGCTTCTGTGACCCCTATCACTCTCATCAGTAGATGCTGCCCTCTCCTATCAATTTTATACCAAATTAATCACCCTAATTAATACAAAACTCTGACCAGATTACTCCCCTCCTCAGAAGCCTACAAGGACTCCTCATTTCTTACCAAGTAAAATGCAGACTTCTTACTTTCATATTAAAGGTCCTCCATAATGTTTCCAACCTATCTTTCCAGCTTTAGGGCACCCAGCATCCATGCACGAATTCTGTATAATATCTACATTCCTTGATGACCTCCTGCTCTCTCTCCATTTAGTGCCTTTGCTTATGGCATTCAACCATTCTTGGAATGACTTCCAGGATCAAATGTAAACTTTATTTGAGTTTCATTAGTTGAGTTACATTACCTAGTCCCTTCCTACATTTCCAGCCTTCTTACACTTTATTATACCTTCGCATACACTTTATTTTACCTCCACTGCCTTCTTGCTCCTCTCTGAACTTGACCCTCCATCTTCTGACTCCATCCCTTCGCATTGGCTGTCTGCCATGACTGGATTACCCTTCCTCTATCTCCTGGATTCCCTGACTTCATTTAAGACTCAGCTCAAATCCTAATTTCTGCAAGAGGTCTTTTCCAGTCCCGCAACCTGATTTAGATATATAGAGATATAGATATAGATAGATAGATATACACACACTTATACACACATATGTGTGTGTCTGTGTATATATATATATATGTGTGTGTGTGTGGATATGTATATATGTATATGTGTATATGTGTGTATAGTATACACACACACACACACACATACTTCTAGTGCCTTCTCTCTGAGATTACCTCTCATTTTATTGTTGGTTAGTCATATCTGACTCTCTGTGATCCCATTTGGGGTTTATTTAGCAAAGATGCTAGAGTAGTTTGCCATTTCCTTCTCCAGCTCATTTTACAGATGAGGAAACTGAGACAAACAGGGTTAAGTGACTTGCCCAGGGTCACACAGCTAATAAGTATCTAAGGCCAGATTTGAACTCATAAAGATGAGACTTCCTGACTTCAGGCCTGGTATTCCATG
The DNA here is from genome assembly GCF_011100635.1 of Trichosurus vulpecula. Classification (NCBI taxonomy): domain Eukaryota; kingdom Metazoa; phylum Chordata; class Mammalia; order Diprotodontia; family Phalangeridae; genus Trichosurus; species Trichosurus vulpecula. Next base: position 75,639,357 of record NC_050574.1, on the reverse strand, counting down.
CACTATGGCCAGAGTTATTTGCATGTTATGTTACATTTCCGCCCCCCGCCCCCAGCCCCACCAATTAGAATGGGAGCTCCTTGTTGGCAGGTACTGTATTTTTTCCCTTTCCTTGTATCTTCAGAGCTTAACACAGACCCTGGCACATAAAAAGCATTTAATAAAAGCATGTTAATTGACTGACTGAAATCCTTGCCCTCCTTCAAAACTCAGATGTCACCTCCTTCAAGCCTGCCCTTAATTCTTGCCCTCTCCTCTTTGCTCTAAGTGGAAAGTGTGCTGGAGCTGGAAGTCAGAGGATGCTCCTTGAGCAAGGCTTCATTTTCCCTATCTATAAATTGAAGAAGTTAGAGTTAGGTCACCTCAAAGGTTTCTTCCAGCCCCAAATCCATGATATGATTCCTCCATAAAGCCTGATGCCCAATTCCCCAGGGATCACTTTATTTTCTAATCTCCCATGCCACTGTTTTGGACCTCTCGTAGGCACTCATAACTGGTATTATTTGTGTAACTATATTTGTTTCGTCTTCCCTCTCCCTCCATTATAAATACTTGATTTATTGAATCAAAGCCATTTGGGCTTTAGTACCAGGTCCAGCACTAAGCTGTGGGACCATAGAAAGTCACTGGACCTCAATTTCCCCATCTGTAAAACGAGAATATTGGAGTAAATGATCTCTAAATTCCCTTGTAACTCTAACATTCGATGTTTCTATGTAGGGGTACTTTTCAAATTATGCTCTGATAAAGCTTAAAATCTTAAAATAAACAAAAGCAGACTTGTAAGTCAGAAAACTTGTCTGAATCATGGTTAAGGGAACCGGTGGAGAAGAGCTTAATGTGTAAATCTTATAATTGTTTTAAAATGAACAATCACACAGGCTGGAGCCTTAAAAGCCTTAGCAGCCAAACAGCAGGAAACCAGTCAGCAGTTCTATGCAGAAAGCAGAAACGTACTCCAATGTTATAACCATTTCTTTCTCATTTTGCTTTGTCAACAGCTAGGTGACTGAAATGGATAGAATGTGAGTCCCGGAGTCAGGAAGACATGAGTTCAAATCTGGCCTCAGACACTTACTAGCTGTGAGATCCTGGGCAATTCATTTAGCCTCTGTCTCAGTTTCCTTAAGAATAAGATAGGAATAATGACAGTACCTACCTTGCAGAATTGATATTGTGAGGATCAAATAAGATAATATTTGTAAAGTACTTAGTACTTAGACTCTAAATAAAGTACTTTGTACTTAGACTCTAAATAAATAAAGTACTTAGTACTTAGACTCTAAATAAAGTACTTAAAGTACTTAGTACTTAGACTCTAAAGTCCTTAAAGTACTTAGTACTTAGACTCTAAATAAAGTACTTGATAAAGTACTTAGTACTTAGACTCTAAATAAATAAAGTACTTAATAAAGAACTTAGTACTTAGACTCTAAATAAAGTACTTAATAAAGTACTTAGTACTTAGACTCTTAAATAAAGTACTTAGTACTTAGATTCTAAATAAATAAAGTACTTAATAAAGTGCTTGTTACTTAGACTCTAAATAAATAAAGTACTTTGTACTTAGACTCTAAATAAATAAAGTACTTAATAAAGTACTTAGTACTTAGACTCAAATAAAATACTTAAGAAAGTACTTAGTATTTAGACTCTTAAAGTACTTAATAAAGTACTTAGTATTTAGACTCATAAAGTACTTAATAAAGTACTTAGTACTTAGCCTCTAAATAAATAAAGTACTTAATAAAGTGTTTGGTACTTAGACTCTAAATAAACAAAGTACTTTGTACTTAGACTCTAAATAAAGTACTTAATAAAGTACTTAGCATTTAGACTCTTAAATAAAGTATTTAATAAATAAAGTACTTAGTACTTAGACTCTTAATAAATGCTTGTTTTCTTCCTTCCTTCATCAAAAGAAGGGAAAAGACATGGAACCCAGAGGGAGCATAGTAAGAATCTTCCAGCTGACCTGAAAGGCCATGGTCAACAAAAGACAACAGTCTCATTAAATAATAAGTAAAGTAAGTAGGACCATTTGTGACTGTGGCAAAGAGAAGTCAAAGATGGGAGAGAAGAAAGTGTGTGTATGTGGTTTGTGACACCAAGCTGGCTACACTTGACCAAGCTTTAGCCAAGCTATTGGCAGGAGGATCTAATATCAAACAAGAGACTGAGTTCTTTTTAAGCCAGAAGAACTATGGTTAGTCCACATAACAGGTGAAGTCAGTGAGTACCAGACTGAACTTCAGTGCTTCCATGTCTTTAAATTGTTAAGGTCCATACTAATGACAATCTAATGGTAAACTTTGAGGTTCATGCTAATACTAATAAAAGTTTACAGCCAGCTATTTTGCCAAAGAGAAATGTTTTCTAGAAAAGGCATACCTACCCAAGGGTGGCCTATACTAACTCCAGGCAAGGACTTTGATATCTTGAGAATCTCTGATTTCATCAGTGTGATAGCTCCCTATATCAGTGAAGCTCAAAACTCCTCTACAATAGCTGATATTTAAAGTAATAATGGCCAAAAAATTCATCTCCTCATAACTAACCTGGAAAGGAGCCTTTGCAATCTTATCTATTTTGCTGCAACAATATGCAGGCTTCCACTGGGTCATAGTCAAAGCCTCTCTAACTTGGTAGGCCCAACCAGAGTATATATTCCCTTGGACATCACGTTAGAGAATCCAGGATCACATCCACATCCCACTAAGGCAGCAAGGTAACCAATCGATCAATGAGCTAGCCTTCACTCAGTTTGTAAAGCACCTTATGTATTCTATCTCATTTTATCTCATTATGTGAGGCAGGTTATCCCCATTTTATAGAAATTGGAACTGTAGCTGGAGAGGCTATGATTTACTGAGGGTCACACAGTTAGTAAGTTGTCTGTTGGAAGATTCAAACTCAGGTCTTCCTGACTCCAAGTCTAGTCTCTGAATAAGCACTAATTTTGCACCTGCTCTGTGCCAGGTATTGTGCTAAGTGCTAGGAAAACAACTACCAAAAAATGAAATAATCTCTACTTTCTAGAAGCTATCAGGGAAGACAACACATACACATATTGTTATGGGCAGAATAAATAAATTCAGAAAAAATGAATACAAAATAACAAATGCAAGGCCATTTGGGAGAGAGAACACTGGCTAGTGGGGGAAAGGGGAGGCTTGATGTAAAAAGGGGGTCCTTGAGCTGTGACTTGAAGGAAGAAGTAAGACTTTAGAGAAGGCCAGAAAATTACTTACAATCTCAAACAGTTCTGAAGCCAAATGAACTTGTATATGCTGACTGTCTATATGGGTTAATGGATATTAAAGGAGAGAAATGTAATAAAGGAGCATTACCAAAGTAATAAAGAACTAAGGATCAATGGTGTCCAAATTTAAGGGTGTCAAGCTCCTCCTAAATAATGTCAACAAACACTTATTAAGTACCTACTATGTGTCAGGTACTACGCTAAAAGCTAGGGATACAAAAAAGCTAATGATGATGATGATGATGATAGAATTGATATAGCGTTTTAAGGTTTACAAAATGCTTTACATAATGTCATCTCATGTTATCCTGACAATAGCCCTGAGAGGTAATAGCACCTTATTATTATCCCTATTTTATATTAATTAATATATATATTAATTGTATTATATTATATATAAAATATAATATATATTATATTAATTATATTAATTAATCCCTATTATATTTATGCACCTTATTATTATCCCTATTTTACAGATAGGAAAATTGAGGCAGAATGAGGTTAAGTGACTTACCCAGGGTCTAAGCATCAGAAGCTGAATTGGAATTCAAGTGTTCCCAACTCCAGGTCCAGTGCTCTATCTACTGCGCTACCCAGCTGCTCCTAGAGCTTACAGTCCAATGGGGGTAGTCAACATGCAAAGGTCTATGCACAAATATCAGTAGGATTAATTGGATATAATCACAGAGGGAAGGAGGAATGGGAAAAGTTTCTTGAAGAAGCTGTGGGATTTTAGGTGAGACATGAATGAAATCAGAGAAACCAAGAGGCAGAGATTCTGTACCTCAGGAAGGAGAGATTTGCAGGCATGAGAGGTAACCGGAGAAAAGGTGAAGAATTGGGAGATGGCGAGTCTTGTTTGATGAAAAGAGACCAGAATCATTGGATCCTAGAGTGTATGGAGGAGACTAGTATGTGAGAAGACCGGAAAGGAGGGAAGGAGGCAAATTAGGAAGGGCTTTAAAAGCCAAACAGAAGACTATATATTTGCTCCTGGAGTCAATAGTGTGTGTTCTTCTACCAGATTGCGAACTCCATGAGAGCAGAGGCTTTGTCTTAGTTAAACTTTGGGTCTCAGTACAGTACTCAGCATGCAGCAGGTGTTTAATAAAGGCTTATTGAATCAAATTATGGAAAAAGAAAATGAAGCAGGAAACCAAAGACTGGTAGATGAGCAACTCATTATGGCCATAGATTATTGTTTATGAGACTGGTGGAAGACAGAACCCTAGTCCACTTCCACCAGCTTTTGAGTTTGCTGTACAGCAAAATATTTTGGGATCCCATAACTCCTGGAATCATTTGGGCCCTAGTGTCCCTTAAAAGCTGAGCTCATGCAATAATTACCCAGTTGTACTCTAGAGAGAGGGGAGTATGCAATGGTGATTATATCAGACTGTAGACAGAGATAATATTTAGCTAAGGAATGAGTATGCCAATCAAGTATAAGTTGAACTAATAGCAATCATTTATAGAGTGCTTTAAGGTTTGTAAAATGCTTTATCTCATTTATCTCGTGCAAATATCTCCGTTTTTTATGCTCACAACAATCCTGGGAAGTAGGTCTTGTTGTTATCCCCTTTTTACAGATGAGGAAGTTGAGGCAGACAGATATTAAGTGACTTGCCCAGAGTCACACACCTAGTTAAGTGTCAGAGGCCAAGTTTGGGCTTAGCTCTTCCTTGAGACAGCTAGATGGCATAGCAAGTCAAGCACTGTCCTGGATTCAGGAGGAAGACCTAAATTCAAATCTGACTTTAGATGCTTATAGGCTGTGAGACCCTGATCAAGTCACTCAACCTCTGTTTGCCTCAGTCTCCTCAATTGTAAAGTGGGAATGATAGTGCCTACCTCCCTCAGGTTATTGTGAAGATCAGATAAGATGATATTTGTGAATCTCTTAGCACAGTGCCTGGCACATAGCCTGGCAATGATGCTGAGTCCTTAACAAATGCTTATTTTCTTCTTTCCTGACTCCAGGGCTCCCAGACTCAGCCATCTCACTATCAAGCCCATGAATGAACCATCAGGGGAATCATGAGCTTAACAACATACAAATCTATCACAAATGACTTCTATCTAATAAAAAATAGCATCCTTAACAATAGTCCTAGAAATATAAGGCACACAATTATTCCTGTTAAGAGGATTACAATGGATTACAATATATTACAATCTATACCTATCCTGAGGCCAGAGAGGCCTGGCTGAAGAGAGGGAACATAGATTTCAGTATTCATAGGAGAGAGAGAAGAAGTGGAGGAGGGGGGGGGGAGAGAAGAAAAAAAAAGAAGAGAAGATACAGAAAAAGAGACAGAGACACAAAGTCAGATAGAGAGATAGAGACAGAGACAGACAGACAAATAGAGGGAGAAGAGACAGAGAGAGAGAGAGAGAGAGAGAGAGAAAGGGAGGAGAAAGAAGAGAAGAGACAGAAAAAGAGACAGAGAGAGTGAGATAGAGAGATAGAGACAGAGACAGACAGACAAATAGAGGAAGAGAGAGAGAGAGAGAGAAAGAGACAGAGAGAGAGACAGAGAGAGAGAGAGAGACAGAGAGAGACAGAGAGAGAGACAGAAAGAGAGAGAGAGAGAGAGAGAGAGAGAGAGAGAGTCTGTATTGTATTCATAAGTGCTATAAAGTGTGTTGCAGGCAGTGTGGTAGTGTGGCATAGTGGGTAAAACCTGGAGTCAGAATAATACATATGAGCTCCTGTCCCACCTCTGACATATCCCAGCTAAGTGACTCATAGCAAGCCTCTGAGATTCGCAGTTGCAAACTTGCCTTGGTAAAAGCTGTTTGCACTCGTGGAAGTTTCTTTCACCAATGATACACAAGTCTGGACCACCCTTCCTGCCTCAATCACCCCCTTCTCTAAAAATGTGTCAGGCACTGTCCTAGGCTCTGGGAATACAAAAATGAAAATGAAACAGCCCCTGCCATTGAAGAGCTTACATTCTCCTGAGGAGAAACAGCATGTATACAGATACGTTCATACAAAGTAATTTTGAGGAATCATAGGATCATAGATACAGAGCTCAAAGGCACTCTAGTGGCCATCCATTCCAACCTCCTCATTGTAAAAATAAGGAAATGGAATCTAAGAGAGATTAAGTGACTTGCCCAGGGTCATACAGCTAGTAAATATCTGAGAAAGGATTGGAACATGGGTCTTCCTGGTTTCAAGTCCAGTGTCCCATGTGCTAAGCCATTACCAAGACTGTCATCCATGTGTCCAGCACCCTTATTGCCGCCATAGCTATCATTATCACCATTACTAAAATGGCATAGTGAATAGACTGCTAGATGTGGAATCGAGAAAGCCTTGAGTTCTAATCCTGCTTATGACAGGTTCTAGCTGTGTAACCCTGGGCAAGTCATTTGATCTCTCTGGGACTCAGTTTTCACATTTGTAAAATAGTATCTGTAGTACAGGCCTCATGGGGTTGTTGCAAGACTCAAACGAAATTATATAGGTGTGCATAATGTATGTATAAATACATGAATATACATGAAATTTCATACATATATACATGCACATATATATAATACTATATGAATGTCAGTAATAGTTGTTGGATATCTTCTCTATTGTCCTTCATCTGGATCCTACGGTTATCCTCATCACAGTCACCAAATTATCATCTCCAGCATTATCCTCATTATCTGCCTGACTAGAAAAATCACCATTATCACCATGACCATTATCCCCTCTCTTCAACAACTCCATAATGTTTATCACTGTGGCCACTCCCATTATCTTTATCTTTCTTTACTAATATCATGGCCTTCATCATCACCATCATAACTATGGCCATTATTTCCTCACTTCGTCACCCCCCCATCATTTCCACATGCATTAACATTTCCATTATCACCATGACTAAAACTATTCCATAAACATTGCTACCACAATCACTTAGGTCATCAATCCCGTAATCCCTGCCCTTATCTCCCAAACCATCATCAACCCAACAGTTACCATGATCCCCATTATTGATATGATAATTATCCACTCCATCACCATCTTGGTTTTCATCATCATCTCCATCAACCTCATTATCATCTTCCCCACTTCCAATATTCTTATTGTCCTTATTATCCGCCTTCATCACTGTGGCCGTTATCATTATCATGGCCATCATCATTATCCCCATTGTTGATCTCCACCATCATCCACCATCATGAGAATTTAATTCTATGCAACTCCATTCAAAAAATAGTTCTTAAGCCCTGATTGTTATGTGTAATACACTGTTAGGGGCTGGGCATACAAGGACAAAAATGTTTGTGCCCTCAATGAGCTTATATTCCACTGGAGATATAACATATAATGAGACGACAGAACTGTGAATTCAGGATGGAAGTTGCTAAGAAGCAGATTTTGGTCCTATACTAGGGAATAGCTCCCTGCCAGAGCCATTCCAAAGTGCAATGAGCTGCCTTGGGACGTAATGAGCTTCCCACTACTAGAGGGCTTCAAGCTAAGTTTGGCTTGTCAGGTATGTTGTAGAGAAAATTCTTGTTTGGGTACCTATTGAAGTCAAAGGCCTCAACTGTGCCTTCCAAATTAGATACTCTGTGATCCTGTGAAGTGAATACCAGGGAACTTGAAAAAGAAGAGAGCCCTGGCAACTAGTAGGGGAAGGTCTGAGAAAGTCCCACAAAGAAGATAGCACCTGAACTGTGCTCTGGAGGAAAATAAAGTTCCTTAAAGAGATAGAGATGAACAGAGACCATATTCCAGACACACTGAACTCTGAGAACAGGTAGTTGTGCAGTTTGCCTGGAATATAGGGGAAAGGAGGGAGGGGGGATTTATGTGACATGGGGCTGGAAAGTTAGGATGAAGCCAAATTGTAGCAGTCCCGAAAAGTCAGGTTAAGGAGTTTATGTCTTATCTTTCACGTAATAGGGAGAACTGAAGGTTTCTGAGCAAGGATTGATATCTCTAGACCAATGCATTTAGGGGTTTGTGGAGGTTGGATTTAGAAAGGGAAGGACTCAAAAATGAGAGATTAAATGCAGTGGGCTAGGTGAGAGGACCTAAATTAGGGTGACAGCTGTGTAGGTGGAGAAAATAAAGAAACACATACAAAATATGCCATGCAGATTCATTCAACATAAGTTGGCACCTGATTGGATAAGGGGAATCAGGAAGAGGGAAGCCTCTAAAATGATGAACCCAAGTGACTGAGAGGATGGTAGCATTCTTAATAGAAACAGGGAAGTTTGAAGGAGGGGAGGAATTAGGAGAGATGATAATGAGTTCCATTTTAGAAATGTTGAATTTGAAATGCCGATGAGACATTACAATGGAATGGAAGATAAGGATAGAAATTAGGTAAAGATAGGTTAGATTTAGGAGTCCTCTGCATTGTGATGATAATTGAACCCACATGTAATTAACAAGGAGGAATAAAGAGAGAGGAGAGAAGCCTGGATGGACCCTTGAGGGGACAGACTCCTACACTTATTGAGAAGGAGATAATTCAGCAAAGGAGAATGAGAAGAAGCAATAGGATGGTAGAAGAATTGAGAGAGAGAGGTACTGATATTATCCAGGAGGGCACCGATCAGCGGTGCCATAAATATGACAGAGGGCAAGAAGTATGTGGACTTGTCATAGCTGTCATCATTCTTCATCACTACGAAGATCATAATCATACCCAACACTATCACTATCATTGTCACCACCATCATGGAGGTCATCATCACTCCCATCATAATCACTATCCCCATCAAAGTCATTATACCCATTACTACCATGATCATAATAGTTTCAATCATCATTGCCATCATCCTTGTGGGTATCAACATACCCATGTCATCCTCCTCTTCCTTATCATTCCATCATCCATCCCCTGTGGTCATCATCACCATTTTTCCTCTCAATCATCATGACCATCACAATCCCCATCATAATAATTATCCCCATCATTGCCACGAATATAACTACCCTGATCATTATCTTTATCATTTCCAAATTACTATAGGATGTTGTGAAACTATGACATGGACAGTTTATGTATGGCATTCCACTGTCTCCTCATGTTGTTTCCCATTTTCCCAGGATTCTCTGCAGCAGTGTCTCAATAGAGCAGGCAGTACCCTGGGCTATGGGGATCACTTTCCCTGCGTCTTTAGCCCATCAAAACTTACTTATCTCCTGTTCCTCATTACCTGAGTGACAGTGTGTGATGGGTTAATCAAAGAAATTCTTTCTCAGTTATATCAAACTAGCAAATATCTTAATGCCTTCCCCCACCAGGTAGCATAATTCCTAAACACCTTCATTTTTGACAGGTCACAGAATGTCAGAGGTGGAAGAGACCTTGAAGATCATCTAATCCAACTCCCTCCCAATGTAAATATCCCCTTTCCACTACTGTCTTCTACTGCATGTTTCCCCAGGGACCCTGGAGAAGTGGTTCTAATGGTAACAACTTCAGGCATGGTAGTACAGCTGGAGGACAAAAAAAATCATATAAGCAGTCACCTGTCACACCTGATGCATAGGCCCTACCCTCTCTTAATCATAAAGCTTTAATAAAGTGCACAATTGGAGAGACAATGGGGTCAAGTGACTAGAACTCTGTACCAGTGAGTCAAGACACCTGGGTTCAAGTGCTACCTCAGCCATATATTAGCCATGTAATCTTCAGCAAGCCACTTCTGATCCCTGGGTCTCAGTTACCTTATTTGTAAAAACAGGTATAATAATCCCTTCTCTTTTTCCTTCATAGGGCTGCTGTGAGGAGGTCAGGACATAGCCTTGGGGAAATGCTTTATACTATAAAGACATGAGCTATCACTATTATCTAGGTTGGAGTCTCTCCCCTAAGAACGCAGAAATAGCAGAGGATTGTTAGGGGAGTAGGAAAGGCTCTTACTACTTACCTCTTCTATTTACAGCCTCAGAAAATCCAACTGGGTCCTTGGCTCCATGTGTATGTATGTGTTTGGGAAGGCTTTCCAAAAGGCCCCACAAATTAGGATTCTGGGCACAATACACCATACTTAACCTCATTGATGAAATCATCCTCTTAAAGAGACTCCTGCCAGTCTGGGCTGAATGCAGGTAGAATACTAACAGGGCTGTGCCTATTTCTGGGTGGGGGCTATCCTGACAACAGTCAAGGGACTCTGAACTTGGCCTTCAGCAGATGGGTCTCCACCCATTAAAACTTGGAAGAGAAGGAAACCAGCAGTCCACATTTGTTCTTATTGACATGTTTATCAGAGTTAGTCAGAGAAGCCAGTGTGAAGATGATTTTGAAGAAGATTCATTCATTCCTTCATTCAAAAAAATACTTATTTTATATATAATATATATATAATATATAACATATACATGATATATGTGTATAATATATATTACATATATATTTTTTAAAGCCCTATACTAGGTGTATAGATGGAAGAGAATAAGATGTTTTGTTTGTTTTGTACTTTAGGACCAGAACTATAACACTACAAATGAGGAAATTCCCTTTACCAATGCAGATTGACCTTCTTTGCAACTTAGAATCTTAGAGACTTGCTTCCAAGGAGCAGTGAGAGGTTAAGTGGCTTGCCTAGAGTCATATAATAAGGATATGTCTCCAGCAAGACTTCAGCCCACAACCTGGAAAAACCTACACAACATAATGCTGAGTGAGCAGAGCAGAGCCAGGAGAACATTATACACAACCACAGATATACGGATTCTGCGAGGACTAACCCTGACAGACTTCACTCATCTCAGCAACACAAGGTACAAAGACAACTCCAAAGGACTCATGATGGAGAATGCTATCTACATCCAGAGAAAGAACTATGAAGTATGAATGCAGATTGAAGCATACTTCATGCTTGCCCTTTTCTCCCTCTTTTTTTTTTCTTTCTCTCTTTTGTTTTTTTTTTTTTTTTCATGATTCATTCCATTGGTCATAATTCTTCTCCACAGCTTGACTAGTGTGTAAATTAATTCAATGCGAAGTTATACATGGAAGTTATATGGGATTCCATGCCGTCTTGGGGAGGGAGGAGGGGAGGGAGGGAAGAAAATCTGGGACTCAAAATTATGTAGAACCATGTGTTGTAAACTAAAAATAAAAATAAAAAAAATTAAAAAAGGAAAAAAAAAGGATACAAAAAAAAGACTTCAGCCCAGGTCTTTCTGACTTCAAGGTTCATTCTCTTTACACTACCCCAAGCTGCATAAATAATTACAGATGCTTGATGAACTGGATTAATAATAACTGTAGATCCCATCAATGGTTGCAAAGTGCTTTCTATACATTACCACATCTGATCTCCACAATAACCCTCAGGAGGAGAGAGAATAATATGACTATTATTATCCATATTTTATGAATGAGGAAACTGAGTCTAAGAGAGGTGAAGTGATTAGACCTGGCAAAGCTATTGAGTGCCAGCAGCAGCATCAACCAACTAACCAATCAACAAGTATTTACCAAACACTTACAGGCACCAGACTAATTTCTGGAAATACAAATAATAAGTGAAAATAATCCATGCTTACCATACCATTGAGTAGATACCATGCACATATATAGATCTATACAAGATATACATGAAGCATATGGAGGTGAAGGTGCTAGCAACTAGAAGCAGGGAGAAGGGGGAGTGGGAAAGATCTCCTGGAAAAGGGGACACTTTAGTTGAGCTTTGAAGGAATGCAGGGATTATAAGAGGAAGAAGGGATGGTAAGTATTCCAGGCATGGGGAACAGCCTTCGCAAAAGCAGAGAAATGAAAGATGGAAGGCCATGTGTGAAGAACAGGGCAATGTGTTTAGACTTTTAAGTGTATAGAAGGGAGTAATGAGCAAGGAGATTGGAAAGATAAGGAGCTGTAAATATCAAAAAGAGGAGATTACTTTTGATCTTTGGGTAATAGGGAGCCATTGAAGTTGATTGAGGTGGGCAGGGGAGGGAGGAGGGAACAGGTTAGCATAGCCAAACCTGTCTAAGCAAGTTTAATAGTCTAAGCAAGAACTGATAAAGGGCTAAACTAAGGCTGTGTGAGGAGAGGGAAGTGGGCATAAATGAAAGGTATTGTGGAAATAGAAACAACCAGATTAGGAATTGATTCCATATGTTGTATTAGTGGGAGTGAGGAGTCAAGGTTGCCTCCAAGGTGGCAAACCTGGATGAATGGAGGGATGGTAGTGCCCTCAACAGTCATAGGAAAGTTCAGAAGAGGGGGTAGGTTGGAGAGGAAAGAGGAGTTCTGGTTTGGCCATGTTGAGATTAAGACACTCATGATATAGTACTAGAACTCAGGAGATAAACTGGGGCTGGATATATAGAGTTGGAATCATCTACAGAGATGATAATTGAACTCACGGGAATCGATGAGATCACCAAGTCAGAAAATATAAAGAGAAAAGAGAGGAGGGTCCAGGACAGAGTCTTAGTGAACACCACAATTAGTGAGTTTGACACAGATGAAGATATAGCAAGAGAAACTGAGAAGCATTTAAGCAGATAGGAGAAGCAAGAGAGAGAGTAATCCAGAGTTGGGTTTGGCAAGTCATAAGCAGACATAGGACAAGGGGGAAAGGGGTTTGAGAGTAGAAAATAGCATAGAGTAGGATTGGTTCACTAGGTGGTAGAGATTGAAAAGAGAGTAAAGTGTAGCCAGAGCAAGGGTGAGGGCTTGGCGAAGTACTGAGGTGTGGGGGGATGGGAGGTCACAGTGAGGATAAAGAATAGTTTCATCAGCAATAAAGCACATCTAAAATGGAATGATTAAAAATGTTATTGAATAATGGGATTTCAGAATTATTGAACATGAAAGTGGGAACACCTGTGGCTGATGGCAATATCAAGGGTATAACCATCTCCGTGTATAGCTAACAAGGAGTTGTGCAGGTTGAAGAAATAGGAAGACAGGGCATCTGACAGAATATCAACATTTATTTTAAAATTCCCTACTATAAAGGTAAAAGTTAGGGAATAAAAAACTATGGGCCAAGTGCTGAACTCATTGAGAAACGAAGTCGGATGTCGCAGGGGTAGGTAATGGCCACCAAGATCTGAACTGAGTGATAAATTTGCATAAGAAGAATCCCAAAGGAGGAGAAGTTGTTGAGTGAAGGCCATATAAGGAGAATCTGGCAGTCAACGTTGAGAGAAAGGAGTATTCTCACTCCTTTACCAGAACTAGTGAATGAAAAAGAAAAAGTAGAACTAGTAAATGAATTGGAGAGGGAATGGTGATGGGGACAAGAGACAGTAATGAGAGAAGGTGCAGCTAATACTGGAGAGGATGACTACGACATGACAGGAGGAGGAGAGCAAGGGGTCTAAGATAAAAGGAAGTTTGTTGATTCCAAAGCATGAGTTCCCAACAGCACAGTGGGAAGGTTGGCCAAATCTGGAGCGAGACATTGAAAATGAATGGGAATGAGAGAGAAGACAGAAGGGAATGGAGAGGGAAATTTGTTCTTCAGAGGCCAGAGGCTCAGCATCAGTGGGATTCAGAGAGAAAAAGCAGTTGGGAGTATGCTAAGCATTAGAGAATGACCCCAAGCAGAGTAACAGTAGATGGGAGGAGTTCTGCAGATAAAAGCAGGTGATTACCTCCAATTTTCCCCACATCCTTATCTTTAAGGTCCAGCAGCCACTAATGCTGTGTTCTAAGGACATTGGCAAGCCCAGCCAGGAGGTAGGAGATGTGGCTGTGTCCCAGAACAACCCACAAGTCCAACCTCAGGACAAGGGCAAGCGAGATCTTGTGTCATTGAACTCAGGTTTTTCCTGATTCTTATTTCAGGGTTCTTTCCACTATAACTCTGTGCCCATGAATAAGTAGGAAGAGACACATCCACAAATATTTACAGTACAAGTCAGTCTATGCAAAGCACCATATGACTGACACAAACAGTGGGGAATATAGAAATTCAGAGGTGGCATTTGAGTTAAGTCCTGAAGCTGAATTTTCAGGAGCATAGATGGAGATGGAGGAATTATCAGGAGGTATTTGTGGTCATAAGAATACTATGGGCAAAGATGCAGAGGTGGGAAATCACAACTTTGTTTGACTGGATATAGAATTTTTGTAGGGGGACCAGTGAGATTTTACTGAAAGGCTGGTTACAGCCATTTTTTAAAAGACCTCAAATGTCAGACTAATGAGTTTGAACTTCATCAAATAGATTTCAGGAAGGCTTTGAAGGATTTTTGGAAGGGCTAGGGCATGAATAAAATAGGGATAGAAGGCATGGTGAAGAGATAAAGGAGCTCAGTATAAAAAGTCAATGTTTATTCCATCCTGGACATGAGCATTCAAGTCTACAATTGAGAAACTGGGCCAAATTATCTATAAATTTCCTTGCAGCCCTTAGCCTCAGTGATACTATGTGGCCTGAGAAACATCTTTCTGCAAAGCCCAGAATTCCCTCTCCCAGAGATGTATCCATTACTAACAGCTACATCCAAGTGACTTCTTCTTGAGTTGACCAAGAATGGCCCACACTCTCAGGGGATGTCTCCTCGCCCTATATACATGATAGATTCTTCTCTGCAAGTACATGGTATGGTAGAAAAAGTGCTGAACTTGAAGACACACAAAACCGGAGTTCCAATCCCAGCTTCGTCATTAATTTACTCTCTGTGTGACCTTGGTGTTGTGTGTTAACCTCTGACCCTCAGTTTCCTAATCTTTAAAATGAAGTGATACTGGGTGGCCTTTGAGATCCCCTCTAGCTCTAAATTTATGACTCTGCCCCTTAAATTTATGAATTTACCCCTTAGAAAAAATTCCCAGAGACAACTTTGCCTCCTCCCCAGACTGCAGGAAAGTTTCTCAGGCTGGAGGTAAGAGTGTGCTGTAAATGTTTAACAATCAGCTTTGGGTGGGGGTGGGGGGAGAAGGGGATGTGCCAAAACACACTTTTTAGTTTAACCTGAATACTTCACATTTTCTCCATCAATTTCTTAAGTCTAGACGATCAACAAAATAATAAATAAAGTCTTGATTTATAGCATCTACCCATTTCCAAGGTATAAATGCTCATATGGAATATTTAAAAATAAGCTCTCTTAATCATGTTCCAGCTAGCTCCGGCACGCCCCTGGCTAGAAGGGACTGCCTCAACATATGGAGTAAAGGCCATGCATTCAGAAGATTAGGGTGACTGAAATACATAACAGGATTCATGAGTCTTCACTGCTAGAAACCCAGTTGCAGGTAACCTGGACAACTGGGTGACACAGCATATACAGAACGTTAGACCTGGAATCAAGAAGACCCGAGTTCTAATCTTGCCTCAGACACTTCCTGATTGTGACCTTGGGCAAGTCACTGAACCTTTCTCAGCCTCAGTTTCCTCACCTGTACAGTGGGGATAATAATGGTATCTGCTTCTCAGGATTGTCAGGAAGATAAAATAATACTGGTAAAGACTTTTGCAAACTTCAACACGCTATATCAATGCTAGTTATTACATTTGTTGCAGCTTTGGGGACTTCCGTTCCTAAGAGTCTGGCATCTGGTGGCTCACTATCACAAGCCAAAGGTGAGGTCTGGCAGTCATAGGGCCCACCTATCATTTGGCTGCAGACATGTTTCCCACCTGGATGTGGATTCCCTACCATGACATCAGCCAAGGGACGGTGTTGCTCTATGATCTACTCCAGCCGTCTGTGATTCTCTGAGATCATACAGTCCATCTTACTTTGTAAGGAAAGAGTTATGTAGCTAGATTTCAGAACTGTCCTGTTATAGTCAAACTGGGCTAAAATGTTTAAAAGTAGTGATGGGGGAGGGGAAAGAAGGAAGGCCTGAGCTCCTTTAAGAGACTGCCAGAGATTTTCTCAGGGCCAAGTTGTAAAATTAGATTTGGTTAAAGAAAGCCCTTTTGATGTAAATTAGGAATTGATCATTATGAGGAAAAGGTTAGAAAAGGCTTCGGGAGGAACACCAAAACACTGTGGGGGAGGGGAGCAGGGGGCTGGTTAACACTGTAGCCCGCTCATAGTGCTGTCTCCCTCCATCCCTTCTTCCAGCTGGCCTCTGCTGGGACATAAACAGGATGCAAAAGGCCGGGAAGAGATGTGGAGACAGGTAGTCATCTCAGCAGGGAGACCGCATCCTGATTACTGAATCGGCATTTTGGCTGAGTCCTTGACAAAGTCTCTCCTGATATCTTTGTAGATAAGATGGTGAGATCCTGGCTGACTGGCTGCCTGGGAGTCCTGTTAGGTGGTTTGTAGCTACTGCATGGGATGGATAATTGTGAAGACTTCACAGGGTGTGTCTAATGGAGAGGTTTTGGGATTTGGCCTTGTAATTTTGGAAGGCATGCCCTTCCCCGCCTCTCTCTCAGATGTTAGAAGATAATGAACTTCCTGTGAGCTATTTGTTCTCTGCTCCTGGAAGGGTCTCTCCTTCCCCCCACCCATCTCTTCTCCTAGACTTTCAGACGCCACCTTGGCAGTTGAGTTCTGACAGGGAAAAACCTGAACGAAGCGGATCAATCTTGGTCCTCTGTGTAGTTTCGAGCCTGGACTGTAAGCCCACCCCCCAGCCCATGGTGAGAAGGGATAGAGGTGGGTGGGAATCTTTTTCATTAAGACTATAAATTAAGGTAGGTTCCCTTTTACCTCGCCTCCTCCATTATGGAGGTGTGCCCTAATCTTGCAAGGTTTGTAGAATAAATTTACTTTGTTTCTCTTAAAGATGTCTCTCCTATTATTTAAAAATTCTGTCCCATACACTACTTAGATTACAGCTAAAGAAGGCTGATTAACTGATCCATGTGAGCTGGCATGAAGGTCTCTAGTGACACTCACAGGGCTCCCTCTTGTTTAACATTTTTATCAGTGGCTTGGGGCAAGAAAGACTTGTCAAATTTGCAGACAGCACAAAGCTGGGAGAAATTAATGCTGAATGACAGGATGAGGTTCCAAAAAGACCTTGACAGGTGGAATCAAATCTAATAAGAAAAAATTTATTGTAAATAAATGTAAATTCCTTTCCATGGTTCAAAAATGCAATTGCACTAGTATAGGATAAAGGGATAGGGAAAACAAGCATCAATACTAATTTATAGGGGTGGGGTGGAGTCTTAAGGGGATAGAGACGACCTTTGATTTCACTGGGAGCTCTCTGCTGAGGAAAAGCCTTCTATATCAGCACCTTCCAAGAAACTTATATTCTTGTAGAGTAGTCTAGAGCACTGAAAAGAGTCACTAAGCGCCAGAGGCAGGAGTTGAGTCTACTGTTTCCACTTTGGCCCCCCCACCCCCACCCTACATCATACTGCCTCTCATAGTCTTAAGTGATTGTAAGTTCAATATGAGCCCACAGTATGATGTGGAAACCAACAATTTCATACAATCTTACATTGGACGGAGCAAGGAAGGTGATATTCCTGCTCTCTTCCACCATGCTGAGATATTGGAATCCATAATAGGATATTGGGACCTGGGGTATTGAGTCTAGTTCTGGGACACATTTCAGGAAAGAGACTGACAAATCTGAAGTGCATCCAGAAAAAAGTGAGGACACTTAGATCTATGTCATATGAAGATCTATTGGAGGAACTGAGAATGGTTAACCTGGAGAAGTGACTTAGTACATGCACGGTAGTTTTCTTTCAAATATATGAAAGCCTTTGATGGGGAAGACAAAACAGACTTGTTCTACCTGGATGAGAGTAAAAGGGAATAAAACCAGATCAAATTGGGTAGGTGATGAGTTTAGAGGTAGAGATGTGAACAAAGTCACAAATGTGCAGAATTTAATTCAGTATAACAAAGACTTTCTAAGTCAGAGCTGCCCAACAAAGGAACAAACTGCCTCATAGTGAGATCTCTGTCAGTGTAAGTGTTCAGTCAAGATGCAAATGTTCCAAGAGAAAGGAGGGGACGGAGCCAAGATGGCCAAGATGCAAATGTTCCCCTCTGAAGACCACTGACTTTTTGGACATTACCATCATGGCTAAATTGTCTTCTCACCTTGGAACTTCCCTCTATGCCTGGAGCCTTCTCACCATGAAACACACCTCTTCCATTCCAAGCCCTTTTCCTACAAAGAGTTCTTTCTGGGGTCCAGGCAAGCCATGTTCCATCCACCTCCCAGATGTGCCAAACTTCACCACTATACTCCCATTTGGTTACCTTCTTACAAAGTTGTCTTTCTCCATTAGAATGCAAGCTGCTTAAAGACAGGGACTATCTTTCTTTTTTCTTGTATTTGCATCCCCAAAATGCTTAGCATGTAGAAAACACTTTATAAATGCTTGTATTTTCATCTTAGATGACCTCTTCCACATGAGGGAAGTTGTGTGTCAGGTAGGAAATCAGTTTAGATGCCTCCCTGAAGGCCCTGCCAGTACTGATTCCATAATTCATGATTTGTTGGGTTAGCCTTCATATTTCTACTAAAGTAATGGGATATAGGAGGGGGAAGAAATAAGAAAAGGTCAGAAGTGAAGGAAACTGACCTAATCTTAAAGGATCTTTAGTGGATGACCCTAGGGTGCAAAAGACCAGCAGGAAAGGGATTAGATGGACCAACCACCAATACCTTAGCAATTTTCAGGAAGATTTGCCAAGGATCTATCAACAAACATTTAGATACCTACTATGTGCCAGACAGGGCAACTTGGTAGCACAGTGGAGCCTGGAATCAGGAAGACCTGAGTTCAAATCCAGCATCAGACACTTACTAGCTGTGTGACCCTGGGCAAATCACTTCACCCTGTTTACCTTGGTTTACTCATCTATAAAATGAGCTGGAGAAGGAAATGGAAAACCTTTCCAATATCTCTGCCAAGAAAACCCCAAATGGAACCAAATGGACATGACTAAAATGACTGAACAACATTGTGCCAGACACTGTTCTAATCAGTGGAGATACAAAGATGAAAATGAAACAGACAATGCCTTCAATGAGCTAATATTTATTCATGCAAAATAAATGCAGAATAATTTGCAAGAAAGGTGTCATGTACAGCTGAAGATGGCATTCATTTGAGCTGAGATTTGAAGGAAATGAAGGATACTAACAAGCAGACTTAAGGAAAGAGTACTTTCCAGGCATGGGAAAAAGCCTTAGCAAAGACATGGAGATGGGAGATGGCATGCCATCTTTGAGGAAGCACAAAGATGGTCAGTTTGGCTAAACAGAATAGTGTATGCAGCAACATGTAACAAGTCTAGAAAGGTCAGCTGCAGCCAGGTTGTGAGGGATTTACCAGAGGTTAATGTGGATTCAGATTCTATCAGAAAAGTTAACCCTAAACTCCAGCACCCCCTCTCCCACCATTCCAGGCTGTGTGCTCATTACAATTAGAGTCCCAGAGCCCACCCACAAACTAGACTTTCCCCAAGACAGGTCAAGGTGCCTTCTGAGAGAAGACTACAATTTCTTGGAAAACCCACAGTGTCATTTGGGACATTGATAAAACAGCCCGGTATATCCCAGGCTGGAAGGGAATCATGTGCTCCTGGAAAGCAGAAATCTTCAATACGTCCTCTTAGGGGGCTAAAAGAAGCCACCCAGTACCAACCTGCAGACCCACAATACAAGAAAATGATTTAATTATAATTGTGTCACCAAACAAATTGTGAGGCTCATTTCTGTATTCGTAATGCTTATGGTAATTAACATTAGGAAGGTTTTTCTTCTCTTCCCTGTTTATATTTAGTGTAGCCATTCACAATAGAGCTAAAATTATTTAAGCTAATTTTAGGAGCCAATGCTCCCTGCTTCCCCCTCCCTGCATTTCTTTACTAGCAGTTTTTACCAAATAGAAATCTTTGACTCCAGAGACAGTCAACTGCAGGACAAATTGGAATCAATGCTTCCTTTGTCTCGGTTAATAAGAGGCTGCCATTGTCCCTGCCGGGCTCAGAAGCCTCAAGTTCCTAATTGGCTGTTTTCAATAGGGAAGACACAATGGTGGTTTGGAATGTTTAAAGATTAATTATATAGCCGCCTGGTTTGTGAATCTCCCGCTTCCGCAGTTTAATGAGGGTGGGCTTTTTCCACCCCTCTTCTCCCACACTTAAAAATAAAATACGAGGAGAGTTCCAGCTGATAAACTTTAGCAACGGTTCAGTTCCCCGAACACAACACATATGAATCCCCTCTGTTTCAGTCCCAGTAGCCCTTGTTGGTGTTGACAAGAAACCCTGGACTGGGAGTCAGGAGGATTGGGCTTCAGGCCACTAATTATAACCCTCCACGGGAATAGGACCGAACAGCCTACAAAGCAGGGTCAGAGGCATCATTGACTGATACAGTTAGAATATAAGCTCCCAGTGGTAGGAATTGCTTCATTCTTCTCTCTTATCTCCCCAGTACCTAGTACATAGAGGTATTAAGAAATGTTTGGTGATAGATTAATGGTAGAGAGCCATCCTAGAAGTCAGATAGAGTCCT
Organism: Trichosurus vulpecula; assembly: GCF_011100635.1. NCBI lineage: Eukaryota > Metazoa > Chordata > Mammalia > Diprotodontia > Phalangeridae > Trichosurus > Trichosurus vulpecula. Next base: position 75,618,690 of record NC_050574.1, on the reverse strand, counting down.
ACCTCTGATATACGGGGTCTGCGTGGACCTGGGCAGATCACCTAACTTATTAATGCCCAAGCAATGCTCCAAGATTGCAAGCTGAAGAGCGGCTGCCCATCTGTACTGCATGGAGGTTCCCTTCCCTGGAGTTCCCTTTAGAGTTCTGTTTGCCAATGAAATGAGTGAATCAATCAACAGGCATCTGCCCACTAGAGCCTAAGCCACTGTGCTAAATACTGGGGATACAAATACAAAAAAAATTAAATAATCCCTGCCCTCAAGGAGCTTACATTCTATCAGGAGAGACAACATGTACACATATTAAAAATATAGAGCATAAATACAAAGTAGAGAGAAAAGGATTGAAGGAGGCTCAGACATCTTCTAGTCCAACTCCTTCATTTTTGCAGATGAGTAAACTGACACCCAGGCAATTTAAGTGACTTTCTCAAGGTCATACGGGTAGTAAACATCAGAAGCAAAATTCTAACCCAGGTCCTCAGGCTCCAGTGTACCACACTGCCTCTCTAAGACATTAATAATTGTGGGGATCCAGAAAGTGGCACTTGAGCTGTGTCTTGAAAGAATGTGATTCTATGGGACAAAAGATAGGAATACACTCCAGGGATGGGGGTTGGCCAGTGCAATGGTACAGAGATGGGAAGTGGAGTGGGATAGAGGAACAGAGAGAACTTGACTATGAAGTAAAGGAGAGCAATGTACAAGGCTGGAAAGAGGCCAATGCAAGTGGTGAAGGGCTTTACGAGCTAAAACCAGGGGTGTGTTTTATCCTAGTGGCAACAAGAAGCCATTGAAGTTTATAGAGTGAAGGAGTGACATGGACAGATCTGCACTTCAACACAATTACTTTGGCAACTATGTAGATTATGGATTGGAATGGGAAAGAGACTTGAGTCAGGGAGGCTATGCATATAATAATTTAGGCAAGGAGAGGTGATGAGGGCCTCAACCAAGGTGGTGGTTATAGGAATACAGAGAGAGGGTCAGATGTGAAATATGTCAGAAAATTAGAAATGATAAGATCTGCAATTTATTGGATATGAAGAGTAAGAGTGAGGAATTGAGAAAAACACTGAGATTATAAACCTGGGAAACTGAAAGAATGGTAATGCGATACAAGGAGGGAAGTTTGATAGAGGGATGGGCTTGGGGAGAGGTACTGAGTTCTATGGGTGGGAGGGGAGAGCGAGGGAGTAAGCTTGGACCTGTGGTTTCATTGTTAGAGCACATGTTGATGCATATGTAAAGTTTAAGGTCTCTCTGGGACAAGCAATCTTCAATGTCCAATAGGCAATTGGTGATGCAGAACTGAGGCTCAGGAGAGAGACTCGAGCTGGATATATAGATCTCAATGGGCAGATAGTACAAGGTATGTTTGTGGGGGGAGGGGAATTCCCAAATAAGGGACAATGTGAATGATTGAATGAATGAATGAATGAAGGATTTATTAAGCACTTACCATATGCAAAGCTCTGCACTAAGCATTGGGAATAGAAACAGAAAAGTAGGACAGTCCCTGCCTTGTGAAGGAGCTCATATCCTAATGGGTGAGATGACACACAAAAGATTCCAGCTGCAAGTCACATGGAGAGGTCACACAGTCCTTAAGGCGCAACGGCAAAGTAAATGGCAATGCATCATATTAATTTCTGATGCTAGAACTTGACAGTGTCAAAGACTTTGGTAGCAAGACATTTCTGGGCCTTCAGTAGCTGTGGGTATAGCATGTGAAGGAACAATTGCCAGCCTGCAGCCCCACAGGACTTGCCTCCCAAGATTACGGCTGTGAACCCTGAGCTGGAAGTATTGCTATTCCTATGGCTCTTGGGTTTGGGGTCCCAGGCTACCTTTATCAGAATCTAAGAGGAGATGGAAAATCAAGGTGTGGTGGCCTGGTCAAATTCAACAGTATGGAGTTTAATTGGTTAACTATACAGTCAAGGTTTGGAAGGGAGTAGAGTAAAATCAAGCAACGTTAATGGCCTGAAAAAGCACTGAGGGGTGAGGGGATTCAAGGTCACCATGAGGACAAAGACTAGGTTTAAGAGTGGTGAGGCACAGGGATAAAAGGAATGGTATGTGGGTTTTGGTCCAATAGAAAAATATCAGAGTTTTTGCCCAAGGACGTGGAACATGTGGGTGAGATGTAAAATGTGAATATCCCTGAAGTAGCTAAGGATGGAGAATGAGGAAGTGGGAAATCTTTGAGCTTGAGGGCACATCAGCATGCACTCTAACAATAAAATCACAGGTCCAAGCTCCCTCTCTCATTTCTCGCCCCCCGCCCCACACACAACTATAACTAACCTACAAAAACAAAGTCTACAAATTAGGAAGGAAACTTACAGCCTGCATTGTCTCAATACTAATAATAGTTTGTATTTATATAGCATGTTAAAGCTATTTTTTATACATATGATCTAATTTGAGGCTCTCAACAATCCAGTGAGGTAAGTGCTACAATGATTATTATCCTATGCTACAGATGAACCACAATCACTGAATTTAGATTTGGAAAACACCTCAGAGACCATGTAGTATAACACAACCCAGAGAAGGAATCCCTGACTCCCTTTTACAACAATATGACCAATGAATGGTCACCCATCCAAGCTTTGCTTAAAGACCTCCAATGAGGAAAAGCCCATTGCTACCTCCCATTCAGCCCATTGTGCTTTTAGACAGCTCTAATCATCAGGAGGTTGCCTATTTGCTACTTTCACCCACTCCGTGGTATCAAACAGAGCCTGTCTAATCCAAATTCCATATCAAAATGGTGAGGGGACTGAGACTGAGATGTTGATTGATCTGCTCTGGGTCACACAGCCAATAAATGTCTGAGGTGGGACACACCTAATACCCCATTCACTGTACAATACTGCCTCCACCCCAGGGAATAGAGGCTAAAATTGTAAGTAAGAATGTCCAAAAATAGATGTCATTATCTTTCTGCAACCACCTCTTACAAACTTTTCTGTTTCTTTTGAGGGCAACACCCTCCTTTCAGTCACTCAGCTTCACAAACTTATAGTCACCCTGAAATTTTCATTCTCCCTTATCCCCCATCCAATCAATTGCCAGATGTCAATCCAGCACCTAGGACAGTGCCTGGCACACAGTATATGATTGATATATGCTTGTTGGTTGACCGGTTGATCAATTTCCAAGTATGGTTGGTTTTACTCCATATCTATCCTCTTCTCTTCATTCACACAGCCACTTTTCTGGATCATGCCTTCATCAACTTTTCTTGGGACTATTTCAGAAGCCTTTTGGCTGCTCCCCTTTGTCTCCCGCCTCTCTCCTATCCCATCCTTCTTTCACACTTTGACATTCCTAAATCTCAGTTCTGAACACATATATTAGGAAGGCAGAATTTATGATTTCAAAGAGAATCTCATATGTGCCTAAAAGGTCCGGAACCACAGGATATAAGGAATTCTCTAGGCAGAAGGCAGGAGAACTAAAGCATGTATTTACACTCCACAGTAACAAGCCCACAAACCAGCGTCCCCATTTTGATATTTTCATCAAAAGCTTCCAGGCCCAATAAGTCCACCTCACAAGGGTAACCAGGAGGCCACAGAGAAGTGAGATGGTATAAGGCAAAATCGTATACATGCTTCCCCTCTACGGTAAGAAGATTACCCACTAGCCTCCAGTCAGCTCTGCTACCGGCAGCTCAGCTTCGGCTGTAGGCGTCTCTGGCTCCAACCGGAAAAGGAAAGGAGGATCTTCAAGCTGTTCTCTCCCCTCTTATAGAGTTTTTGACATCATCAAGTGCCGCCTGAATGACCAGGGCCAGTTGGTTCTTGATTTGGCCCCTCCCCCTAGCGTAGACCAGGTTAACACACCTCCCCTCAGCCAGCCCCATGACTCATCACACAGGAAGTTCTCTGATTCCTGGCATGGTCGCTGGGCTTCCTGCCCCGGAAGAACAAGCCCCAGTGTTCAGGGAAGCTCAATGAGGTAAGCTGAGTCATTCAAAGAAAAAAAAGTCCATTCTGGTTACAACATGCTATTCATCTGCCCAAAAAAGTTTGAATGGCTTCCTATTGCCTCTGAGGTAAAATACAGACTCCTCTATCTGGCATGTGAAGTCCTTTATTACCCTTCCAGGACAATGGAACATTACTCCTCTTAGACACACTGGGTCTTCCAGTTCTTCTTGTTACTTCTTGTTCCATAGACACATCACCTCATTAGTTTTTGTCTTTATAACATAGAACCTAGCATGATGCTCAGAACATAGTCCATACTTAATAAATGCTTACTGATTGAATGATTGTGTGATGCTATGCCCACAGTGTACATAACGATATAGAACCTACGATCTCTCTGAGGACAAGAACTGTTTCATTTTGTCATATTTCTAGTGCTTACCACAATGATTAGCAGATTGTAAGTAGGTGCTTAATAAATGCTTATTATAAGAAGCTAGAAATGTTCAAGGGATATTCTAAAGTCAAGCTTTGATCATGTTACCTTACCCCCATCTCGAAAAATTTCATTGGCTCATCCTTTTTTTTATAAAATAAAATACAAACTTTTTAGCATGGCATTCAAGGCTTTCCATGCTCCCAGTCACTCAAAAAGCATCTATTAAACTCTTATTATATGCCAAACACTATTCTAGGCTCTAAGAATACAAATGCAAGCAGAAAGACAAGTTCCTGCCCTCAAGGAGGTTACATTCTAATGAGAAAAGACAACATATAAAAGAAAACTCAAAGGCAGGGAGGGGAGGAAGGAGAAATGAAAATATGCATGGGGGGGCCGTATCTGTTCCTGTATAGAAACCTTCTGCTGTAATAATACTGAGAAACTCGCTGCTTAAACACATGTAGCAGAGCACTGGAGGCCAGTTCTCTTTGGCCAAAACTAAGGGATGTAATGGATAGAGTATGAGACTTAGAATCAAGAAGGCCTGATTTCAATTCTTGCCTCGGTCACTTACTAAACACACCAGCTATGTGTGTGACCTGGGGCAAATAATTAACATCTCTGTGCTTCAGTTTCCTCATCTGTAAATGAAGAAGTTGGACTCAATGACTCCCAGGGTCCCCACTAGCTCTAAAGCTGTGGTCCTATGATCTTCAATGACTGGCTACATGAACCTCTAGGAGGCATAAAAATTGATTCTGTCTTAAAGGTACAATATTGTTTTGATTTTTTTCCCTTGGAGGGAGAAGAAAGAGCCCACGAGTGAAGAGATAAGGAAAGACAGTGAGCACAGGATTCAATTTGGGATTCAGCCCGAGAGGCATTGAGGTAGCATGCATGGCATGGGGACACCACCAGAACAACCACATGCAACAGTCTGAGACACCAAGGAGAAGATATTCCAGGAGGATAGGTACCAAACAGTAAAGGTGTCTGTCTTCCCCACCCTTCTAATCACCGTCCAATGAGTACATATTAAATCAAAGTTGTCTTGTTCTTTAAAATTTGTTTCCACTTTCTGTTTAATTATTATAAATGTTAGTTTAGATATCTGATCAATCATAGCTACACTGTTGCATGCTCTATTATTTATATAAAGGGAGTTGCAAAAGAGTAAGGAAGAGTTGCTGACATGTAATGCAAAGAGAGAATAAGGCAGAGAACACAACTTTGTTCATTTTCTTTTTTGCCAGGATCCAGGTTAGGGATCAGAAGCTATAGGAAAGAGAATCTTACAGATTATTATATTATACATGCATATATATATAATATATATATGTATGTGTGTGTATATATATATATATTTCCTAAAGAAAGGCAATGTATAAATCTGGGGATTCCCCTTATGGAAATTGGGAATGAAAAAAAAATACTTTGGCTACCTGGATTCTACAGTGAGCTATATGGTCCACTTCCTCATTGTCTCCTACCATGAATGTTCAGAGACATCTCTGTGTATAGCTGGAGTAAAGGGTAGTGACTATAAAGTAGGTAACACACAGTGGGAGGAGACGAATAGCTGTACTAGACAAGTGGTCCTTATATTCCAAGGGTGGGGGCCAGGGTAGAGGGAGAGAGAACTTCTGTCCCTGTTAGTGGTTCAGCAGGTGAACTTTTCTACCTTATGCAAATAATCCTCACAAGTGCTACACACATATGCTGTTTTCCTGTCTTCACACTGTTGTTCACACTATTCCCTGTTCCTGGAATGTCTTTCCTCTCTCCTCCCTAATGTAAAATGAAGGATTATTTTACATAAAATCTGAGATCTCTTCCAGCCCTAGATCAAGAGTTCTTAACCTTCTAAAACCTTTTAAACTTTTAAAAAATATATTGATAACCAAATTTTAATATGACTGATTTCCTTTGTGGTCTTATGCATTTTATTTTATTCATTTGAAAATATTATTCTGATGAGAGGGTGCATAGGCTTCTTCAGACTGCCCAAAGAGTCAATGAAGAAAAAAATGTTAAAAAAATATTGTGTAGAAGATGCTGTCTGTATTCCCTGAGAGGTCATAGCCCTTAACCATCTATTCTTTGTGTTCTCTTGTCACTAATAATTCATCACAAATATCACACCTAGCTGAAGCTTTTGAAGACAAAAAAATTATCAAGGGCCAGGTACCATACTAAGTTTATAGATATCATCTCATTAGATTCTTACAGCCACCTTTAAAGGCAGATGCTATTATTATCATCCCCATATTACAGTTGAGAAAATTAAGGCAGATAGCAGTCAAATGACTTGCCCAAGGTCATACAGTTGAGGTCAGATTTGAACTCAGATCTTCCTGACTCTGAGCCTACTGCTCTAATTACTACACCACCTCCCTGCCTACAGAGCAGGGATAAATTCACGGTTATGAGGCTTACCTTGTCAATAGACTTAACTTCCTAAAAAGTTCACATTTGAATGAAGGTTGTATGTGAAGTGTTGTACATGTGATGCCATCTAGGTCCATTACATCTTGCTTAACACTAGGGAACCTACTGCTCTGCTTGCTGTCATATTGGGCTGAAACCCCCTGAAAATTTAGTATGACACACAGTCTGCCTTTATGGAAGTTGCAGTCTGCCAAGGTTCCCTGACCTCTGAGACAGACATGTCCGAGGTAATGGGAAAGCTCAGTATGCACACTAGCCTTCCCCAGGGACAGAGATGGCACAGACAAAGACAAAAGCCCATGAGGGAAGCCCCTCGGGAGCACCGGCTCCCTGAAGCCAAACTCTTCTACCACACAGATGATTCACCTGGCTTCTCTCACTGGCTCCCTTATGTTCAGACAAAGAGCTCTCCAACCACAGCATAATGTGCCAGCCTATAACAAAACATCAGCCCAGAGAGGCTGGTTGTCCCTGCCTTTATCTAGTGCTTACAGGCAGCCTCACTGTGAGAGGGTAGTGGGTGCCCTCAAGGCTGTTGGCAGCAGAGGATGCCTTCCTGTCCCCGCAACTCAGTGCTGGGGTCTCCCTGATTACAGTCATACAGTCTAGCAGAGGGAACACAGCTAGTGATAAATATGCCACACTATAAAATAAATATATATCTATAGTACAGAGGAAAAGATGGTAACAGGATGAGAGGTACAGAAGAAGGAGTAGCATTTGAGTGGGACTTGAAGGGATAGGGAGGATTTTAAAAACCAAGAGCTATCCTGGGAAATAGGACTAAAAAGGACTGTGAGGATTACCTAGTCCAACAGCCAATATGGGAATTTGTTTTGCTTGATTATGCATATTTGTTGCAAAGGTTTGGTTTTTCTTCTTTTTTTTTCAATTTGGGTTGGGGGAGGTGGCAAGGAATAAGGCTAATGGAAGGGAAGGAAAGGAGGAAAGAAGGAAGGAAGGAAAGAAGGAAGGAAGGGAGGAAGGAAGGAAGGAGGGAGGGAGGGAAGGAAGGAGGAAAGGAAGGAAGGAAAGAGGGAGGGAGGGAAGGAAGGAAGGAAGGAGGGAGAGAAGGAAGGAGGAAAGGAAGGAAGAAAGGAAAGAGGGAGGGAGGGAAGGAAGGAGGGAAGGAAGGAAGGGAGGAAGGAAGGAAGGAGGGAGGGAAGGAAGGAGGAAAGGAAGGAAGGAAGAAAGGAAAGAGGGAGGGAGGGAGGGAAGGAAGGAAGGAAGAAAGGAAAGAGGGAGGGAGGGAGGGAAGGAGGGAAGGAAGGAGGGAGGGAGGGAAGGAAGGAAGGAGGGAAGGAGGGAAGGGAGGAAGGAAGGAAGGAGGGAGGGAGGGAGGGAAGGAGGAAAGGAAGGAAGGAGGGAGGGAAGGAAGGAAGGAAAGAAGGAAGGAAGGAAGGAAGGAAGGAAGGAAGGGAGGAAGGAGGAAAGGAAAGAGGGAGGGAGGGAAGGAAGGAGGGAAGGAAGGAAGGAAGAAAGGAAAGAGGGAGGGAGGGAAGGAAGGAAGGAGGGAGGGAGGGAAGGAAGGAAGGAGGGAAGGAAAGAAGGAAGAAAGGAAAGAGGGAGGGAGGGAGGGAAGGAGGGAAGGAAGGAGGGAGGGAGGGAAGGAAGGAAGGAGGGAAGGAGGGAAGGGAGGAAGGAAGGAAGGAGGGAGGGAGGGAAGGAAGGAGGAAAGGAAGGAAGGAAGGAAAGAAGGAAGGAAGGAAGGAAGGAAAGAAGGAAGGAAGGGAGGAAGGAGGAAAGGAAGGAAGGAAGGAAAGAGGGAGGGAGGGAAGGAAGGAAGAAAGGAAAGAGGGAGGGAGGGAAGGAAGGAGGGAAGGAAGGAAGGTAGGAAAGAAGGAAGGTAGGAAAGAAGGAGGGAGAGAGGGAAGGAAGGAAGGAAGGAAGGGAGGAAGGAAGGAAGGAGGGAGGGAAGGAAGGAAGGAGGAAAGGAAGGAAGAAAGGAAAGAGGGAGGGAGGGAAGGAAGGAGGGAAGGAAGGAAGGTAGGAAAGAAGGAAGGAAGGAGGGAGAGAGGGAAGGAAGGAAGTTATTGAAGTGGGTTTGGGTTTTTTGTTTTGTTATTGATGTTTTTGGCATGCATAGAAGAAAACACAAGCTTACAGACCAGCAAGATAGCTTTGCAAATTACTTGTAGAATTTGTTATTACATTTAAGTTATATCCTTTGAAAGAAAAACAAGATGAATGTGATAGAAAAGTCAGTTTTATATACCGTCTTCTTTTTCTGTTCCTTTTGATATAAGAAAATGTTCATTCTATTTTCTTAATTTCAATTTTTTAAAAAAACAATTTAAAAATTACTTAGTCCAACCCTTCAATTTTATAGATTTAGAATAAACTATATATAGATATAGAATAAACTGGAGCTCAGAAAAATTAAAGGATTTCCCTAAGGTCACACAGCTCCTCAGTAGAGCTGGGTTTCAAACTTGAGTCTTCTGATCCTACTCTTTGCACTCTGACACACTGCCTTACTTGAGGATGGAGAGCATTCCAAGATGTTTCAAATGGCAGGTATTGTGTAGAGAAAACATCCAGGTATATGTCTGAATGCCTCAGGTTTTCCCCCAGGCTCTTGGTGTCTGGGGAGTGGTGGCTGTCTCCTCGCAGAATGCCTTGCACAAGGAAGCAAGGTCCCCAGCAGTTCTGGGAGAGGCAAGGTAGAACCATAGATCTCTCTCAGCACTGTCTCCCTTTCCTTCTAGCCTGGCCTCTGGGCCCAACTGAAAAGGAGATGTTTGGGAGGAGGGAGAAGGAACTCCAGAGTATTCAGACCCACATCTCCATCCTTTGGTGAAAATAATTTTTAGTGTTTTAAGATATTAATGTTCTTTTGACTGGTCCGTTTCCCCAGTAACACTTCCTGAGTAAACATACTTATCTGGGGCTGATTGATTCTGGCAATTGTGCTCTTATATCCAAACTAGGACATTCTGAGTCACATAATCAAGGGAAGCAATGTGTGTGTTGTGGGGCCTGGGGGGGGGGGTGCTGTTTATTTTTTTTCAAGTTTCCTTTTGTGCTCAACTCCAGTGAAATATCTGAAATACAAATAATGATGTATTCAGAGTGAATTTGCTTTCCTTGGGCCCAGGGTAAAAATAAAATAAAACAAAATACCAGACCTTGTCCTGCCTTCATTTTCTGGTGCCAGCTCACTTTGCTCATTCTGTTTACCTCCAAAATTTGAATGGGAGTAAAATTTAAAGGAATTACTGCAATTCTCCAGTACATTTGCAAATCAATTAAAATGAGGAGAATTATACTCCTCTTTGCTTTTTTTAAAATTTTTTTTGCAGGAAGTCAATCTTCCCTTAGCTCCCTCAAAGCACTGCCATTCCCAGCTGCCTGGGAAACAAACAGCAGCTGTCACACTTGAAAATAAACCTATCACGTCGGCACTCACCTCTGGCCACAGTAATGTAGCCCGTAGACCAGGCACTGAACTTTAGCACTGCAAGGGGCTCAGAGGCCATTGAACAAGAAACCCTCCCCAACGTAAACATTACTACTCCCTGAAGGCAAGGGCTGCCTCACTTTTGTATTTGTATTCCAGCATCTAGCCCATGTTTAGTACATCAGTAGTATTGTTCCTCTCCTCCCCCAGCCCCGCTTCTCCACCCTCACCCTCAGCCCCCAGCAAAATGTTGTTCAGTTGTTTCAGACTCTATGTGACCCATTTGGGGTTTTCTTGGCAGAGATACTGGAGTAGCTTTTGCCATTTCCTTCTCCAGCTCATTTTACAGATGAGGAAACTGAGTCAAAAAGGGTTGGAGTGACTTGCCCAGGGTCACAATGCTATTAAGTGCCTGAGGCTGGATTTGAACTCAGAAAGATGAGACTTCCTGACTCCACTATGGTGCCACCTAACAGCCCTCCCCATAAAAGGAACTTGGATTTATTTTGTATGTGCATGCATGTGTGCCTGAGTGTGTACATGTTGTTTCCTTTGAGACAATGTAAGATCCTCAAGGTCAGAGCCTAATTCTTTTTATCCCCAATATCCCCAGCACCTAGCACAAAGTCTGGCACTTAGTAGGTGATTGCTAAATGCTTGCTGGCTGATTGACTTATGCACAGCGCTTCGGTGGGGGATGATTAATAAACCTTGGGCAAGTCACCTAATTGCATTAAGCCTCACTTTTCTCATCTGTAAAATTAAGGAACAGGACTACATGACATCTAGATCTATGATTCTATAAACAAATGTTTGTTGATTTATTGATTGACAAATAGTGCAGGGACTATCATATAATTGACAATAAATGATTGATTGATCGATGGGGGGCCATCAGAGACTTGACTTGAAGCTGGGAAGTAAGAAGGAATCTGTCAAATCCTGGGGCAGCTCATTCCACTTTGGGCTAGCTCAAATTGTTACCAAGTTTTTCTTTACCTTAAATCTCAATTTGTCTCTTTGTTACTTCAACCCTTTGCCCCCTCCTAGTTTTGCCAAGTGAAACATCTAATCCCTCTTCCATATGACAGCCCTTGAAACACTCAAGCCCAAGCCTTCTCTTCTGTCATCTTCTCTTCCTGTGACTAATACTCATATGGCACAGTGTCAAGGCTCTTCACTATCCTCGTTCCATCCCTTTGGACGTTTTCCAGTTTATCAATGTCCTCCCTAAAATGTGATGCCCAAAACAGAACACAAGGCTCTAGGTGGGGTCTGACCAGGGTTCATGGCATTCCTCCTTGTTCTGGGTCACTGTGTCCCTCTTTGTGGTTTTTGTCCGACGCCTTGATCCTAATACTGATTGTCACAGAAGCTTTAACCTGCCCTATTTCCAACCTGAGCCAATTCAGCCCTCTTTAGACAGACTGGTGGCCCTCCCCTCACCCAGGCTGACCGTATTGGTCCTGGACTTACGGCTGATATCCAATCAGCTGAAGACAGCTCAGAACTCTTAAGCTTAGACTCTCCAGATTCAAAGACCATACTACCTCCTTCTTAATGCAGTCTAAGATCTGTCTGTCCTCTCACATTAAGGGCCCCATAGCTCTCCGCTGAGAAGAACTGGCCTGGGGCTTCCTGGCTACCTTTCCTTCACTATCACAGAGAACTGTCCCATTCAGTCTTTCAGAATCTCCACTTAGAACTGGAAGCCAAAGCCCCAACATTAATGAATATAAAAACAGACCCATCTCAGTCATCTTCCAAGCTATTGAGCAATATCCTTCCCATTCTCTACTCTGCACTCCATGGCAACACTCTGAGAGGAGCCAAGCAGAGGTTATCGTCCCTCTTTTACCATCAAGGAAATGGGCCCGAACAGGTTCAAGTGACCAATTCGAGGTCACATGATGCTGGAATCAAGACATCAACCCAAGGCCTCTAACTCTAGACCATCTCCTTTTCCACTCCACCAAGCTCCCCTCCTTATCACTAGGACATCATCTCTCTCATGCCCTTACCACTCCAGCACTGGGGATCTTTAAACAGAAGCTGGTCTGACACTTATTACAGATATCTTAGGAGGAATTCCTACTCAGGTCCTAGTAAGACTGGGAGAGACCTGAGATCACTTCCACCCCGGAGACTCTGTGATTCTGTAAAAGAAGAAAAAAGCAAACTCTCTACAGACTGAGAAAACAAGTGGATTGAGGAGCCTAGACTCAGACCCTTAGTAACCATGTGACCACCCTCAAGCCTCCATTTTTCTGGGCTTCCATTTCCTCATCTGTAAATGAGAAATAACCATATTTGTATGACTTACCTCAGGGGTTGTTATGAAGGAAGAACTTCGTAAAACTTAAAACAGACTAGAGAAATAGGAGTCAGTTACGATGCAGACCTGTGCACATGGGCTCCAGTTATGGCCATCTCTGGCCAACCCCCTGAGGCACAGTAGGATACAATGGTAAGGATGTTGAATTAGTCTGGAGTCAAAGGACCTAGGTTCCGATCTGACCTCAGACATTTAGGAGTTATGTATCTGTGGGGAAGTGATCTAACCTAGGCGCTGGGCCTAGAGTCAGGAAGACTTGACTTCAAATCAGGACTGAGACACTTACTTGCTGCATAGCCTTGGGCAAGTCACTTAACCTCTGCCTCAGTTTCCTCCTCTGTAAAATGATGTACCCGCCTCCCAGGGTACTATGATGATCAAATGATATTATCTTCAAGAGGTGCTTAGCACAGTATCTGGCACATAATAAGCACTACATAAATGTTAGTTATTATTTTTCACCTTTGCCTAAGAAGTTTTGTGATTTAAAACATTAAGCTGGACAGAGTCAAAATGGCTCTAAATTGGTACTATTACTGTCGACTCTACAACCACTCCAGCTACAATTCCATGAAGCATGTGCAACCACAGACGGTTAAAGAGTGAGTCCTGCCCCGCCTTCCTCACCAGCCCATCAACCCAGACACTCATAATGCCATTCATCAGATATTCCAGAAAAACTATTTATAAGGTGATAGCTCACCTCACTCCTATACTGTTCCAAGTCCCTCCACACACCACAAACATCCATACCTTCATTTTCACAAAGTGTTTTCAACACCATTCTAAAGCTAATAACTGGAAATTAGAATACACTGAAAAGCTCACTATCTCTCCTCAATAATACATATTCCAAGAAAAACTGGAATAGTGCCCTTTTTGCAACAGCCTGTATCAAAGAATAAACCATAATGAATAAATCCTTGATCATAAATCAGAACTCTGTTTTAGTACATTTTTGAGTGAAAAAAGGCCCTTCAAAAAAGACCTTGATAATGAAATGTGTTGTCATGAAATAGATCATTTTAAAGATATTTTTGTTGTCTTACACTAAAGTTTAAATAATTTTTAACATTATTTGTTGCATTGGCAACGCAAATAAATTAGAGAATGGAATATTGCCTTTACATAGTGTTCTGTTTTTTGAAACTTCAGATACACCAATTTTCAAAATTAAAATATTAATTACTGTGTTAAATATAAGAAATATATCAAAACTATAATTTAAGAAAATGAAATCAAGTGGAACTTATGTTTCAATTGTCGATACAAACTTCTAATAGTATTTTCATATTAACAACCTTATTTTTTGCACTGTGGTTTTAAGCCAATTCAAAATGTACAAAGTTAAAATATTCTTTCTATACATAATCTACATACAAACTCTTCAGTCTCTAAGGTAATGTTATGTAACGGAAGACACCATCCCACACAATCTAATGAGCTAACTAACGTGCACTTTGATGGCAACCATCAATCTACCCCTTCTTTCGACTGGAGAGTTTTTAAGTTTGTTTATTACAGTTACAATCATAGCATTAATGATTCTGATATATTTAAAAGAAATTGAAAGAAATATTTTGTAAATCACTAAGAATTTAGGTAAAACACTTAGAATTTTTAATCACCTGATGCAAGGACATATTAGAAATTCTAAGAAGCAAACACAAGACATCAAAAGCAGTGAACATAGAGAGTACAATATCAATATTTAAAGATTAGTATTCTCATGCTGCAATATTACATATGACATCCTATGTCCTTGCTCAGTATCTTTGCACAGGCTGCCTGTCCCCCGTGCCCGGAATTCCCTCCCTCCTTACTGCCACTTCTTAAACCATTAGTACCCTTTGAACCTCAGCTCAAGGGCCACTTCTTTCAAGAAGCCTTTCCAGACAGCCTGGTTGTTAACCCCATTCCAATCCACTGTGTATTTATTTTGCATATAATCTGTATTTATTTATTCATCTGTGAACAGAGTGTGTGTGTGTGTGTGTGTGTGTGTGTGTGTGTGTGTGTAGTCTCCCACTAGTACCATATAAACTCTTGAGGAGAGGGAACTTTTTAAATGATATTTCCAGTGGCTAACACATTGGTAGTTGTTCAGTCATTTCAGTTGTGTCCGACTCTTCGTAGCCCCATTTGGGGTTTTCTTAGCAAATCTTCTGGAGAGGTTTAACATTTTCCTCTCCAGCTCATTTCACAGATGAGGTAAATGAAGCAAGATGTGTGACTTGCCCAGAGTCACACAGTTAGTAAGTGTCCGAGGCCAGCTGGGCCATCTCTAGTCATCCTAATCGATAGCCAGCCACTAGACCTTGATGGCTCTGGAGGAGAAAGTGAGGCTGGTGACTTTGCACAGTCCTCCCTCACTGTAATCCAATTCATTTGCAAGTCAGGGCATCATCTTCCTGATGTTATGGTCCTCTCTGAGAATGAAGGGTAAACCACAACCGCAACCTGTCTGAGGCCAAATTTGAACTCAGCTTCCTGATTCCTGGCCAAGCATTCTATCTATCCACCGTACCACCTAACTGCCCTAATACATAATAGGCTCTTCATGCATGGTTATTGTCTAGATGCTGATACTACAAAGATAAGGATACAATCCTTGCCCTCATGGTGCTTACAAGGCATGACAGACACAAATAACTCTAAAGCCGGGTAGATTATGACAAGTATGTGGTCCAGACACAAAGACCTCACACACGAAAAAAAGTATATGGGAAAGAACATACAGGTAGAAGGGTCAAGAAAGGAGGGGCATCTAAGATGGACCTTGAGGGAAAAGAAGGCTTTTGACCAGCTTGAGAGGAAGAGAAAATGTATTCCAAGCTTGGGAGAAAGGGTGTACAAATACAAGAGATCGGAGATAGTGGAGTTTGGAGAATAGCTCCTCGTCCTGGCTGGCTGGAATATAATTAAATGAAACTAGTTATTCAAACAAGACGTAACGGTAGCAATATAGAATTTCAAATCAAGTATGGAATGAAATAATGCCTCTGAAGAAACCATATCAAAAGCAATAAGAATTATGAGAGACGGTGTGGCATAGTAAATAGAGGGCTAACCTTGCAGTCGAGAAGACCCGGAGCATCAAGAGCTGCTTCTGACACACCCAGGTTGTGTGACCCTGACCAAGTTAAAACCTCCCAGGGGTCGGGATAGCTCTCCGAGTTTATAAATTGCAGAGAAGATGCAGACCTGCCTTGGCACAGGGAAATTCCTTACCTTGAAGCTCCCTACACCAATGAACTTACAGGTTCAGTCTCTATCCTAAAAGAGCTTACTCTGATTAATATAAAAACATTCATTGACTGGTGACCTATCATTGATTGTTATCCTGTGTATCTTTCAATAAATTAGCTAAAAACATTCACACGCTTGGCTAACTACATAAATCAAATTGGCTGAATAATTAATTATTAAAATAAATTATTATTTGTGTTTGTCCTGTCTGCCAGGATATATGCTGGGGTTTTTAAAAAATTAATAAAGTATATTTAATCATACTGTTCTCAGTTAAAAATTAATATTTTAGTGAGAGCAAAAAGAGTTTTATACTATTAATAAACTATTTTAAAATTGTTTACCTTTGTCTCCTTTTTAATGTCTACTTTTTGTACATACTTCATAATGTAACATATTAGTAAAGTTGTGCAATTTTTTTTTTACTGACGGGTCCAACCTGAATATAGTTTGGAGAACTCTGGCCTAGGGCACTGAGAGCTGAAGTGCCTTTCCCGGGTCGGGGGCAGTTGTCATGAGGCAGAAGACCAGCCTCTATACCAGGCTTTCTCTCAACAGCTCCTTACACTGAGCTGCAATCGGGCTCATTGTAGAGTTATACCCGCTGCTTCTAGGACGATCTCCCCTTACACCATCCCAAACAACACAAAACCAAAGCAATGTGTTTTTAAATCCAAATCTACTATTTCCAAAATTTCAAAGAAAGTGATTGAGATGTCTAGTCTAGATGGTACAATGGAGAGAGCACTGGACTTGGAGCTGGGAAGATCTGAGTTTGGACCCCACCTCAGATATTTATTTGCTGGTTGTGTGACCCTGGGTAAGTCACTTAACCTTTGTCATCTTGTTTTCTCATCTGTAAAAACAGGAGCAATAATAAGCACCTACCTCTCCCACCACCATCACCGCCTCAGTCTGGTCTAGCCAAGCCCAAGGGTTCTGAAGTATCAAGAGGTTTCCTCTCCTTACTTCTTTTTTTTGTTTGTTTTGTTTGTTTGTTTTTGTTTTGGGGGGGGCAGGGCAATTGGGGTTAAGTGACTTGCCCAAGGTCACACAGCTAGTACATGTGTCAAGTGTCTGAGGCCACATTTGAACTCAGGTCCTCCTGACTCCAGGGCCGGTGCTCTACTCACTGTGCCACCTAGCTGCCCCAGTCTCCTTACTTCTTAATGGCTTTTTTGTGCTTGTGATGGGCAGGGTCCATCAGAGCGTGGAGTTCCATGTTCATGAGGCCACACTTGCCCAGGTCTAAAGGTGATACTGTCTATGATGCTCTTCTGACACCAGGCATGGTACTCATTCTTTCCTCTGGGTCATGCTAGGTGTTGAAGTGGATAGAGTGCTGCATTTGGAGACAGGGAACTCTGAGTTAGAATCCTGTCTTAGATACTTACTCACCAGCTCTGTGATCCTGGGAAAGTATCAGTATCATCGTCTGTAAGATGAGGGGGCTGGAATTAATGGCCTGTAAGTTCCCTTTTAGCTCCAAATCGATGATCCCATCACAAAGGCTTAGGTTCTAAGGAGGTCTCCTCCCTCTAAGGAAGGAGATTCAGGAGGGGAAAGGTTCAATGACATCTGCTGAGAGTGCAAAGCCTCCATCGAAAGCCTCCTCCAATGCTTCAGCTCACCACAGACAAGACCCCAGGCTCTCTCAGGCTCTGCCGGCCAAGTGCAAGCTGGGGCAGGTCCTCAGAGCCAGAAGGGCTTTGAGGAAAGGCCAGGTCTATCGATGCAGATATCAGCCTCGCCGAGCTCAGGGAGGCCCATCACCAGAAGCCTGCCCACCAGATGGTCGCACTCACATCTGAAGGTTCTGGCCGTTCCCGTGCATTAGAGTTCGAGGGCTGGCTCCGACATCAGAGATTAATTCACTAAGTCACTCATATCCTAGAATTATCTCCTCAAGAACAACTGCTGACCGCAGGTGGGAGAAGGGGTCCCTTTGGAGCACAGCCAAAAAGAGCCTCGTATTTGGACTAAGCACAGCAGACCTGACCTGAAGTCTCAGTTGCTGTGTGACCTTGGGTAAGTCCTCCTCTGTCTGAATCTTAGCTTCCTCCTCTGTAAAATGGTGATGCTCATACTTGCCCTGACCATTCTGCAGATTCTCTAGCTGAAAGAGGCCTCAGAGAGCGGTAGTACAACCCCTACCTACGCAAGAATCAACCCCCTCCTCTAGATCTCTAAAAAGTAACTCTTGAGCTGAACAGGGTGTTGTAGGAAAAGTGCTTTAGATATTGTTGTCATTCAGTCATTTTTCAGTCATGTCCAACTCTTCATGATCCCATTTGGGGTTTTCTTCACAAAGATCCTGGAGTTTTTTTGCCATTTCCTTTTCCAGTTCATTTTGCAGATGAGGAAACTGAGGCAAACAGGGTGAAGTGACTTGCTCAAGGTCACACAGCAAGTGTCTGAGACTGGATTTGAACTCTTTTCTTTGTGGCTGCAAGAGGCCAGGAAAATTTATGGCTAGGTCTAAGAGCAAAGGCCGGGAGAGCCTCCCACCTGGCCCTGGTAGCAAAGAGCACACAGCTGCCTCTTCTTTGTGATTGTTCTTTCCCAATCTTAAGCATGTGAGAAACTGGTACTAATTTATAAAGTGGAAGTGTCCAGACAGCTTTATGATTTGGGGAGATCTAAAGATACAAGCAGAGGTCCCACTGGTTGTCAAAGTTGACGGTAGTAATGGTGGTCTCTGATGCAGCAGTGGCCAATGAAAAGAAGGTTTGGGAGGAAAGATAATGAGTCTTATTTTATCTTTTGAGGGGGGAAGGCAGGGTAATTGGGGTTAAGTGACTTGCCCAAGGTCACACAGCTAGTAAGTGTGTCAAGTGTCTGAGGTGAGATTTATCTTTATTAAGCATAAAGACCCTTTAAACACAAATTAAGCCTGGAGTCAGGAAGACCTGAGTTCAATCTGACCTCAGTAACTTACTAGCCTTGTGTCCCTGAGCAAGTCACTTAACCTCTGTTTGTCTCATTTTCCTCAATTATAACATGAGGGTAATAAGAGCACCTGCCTCCCAGACTTCTTGTGAGGATCCAATGAGATAATTGTAAAGTGTTTAGCACAGCACCTGGTATGCAGAAGGTACTAGGTAAACGCTAGCTATCATTATTTCAATATTATGTTTATTACTACCTGATGAAAGGTAGCTTTAAGAAATGGAACTCCTTGTTGTGAACTCATGCAACTATTCTGTAAAGCAATTTGGGGCTATAAAACCATGCCTACCCTTTGACCCAGCAATACCACTACTAGGTCTGTACCCCAAAAGAGATAAAAAGCAAAAAGGAAAAGAAGCTATATACACAAAAATATTTATAGGAACTCTTTTCTGGGGGTAAGGAATTGGAAGTTGAGGGGATGCCCATCAATTGAGGAATGGTTGAACAAACTGTGGTATGTGATTATGATGGAATAGTATTGTGCTATAAGAAATGATGAGCAGGATGCTCTCAGAGAAACCTGGAAAGACTTACATGAACTGATTCAAAGTGAAATGTGCTGTGCACAAAGTAAGGACAATATTGTAGGATGATCAGCTGTGAATGACTTAGTTATTCTCAGCAATACAATGACCCAAGACAACTCTGAAGGACTTATGATGAAAAATGTTATACATCCCCAGAGAAAGAACTGATGGTGCCTAAAGACAGATTGAAGCATAAAGAAACCCAAAACTCCTTGTGACCCCTAGAAATGGCAGCTATGGACTTGACAGCATCACACACCCTTAGAGCTCAGCTGGGTTTCTCATCTATCAGAGAATTACACCTAAGGAGACTTGGTGAGGACTTCTTCAATGGAGAAAATGACTCCCAGTGCCAGAAGCTCCAAGGTACACCTTTGCCGTATGTGTTCTCGGCATTCATACTCCACTACCACATACTTTAAGTATGATCCCACTCTCCCCAAGGAACCCAATGTATGCAAAGGGATAACCTGTAATCCTAGTTTGAGGATAATGTTTTATACCAAATTTCTTATTATAATGCTTCAACAAGTTTTCTAAGTCAATATGTGGCTGGTGGGGATCCTTATGCATAGTTTAGTGGCCCTGTTTCTGTTTGAATTTGCTACCACTGAGCTGTACAATTCCTAAGGACTCCATGAAGGGGAGAAAAGGACTTCCAGTGACTAGGTGCCAGGAATTACCCCCTTGCTTTATACCTTCACCAGTCTTGAATTCATTCTCCCATGGATTTTGTATGTACTTGTGAAAGAATGTCATTGACTTATGGGGGGTGTTTATACCAACTGTTCTTATTATATCACTTAATAACTACCTCAAACTAAAAACTGATTAAACCTGTCTGACTGATATTAACTGATAATCATGAGTGGAAGCACAATGGTGGGGGCTTATGAGCTATAGAATTAGAAAACCACCCAAAGCCTTTCAGAGCCCTTTATAAGCTTGAAGGAAGTAGCAGCTAGGGACCCAGCGTGCTAGCCCAAGCATAGGTTGGAAAATTAGCCCTAGGGTATGTGCTATACTTATAGTCTTCAGTGCCCCTATAGTGTCTCCCCTACTAGACTCTAAGCTCCTTGAGGGCAAGGACTACATCCTAGTCCTCTTCAGCTCTCCTTCCTTATCATGCCCTAGCACAGAGTCCTGTTGCACAAAGTGATCGGTAAATATGCTTTGAATTTGTTTTTGAATGTTGTTTACTCCCAAAGTTATTTATTTTAGTGGAGTTTTGAAATGTGTGACAAGATGGCTGCCTTGTTGTTTCCCTGAACATATGCTGACTAATGGTGTGGGGATAACGATATGAGGAACAAGACGCAGATTTTTTTAAAAATCAGCCATGAATAATCCACTTAGCTATAATTGAGAGGTGCCTTATCTGAGAGCAGGGCAGATTTTGGGATCCCATGTAAGAAGTTATAGTGGAAAATCACTGACCGGGAGGGAATTTAGGATGGCAAGAGCACTGGAGAGTAGGCCATATGAACATCCCTTTAAATAACTGGGGATGTTTGTCCTAAAGAGGAGAGCACTGTGGGGTTGTAAAAGAGAGGGCACGGAAACTGCTTTCAAGTCTTTGAAGGGCTGTCACAGAAAGAAGGATTAGACTTGTTCTGCTCGGCCCCAGAGGGCAGAACTTGCAGCAGCCACCAGTGCAACTGCACAGGAAGATTTAGGTTTGACATTAGGAAAACTTCTTAGCAATCTGAGCTATCCAAAAGGGAAATAGGCTGTCACTGGCAGTAGTGAATTACCCCATCTGCCCGGAGGTTTGAAAGCTGAGGCCAAATGACCGATTACTGGAGATGTTGAGACCAGTTTCTTGGTCAGGTGCTGACTGACTGGATTCTGAGGTCCCTTCTAGCTCTTACATTGCATAATTTTGCACTGAAACTATCTCTATGCAGATGGGTCTCAATTGTATTTATCCAGCCCTAACTTCTCTCCTGACCTCTGATCTCACATCTTCAACTACCCACTGGATATCTCAAACTGGATGTCCTGTAAACATTTTAAACTCAACAGGTTTAAAATAGAACTCATTATCTCTTCCCCAAACCCTCTCCTCTTCCAATATTCAAGTCTCCCCCCTCCCTAATTCATCCTTCATTCAGCCATGAAAGTGATCTTCCTAAAATCTAGATCTGACCATCTCACCCCACCGTTTTATTCAACAAATCCCAGTCATTCCCTATTACCCCTAGAAACAAATATTACATCCTCTGTTTGGCTTTTAAAAAAACAACCTTCATCTCCTGGCCTCTTCCTACCTTTCCAGCCTCGGCCTTCTTGTCCCCTTGTTGGGAAGACCCTCTGCCCCAACTCCAAGTCTTTTCACTGGATGTCCCACTTGCCTGCAATGCTCTTTTACCTCTACCTCCTGGATTTCCTGGCTTCCTTCAACATTTAGTTCAAATCCCACCTTCTGGAACATGACTTTCCCAATTCTCTCTAACACCTGTCCCCATTGCTAGCACCTTCCCTTGAAATTACCTCCAGTTTACACTGGGAGTATCTTGTATGTACATAGTCTTTTGCATGTTGTCTCTCCTGTTAGAAAAGTAAGCTCCTTCAGGGCAGGGATTGAATTTTTGCCTTTCTTTGTATACTAACATCATACCACAGTGCCTAGCATGCAGGAAATGTTAATGAATGCTTGATGATGATATCGACAGAGATGCCAATGACTACAATGATGCCTGTGGTGTGCCAGGCATTGTGATAGATGCTGGAGATATAGAAACAAAAGTCAAAACAGCACCTACCCTTGAAGAACTTAGAGTCTAGGCAGAGGAGAAAACTTGAACATATATAGGTATATACAAAATATACAGGGCGATTTGGAGGAAGAAGCATTTACAGCTGGTGGGGATGAGGAAAGTCTATTGCCCCACCTGGCAGCCAGCTGATACTTGGCTGCAGAAACCAACACTTCCTAGGCTAATGACCTTCCAAGTCCAAAGTACAAACAGAGCATAGGTGGATTCCAGAGTGTGAGAAGAAGATCCTAAAGCCTCATATACAGACACCATGTCCGGCCTTCTGGGCTATGCTAACAAGAGTGCCAGAGCCAACAGATGGCGGAGAAGAATTATCGCCACCATAAACAGCCAACTTCCCTTCTCCATCCCTTTGACAAATCACTTCTCTCCCTCCCTGCCCCCTATCCATCCACCACTGCCAGGCCAGCAGCTGAGGTGTTTACTCAGCACCCATGGTGTGCAGAGCTCTGGACTCTGTGCACTTGGACCAACTGTGAGAACTTATAAATCATCATTCAAAGCCGGCAGATTGCTCTATGTGGCAATAGATATTTGGCATGTATGTGTACCCTGGGACTCACCAGTCCTCTCTCCCTGCATATGTACACTAACACTTCTTTGGTTTGTAGCTGTGGTGGTTTGAACCACCTGTTTGAACCACCTGCAGCCCAAATCCACATGTGGATTCCCTCCATGCCAATGAATATTAATAATATCAAACATTTCTATAGCACCATAAAGTTTGAAAAGCACTGTACAAATATTATTTCATCCTTACTACAACCCTGGGAAGTGGGTAACATTATTATCTTCATTTTACAGTTGAGAAAACTGAAGTAGATCGTGGTTAGGTGACTTGCCCTGGGTTTTATAGCTGGTGAGTGTTTTAAGGCAGAATTTGAACTCTGGTCTTCTGGATTCCAAGTCCTTCACTCTATCACTTGGTTGCCTTGAATGAATAATGCTAATTTTTCTTCCTTAAGGGCATCCCCTCTTTACCATCAACTAGTGTGTGCTTGGGCTATGCACACTTAACAGCTCTGCCATTGATTCACTGTGTTATTTGGAACAAGTCACATTACTTCTTCGGTTTTCCATTTCTTCATTTGTAAAATTTCTAAACCTTCTCTAGCCCTAATTTGATATGATTCTATGATATTATCTCTTTAGAGTTCAGCAACACATTTCACAATGTCAGTCATGATCTACTTGTGACTTCATTGGAAAGATGGGAGCTAAACAGTTGTGCGGTTAAGTGGCTTTATAACTAGTTGGATATCCGTACCATTAATCTGTATTGATTTATTGACCAATGCCAACCTGAAGGGGTCTCTAGTAATGTGCCATAGATATCTACCTCTGCCCCCTTGCCAGATTATCATTGTTTTAGATGAAGAGAAAGAAAATACTTATGATTTTCAAACAACACAAAGGGAAGGGGGAACTCACATGATGGATGACAGAAAAAAAGATTCAAAAAGATCTTGACAAGTTGATCTGAAACAGTGTGATAAAACTTGGTAGGGACAAATCCAACTATTCATATCTCTTGGAAGGACACTGGATGGACCGTGGGCTGGGTGCAGTGCTGAAGATCCGTCTTGATAGAACTGAGGGAATTGTGCAATGCTTTTAATTCCCTCAAGTAAAAGCCTATTTTATGAACAGCAACATTCTTCCAATGATGTTGCGTAGCTTACACAAAGTCTCGCAGTAAGAATCAAAGGGTTTATGATAGCACAGTGGATAGAATACTAGGCCTAGAGTTAAGAAGACTTGTGTTTAATTCTGACCTTAGACAATTTACTAGCTGTGTGACATTGGGCAAGTCACTTGACCTCCGTCTACCTCAGTTTTCTCAACTGTAAAATGGGGATCATAATAACACCTATCTCCCAGGTTGTTGTGAAGACTAAGCAAGATAATATTTGTAAAGCACTTAGCATAGTGCCTGGCACACAGTACGCACTATGTAAATGCTAGCTGTTACTGTTATTGTTATAGGGAAGATGGGGTTAGGGAGAGAACACTCAAAAACTATGGTAGCATCACTTCATACATGTTAAATGGTCAAGGAATACATAAATATTACCAGAACTATTATTAATATCTGTGGCCTTAGGTTGCTGCTCAACTTTGGCCCTGTTTGCCATGGGCATGAGGTGCAAAGTTGGAAGATAAAGCCCAGAGCTATAGGGCAGAGGGTGGTCTCAATGGGCTGAAACTCTCACATTTGGGGATCCAGGGTTGAGACTGTGGCAACAGGGTGGGGTGAAGTGGAGTGTGTGGGTAGAGACTAGCTCTCCTCCAAAATACCTGACGTTTGCTTGTGGCAATAGATGGTAGAAGGATTATAGCTTGTGAGTGAATGTGAAGTGGTACACTTTTCTGTGTTTCTTGCTGTTTCTTCCAGGTAAAATTTCACATAAGCAAATTCAAAATTCTCATTATGCTCAAATTGTTCCCTAATATATTCATCCCATTAGAACATTTTCCAGAAACTTTATATTTTAAAAGCAAGAGTTTTAAAAAGACTGACTGTATGGTGTAGGACAAGTGCCATAAAGGGTAGGTACCGTCGGAGAGATGGATGACTGTAAAACAAAGCAGCACAGGGATGAGATGAGAATGAGGGATAGTCAGTGGGCAGTTCAGGTAATCTTTGGGCACAGGCATTGTCAAGAGATTTTAAAGAAGGCCCCAAAATATTGGGTGGACCTCCTGTGGGAAATTTATGGGACAATGTGGGTGAAAACCGTACAAGCTAGAAAGGCATGGGTGAGTTATAATGAGAATCACTAGAAATTGATGAGACCATGAGGACCTCAAAACACTGAAGATTAAATCTAATCAAGACCTTCTCTGATGCCTGGTCATGGTATGGAAGTGTCTTTAAATTCTCAAAAGTTATATTAGTGGAATACAAGTGTTGGTCAGTCCTGGGAGATCAGTTGGTTAGTCGTCCTTCATTCTCAGAGAAGACCAAAATGACATCACTATATTAGAGTTAAATTTCAATGTGTCCAACTGTGGCTGATCAGACCAATATGAACTTAGAGTGCTCTACCAAACATCAGGCACAAATAGTCCATGTGAACATTTGGGGTGGGTTCTCTAAATTTGCACATCTTGTGTTTCTTTTGAGCTACTTCAATTCTGCTTTGCTCATAGAACACAGCACCTTCTCTGATTCTGGCATGCCATGCCTGACAGTCCTATGCCAGTGTCTCCCATGTCATACAATCAATTCCAAAATTCTTAAGAGAGACCTGAAGTGTATCCTTGTATCACTTTTTCCGACCACCATGTGAGCACTTGCCTTATGTGAGTCCTCCATAAAATAATCTTTTTGGCAAGCATACATTTGGCATTTGAACAACATGGTCAGTCCATCAGAGTCCTAGGAGGAAGAAGAAGGGAAAGGAATAAGTATTTATATAGGCCTATGTGCCAAGCCCTGTGCTAAGAACTTTGTTTTTTACAAATATCCTGCAAATACCAAGCTGGAAAGGGTTTGAAATACATGGGAACGTGGGGATAGACTACTATGTGTGAGGACTAACCTGGTTAGATTTGGAGAGACCTACCACTAGAATTTTGGCCACTGCAGCTCTCTAAAACTACCTACTAAGTTAGTATGCTAGAGGGGTTGCCATTGTGTTAGTAGAGGAGGGGCCCCCACTAGTGAAATTATAGCTCCTCAAAGTATTGAAGTAAACATAAAGGCCTTAGTTTAGATACAAAAAATCAATTCCCAAGTAAAGGATGGAGGAAATCTTCCCAAATATAGCTGTTGATGTGAAAATTGTTTGAGAGTTTCAGTGAACTGAAAGCTCAATATAGACCAATTGTATAACATGGCTATTTAAAATAAAACCCCCAAGGAGACAATTTTAGAAAAACCTAGGAAGACTTGTATGAACTGATGAAAAGTGAAGTGACCAAAACCAGGGGAACAATTTATAACAGCAATTATTGTAATGATGGTCTAATTTGAAAGACTTAGTAACTCTGATCAACACAATGATCAGCCATAATTCCAAGAGACTCATGATAGAACATGGTATCCACCTCCAGATAGAAAGTCGATTGGCTCAGAGTACACATTGAGGCATGTTTTTTTTTTCCTGTTTCCTTCCCTTTTTTTGCCTTCTTTTTCTTGGAACATGGCTAATATGGAAATTTGTTTTGTATATCTATGTATATTTTTAATGTGTTTTCATTTTCTTTCCTTCTCAAAGGTGTGGGAGGAGAGAGGGAAGGGAGTTTGGAGCTGAAAATAAAATTTAAAAGAAAAGGGGGAAGAGCCAAGATGGCAGCTGGAAAGCAGGGACTTGCTTAAGCTCCCCCACAAATCCCTCCAAACACCTGTAAAAAATGGATCTGAACAAATTCTAGAGCTGGAGAACCCACAAAATAGCAGAGGGAAACAGATCTCCAGCCCAGGAGAGCCTGGATAGTCACTGGGAAGGGTCTATTGCACAGTGCTGAGAGTGAAGGGCAGCCCAGCATGGGCCATGCTGGGACAGACCAGACCCGGAGTCAGCCAGCCGGAAGAGGCCTTGGGGCCATGAAACAATGAGCTGTGGCAGTTACCAGATTTCTCAACCCACAAAGGCCAAAGAGCAGGTTAGGGAGAAACTGTGGGATCGAGTTCAGGGTGGTCTGGCCACCAGCTCTGGGGGTGTGGGAGGTCATGCAGCGGTGGTGGTAGCAGCAGCAGGAAGTTCCTGAGGCTGCCTCCAGAGTGCTAGTGTCAGCAACTTCCCAAGTCCCTGGCTCACACAGTGGGAGGAATCTAACAGCAGATCAGAGCAGGAATGCAAGGAGTGCTTTGTGGGCACAAAGGCAGATTCTCTTGCTGTGCCCTGCTTGGATCTGTATTGTGGTCCTGGTTGGCGGTTCTTGGGGGAGGAGGAGCACTGCTGTGGCAGAGCTTGGGGTGACGGTGGAGTAGAAGTAGCTCTAAAATTTGAGTATTTTGGAAACACAATCAGGATAACACAAGATCTAGCAGCTTCTACATTAAGGGATCAAAGGGCTTGGAATATGATATTCTGGAGGTCAAAGGAGCTAGGATTAAAACCAAGAATCACCTACCCAGCAAAACTGAGTATAATGCTCCAAGGAAAAATATGGATTTTCAATAAAATAGGGGACTTTCAAGCTTTCTCAATGAAAAGACCAGAGCTGAATAGAAAATCTGACTTTCAAATACAAGAATCAAGAGAAGCATGAAAAGGTAAACAAGAAAGAGAATTCGTATGTGACTTACTAAAGTTGAACTGTTATGTTTACATTCCTATATGGAAAGATGATGTGTGTAATTCAGGAGACCTTTCTCAGTATTAGGGAAGTTGAAGGGAATATAGACAGAGGATACAGGGTGAGTTGAATATGAAGGGATGATATCTAAAAAAAAATGAAATAAATTTAAAGGGTGAGAGAGGAATATATTGAGAGAGGGAGAAAGGGAGAGATAGAATGGGGTAAATTATCTCACATCAAGAAAAAGCAGTTCTGTTGGAAGGGAAGAGGGGGCTGGTGAGGGGGAATGAGTGAATCTTACTCTCATCAGATTCAACTTGAAGAGGGAATAACATACACACACTCAATTGGGTATCTCGCTCCACAGGAAAGTAAGGGGAAGGAGATAAAAAAGGGGGAACGATAGAAGGGAGGGCAGATAGGGGAGGAGGTAATCAAAAGCAAACATATTTGAAAAGGGACAGGGTCAATGGAGAAAATTGAATAAAGGGGGACAGGATAGGATGGACGGAAATATAGTTAGCCGTTCACAACATGAGTATTGTGGAAGTGTTTTGCATAATGGTACATATGTGATCTATGTTGAATTGCTTGCCTTCCTAGGGAGTGTGGGTGGGAAGGGAAGAGGGAAAAGAATTTGGAACTCAAAGTTTTAAAAGCAGATGCTTTAAAAAAATTTAAATTTTCTTCTGCATGCAGCTGGGAAACAAGATATATAGGGAATGGGGCATAGAAATCTATCCTGCCCTACAAGAAAGTAAGGGGAAGGGGGATGGGGGAGGGGAATGGGGTAAAAGAAGGGAGGACTGACTGAGGAACAAGGCAATCAGAATATATGCCATCTTGGAATGGGGGGGAGGGTAGAAATGGGGAGAAAATTTGTAACTCAAAATCTTGTGGAAATCAATGTTGAAAGCTAAAATATCAAATAAAATGATAATTTTTAAAAAAAAAGAAAAGAGAAGAAAAATAAAAGAAATGAAAGATAAAGTCAAGAAGCAGCTCTTTTTTAATTAAAAAGAAGACACCTCTCCCCCCTCTCCAAAAAAGACTCTCCTGATAAGACCCCTTCTGGAGTATCAAGGGTAGTCCTTTGTGCCACATTTTAGGAAAGATATTGACAAACTGGGTAGTGTCCGAAGGAGGGTAGCCAAGATGGGGAAGATGCTTAAAATCATGACAAAACTGCTTAGATTCAGGAGTTTAGCTTGGATGATGATAATAGCAGCTAATATTTATAGGAAGACAGCTAAGTGGTGCCATAGTGGATCAAGCACCACACCTGGAGTCAGAAAGACTCATCTTTCTGAGTTCAAATATGGCCTCAGACACTTACTAGCTGTGTTACCCTCAACAAGTCATTTAATCCTGTTTACCTTAGTTTCTTCATCTGTAAATGACCTGGAGAAGGAAATGGCAGACCACTCCAGTATCTTTGCCAAGAGAACCCAAAATAGGGTCATGAAGAGTTGGACACAACTGAAAAATGAAAAATTTATTGGGTCCTATAAAATTTGCAAAATACTTCACATATCTTGTTTGAACCTCACAAGAACCCTATGAGAGGCATTGAGGCAGAGTGGATAAAGAGTTAGCCTTGGAATTATGTAGACCCAAATTCAAGTCCTGTCTATGATACCTTTTGGCTGTGTGACTGTGGGTTAATCACTTCTCAGTCCCCTCTCCCTGACCCTGGCAACTTTGAGACTACAAGTTATAGGGACTTTGCTGACTTACACTGATAGAGAGGGTTCCACGGGATCCTAGATTTAAAGCTGGAAGAGATTTCAGAGGACAATGAACAGCAACCCGCTCATTTTACAGATGAGGAAACTGAGGAAACCAGGAGAACAATTTATACAGTAACAGCATTGTAAAGACAAACTATTTCAAAAAACTTAAGAACTCTGATCAGTTCAATGAACAACCAAGATTCCAGTGGCCCAGTGATGGACACATGCCACCTATTTCCAAAGAAAAAGGTTATGGACAGAAGATAAACATTTTTGGACATTGGCAATGTAAGAATTTGCTATATTTGATTATACTTATTTGTAATGGGTATTTTGCTTTCTTTTTTCCCAATTGAGGGAGTTGAAGGAAAAGAAAAGAAAATGCTTATTAATTGACTTTTTTGGAAGAAAAGGAAACTGAGGCACAGAAAAGTGACTTGCCTAGGATAGAATAGCTAATAAGGAGACTGAAGCAGAACTCAACCCAGCTTTTCCTAGTTCTGATGCTCTATCCATTATAAAGGCAAGCTCTTTTGTCATCTGGGAGTTATCTAAACCAATGAAATAACAAGTCCCTATTCCCATTTTATAGATGAGGAAACTGAGGCCAAAAATGAGGAAATGACTTCCCCAGGGAAATTGGTTTTTTGAATCTAAACTAAGGAAATGACTTACCCTAGTCACACAGCTAGTCTGAGGCAGGGTTCCAAGTCAGGTCTTCCCAAGTCCGAGTCTAGCCCTCAATCCATTAAGCCACCTATGGAAGACACGGTAGCAGTCCTCAAGTATGATAAGAGCTCTCCTGGGAGAGAGAGATTCTGTTTATTCTGCTTAGCCCCAGAAGGTAGAATGAAAGGGAGAAAGATTTCAGCTTAATCTGAAGACCTACAAGTTTGGAACCCATTCCTTGCAGAGACTAGGCTGTGTTTTATTTAACTTTGCATTCCCTACTGTCTGTCCTTCATGCTTAGCACAGTGTCTTACATGTAGGAGATGCTTAATAAGTGTTTACCAAGTAAAGTGTGTGTTTTTAAACAATTGGCATCTTTCAGAAATGAGACAGGCTACCCTGTGGTTAATTGCCATCACCATGGAGTCCCTCCATGATGTCCCTCATTTAGTGAGTCCCTCATCCCTGGGGCTGGATAACCGCCTGTCAAAATGTTGCAGATTCCTTCCTGCAACCTGGTGATGATGGGATAGATGTCTTCTGGACCAGGGACCCCTAGGTCTCTTCCAGCTCTGATATTATATAACCCTGTAGTTCTTTCTCTAGTTTCAGTGAACCCAGAAAACGCTCAGATTTGATTCTGTAGGAATTTACATTAAGATTTTACTCCTCCCAAGGTAATTCCCATTCTGTCAGGGTATCTCCTTTCTGCCACATAGGATCTGGTTGAGCCAGGTGTGGTGGTATGCCTGTAATGGCTTCCACTGGGAAGGCTGAGGCTGGTGAGTTCCTTAAGTTCAGAAGTTCTGAGCTTAGTAGGACTAACGTTGTTTGGGTCTCCGCATCAATGTGGTTGTTGTACTTCATTCTCGAAGAGTATCAGAATGACATCACTATGTAAGAGTCAGGTTATAGTGTGTCCAACTGTGGCTGATCAGACCAATATGAGCTTGGAATGTTCTACCACAGGTTGGGCACAAATAGTCCCATGTGAACATTTGGGATGGATTGATTCTCTAAATTTGTGTGTTTGGGGTTTTTTTTGTTTGTTTGTTTGCTTTGGTTTGATTTTTGTTTTTTTTTTTTTTTGTTTTTTAGCTACATCAATTCTGCTTTGCTCATAGAGCACGGCACCTTCTCTGATGAGGTCATGCCATGCTGGGTGGTCCTGTGCCCATGTCTCCCATGTCATGCAATTAATTCCAAAGCTCTTAAGAGAGACTTTCAGAGTGTCCTTGTGTCACTTTTTCTGACTACCATGTGAGTGCTTGCCTTGTGTGAGTTCTCCATAAAATAGTCTTTTAGACAAGTATAGGCTTGGCATTCAAACAACATGGCCAGCCCATTGGAGTCGCACTCTCTCTGCAGGAGAGGGCAGCTAGGTGGTGCAGTGAATAGAGCACTGGGCTTGGAATCAGGAAGACTCATCTGACCTCAGACACTTATTGGCTGTGTGACCCTGGGCAAGTGACCAATATGGCGAGCCTCTTGGAAAAGGCAATCCATCAAGCTGACTACAGAGAGTTGAGCTGGCTCATCAGGAACAGAGCAGGTCAAACCTCTCATGCCAATCAGTAGGGGGATTGATCCTATGAGTGGCTGCTACACTTCCAGCCTGGGTGAAAAAGGGAAATCTGGCTGGCTAAGTAAGAACAGAAACCTAAAGCCTCCCCTCCCCTACCAAAAATTAGGCAGCAAAGGGACCCTACACCCCAGTTGGAGGCGATATTAGCCTTTGGGAGCTTCCCTTCCCTGCTGCAGGAGGACCAGGGAGGTCCCACTCCAAAATCTGGCAGGTTATGGATGTGATTGTTTTCATGACTAATAGCCAGGGCGCCTGGCATCTATGGGCCAAACTATATAATTCGCAAATCTCTCCCAACAAATAAATCTAAATTCCGTATATAACTTAATTCCAACTTCATATCTCAAACTTATGTGTTTACTTCAGGGACTAAGTGCTATTTTGTAGTTTCCAATACAAAGCAACTCATAATTTTTTCACACCTCTCGGAGCAGGTGACAGCTTGCTTACAAAAGCTAATTCATTCTTGTGCGGAGAGTCAGGCTGGGCTTTAATGTATGCACGAATAACACATCACAGTAAGGTTACAGGCAGAAACTCCCTCCCCACGCCCCACAGATGCATTTGTAGGATCCAGCCTTACACTAGGAAAGTGCGCAAAGCAGACACCCAGAATCAGGCTTGTCCTGGAAACTAGAAATTGAGAGCGAGAGAGAGGCCTCCCTATGTAATTTCCTCTTGGACAGAGTCCTCCCTCCCACCACCCCTTATTTAATTGCAGGAAGAATTGTTATGCTAATTGCCATTATTCACAGAGTTAACAGAGCTCAGGGTCTAAATTTAGTTCCCCAATTGCAGAGGGCTCGGTGCCTGATTCTGGAGCAAGAAGGGAGAAATTGCTGCCAGAGAAGCGTACATTTGGGGAACCCAAAGATGCTGAATGAGGCTGAAGAGTGACTGGGGAAGTGGCAGAGCCCTCACTCTCCGTGCCAGCCAATACTCAAATGGAGCTAGGCTTTCATCTATGTGGATGTTCCCTTTAATAGTGTAGATCTTGACCAATCCATGCCTGTCCGTGCTATGGCACCCTTATCCACGTCCATGTTCAGATACCGGGGGTGACATACCGCCAAAAATAAATCAGTCAGTGTGGTGTAGGGAGAAGAGCCCTAGGCAACATGGTAGAATCACTGAACTCTCAGATCTGGAAGGGGGCTTTAAAGGTCATCTAGTCCTACCTCCCACTCAGTACAAGAATCTTCTATACAACAGCCCTAACAGGAAGATTATCCAGCCTCTATCTGAACTCTCCTGATGGCAGCAAGCTCACCGCCTCAAGAGGTTGTCCATCGTTGAACAGCTCCATGAATTGGAAAATTCTTCCTTAATCTGCTTCCCTGTTGATCATGGATCTAGAGTAGTAAGGGTAATCTTAGAGGTCATTAAGTCCAGCCCTCTCACTTCACAGATGATGAAAGTGAGGCTGAGAAATGACTTGCTCAAGGTTGCACAGGTAGAAATAACCAATCAAGGATTCAAACACTACAGGTCCAAATCCAGAATTCTCTCCATTGTACCATGCTGCTTCTCTCCTTGTATTCCATATACCTTCTATTTCTTCCTGCTCTTTCCCTCTTCTTTATAACTGTCTTTTGTTTGTTAGCATCTTCTCCTCCCCCACCACCTCCCAAATTCTCTTTCTCTAACCTGGAGGCAACAGAGAAGAATGGACATAACTATGGATTGGATGTCTAGACCTTGGTTCTGGTCCTGACTCTACCACTAACTTTCTTCACAAGCTACTCTCCAACTCCAGGCCTTGATTTTCTCCATCTATAAAACAAGAGGCAGTGGTGGTATAGATTACATGTTCCCTAAGGACTTTCCCAGGTCTGGCAACTGAGATTTGGTGGTAGCTTT
Organism: Trichosurus vulpecula; assembly: GCF_011100635.1. NCBI lineage: Eukaryota > Metazoa > Chordata > Mammalia > Diprotodontia > Phalangeridae > Trichosurus > Trichosurus vulpecula. The sequence goes on along the minus strand of NC_050574.1, from coordinate 75,585,515 downwards.
GGTAGTGCCTGGACTGTCTCTTCTTCCGGGAGTGAGAGATTAAGGCTGGGCTCAGAGAGGATGAAGATAGATCAACCTGAGGTGGGGAACCCAATCCTTCTTCTCCTCCCTCCAGGGAAGGGAAAGTGGCAAGGTCTGGAAACCAAGTACAAGTATGCCTCAGCAAAGGACAGAGCCCCAGGGGCTACAAGCTCCTGCATCCTAAACTACCCTGGAAGCTTCTTTCTATTGCTTGAAATAGTAAAAGTGGGATTGGGAATTGGATTTAGCAAGTATCTGAGTGTTTTGGCTTCATCGATTGTTAATAATAAAGTCACAGCTGGCTAATGCCAGGGGATGATTCACTGTCACTGGGAGAAGGAAGTCCGGGGGCCAAGTATTTCTTCTGACACCTGGTAATTTATTCTTATGAGAATCTCATTCCTTTTTCCTTCCTGAACCCCCAATCTGAATACTGGTTGGGAGTTCTTGGACTTGCTCTCATCAGAGGTTCATCGAAATGTCAGGTTGTGGGTTTCTGCCTTTATTTACTATAAAAAACATGGAAAGAGACTTGCAACAAGAATTAGATTCCCCTTCTGTGCATTAATAGTCACTTTCCCGGGAGCCTCTTCATCTCATGTGACTCCCTCCTTTAGAGACTGTGGTATCTGGACTGCATGCCTAGGAGTCAAAAGAGCTTCATCTATGTCCCAGCTCTACTATTTCTTAGCTGAGCCTTCTGCTTTCTGATCCTTAATTTCTCCATCAATAGAATCAGGGGACTGAATAAGACATATAGTCTCCAGGGTCTCTTCCAGAACTATCATCCTATTTCTAAGTTCTAAGGCCATTTCCAGTTCTGATACTCTGTGTTCTAAGATCCCTCCCAGTTGTGGCCCTCTTTGTCCTAAGGTCTCTTCTAGCTCTGTCATTCAAAATCTTAAGGTCCCTTCTAGGTATGATATTCTTTGTTCTATACGTTAAAATTTCCTGCTAGCCTTGACATTCTGTGCTCCATGTTCTAAGGTTCCTTCCAACTCAGAAGATCATAGGACAAGATTTAGAGCTGGAAGGGACCCTACAGTCTATTATTTAGAGTCCAACACTTTTATTTTAACAAATAAGGAAAGCATGACCCAAAGAGGTTAAGTCACTTGTTTAGAGTCAAACAGCTAGTAAGTGTCTGAGTCAGGATTTGAGTCCAGATCTCTGATTCCAGTGCCCTGTACCCTATATGATATGTGATGCTAGCATCTTGACATTCTGTAATCCTGTCTAGCTCTAATATTTTCAATTCGGTGTTCCAACATTCTATGGCAGATCCATTCAAATTCTAACAAGGATCTGTGACTATCATCAGGAATTACTGCATAATCCTTTGTTTTAATTTTGAATTTTGAATCTTCGAGATTTGCCTGCCATTTGACTTTTTTGAATCATCCTGAGTAAGATAAACAAGAGTGAGGAACTCCCATAAGAACCAGGAAGATCAGGGAACAGAGATGGGGACTCTGACAACCAGGTGATCTGCTTCCTAGGGAGAGCAACTCATTCTCCCTGCCTGGCTTGCTCACCTACAGGTAGATTCTAAGGGCAATTCTCTCCCTGAGCCTGAACCTCATCTCTAAATCCCTGTCTGGCTCTACAGCCACTTGACAGGAGCTCAGAGAAATTATGACAAGATGGAAAGAACCCTGGTTCTGGAGTCAGGTGACCGGTGTTCAAATCCTGCCTCTGCTTATCAGTGCCTATGCAAATATGGATGATTTATTTAACTTCTCTGAGCTTTCTCAGCTGTAAAATGAGAGGGTTTGGATTAGATTTATCCCTTGAGGTCCCCTCCACCTCTCAATCTGTGAACCTCAAACAGCCATTCTGAGCCTAAGGCTGTGATGTCATCCCCTGGAATGGATATAAATGTCAACCATCTAGGCCACCCCCAAGTGGCCTGAACATGGGGCATGATATGCCTGGAGTTCAAGCCCATGATGTTCCTTCTCTGTTGGAGAAAAAGGCATCCCAGCTTGCTCCCCCAGATTTCCCAGGGTCCATGGCCCCCGCAGAAATAAGAATCAGAGAAAATTTGAACCTAGAAATCTGGAATCTAGAATGTTAAGGATGAGAGGGATATTAGAATCATAGGTCATGGAAAGTGAGAGCTGGAAAATATGAATGAAAGAATGAATGAATGAGCATTATTAAGCATTTGCTAGAGATACAAATAAAAAAGCCAAGATAGTCCATACCTAAAGACAATGCTTTGGTCTGGGAAGTTATAAGGATGGTTAAAGGAGTTACAGGGGAATAAATTTGAGAGACACCTTCCAGAAACAATGGCAGAGTCGATTTAATCATAGTTCTGTATCGGGAAGGGTGGAGAGCCTTGGTGGCAAAGAGGGATGATCCAAAAAAAATAGCCAAGGAATAGGGAGTAAAATAGAACATTGCTGGGGACTACCTGAAATAGAGGGTCAGATGAGACCATCACCAATCAGGACTGGGGGAGGGGGAGAAAAGGGCAGGACAAAATGAGATAATATTTGTAAACCACTTCGCAAACTTTAAGGTGCAAAATGAATGCAAGCTGTTATGAGAAGGCAAAGCAGAAACTCTATAGATGAAAGGGTTAAAACCCTCAGGATATAGTTTCTGGATGTAGAATGTCAGAGTAGGAAGGGGCCTTGTATTAGGAGGGCAGAGTTTATAATTTCAAAGAGGATCATATATACGTCTGAAAGGTTCGGAACCACCGGATATAAGAAACTCTCAAAGTAGGAGGCAGAAGAATCAAAGCATATATTTAGACTCCACAGTAACCAACCCATGAACCAGCATCCCCATTTTGACATATTGATCAAAAGCTTCCAGGCCCAATAAGTACGCCTCACAAGAGTAACCAGGAGGCTACAGAGAAGCATGATGGTGTAAAACAAAATCATGCTTCCCCCTCTGTGGTAAAAAGATTACCCACTGGCCTCAAGTCCTTGTTCAGCTTCCTACCGTAGGTCAGCTCTGCTACTGGCAGCTCCTGCTTCAGCTTCAGCTGTGGCTGTAGCTGTAGCAGCCTCTGGCTCCAACGGAAGCTGTTTTTAACCATCCGGCTTCTGCGGGGGTGTAAGGTACGCCGGGGAAAGCACAGGTTCTTTCAATCTGCTTAAGCAAGGTGAAGGGGTTGACTGGGAAAGCACAGGTTCTTTCGATCAGCTTAAGCAAGGGAAGCAAGGTGAAGGGGCCAACAAGCTTACTCCAGTCCCACATACAAACAGCATTCAGTTCAGGGGAAAAAGCCAAACTAGTCAAGGGCACTTGTTGACTAAGTGCTAAGGAGCCCATTTTTGGTTACCAACACAGGCCTTCACAACATAAAATAGATATTAGAAGTAGAATGAACCTTAAAATATAGAGCATTTGAAGCATACAGGATCTTAGATCCCAACTGGTCCAATCTTTTCCTTTTACAGGAGAGAAAACTGGGACCCAGAGAACGGTATTTACTTGCCCAAGGTCAACCAGAGAGGCAAGTGGCAGGTGCAAGACTAGAACCCAGATCTCCACATTGCTGCTCCTTCAAGATATTTCACATTATACTAAACTGAGTTAGTTCTTGGGAAGACATGCTTCCAGACTGACAGCCCCCTCAGGCCCATAAGCAAAAGTCACAAACAGTCACTTCCCTCACCACTTGTAAAAATGGGTTTTATTTGGGAACAAAGCAACATTCAAAGAATTGATTTTTCCCCTGTCCCCGAGGGTGTGATTATGTTGGGTTTTTTCCTTCCTTCTTCATTGGCTGTTCATGGCACAGTTAATAAAAGAGCTTTTTCTGGACAGGTTTTAACTTGCAGAAGGTTTTTGGGTGCAGGAGGAAGCGTTAAAGCCGAGTGGACTTTTTTCCAATTGAATTCCCCTTCCTGGCATACACTGCTTGGCAGCCAATGCATCTCCATCATCTCAGGAAGATGGAAGAGTTGGAGTCTCTGTATTACTTTAAGTAATCAGGCTGGGAGCTAAAGGTAGCCATCTCCTCTGCTGACAAATAGGAGGAATAAATAACCAGGGCACTAAAAGTTGCATTAGGCAAATAAACATTTCGCCAAGAATTATATGTGACATTGAAGAGAAAGCAAATAAAACCTTGAGTTATGGAGAGGCATCAAGGCTCTAGGAGACTTAACTAACTAACTAAAAATTATTATGTAGCCTTTGAGGCAGGCTCTTGAACCTTTCCTGCCTCCTGCATCCTCCTTATGAGGGGATAAAGATTCTCCCTCTCCAAACTGAACCCTACATGACTTCTTTCCACCTCCAAGGTTTCAGAAGGTCAGTAAGATTATAGCATTTCAGGCCATAAGAAGCCTAGGAGATCATCTAATCCACCAACCCCCTTATTCGACAGCTGAGTCAAGTAAGCCAAGCCAATAAGCATTAATTACGTATCTACTGTATTCCCAGCACTGTGTTAAGCACTGGAAGCTGAGCAGAGGAAAATGATCACAGAATCTCTGGGTTGAAAGGGACCTTGGAGACCATCTACTTCAAAATGTATTTGAATGAAAATCTCTTCTTCAACATCTCTGAAAATGGGTTTTCCAAACTGTATTTGAACACTGATGGGAAACACACTAGCTCCTGAGGCAGCCAATTCCACTTTTTGGACATCACTAATTGACAGGAAGATTTTCCTTACGTGGAATTGAAATCAACTTCTCTGCAATGTCCACTCATTACTCATAAACTCCTTTCCAGTTCTGGCATTCGATGTTTGAAGTCTTCTTCTAGCTTTGATATCTTTGGTGCCAGGACTCCTACATCTAATGTTCAAAGGCCTCATCAGACTTTGATATTCTATGTTCTAAAGTCCCTCCAAATTCAACATTTTAGATTCCAGGGCCTCTTCTAGCAATGCTGATGGGGGAGGAGGGACATTGAAACTTTTTCTAATTTAAAGAGAGAACAGAAGGAAGTTTAGAAGGAAACACAAGCAAATAGGACAGTTTTGAAAGTAATGCGTCAGGATTTATTTACTGCTAGGTGACACAGTGGATAGAGCCCCAGGTCTAGAGTCAGAAAGACTCATCTTCCTGGGTCCAAATCTGGCCTCAGACACTTACTAGCTGTGTGACCCTGGGAAAGTCACTTAACCCTGTTTGCCTCAGCTTCCTCATCTGTAAAATGAGATAGAGAAGGAAATGGCAAACTACTCTGGTATCTTTGCCAAGAAACCCCAAATGGGGTCTCAAAGAGTCAGACACAACTGGAAAATGACTCAACAACAACAATATACGTTGTTTTAAAAAAGCAAGCATGATAAATGGAGATTTGTGGATTCGTGTTTCACATACAATCTTCATTTGCTCCTTTGTGTTTAAGTTCAGAAAATAACTAAATCAATAAAAAAATTTAAATGATGACCTAATTTCCCCTCAAAGGCCTCTTATGATGGGGTGTTACCTCCTTCCTCAATTATACCTTCCCACAGAAAAGACTAGAAAAGATTTCAGGGGGTGATCTAATATCAATCAATCAATAGACATGTATTAAGCATTCAGCATGTGGTAGGCAGAGTGCTGAGCACTGAAGAAAGAAAAAGAGGCTAAAGATAGCCCTGCCCTCAAGGAGCTTACAATCTAATGGGGGAGACAGCATGTAAACAAATAAACACATCCCTATATATGGGACAAATAAGAAATAATTAACAGAGGGAAAGCACTGGAATTAAGAAGGATCAGGGAAGGCTTCCTGTAGGTAGAATTTTAGGTGGGACTTCAAGTAAGACAGGGAGGTCAGAGCAGAGGAGAGAAAGCATTCCAGGTATGGGGGGACAAGCAGAGAAAATGCCCAGAGCTGAGCGATGGAGTGCTGTGATTATGGTTGGCCAAGAGCCAACCCTTTCCTAAGGAGAAATTCCCTCTGACAAGGAGCTATTCCAGTGTCCAACTGAAGGCCTCTCTTGAGGATGAACCCATTCCCTTCTGATACATCCTTACATCAAACTTTGCCTAAGGTCTGGGGAGGTTTTGATGGTCAGGGAGGCTTGAGGCTGAGGCTGAGGCTGAGGCTGAAGCTGAGGAATAGGACTTTGGACTTAGGGAAACTGGGAAGACAAGGAAGACCCCAGTTGTAGAAAAACAGGATAATGGGTCAGGGCATCAAGAAAGAATGGACATGATATCAGTTCGTAAGCCTAAGGCACAAGGCTCAGGACTGGTCCCAATAGATAGGATAAGACACTAATTACTAGGTTCTAAATATGAGATCAGAACAAGGCAAACAGCCAGGCTGACTCAATGTCACTATTCTGGAACTCCAAAAATCCCTATTTCTCCTACATTTAGGGGTCAGGTTGGTACATGGACCTGAGGCAGTGGGTAAGAACTAAATGACCCCAGATGCAGAGACATGAAGACTTCAGGAAAGAGAGCCAGATCAAATATTTTGCCCCATTTGCCCTATTACCAGGTAGTTCCCATTGAAAGCTGGAGGTGGGATTGCTTCTAGATATTGACTTCAGTACTTCATGGTGTAGAAAGGGGACCTCTGGCTCTACCAGTGCTTTAGGAACAATCAATCAGTCAATAACTATGTATTAGGCACTTACCATGTGCCAGGCACTGTGCTACATGCTGGGGATACAAAGAAAGACAAAAACACAGTCCATCACTCAAGGAACTCCCAATCTAATGGGAGAGAAACATATAATCAGTCCATCAGAAAACATTTATTAAGGCCTTGCTATGTACCAGCACCAAGGATACAGAGAAAAGCAAAAATGGTTCTTACCTCCAAGGAGCTTACATTCTGTTGGGAGAAGTAATATGTAAATAAATTGGAACATGTAATGTACATGCAGACTGAGTGGAAAATAATTCTAGAGGAGAAGGCTCTAGGATTCTGGGTAACCTAGAAAAGATTCCCTGCAGAAGGTGCTGTATAATCTGAGTAAAGTCAAAGTCATCATTACAGTCTCTCTTGGGCTACAGCCTGTCCCTAACTCTGACCAAGTAGTTCACCAAAACATCTTATTGATCCCAAGGCAGATCAGGCAAGAGAGTTCCCCTAGGAGATTTCCCCTAGGAAAATCAATTGAAGGGCAGGAAAAGGATAGCAGAAATTCCTTCCCTCCCTAAGAGGGAAAGGGCCACAATAGCTATAAGCCAAACTTTCCCTCCCTGAGGTTGTCTTCTCTCTCTGACCAACCTGCAATCATAAGCTGTGGGAAGGAAACAGATCTTTCTATCTGACTGGCTTCTGAGATATCTAACTCTCCTAGTCTAGCCATAGACATACCCTTTCTTCCCCATATGGAACCCAGAACACATTCTGAGTTTTTCCAAAAGAACTTTAATATCAACCAAGTGAAATAAGATGAAATAGAATGTAAAGGCCAAGTGAAACAGATGAGAGGTATAAAAGAAAAAAAGAACACAAAATTTGGAGTCAAAGGTCTTGGGTTCAAATCTTCCCACTTCCTACTCATGATCTTAGGCAAGTGCCTTCCTCTCTCTGGGCCTTGGTTTCCCCCTCTGTAAACTGAGGATATTAGCCTAGAATATCTACAAGATTCCTTCCAACTCTAAATTCTACAATGCTAGAAGTAATGAGTTGAAGACTTCAAAAAGGCTCCCTTAAGATGGCCTTGATCTCACCATAGAGACAGATGAAAGCTTCAATCTAACTACCATGTAGGTGTTGAATTACTTCCATTGTCACTCTGATGACTAAGAAAGTGGTCCTGCACATAACCCCTGTCTCTAAAACTAGCTCCATTCTGTCTGTTTCAGTGGAGGTAGGCTCTGTTGGGCTGCCACCAACAGTAGCACAGGGATGTAGAATACAATATGATTCCACAGTTCAGTGTAGCACATGAAAAAGATAATGTAGTCTTCAATTGATTAATAAATGTCTAGTACCCAGAGGGAAGAACTAGAAGCAATGAGGAGGGGGGAGGAAGAGTTACAAGGAGGCAAATTTGGATTCCATATAAGGACTAACTTCCTAACAACCTGAGTTTTCTCAACACTGGATCCAACTGATTCCCCAGGAAAGGAGCTCCCCATCACTGAGATAATTCAAGCACAGCTTTGATCATCATTTTCTACCAGTGTGAGAGATGGGATTCACACTTAAGGTAGCAGTTTATATAGACCTCTATCTTCTAAATCTCTGCCAGCTCAGAGACACCGATTCTACATTGCTGGACGTAGTCTGTGGCCCAGAGCCCAATCCAAACCTGCAAAGTACTGCCTCCCTCTGGACTAAATAGGAAGTAAGTACTACCTAGAGCTAGGGAAGACCTAGAGTTTGGAGCCCATTCCTGGTATTAGATTTCCTCACTCTCTGTAGCAGCAGTCTCATAAAACTATTCATTTCTTAATTCTGATGGAAGAAAGAAATTTAATCACGTTCCTTTAATATGACGGCAGTGCCGAGCTGAGAGAGCTGCCTCATGAGGCTTATTGTGAGACAATGCCCTGTTAATATTTAGCTCTAACAGCAAACATTATGGCTTCCAATTTAGAAGATTATACTTCTGGTTAGTTATGTATCATATGTGCTATACCTCTCTCTCTGGGTGGCTCATCTCATCAGCAGCAAAAAGCATTTTGCCAGGGTTATAAAAAATGCCATTTTCTCTGAGAGCACTTTCTATTCACTGATCCAGTGAAGTAGCATTGGGATCAAAACCATGTTCTGAAAAGTAATTGATATAATCAACTGCATACAGGCCTCCGTTCCCAACACCCAAAAACAGAAAATTTTCCAATAAAGAAGTTGCAGCCAGCCAGCCAGCCAGCCAGTGGGGAGAGGGGAGAAATGAGGGAGGTTTGGGAAAGCAGATGCCTTGAGTCAGATTCGAGCAGAACCTTTCCTTAGAATGGGGAGACTAGGTCTGGGAAGGGGTGAGATGGCTGTCTGGAGCTGTCCATGGTCCTGAATGATGGGCAAGCTGGAAGAGCTCTCCAGGCAGGTTTTGTGAGCAGATCATACCGATTCATAGACTGCCAAAGCTAGAAGAAATATTAGTGCTCTGGTAATCCAGTCTCCTCACTTTACATATGAGGAAGCAGTCCCTTTACCTGGGGAAGTGCTATGCTCAGGGTCAAAGAATGTGTCTGTGACAGAACCAGGATTAGAACTTAGGTTTCCTGATTCCTAGTCCATGGCTGCTCTTTCCAGGGCACTGAGATTTTTTTCACTGTGGTTGGGTGCCCAGGAATTAATCTAATAATAAATTTGGAGCTTGGGTTGGAGCTGTAAGTCATCTTCTCTCTGTCCCCTACCCTCTTCCTGGAGCTGTGCCCTGGATCTGGGACAGGCATAGAGCTAACCTCTGCTCATTCTGCCTTTCTAGAAAAAAAAATGGCTGTGTTTTTGTGAAAAAGGGATTTTCATTAGAAATCCTGGTTTGTTATATTTGGCTGTGGTCCCAAATCAATTCTGAAAGAGAGCCATAAGTGCAGAGGGCACAGCAAAGGAAGGACACAGGTCAGCCAGGTTCAACTAGTCAATCGGAACAAGGTGCAGGATTATCAGAGGTGGTTGATCTTAAATCTTCACATTTTCCCACTTTCTGGAATTCCCTACCACATCTCCAATCTTCAGTCCTGTTGTCCACCTCTCTAGTGGCTGGGATTTTCCTCTGTTTCCTACCGGTATCTACCCCCTTTCAGATTCCTCAAATTCTGGCTAGCAAAGCCTCTCATACATTTGAGAAAAACAAGATTTCAGAAAGCAAGCATACTCTTTCTTTGTTCCCTCTTCCCCTGCCTTTAACTTCATCCTTCTCCCTCTTTCTTCCCTCCTTTCCTCATTATTTTTTTCTTGCTTTCCTCTTTCTTTTTCCTTTTCTCTATCATTTGTTCTCTTCTCCCTCCCTCCCTCTTTCTCTTCCCCACTTCTTCTTTCTTTTTCCTCCTCATTCTTTTGTCTTTTAATCTTTCCTTTCCCCTCTTTGTTTTCATCTTTCATGTCTTCTCATTTTCCCTCTCCCTTTATTCTTTCTATTTCACCTCTCCCTCCCTCTCTCTTTTCTCTCCTCCCATCTTCTCTTCTCTCTCCCTCCCTCACCACACCCACACCCACACACACACACACACACACACACACACACACACACACACATCTGCTCTCCCAAAGCCCCCAGCTGCCTGCTGAATTCATTTCAACAGCTATTAGGGATCAGCACCTGCCCTGGTACTTTGGAAGGAAGATGAGTTTGAGATAAGATCGGCAGTTTCAATCTCAGCACATCTGTAATTGCATTACCATTAAATTGCACCATTTTCCAAAGGTGAGAGCCCAGGGCCCTTGGCACCTAGAGACCGACGTAAATCCGCTGCCTAACGCAGTGTAATATGGGATGGAGGACATTACTGCAGGGCCTGAAGCATATTGGATATTTGACTGAGCTCCATTCTATCCCCATACTAATTTCCCTTGTCCTTGTGGTCTTTTGCCCAGTACACAGAATGACAACTGCACAGCTGCTTCAGATCTCCCCCAAAATTGGAAGCCTCCAGGGCCCAAAAGCTCTGGATGTCTAATTCCAAGAGGTCACTCAGATAAAAGCTTGAGCCCCTCCCCCACACCACCCATAAAGGCAGGGACAAGCAAAATGGGAACAAGTTCAAGGCTTTAAGTCAGGGAGCCCAGGTTCCAATTCTATTTCTGACACTTACTAGCTTAACCTCTCTGAATCTCAGTTTTCACATCCACAAAATAGGGAGAATAATGCACTGTGTCCCTCACAGGGCTATGGTGAGGAAAGAAGTCTACCAACTTTACACTGTGGTAGAAATATGAATCTCCCTCAGTATTCCTCCCTTCCTCCTCCATAACTCCCTCCACCTACCTCGACTAAGTCTATGAAGGCAAGAAAGTGTCCAGAGTGAATAGAAAAAGTCACAGGAACAGGAAGAGAAAGAGCAGAAGGGTAGCTATCAGCTTACAGAATGACTTAATATCCTCACCTCAGAAGAAAAGAAAATGATGCACAGCCCACACTTTTCCATAGGCCCACAATTCTCTCCCTCTGATCTAGGCAAAAAAATCTACCTATGAATTGAGGACCAGCTCAAAGGCTACTTCCTCCAGGAAACCTTCCACAATTCCCCATAACACTTGGTTTGGACCTCTCATCACATTCTGATTTATAGCAGAGAGGTCTCTATAGTATTTTATCTTCTTTCTCTCCCACTAAACTAAGTTTTCAGAGCAATCAATCAATTAATATTTGTTAAACACCTATTATGTCTTAGACACTGTACTAAGCAGTGGGGATACAAAAGGAGACAAAAGACAATCTCTACCTTCAAGGAGACAACATGCGAACAAATATATACAAAGCAAACTATTTGCAGAATAAGTAGGATATAATTAACAGAGAAAAAGCATTGGAATTAATGTGACTTAGGAAAGGCTTCCTGTCAAAGGTGGACTTTTAGTTGGGACTTAAAGGAAGCCAGGGAGGTCAGTAATCAGAGCAGAGAAGGGAGAGCGTTCCAGGTATGGGGGACAGCCAGAGATCACAGAGATCACCTTCCCCAAGGTGTCCAGCACAGAGACCTGAAGAGAATAGGAGTTTGAGAAATATATCAGGGGAGAGAGAGAGAGAGAGAGAGAGAGAGAGAGAGAGAGAGAGAGAGAGAGAGAGAGAGAGAGAGAGAGAGAGAGAAATTGCTTTTAAAGATAGTTTCGGTATCATACCATCAAGTACCTGATTCCTTAGCAAAAGAGATCCTGACTTACTGATGCAGTAGCTGGAGGAGGAAGTCTCTCAGTATGACTCTGTTCTATTACTCAATATATTCCTCTGTTAGACTGTAAACTCATTGAGGACAGGGCCTGTCTCACCCATCTCTGTATTCCCCACAGAGTATATGGTCTTTCAATATATGGCAGGCTCTCAGGGGTGAAAAGGGCCTCAGAAGGGACCTGGTTCCATGGGTACCTGAACAAGAGTCCTCTCTATAATAGCAAATAGTGTTCCCAATTCTATTTGAAGATCTTCAGTAAAGTCTTCCTTACTGACCATCCCAAGAAACTCATTCCCCTTTTGAACAACTCTGATTATTAAGAAATTTTTCCTTGAAGCTAGCCCTGTTTTCAGTTTCTATCCATTGTTCCTAATTATACTCATATAGTTAAAAAATGTTTTTTAAAAAAATCTAACTTCTCTTTAATCTGACTGACAGCTCTTTGAAAGTTTGAGGACATGTAGCCAGAATGGACTTTGTTTTCTTTGAATGACTCAGCTTGCCTCGTTGAGCTTCCCTGGACGCTGGGGCTTGCTCTTCCGGGGCAGGAGGCCCAGAGACCATGCCAGGGATCGGAGAGCTTCCTGTGTGGTGAGTCATGGGGCTGGCTGAGGGGAGGTGTGTTAACCTGGTCTACACTAGGGGGAGGGACCAAATCAAGAACCAATCAGCCCTGGTCGTTCAAGCGGTGCTTGATGATGTCAAAAACTCTGTGAGAGGGGAGAGGACAGCTTGAAGATCCTCCTTTCCGTGGTTGGAGCCAGAGACGAATACAGCCAAAGCTGAGCTGCTGGTAGCAGAGCTGACTGGAGGCTAGTGGGTAATCTTCTTACCGTAGAGGGGAAGCATGTATACGATTTTGCCTTATACCATCTCGCTTCTCTGTGGCCTCCTGGTTACCCTTGTAAGGCGGATTTATTGGGCCTGGAAGCTTTTGATGAAAATATCAAAATGGGGACGCTGGTTTGTGGGCTTGTTATTGTGGAGTGTAAATACATGCTTTAGTTCTCCTGCCTTCTGCCTAGAGAATTCCTTATATCCTGCTGGTTCCAGACCTTTTAGGCACATATGAGATTCTCTTTGAAATCATAAATTCTGCCTTCCTAATATAGACAGCTCTCATGTCAATCAATAGCTCAATAGGCATTTATGTCTACTATGTGCCAATCATTGTGATTAAATGCTGAGGATATGAAGACAAAAATGAAGCCATCCCTGCCCCCAAGGAGCTTACATTCTAATGGAGAAGACAATGTGTGCACATATAAGAGGAAGAATTGAATAGAGACTCAATCTATTGTTTAATTGGTATAAGGAACTCTCAGATAAGGAAACTTTCTCTCCTGATACTGGTCAGCATTTATCTGTTGCTTATCACCTTAGGGAGCTGCCTGAGAAGCTAAGTAACTTGTCTAGGGTCACATAGACAGTATATGTCAGAGGCATAACTTGAATCCAAGTCTTTCTGACTCTGAGTCCAGCTCACTATCTGTTACCTCACATTGCCTCTCATATATGTTAGCATAATATATGTACATATTTATAGTAGTTTGGGGAGGGAAGTAACAACTGGGAATATCAGGAAGGAAGGAAGGGAGGGAGGGAGGGAGGGAGGAAGGAAGGAAGGAAAGAGGGAAGGAAGGAAGGAAGGAAGGAAGGAAGGAAGGAAGGAAGGAAGAAGAAAAGGAGGGAGGGAAAGAGAAAGAGAGGGAGGGAGTAAAGAGGGAGGGAGGGAGAAAGGAAGGAAAGAAGCATTTATTAAGCACCTACTATATGTCAGGCACTGTGCTAAGTACAGGCAGCTTCATGTAAATGGTGGTGCTTAAGCTGCATGCTGAAGGAAACCACAGACTCTAAGAACAGAGTTGAAGGAAAGTATTTGAGGCATGAGGGATCACCAATGCAAAGGCATAGAGATGGACGATGGAGTGTCATGTGTGATGGATGCCAAGTAGATCAGAATAGCTGAACTACATAGGGCACAAAATGGAGCAGTGTGTAAAGAAACTAGAAAGGTAGGAAGGGGAAAGGTTGTAAATAACTTTAAATAACAGAGGAATTTACATTTGATCCTAGAAGTAAAGGGGAGTCACTGAAGTTTATTGAAGAGGGGAGTAACATGGTCAGACCTGCACTTTAAGAAAATCACTTTGATGGCTGTGAGGAAGATGACTTGTGGCAGAGGGACCAAATAGGATGCTTCTGTAGTGATCTAGGGTGGCTAGGAGGGTGGCTTGGTAAGGGGAAAGAAGAGGAAGGATGCAAAGATGTTGTAGAAATAGAATGCCCTCCATGAGTCTCTTCTTCTCCAAGTTAGATACTGTGACCAATCCTCATATTGCATGATCTCAAGGCCTTTCACCATCCTGATTTCCATCCTCTGGACACTTTCCCACTTGCCAATGTACTTTCTAAACTGTGCCAAGCAGATGTGTGCTAGATACACATGTGAGAGATATCATGGTACAGAGTGAAAATGTTGACCTTGGAGTCAGGAGACACCAGGGTTCCAGTAGTGCCTCTGATATTTATTGGCCTTCTGAAATTGGGCAAATCTTTTAACCCTTCTGAATCTGTTTCCTTATCTGTACGATGGGCAGTGAGGAGATAGAGAGCTGGACCTGGAGTCAGGAAGACTCATCTTCCTGAGTTCAAATCTGGCCTCAGACATGTACTAGTTGTCTGACTCTGGGCAAGTCACTTCACCCTGTTTGCCTCAGTTTCCTCATGTGTAAAATGAGCTGGAGAAGGAAATGGCACACTACTCCAGTCTCTTTGCAAAGAAAACCCTAAGTGGTGTCATGGAGAGTCAGACATGACTGAAAAGACTGAACCACAACAACAAGGTAGGCATAATAATAAGATTGTTCACATGTGACCATGTATGAAACACATTACAAACCTTGAAGTGCTACATACATGTTAGATGTTATTGCTAATTACTCATTGAATTGAAATCTGCAATCCTACAGGAGGTCTCTGGATCATCTCAATCATCAAGTTCATGTAGAAAAGTAGTATCATGTGGATGCTCTTACCTGGGGCTGCAGGAAAACCCCAATGTGGGAGTCAGTTGCCCTTGCTTCAGATTCCAGTTCCAGGGGTTTCTGGCACTGTGACCTTGGACAAGTCACTCCCTTTCTTGGACCTCTGTTCCCTCATCTGTAAAAGTGGAATTTCACAACCTTGATCTGCTCCTATCCTCACAAAGTTGTTGGCAGGATCAAATGGAGCAATGGCTATGAAGGGGCTTGGTGGCCACAAAGATGATGGAATTCTGTGCTACTGTCATTGTCTAGGATTGCTGGACAATGAAGAGTAGGGCATATGTGGGGGGCTCTGGGGCCTCTGCCCTGGGAGATCTTTGCTGCCTCTTAAAGGGCTGGATTTGCAGTCAAATGACCCGGGCTCTAATTCCACCACCACAAGTTTCTGTGTGACCTTAGACAAATGACTTGATTTTCCTGGGCCTCAGTTTCCCTATATGAAAAATGAGGGGTTGGACTAGATCAGAGGCATCAAACATGCAGCCTACAGACTACATCCTGAATGCCAGCCTGATCCAGATTAAAGGTGATTGGGAAACATTTAATAAAATAGATTCAAATACAACAAAACATAGATAATGTTAATATATGGTTTTCTAAGTCAATATGTACCTGCATATATACAGTTAGTGGCCCCATGACATCAGTGTGACATATGACTTCTAGAGTCATTTCCTGTTCTAAATCTAGGTCCTCAGTTGTAGAGCCCCATGAGAGGGTTTTCTTCCTCATTCTAGAGAAGCAGTTCCAGTCCTAGTCCTTTCTTCCAGTCTTGTCTGTAATCAGACAAACAAAGAGCCATCATGGGGCTGGGAAACAGATGCCTCTGAGGATATGGGTGGTCCACAAGAGGGTATATCTTGTCTAAGCACTTACTTTGAAATGCACTGAGATACAATGCAAGTGAGCTGAGCCCTAGGACAAAATGAAGGTTTAATAATATGAAATAGCTCTGTGTGTAATCTAGGTACATATAGAGGGCTGAAGAGAAGTCACTAAAAGCTTCCCCTGGCTTGTCTGATACAGACTTTGCAAACCTTAAAGTACATTATGTTGTCTGTCTCTGTGTGATCAGGGTAAAGCAAACACTCTCAGCTCTGGGTCCTCTATCAGCATTTCAACCCTCTTGGCTCCGGGTCCACGTGAGAACCACTGCCTGGGTAATGTTTATATGATGAAATACCCTCTTGTCTCATTGTTGCTGGGAATTAAATGTGGCTATTGGGCCTATGCATAGCACATTGGGTATAATCACCTAGAAGGGCCTTCAGTGGAAGATTTCTTTGTTCGAGGACCAAGGTTCTGTGGTGGGCTATGAATGACCTTGAAAAGAATATTGAGTCAGATACTGAGCATGATGCTGAGCCTGAACAGTTTCCTCCTTTCTCTGGCCATTCCCCAGGGAAACTGCACTATCCTGGTTTCCCCATGCTGCCTCTCTATTCTGGAGTCCCCTACACCTAGCCAGACAGGATTAGTGTCTCAAGGTCACTCCCTGCCCTACCAATACCCCTAGGAAGCGCAAACATTTAAACCAAGTAGACCTCTCCAAAAAAAAACACACCAAGAATATAGACATGAGCAAAGGAATTCAGGATGCCCTGAGATTCCCACCCAGAAGCTTCGCCTCCCTCTCCCACCTGACTAGGCTTTTCTCCCTACAGAATGGCGCTGGACAGTTCCTCCATCAGCAGCAGAGGATGCTGGGGAGCCTATGTTGAATGTAATGTAACTAGTCACTGCATCTATTACTACTTTGTACAATTGTACTTTCTACAGATCAGTACCTGCTTTCTGCTCCCTTTTCACCTGTGCTTCACCCTTGTCGATACCCAATACCAGGTGGCTCAAGGGATAGAGCAGTGAACCTGTAGTCAAGAAGGGCTGAGTTCAAAATCTGGCATCAGCCACTGCCTAGCTGTGTGACCCTGGGCTTCATGTTCCTGAGCTGTAAAAGGGGGATGATAATGATGATATTAATGCCACTTACCTCCCAGGGTACCGGTGGGCATCAAAAAATGATACTTGGAAAGTGCTTTGAAAATCTTAAAGCATTATAGAAATTATCACTATTATTATTATTATTAATATTGACATTATTAATAGTATTATTGCATGAGTCCTTAGTTTCATTAGTCCAAATCTGAGGGAAATGGTGGGCGCCTGGTACTAGAGAGGACTGATGATAGCTGGAGACTCTGACCCAAGAAGTTGATGGAAGAGTCCAGAAGAAATCAGCTTTAATTAAGAACCGGAGAGCTCAGTTGCCACAAGGGGGATCTTCCGGGATGTTGTCATCTAAGTCAACAAGGTGGCTGACCATGTGGAGGGGCCAGGCCCAGATACACAATGCAATAAAGTAAGGATGGTTAGCCCAAGAACCTGCACTAACTTTATTAGGACTGTATTAGGATACTGAGGGTATCAGCTTATTATAGTGGAAAGAGAGTCAACGTTAGAACCAAAGAGACTTGGGTTTAGTTCCCATCTTGAGCACTTTTTGTAACCCTAGGAAAGTTGTTTAACCTCTCAGGACCCCTTCCCCTCCCACAATTCTCTAAGTGTAGAGTTTGTCCTGATCTATATCGGTAGAGGGAGTTTTCTCACTGGAGTTTCTACATTTATCAAATTATCCTACTGGCACAAACACAAAAGAATCTTAGGATATTATCCCTGGGCTCTTACCTCCTTCTTGAGCCCAGGACAGTTCCCAGAAACTATGTAACTGCCTGCCAGCTGGAAGGGCTGCTACCAATGAGACTAACCTTTCCCCATTACCTTCCTCTTTTGCCCCATTTACCAACAGAACCAATCCAGAATGATAGGGCAGCAAGACAACCCAGTTTTCTTTCCTCTTTCCCACCTTCCTTACTTTGTTCTCTTCTCCAGAAGAATGCATCTGGGACTTTGTGGTAAACAGAAAGACTCCCTACTACTCCTCCTTCCTTGCTGCTTGACAAGACTTGAAAATCTGGCCTCAGACACTTACTAGCTATGTGACCCTGGGCAAGTCACTTAACCCTGATTGCCTCAAAAAAAAAGACTTGGAAAAGGTAGGAGTTACCAACTCTATTCCTTCTGGAGATATGGAAGACCACCAGACTTACCTGGGGCAGGTAGGTAGTGCAGTGGATAGAGTGCCAGGCTTTGAGTCAGGAAGCATCATCTTCCTGAGTTCAAATCTGGCCTCAGACACTAGCTGTGTAACCTTGGGCAAATCGCTTCACCCTGTTTGCCTCAGTTTCCTCGCCTATAAAATGTGTTGGAGAAGGAAATGGCAAACTACTCCAGTATTTCTGCCAAGACCAAATGGGGTCATAGAGAGTCAGACATGACCGAAAAGACTGAACAACAATAAGGCCTTACCCTCTACTTCCTCCTAAGGTCTTCAGGTCTTCCAGGCCTTGCCATCTTCCCTGCCTTTCTAACCTACAGGTTTCCATCTCCCAGCACTGTCACTTGCCTACTTCCCTGGACCCCTGGGCCTTGCCATCCTCTCAACCATTGTACCCTTAAGATTTCTGGGCCTTCCCACCTGTCCTTTAGCTGACCTTTCTTTTACTTGTTGTCTCCCCCAATTAGAATGTGAGCTGGTTAAGAGCAGAGATTGTTTCAGCTATTCTGTCTGTATCCCCAGTCCTCAGGACAGAGCCTGACACATCATAAAAACCTAACAAATGCTTTTTCATTCCTGTATTTACTTATATATTCATTCATGTATTTATTCTCTCTTTCCTGTATGTACAGTCGCAAGCATTTATCAAGCACTGAACATATATGGTGTAAATGGAAGGGAATCTCAGAGGGAAGTACTTGGGATAGAACTGGGGGAAAAGAGGAGGAGAGTCGGGGACCCAGGAAAGACCTCCTGAAGAAGGTGGGATATGAGTTTAATCTACCTGAAAAACTCCACCTCTGCCACAAGGGCACTGAAGGAAATATGGGTGGGAGAAGCTGGGGCGGGGGGGGGGGGGACCAGGCAGAGTGTTGCACATGGAAGTAAGGAAAGGACCGGTAACAAAGGAGAGAGAGACAGGAGGGGCCCCTGGCCCAGGGATGCAGAGCTGCCAACCAATGAAGATCAAGGAAAGCAGAGAATGAAGAGGCAAGCATACAAATCCCAGGTGGCACTAGAGGAAGGCTAGTCCGCTTCCCGCCTGAGGTCTGTGGCTTCACATCTTAAATAAATCAATTAGGATAAATGAGCTTAGCGATATAGGATGCCCTTGCCCCACTGTGGATCTTCTGAACTTCTCACTTTCTGGAGAAGATTAATTACAGGAGCATCGTGCTAATGCTCTCTTAATGGAATCTGTTATTTAACTTTAAGAAGCGCAGGTATTGAGTGCACTAGAATTAGATATCCATTATGAACAGCCAAAATCAGAACGGATGGAATGGAGTTGACCAAGGACTCAAGTGAGTCAAAAGAAGTACCAAGATTCACTCCTGTACACCCTGTAAGGTCACAACTAATGGCAGGGGGCGGGAGGGGGGTGGCTGACAGCTAGAGGGTGCCATAGTACACCAGGTCTGGAGTCAGGAAGACTCATCTTCTTGAGTTCAAATCCAGCTTCAGACACTTCCTAGCTCTGTGACCCTGGGCATGTCACTTAAGCCTGTCTGCCTCAGTTTCCTCATCTGTAAAATGAGCTGAAGAAGGAAATGGCAAATCATTCTAGTATCTTTGCCAAAAAAAAACCCAAATGCGGTGATGAGAAGTCAAGACAAGACTGAAACGAACGAACAATAACAAATCCTCAGGGATTTTCAACGTCCCAATTATACAGCGTTCCCAGCTTTCCTTAACTAGTTTGGTATCTTTGGCATGTAATGTATTTGCATCAGGGACACCCATTCCTAAGTTGGTCTCAAGAGACTAAGACCTGTAGCATTAGCCTTGGTAAATGAGTAGCTATGTGTTCTTGGACTAGACTAAGCTATACGAAGCTATACTATCCTGTCTAGATTTTACCACCATGCACCAGGTGCTTTCTCCCTCTACTCTTTTCCCACTGATGAACCTTCACCTTGGGGGAAGGGCCCAGGCTGACCATCCTTCATTCCTCTCCTAGAAAGGCTTCTGATCTCTTGACTTCACCTCTCCCCCTCTCACCTCCAGCCCCGCCCCACCCCAACCCTGCACCCTGCTTCACTTTTATGTGCTATCTCCCACTATTAGAATGTAAGCTCTTTGAAGGCAGGGGCTGTCTTTTTGCCTTTATTTGTATCCCCAGTGCTATGCACAGTGCCCAGAACATAGTAAGTTCTTTTTTTTTTTGGTGAGGCAATTGGGGTTAAGTGACTTGCCCGAGGTCACACAGCTAGGAAGTGTCAAGTGTCTGAGGCTGGATTTGAACTCAGGTCCTCCTGACTCTAAGACTGGTGCTTTATTCACTGCACCAACTAGCTGGCCCAGTGAGTTCTTAATAAATGCTTGTTTACTTGACCTGACTTAATACTTGTTTCTTGGTCAATTTCTTCAGGTATGAGATTGGAGATGTCCTTCACAGAGATATCATGAGGATAAGATAATAATAAGAAAATCTCACATTTATGTCCATTATTTCAAGATTTACAAAGACCTTTCCTTGAAATAACCCTGAGGGATGTTATTATGCCAATTGTATAGATGAGGGAACTGAGGCACCCAGCAGGCATAGAATATTCTCTTTAGAGGAGATCTTGGAGGTCATTTAATCCCACCCCTAACTAAATCAGGAATTCCTCCCTATAGCATCCCCAACAAGTGGCCAGCTGGTCTCTGCCTCAATGTTCCCAGTATCTTGTAGGGCACTCTATTCTATCATTGGACAGCTCTGATGGTTATATCAAGCCATCATCTGTCTCTCTGTTACTGGCACCCAAGTGGTCCTTACTCTTCCCCCTGAGGCCAAGCAAAAGTCTAACCCTTCCCCCACATGAAAGTCCTTCAAATCCAGTCACTCTCCACTTCTTCTCTTCTCCATGCTAAATAGCCCCAGTCCATCTAACTAATCCTTTTGTGAGATGAGGTTGAGATCTGCCAGTGTCTCTCCTAAAATGCCATGCCTGGAACTGTACCCAGCACTCTAGATGCTACATGACCAGAGCAGGACATAATGGCCCTGAAGAAGAATGATAATCACTATCCAAGTCTGTTAGAAAAGTTAGAGACACAAGGACTGGGCAAAGTTTTATCACCATTTGGCCCAAACCTCCCAAGTACACAAAAACTGTCAAGGACTGGTCCCAAACTTTGGGGCTCATAAAGGTGCCACAAGGAAACAACTGGCCACAGATTCTCCCTCACACCACTTCCGGTCATTGGGCTTCCTTGACCTCACATAAGAGGGAAAAATATTCCTACAGGTAAACTTGTCAGGCTCTGCCTTCCAGCAGTTGGCTCTGAGGCTTTGTCACTCACCAGGGCAGTGAGAGGCAATACTCGGCCAGACATGGGGCGGAGGGAATCATTCACAAGGTGGGAAGATACAGCTGTTTGTAGCTTCAGATGGAATAGAAATGAAGCCCTGAAAGGGACCTAGCAACAAAGAACCTGCAGGATCCCTCCCAGGTCTGTATGGATCTCTCCTGCCTTTGAGTTACACCAGTCTCTTAACTGGTCTCCTTGCCAGCAGCGTCTCCTCCATCCTATTTCAACCCAATCTGCAATGACCACCAAAGAACTCCTCCAAATGCATAATTCCTCTCAACACTAAGCACAAAGTGAGTATCCTTTGGAAGCTCCTCATTAACTACAAGACAAGGCCCAAATGCCTTAGTCTAGCATTGAAGAGCTGGGTTTGAAGTCAGCAAGAGCTGGATTCAAGTCCTACATGAGACACTGGCTATGTGACCTTGAGCCAGACTTAACCTCTGTCAGATTCAGGGTTTCTATGAAGGTCTCCTACAATATAGAGTCAGGCAGCTATTCCAATCTTAGCTCACATTAAGGAAAGGAACGAGAGGGAGGGAAAGGAGGAGGAAAGGAAAGAAGAGGATAGAGGAAGGAAGGAAATAAGGTAGGAACGAGAGAAGAAAAAAGGAAGGAAGGAGGAGGGAGGGACAGAAGGAGGGACAGAGGGAGGGAGGAAGAAAGAAAGGAAGGGAGAGAGGGAAAAAAGGGAGGGAGGAAACAAAAAAGGAAAGGAAGAAGAAAAGGAAGGAGGGAGGAGGGGTGAGGAAGAAAAAAGAGTGAGGGAAGAAAGGAGGAAGAGATAGAGGGAGGGACTGAGGGAGGTAAAAAGGAAGGGAGGGAGGGAAGAAGCAGAGAAGAAGGAAGGAAGGAAGGAACGAACAAACAAAACAAATGAACCTCAGAGGATATCTCCACACACACAGAAAAAAAGCCTCAGGAGGAACTTATCAAAGGGAAGAATGAGTGGACCTTACAAAGGAATATTCCAGGGTGAGAAGGCTGCAGGAGTGGTTGGATGCTCCAGGTCAAGGACGCCTCAGTCTCTGAGGTAAGTTCTAGGAGCAGACAGTGACGGAGACGTGGCTTAGAAGTCGGGAAGTCGAGAACAAGGCTGAGAGGAGAGTATTGTGAAGTAAGTCTGGAAGGTGGGCTGAGCCAGATCGTGAAGGGTTTTGATGCCAAGATGAAGTATTCAACACCTCCTAGCTGTGTGTGATCATAAGCAGGTCACTTGGCCCACTTTGTGCCCCAGTTGCTATATAATAATAATTCAGATGTCTATAGCACTCATACCAATTAAAATACCAAACATTTTCTTTTAGGACTAGGATAAAATCATACAGAAATTTATATGGAAAAATAAATGGAAGAGACTATCAAGGGATATGCTTAGGGGGAAAAAAGCTGATAAAGGTGGTCTTAGGCTCCCAGACTTTAAAACAGATTACCAAACAGTTATCATCAAAACTATATGGAAATGAGATTGTGTCTGTAAAGCATTTTTGCAAGCCTTAAAGTGCTAATTCTATGTTCGCTGCGGGAGAAGGGAATATACATGGAGACCTGCCAGAGTTTTAAGTGTATGGAAATCCCTATAAAAGCAGATCAGTACTTTCTCAGCTGGATGGTACGATGGTTAGAGCACTGGGCCTTGAGTAAGGAAGATCTAAGTTTAACACAGCACTAGTTGTGTGACCTAGGGTGTAGGGTGTGTTCAGGAAAGACTAGTGCCTCTGATGTGAGGGCTGCCAAGTCCTTTTCAGGGCTGCTTTCCACCTTTGGTGTCTACCTGATCCACCTAACTATCACCTGTGGCTCCAAGAAGCTGTGGCATGAGCAGTGGCCAAACTCCAGTAACTGTTTCGGCAAATGTGCTTAACCAGGTTGAGGGTAACCGAGGGGTCTCAAACCCACTGGTGAGTTAAGAGGGTATCTACCCCAAGCATATGAAGACTTCCCTTGGAGGAATGGGCAATTGAAAACAATTTGTCCCAACAGCCATGAAGGCAGCTAAAATAAGTGCTGTGGAGGGCTTAGAGCTTGATTAGACACCAAAGATGCCAAAGTCATCCATTACATCTCAAACCACCAACAGTTGTCTTGACGCTGTCTTGCCACTGGATTGTGATGCCTCTGGAAGAGTGAGGTCAATGACTTCATGCAACTCTGCCTCATTGATATCCAATTTATGCATGAATCAAAAGACATCACCCATACCATTTTACCATTTTATCTATCTCAAAGGCCTGTGGTGACAGACAAAGCAGCAAGTGCAGATACACTGGGAGCTGTAGTCACAACCCTGTATACTGGTAGCCCAGGTCACAGGGCCAGCTTCTCCCTGGAAGCAGCAGTGATATTTGTCAGCCCTCTGGGTGTCTGAGCAGCCTTTTAATGACCACACTGCTCACCTCCTAGGTATAGCATCCAAATAACAGCTTTGAGTGAAACAAGGCTAGCAAAATGAAGACCAGATTACTGAAGTCAGAGCTGGGTACATGTTTTTCTGGAGTGGCCACAGTGAAGAAGAGCACCATGAAGCTGGCATAGGTTTTGCAATCAAAACTAGTCTAGTCAATAATCTTGTATGTTTATCAAAAGGAGTGCATGACAGGCTCATGGTGATGTAATTGCCACTTGCAGAAAAATGCCACACCACCATCATCAATGCCTATGTTCCCACCATGATAAACTCTGATGAGGTCAAAGAAAAATTTTATGAAGACCTTGAGACCTCTGCCATCAATGTGCCAAAAGAGGACAAGCTTATAATTCTGGGTGACTTTAATGCTAAAGTAGGCTTAGACTACCAGAAATGGCAGGAAGTCCTTGGGAGGAATGGAGTCGGAAATAGCAACAGCAATGGTCACTTATCACTCAAGACTTGTACATGTCATGACCTTGTCATCATCAATACTGTCTTCTGTTTACCTAAATGCAATAAAGCTGGATGGATGCACCCTCACAGCAAACATCTGCATTTAATAGATTATGTGATTGTAAGGAGAAGAGGCAAATGAGATGTAAGAGTGACAAAGGCAATTTGGGGCACAGAGTGCTGGACTGATCCTAGACTCATCCTCTCTAAGCTAAACATTAGCATTCAACAAAAGCATTGGCCCCAAGGCAAAATGACTACCAGAAGGCTTAATGTCAACAGATTAGAACTCTTCTCTAAGTGTGAATAGTTTGTTGCTAAATTGGAGGGAAAGTTGAGCCAATACATGGTTGCCAATGAGGAAGCAGAAAAGGAGTGCACAGCTTTCAGAAATTTGGTGTATAATACTTGCATTTGCTCATCTGGGTCAGAACACTCAAAAACATCGAGACTGGTTTAACAAAAATGATGAGGAAATAAAGAAGTTACTAAATGAAAAATGAGAACTCCACAGGGTTTACCAGCAGGATAGTTTGTCCATCTCTAAGAAGGCAGCATTTAACTGCCTCAAAAGTAAAGTACAAGTGAAGCTTAGAGAGATGCAGGATTCTTGGCTCAGTAAGAAGGCAGATGAAATTCATTTTTATGCTGATAGTAACAATCCAAAGGACTTTTATAATGCCCTGAAGGCTATTTATGGGCCAAAGACAAACGGCGCATCTCAACTACTCAGTGTTGATGGACCCACATTGATTAGTGATAAAGACATGTTCCTGGAGAGATGGGCTGAACACTTCCATAGTGTTCTCAACAGACCATCATCAATCAATGCTGAAGCCATTGACTGTTTACCTTATGTTGAAGTCAATCTCTCTCTAGACAAATTTGCAGTTAAAGAAGAGGTTTTGAATGTCATTAGACTCCTCTCCTGTGGCAAAGCACCTGGTGCTGATTCTATCCCAGCTGAGATTTACAGGGTTGGGGTGGAGGGTCCATTGCTCATGCAAAAGCTGGCTGAAATTTTCCAGGTCATATGGCAAGAGGTGGTTGCCCCCAGGAATTCAAGGATGGCTTTGTTGTCCAATTCTATAAAGGCAAAGAAATAGATTGTCCTGTGACAAAAGGGTCTCTCTCTTAGTCATTGCTGGCAAGATTCTTACCAGAATCATTCTTAATAGGTTGATCCTTCACCTGGAAGATGACCATCTACCTAAAAGCCAGTGTGGCTTCAGAAAGGGCCAAGGAACAGTCAATATGGTGTTTGCTATCTGACAACTCCAGAAGAAATGCCAAGAACAGAACAAAGGTCCATACACAACATTTGGGGATCTGACCAAGACCTTTGATACTTTCAGTTGTGAGGGCTTATAGAAAATTATGTCAAAATTTGGTTGCCCAGAGAAGTTCACAAACATTGTACATCAATTTCATGACAGCATGCTAGCACAAGTTCCACATAATGGACGGTGCTCTCACAATTTCTCAATCACCAACAGAGTGAAACAAGGCTGTGTGCTTGCTCCCATGCATTTTACCATGATGTTTACAGCCATGTGTATTGGTAATCAAGGTGGGACTTTTTTGCTGTTTTAGAATGCTAAACTAATTAAGTGTCTTTGATTGAGTCTAACTAGGTGCTAAACCCCTGGCCCAAACCCCCAATTACTAGGTGCCAAACCTATGTGGGTATGAAGCCCCCAGGGCCCTAAAGGGAGTTGCTAAGACAAGAGCCAATACTACGTGCCTAAGTTCTGGTTGCTCAGATGACGTTTGATGACGTCTAAAGACTATATAAAAAGAGAAAACAGAGTTGTTTGCTTGGGGCTCTGAGCCACTGGAGGAGTGGCATATGACTCTGGGCCAGCCATTGTTAAGAGCTCCCCAGGGCTCGTGAACTCAGATGTTGATGGTTTCTTGGCAACTATGAATTCTGATCTGGTCTGTTTATATTGTGTATGTTTGTAACTTGTTTGTGTTTGCTCTGAAGTTCAGGTTGCTGGCTTTTCCTCCTGAACTAAGTGAGTTCATATGCATATGTTGGATTAAAGTAAGATTGTTAACCCCTTAACATTGCTTTCCTTAGTAAAGCAGATCAAAAGAAACTGTGCTGGCAGCGCTCTTGTTGCTGTTCTTTCACCCCCACAATAGCCGCTAGCCGAATTGTTGCTACACCATGTTGTCAAATGCCTTCAATGAGGACAAACACAGCATCAAGGTCAGCTACCTCACTGTTGGTAAATTCTTCAACTTGAAAAGGCTACAAGCTAAGACCAAAGTGGAGGGAGTGCTGGTGCATGATTTTTTATTTGCAGATTATTGTGAACCCAATGCAGCCTCTGAAGCTGAGACGCAACAAAGCATGGATTGATTCTCTGCTGCTTGTGCTAACTTTGGCCTAACAATTAACACCAAGAAAACACACGTGCTCCATCAGCCACCACCACACCATCCATACATGGAACCATCAGTTACAGCACATGGAAAAGTTTTGAATACTGTGGATGAATTCACTTACCTTGGCAGTATACTTTCCAGGGATGTACACATTGTTAATGAGGTTGATGCACACGTTGCCAGAGCTAGCTCAGTGTTTAAGAGGCTCTGAAGAAGTGTATAGGAGAGAAGAGGTATTAGACTGACTACCAAACTGAAGATCTACAGAGCCGTTGTGCTGACCTCATTATGCCTGTGAAACCTGGACAGTATACCAGAGCCACGCCATTTGAATTGTCTTAGGAAGATTCTGAAGATCACCTGGCAGAATAAGGGACCAGATACTGAAGTCCTTTCTCAAACTAAACTGCAAGGCATTCAAACTCTACTGCAGAAAGTGCAACTCCAATGGGCTGGCCATGTTGTTAGAATGCCAAACATGCTCTAATAGCCTAAAAGACTATTTTATGGAGAACTCACACAGGGCAAGAGCTCACATGCTGGTCAGGAAAAGTGATAACAAGGACACTCTCAAGTTGTCCCTAAAGAACTTTGGAATTGATTGTGTGACATGAAAGACACTGGCACAGGACTGCCTGGCGTGGCGTGCCCACATCAGAGAAGGTGCTGTGCTCTATGAGCAAAGCAGGATTGAAGTAGCTCCAAAGAAACTAGAGATGCACAAATTGAGAGAATCCACCCCAAATGTTCACGTGGACTATTTGTGCCTGACTTGTGGTAGAGCTTTCTGAGGTCATCTTTCCAAGCCACAGCAGGATATACTGTAACTTGGTTCTAACATAGTGATGTCATTATGGTCCTGTCGAGAACAAAGGATAACAATCATTTGAGTGATCCGGGACAGTCACATGGAGGGGAAAAGGAAAGGGAAGGAGCATTTGTTAAGCTCCTACCGTGTGTCAGGCACTACGCTAAGCACTTTACAAATATTATCTCGTTCGTTCCTTTCCACAACACTGGAAGGTATAGAGGCTATTACCATCCCTATTTTACAGATGAGGAAAAATCAAACAAAGGTGAAGTGACTTGCCCAAGGTCACACAGCTAGTGAGTGTCTGAGGCCAGATTTGAACTCAGGTCTTAATGTGACTCTAGGCCCAGCATTCTATCCACGGCACCATTTAGCTGCCTAGCTAAGATAACATGTAAAAGGCTCTGCGAACCTTAACGGCACATAAATACTATCCATTATTGTTATTGGTGTTGTTATTGTTATGATTACTGTCTCCAGTTTAGATTCTTTGACCATACCCCCAGGGGGGCTACATAAGGAGACAGTATCATATGAGGAGGGCACTGCCTCTGGGGTCAGAGGACCTGGCTTCAAATCACACCTCTCCCACTTATTGCCGGTATGATCTTGGCCAGGTCACTTAACTCTTCTTGGCCTCCTCCTACTTAGATGGACTTAGGTCCTTTCCCATGAGATCTCTTCCAACTCTACGATCCTATGAATGTTATCCCCATCTTACAGATGGGAAAACTGATGTCCAGAGAAAAGGAAGGGACGTCCCCAAAGTCACAGAGACAGTAAGCAGCAGAGATGGGACTGGCACAAAAAGTAGTTCCATTCTCTCATTCAATCCCTACAACAACCCTGTGAGGGAGACAAGAACAGGCATCACCTCCATTTTTATAGATAAGAAAACTGAAGGTATAGTGGGTCAACTGATTTGCCTGAGACAGCATTCCATCCCCTGGCTCTCAGTCCAGAACTCTCCACAAAAGCAGGGACTGTTAGAGCTGGATGGAAAAAAAACACAGGAAAAAAACAGCAGGGGAGGGGGGAATCAGCTGGATTTGGAGACTGGCCTCTGTCTGTAACCTAAAAAAACACATCTGTTTTTAATAAGCCTACAAATGACAGTGGGAGTGCTCTTTGGGCAGAGTAACCCTGAAGTGATGACACCAGGGCTGGAAACTGAGGCCCAGAGTTGCTTAAAACTAGGCAGCTAATAAGCAGCAGATCTGGGACCCGGGAGAACTGCCTTCAAGTTTGTCATAGGGTGTCATACGGAAAAGGGATTCAATGCTTATTATTTGGCCCTAGAGGGTAGAATTAGGAGCAATAGATGACTAAGATACAGATTTAGGCTTGATGTCAGAAATAATAGCTTAACAGATAGGACCACATAATGGCAGAGTGGACTGCCTCTTAAGGCAGTAAGTTCTCCATCTTCCTTGAAGACAGGAGATCTTCAAGCAAAAGCTGGATGACTGTTTGTCAGACCTGTGGGAGAGGGGTATCCCCCTCTGAGGTTCCTTCCAACTGTGAGATTCTGAAATCCAGGGCTGCTTCTTCCACCTGCTGGGAGGAAAGGCATGGAGGAGCTGTCTCCTCATTGCCTATGGAATGGTGCTCAACCCTGCTTGCTGAGCATTCCAAGCAAAAGCAGTAGCAGAACCCCGGAGAGCTCGTTACCTGGGCGATGCCACTTTCTTGCATTTGTAACCGGGGGGCAGACAGATGGCGCAGGATGGGTTTCATGCAAGCCGCCTGCTTATGTAACCCATTCTCTGTGTTCTCCCAGCACCGCCCCCCCCACCTTCACTGTTTATGCTGTCAGCAGGCTTCCCTTCACAGTTTGTATTAACAGGTTTGCTTTCCCCTCACTTGAGAGCATAAAACATATGGGGATCACCTATCCAAGGGGCTCCCCATAGAATTTTAACTGCGATTTCGGTTTTTTTCCCTTTCACTAGGAGAGAAACTTGATAATAAAGGAGGTGTTGCCTGAGAAGAGGTTGGGGATGCCTTAGAGGATCATCAAACTTGGAGCTGGAAGGGATCTGAGAGATTGGCTCCATTCTGCAGATGAGGAAACTGAGTCCCAGAAAGGACAAAGGACTTGTCCATGGTCATACAAGGAGCAATAAGAAGCCAGACTGAAATTCAGAACTAGTTATTCTGACCCCAAACCACAGAATCCAAGATTTGGAGCTGGAGGGGACCCTAGAGGTGCTCTAATCCAGGGATGAGGAGCCTTCGGCCTTAAGGCTACATGTGGCCTTCTATATCCTTAAGTGCAGCCTTTTGAAATTTTCTGTAAATTTTGTAAAATTTGGATTCAGTCAAAACACCACAGTTAAGGATCTAAAAGGCCACATGTAGCCTTAAGGCTGAAGGTTCCCCACCCCTACCTAATCCAACATCCCCTGTCCACTTTATGGATGAGAAAACTGAGGCTCTGGAGAGGTTAAGTGTCACACAGGTAGGTAAGAGAAGCAGGATTTAAACCCAAGTCCTCTGAGACTCTGAATCCAGTGTTCTTTTACCTTTGCCACACTGCCTGTTTGAATACCTTAGGTGCCTGGGGATGCATAAGATTATTACCTACTGAAGAAAGTTTCAACTCATTTGTTTCACATTAAAGGCCCTTGATAATCTGGCACCATCCTACCAATTCTGTCAACCCAGTCTTTTCTCAGCCTACTCCTATCTCTAGGAAAGAAGGAAGCAAGCATTTATTAAGTACTTATATGTATATATAAGTATATATATGTATATATGTATAACATGTGCTAAGCATGTTATAAATAGTATCTCATTTCATCCTCACAATAACCCTGGGAGGTAGGTGCTATTATGATCCCTGCTTGACAGTTGAGGAAACTGAAGCACACAGAGGTTAAGTGACTTGCCCAGGGTCACACCAACAGTATATGTCAGAGGTTAGACTTGAACTTAAATCCACAGCCAGCTCTCCATCCATTGCTCCAGGTTACCTCTCAACTTCTGCCTTTGCTTCAGTCAAATTGGACTATTGTGTACCCCCCAGCCCCAGCTCCCTAAGTTTGCACTGCCCTCTCCACCTCTCCGTGACTTTACCCATCCTGTTCCCTGTACCTGGAATGGCCCCCATCACCCTCTATATCTGCTGGATTCCAATCCTTTCTTTCAAACACAGCTTAAAAATCACCTTCTCCATGGGGACCTCCCAATTTCTCCTACTCCCCACAATGACCTTCCTCTCTAGATCTCAAACAGGGCTTGATTGGCACCTCTCTAAAGCACTCATCATGTGTCATTTAGATCATAGTTATCCCTTTGGGTCTTATCCCCCTACTAGAGTGTAAGCTCTTTGAGGGTAGGAACCACCTTTTCTTATCTATCCTTTTACCCAGTATTGTGCACAGTAAGTCACATTGTAAGTAAACATTGGTTGAATCAATGTCAGTCAGTCAAACACTGAGATGACCTTTCTCCATCCTTACAGTTCTAACCTGCAGGTCCTAACAGGCAGCAGGCCGGAATCAGGAGACCAGGGATCTTGTCCCAGTTCTCTCATTAACTGGATACATGACTTTGGGCAAATCCCTTCCCCTCTTTGAACCAATTTCCCATCTGTTGAATGAGGCTGGAGGCAGGAGGACTAGACAATCTCTAGGATCCTTCTAAGTCTATTATTCTGTGGTTGTACTTTGGCTATAAAATCCTACTGGTCCCACCCTATTTCTCAGGGCTCAGTCTCCTGAACCTGGCTCTGTTCCCAGAGCATCAGTAAATAAAGGAGAAACACCCCCCCACCCACAAATCAAAGGATTTGGGTCCTAACATCTTCCTTCTCCTCCCAACCCATCATCCATCCCACCAATGGGCCCAAAGTTGGCAAGGAGGGCAGTTCTAAGTAATTAATGGAGTGGAGCCAGAGACAGAGAGGAAACATGTAGGACCCTTAATAAATCATCTCCTCTTTCTGGGCCTCAGTTCCCGAATATGTAAAATGATGATAATGATACTGGCACCACTTATCACAAAGGGTGAGATAAGATTAATGTAAGCTTCTGAAGGGCAGCGACAGGGCCATTTTTAATCCTTATAACCCCAGCACCCACTAAGGGGCTTGCATGTAGTAAGCGAGGAATGTTTGTTGAATGAATATTTGTACTGAGAAAAGTAATTTGGAACTTGTCCAGCGCAATAGAGGTGGGAGAAGTTATTATTATCACATGTAAAATAAAGAGGTTTAAGGCAGATTGAAGGTTCTTAACCCAAGGTCTGTGGACTTGATTTTTAAATATGTTTTGATAATTATTTCCAATATAACTGGTTTCCTTTGTAATCTTATTCATTTGATTGTAATCTTATTCATTTAAAAACATGACTCTGAGAAGGGCTCCATAAGCTTCCCCAGACTACCCAAGGGACCCATGACGTAGAAGAGGTTAAGAGCCCCTGGGCTAGATGGGGCAGAGCAGGGATGAGAAGCCTGCTGCCTTTTGACTAGGGCCACACTTGAGGACCTAGAGGGCCATATGTGGGCCCAAGGCCACACAGTTCCCCACCCCTGGTAGACAATCTTCCAAGGTCTTTTTTATCTCTAAATCCAATGCTCCCACTACCTGTTTAGACTGCTAGAGACTGACTGCCCATCAACCAGCCTGAGCACTAATAACAGCATTTAACAGTTCAGAGTACACTTTACTTTCAGCATCTTATTGGCCCACACAATAGGCCTTTAGGAGTAGGCAGAAGTATTATTAGTGTATCCATTTTACAGATGATAAAACTGAGAAAAAGTGACTTGTACCAGGAACAAATCTGACAAGTGGCAGAGTCAGGATGTGAAACCAGGTCTCATCCTCTATTCATAGGCTAATGGAATCTAAAGCTGTAAGAGATCTTAGGGGTCATCAAGTCTAATGCTTTCTTGAAGCAAAAATCTCTCTATCAACCCCAATGAACATTTATTAAGCACTTACTATGTGCCAAGCCAAAGGCATTCATAGATAGAAGAGGAGGAGGAGAAGAAGAAGGAGGAGAAGGAGGAGGAGGAGGGGGAGGAGGAGGAGAGAAGGAGGAGGAAGAGAAAGAGGAGGAGGAGGAGGAGAAAGAGGAGGAGGGGAGGAGAGAGGAGGAGGAGGAGGAGGAGGAGGGAGGAAGAGAGGAAGAGAAGAGGAGGAGGAGGAGGAGGAGGGGGAGGAGGAGAAGGAGGAAGAGAAAGAGGAGGAGGAGGAGGAGAAGAGAGAAGGAGGAGGAGGAGGAGGAGGAGGAGGAGGAGGAAGAGGAGGAGGAGGAGAAGAAGAAGAAGAAGAAGAAGAACAACAACAACAACAACAACAAGAATAAGAACAAGAAGGAGAATTAGGTGCTAGAAACATAATATACATCTCTGGGCAGCTAAGTGTCATAGTGGATAGAGTGCTGGACCTGGAGTCAGGAAGACCTGAGCTCAAATCTAGCCTTAGAATGTGTGACCCTGGGCAAGTCGCTTAACCCTGTTTGCCTCAGTTTTCTCATCCGTAAAATGAGCTGAATAAGGAAATGGCACACCACTCCAGTATCTTTGCCAAGAAAACACCAAATGGGGTCCCAAAGTTGAACACAACTGAAACAACTGAACAACCAAGGAACTAAGCTAGGGACGGGAGATACGAAGACAAAAAGAAAACAGTCCCTGACCTCAAGAAGCTTACATTCTATTAAGGGAGATAATGTGTGTGTCCCAAAAGTCTTAGTGCAGCCTAAGCTGTACTTTACATGTATATGTATATCCATATGTGTATGTATTTGTGTACACATGTCCGCATACATACACTAAAAATGAAATGGGGGAAAGGTAATTAGGATTTATATTGCACCTGTATGTGCCAGGCACTGGTGCTTTACAAATGGTATCTCATTTGATTCTCACAATAGCTCCATTGTGCTCCAATGTGAAGGAGGTGCAGTTATTATCCCTATTTTACAGTTGAGGAAACTGAGGTTAAGTGGCCCAGGGTCGCACAGCTAGACTGAATTTGAACCCAGGTCTTCCTGACTCTAGGCCAGGCCCTCTATCCACTGGAGCACCAGCTGCTGGAATTTATCTCAAGAGAGGTACTAGCAGCTAAGCGAGTATGGAAAGGCCTCATAGAATATGGCACACGAGCCAAGCTTTGAAGGAAACAAGGGACTGCACAAGGTGAAGGCCAGGACGGAGCACATTCTAAGCAGGTGGCACAGTTTACTATGGTAGAGAGACAGGTGTTAGTATCATGTAAGAAACAGCAAGACCAGTTTGGCTAAACCATATGATGCATGAAGAGGAATAATGTATAATAAATCTGGAAAGGTAGGTTGGGGCCAGGTCATAATGGGCTACAAATGCCAAGCAGAAGAATTTGCATTCAGTCCTAGAAGTAGAAGGGAGCCACTGGAGTTTCTTGAGAAGAGGAATGACATGATCATGGTTCTGTAGCATCTCTGATCAGTGGACATTCAACCTCTGCTTGAACACCTCTAGTGACAGTAAGTTCACTCTGTCCCAAGGCAGCCCATGGCATTGTTAGGCATGCCTGATTCTTAGGAAGGTCTTCTTTTGGCCTCATAGTTCCCATAACTTGCCCCTATTGCTACTAGTTCTGACCTATAGGGCCAAGCACAAGCCTTTTTCATTCAAGGATCATGGATTTTCTCATATATGTGGGGCATTTTCCATACCTCTAGAGCTCTGCCCTCAAAGAAGAGTAACCCAAAAGTAAACTCCCATCTTATAAAGCTTAACTTGCTGGATGAATTCAGAGACTGCCCAAGACAATGACCTCTCCTCTGCCAATCAAGACACTGGAGTACAATGATTCCAGTTGGGTTTTGTTGCCTGGCATTGTGGCGTATTGTATGTTTTTGTGTTGTCATGGGATGGGGGTATTGGGGGAGGGGTGGCTTCTTTCTTCTATAGGCTGTTAAGGGGACCAGCTAAGCAATCAGTAGGTATCATGAATCAGGAAGGATGGAAAAACTGGGAGCTCTGAATGGGTCCAGATGCCTTTCCATTAAGGAAATAATACCTAATAAATGGACCCACATCACATAACTTACCTTCCCTAACAAGACCAGGTGAGAACACGATGTTGAGGAAATAAGGCAAATGGGACCATTTGTTGGAGGTGCCTTTGGCTCTGATTTGTCAAACTAGTGAGTCTCCTGCTAGTCCCCACAGGGGCAGGGGGTATCTCAGTCCCCAATCCCCAGTCAAAGAGTCATAGCATCTCATAGAGAAATGAGTCTTTTGGAGGAGAGGAGGACTTGAAACTGGTCTTCTAATGGAGGGGTCAAAGGGTGATGGGAGTAGGATGTCCTCTAGGAAAGCAGAGGATGATTTCTATGGAGGTAGGGGAGGGAAGTAAGTAAGTAACAGAACATATGAGTCTAATGAATATTCACAGTCACAGACTTACAGTCCCCTCCTATAATACAAGCAGTTGGTATGAGGGAAAGAAGCAAGTGTAACCAGAATGGACTTTCTTTTCTTTGAATTATCTCATTGAGCGTCCCTGGACTGGGGCTTGCTCTTCCAGGCAGGAATTCCAGCGACCATGCCAGGAATCAGAGAACTTCCTGTGTGATGAGTCATGGGGCTGGCTGAGGGGAGGTGTGTTAACCTGGTCTACGCTAGGGGGAGGGGCCAAGTCAAGAACCAATCAGCCCTGGTCATTCAGGCGGCGCTTGATGATGTCAAAAACTCTATAAGAGGGGAGAGGACAGCTTGAAGATCTCCTTTTCCTTTTCCGGTTGGAGCCAGAGACGCCTACAGCCGAAGCTGAGCTGCCGGTAGCAGAGCTGACTGGAGGCCAGTGGGTAATCTTCTTACCGTAGAGGGGAAGCATGTATACGATTTTGCCTTATACTATCTCACTTCTCTGTGGCCTCCTGGTTACCCTTGTGAAGCAGACTTATTGGGCCTGGAAGCTTTTGATGAAAATATCAAAATGGGGACGCTGGTTTGTGGGCTTGTTACTGTGGAGTATAAATACATGCTTTAGTTCTCCTGCCTTCTGCCTAGAGAATTCCTTATATCCTGTGGTTCTGGACCTTTTAGACACATATGAGATTCTCTTTGAAATCATAAATTCTGCCTTCCTAATATAGCAAGGGAATGGGATTCTAGCCCTTCTCTGCCTCTAACCTCCTCTGTGACCATAGGCAAATCCCTTCCCCTCCCTGGGTGGCCTCAGTTTCTGTCAAATATGGGTTCAGCCGAATGAGCACTAGATTTGGAATCTGCCTCTGACCCCCATGTGATGTTGAGCAAGAATCCTTCTCCGGGCTTCAGTTCCCTCCTCTATCAAATGAAGGGATTGAACTCAATGACATCTGGGCTCCCTTCCAGCTAAATCTATGATCTGTGAATATTTCTTTCTCCTGTTCTTAGATATATCCCTAGTCATCTATCCATGGACCTTGGGGAAAGGAGCCTCTTCTCTTAAAAACCTGGATCTCCCAAGCAGTTGCTAGGAAGCCAGCCTAGCTCTACCAAGTAATTGGATTTGGCACTATAATACAGTAGAAAACATGCAGGACTTAGGGTCCGTGGATCTGGGTTCAAATCCCAGCTCTGCTACTTAGTACCCATTCAACATTGGGTGTACTTAACACTAAGGATCACAGTGAGAGGGGGAGCTGGTAAGCATGCACAGTACATTCAGTAGATGCAAGCCTATTCAACATTGGTTCTATTTAACACTAAGTATCACAGTGAAGGAGGGAGCTGATGAACATATATCATATACTCAGTAGATGCAAGCCCTATGTGTAAAGGCTGGAGATCCTGCTTCCAGATAAGTATAATGACATTTAATGGAAGGGTCTGGCTCCCCGATTTGGAGCATGGACAAAGATTCCAACATTGATTCCAGTCCATTAAGCATGTGGTGAAGAGGAGACTTTTTGACTGAACAGTATGGAGGTGCACTCAAAATGTACTTTCTTGTCAAAGCAGGCCTCTTGGTTTGGCTATTTCCTTGCCTGGCTGGCATCACATGAGGAGCACAAGGTTCTCTGGGACTCTGAGTGAGGAAGGGGCTTCAGACCCTCTCTCACCTGGAGCCAACACAAAACCATAAGCACATCACCCTGTATTGGCTACAGATATGACCTTGTGAACTTGGAAAGGTCAGAATGGCAAGATATCAGAAGGACACTGGGGAGCTGGAGTTCTGTGCTGAGATAAGCCAGAAACCAGATGTGTGAGGAGTAAAGTCCCAAGTGCATGTTTGACCCAGGACAGACTGAAGGCAGCCAAGAGGGAGCTACACTGATTTATCTTTAGAAATGGACTTGATGAAACAAATGCAAGGCAGGAACTAAGTTTGAGCCCATTCTGCCCAGCAACTGAAGTGAAAAAGGGATTATTGGGCCCACAGGTGTTGGAGGATAGAGGAAATAGTTGTGCTTCTGTTCTTCCTATATCTCAATAATAATAATAACTAGAACTTATATAGTACCTTAAGGTACTTGAGGTTATAAAACACTTTACAAATACTATCTAATTTTATTCTCACAGCTACCCTGGGAAGTAGGTGCTATTATTATCCCCAGTTTACAGTTGGGGAAACTGAGGCAAATAGAACCAGATTAGTGCTCATATGAATGGAAATATAAGACATATGTGAACAATATTGTAAAGGTAGAAATGACAGGATTTGGCAAGTGATTAAATATATGGACGAAATCAAAGATGACACCAAGGTTGTAAAACTGGGTGACTAGATGGATGGCAGTACCTTGGACAGTAACAGGTGAGTTCGGAAGAGAGGAAGTCTTGGAAGGAAAAATGAGTTGTACTCCAGACATATTGAGTTTGAGATGACTACGATCTTTCCATTTTGAAATATCTAACAGGCAGTTGGTGATGCAAACACTGGCACTCAAGAGAAAGACTAGGAATTAATATATAGATGCGAGAATAATCTACATGGATATGACACTGTACCCATGGGAGCTAATCTGATCACCAAACAAGATGGCTTAGAGCCTTAGAACAAAGAAGTGCTTCATCTTTTTGTGCATCATGGAACCCTTAGGCAGTCTGGGAAAGCCTGTGGAGTCCTCAGAATAGTGTTTTTAAATGCATAAAATAAAATACATAGGATCACAGAGCAAACCAATTTTATCAAAATGCAGTTATCAAATTTTTTTTTAAATACAAATTCACAAATCACAGGTTAAGAACCCCTGCTATAGTGGGGCCAAGATGGAGCCTTGGGGACATCCACAGTTATCGTAATGTAGTTTCCTCATTTGTAACATGAAGGAATTAAATTGGATGACTTCTGAGGTCTCTTCCACCTCTAAATATATGACCTTTCACTCCTCTCTGGAATCTCTTGGGGGATGCCCTAAACCAAGACCCAGGCCTGGGGCTGGAAAAGATGGAGGAACCCAGCCATGCTCACAGAGGGCAGGGACTCTGAAGAGCTTGGGAAATCCCCTCCCCTAGATCGAGGGGAGATGCTGGCCCCCGGTGTCTTGCCTTGCCAATCTAGAAAAAAAGAAACAAGACCATGACTAAGGTGATCCTGAGAGATTCCTTT
This sequence comes from Trichosurus vulpecula, assembly GCF_011100635.1. Taxonomy (NCBI): domain Eukaryota; kingdom Metazoa; phylum Chordata; class Mammalia; order Diprotodontia; family Phalangeridae; genus Trichosurus; species Trichosurus vulpecula. The sequence continues at coordinate 75,547,703 of NC_050574.1, read as the reverse complement.
GAGTTTTGGAATCAATGATTCCTGAATCATCACTGCCACAGGCCCAGGTCATTTGAGGGCTCCATTTCTCTCCCCACCTCACCTCATAACAGGTTGCTGGGGCATGGCCAATGAGGTTTACTGATGGCAAAAGGTCTGATCTCAGGCAGGAAGGAGGGAGGTGTCTTTCCCCAGGGCGAATATCTTCCCCACAATGCCCCCTCTGCAAAGGTTCAGTAAACAAATGTGAGGTTTGTTGCAAATTATTCCAGGCATCTCATGCAATGGAAGTTAACAGCCAGCTGAACCACAATATATCAATTGTATAAATTCATAGGGCATTTTCATGTTTCAATCTCGTTATGTATTTCTAGTTGACCAAACTTGTTCAAATTACCATTAACTGCAATTCTATCACCTGGTTCACTGGGCAGAAAGGCAGCAGCTTTGTTTTAACTCCTCCAAGGCTACATAGTGCTTAGGGAAAAAAAGCCCAGGGAGCAAAAGGGAGGTCTCAAGGGAACCTAGTGAGCTTGGTACATAGGAGGATGGAGAGGGAGAGAGAAGAGAAGAGGTAGAGGGAAAGGAAGAGGGAGAGGGAGATGGGGAGAGAGGAAGAAACAGGGAGAGGAGAAGAGGAGATGGGGAGGATGAAAGAGGAGACAGAGTAGAGAGAAGATGGAGATGGAAGAAGGGAAGGAACAGGAGGAGGAGAGGAGAGAGGAGACAAGGATAAGGTAAGAGGAGACAGGGTAGATGGAAGATGGAAGACAGAGATGGAGAAGAGAAAAGAGCAAGAGAAGAGGGGACAGGGATAAGGGAAGGTAAAGGTGACAGGGAAGAGCAGACAAGGAGAAAGGAAAAGGGGAAGGGAGAAGGAAAAGAATAGGGGAGGGAAAAGGGGATAGGGGTGAGGGAAACAAAATGGGGGAAGGAAAAGAGAGTAGAGGAGGGGACATAAGGAGAAGAAAGAAGTGACAGGGAGTAGGGGAGAGGGAACAGAGAGAGAAATTAAGGGAGAATGGAAGAAATGACAGGGAGGAGAGGGAAAAGGAAGAGGGGAAAGAAGAGAGCAAAGAAGGAGAAGCAGTCATGTGGAAGAAGGAAAAACAGTTCCAGGGACAAGGAACCTTTGAGGGGTGGAGGCAAAAAAATCAAGTCCAGGAATCAAGGAGAATGGGTATAAACCTGGGAAGACTGAGAGAGAGGGCAATTTAGTGAGCAGAGAAAACCTGGGAGAATAGAGATGCTAGAACTGGGGCCAGCAGGGTTGACAGAGAGGTCCCAAGGAAGGGGAGTCTGGGGAGGATGGAGGGAGAATTCCCTGGGAATAACAAGGAATATAGGTGCATAAATGACTCTGGATAGACAGCTACATTTTCCCCACAAGCTTGGCTTCTTCCAATAGAGCCTCTTTTTGGCCACTGCTGCCTTCACTTTGAATTAAAACAGACCCTCTTTCCAAGACAAGCTATCCACCAGAATCTGTCCAGTTCCATTCTCACCCCCATCTACCTCCTTGGATATCTCCAATTCCCACCTCTTGTGCCAGACTTCCTATCCTTAGGACAGCCAGAGTCCTTTGGATGGGGCTCCCCATAGACATTTCTTACTCTTCAGACTCAACTTAATGCTAGTGCCTTTCCCTCTGAAATTATTTCCAATTTATGCTGTCATTATCTTGTTTGTACAGAGTTGTTTGCATGTTGTCTCCCTCAATAGATTATGAGCTCCCTGAGGGCAGGGACTGTCTTTTGCCTTTCTTCATATTCCTAGCACTTGGCATACTGCCTGGCACATAACAGGTGTTTAATAAATGCTTGTTGGCTTGACTTGACTGATTCATAGGGCCCAGTAGAACCTCTCATTAGAGCCTTCCCCCTGGGGCACTAGGATTCAATGACCAAACTGCTGGCTGTTTGACCAATAAGATAAGAAGGCCATCAGGGTTAGGCCTGAAAGAGTAGAAGATATCCTAGGTCAGGAAGCACTATCTGCTCTGTTACTCTTATAAGATCTTGGGACTTAAATCTAGAAAGGATTTTAAGGTCCCTCCTTGTCCATGCCCCTCAATTTATAGATAAAGAATTTGAGATCTAGGGAGGTTGTCAGTTCCCCAAGGTCACCCAAGGGCTGGTCCTAGAGCTAGGTCTGAAACCTATGCCCTATGATCCCAAATAACAATTCCCATTTTCTAAAGCTTTTAGGTCTTTGAGGAAAGGGGACAATGAGGGAAAGGAGATGGCTTGGTCGTATGCTGAGGGCTGTAAGAGATGAGTTGCTAGATGCCTCCACTGGTAATGTCAAAAGAAAGAGAGTGAGGCCTCCAGTCCCTGTGGTGGGGAGTCATGGACCAAAGTCTCACAGCATGGGCAGGCATGGAAAGGCTTCAATCCATGTTACTGAAGGGAATCACACATACATTGGAGTATTCAAGTTTATTTCATGTTTACAAAGTGCTTGCTTCACATTAGCCCTGTGAGATAGGCATTATAAGTATTAGATTCATTTTGTAATAAGAAAACTGAAGGCCTGGGGAGGCAACAATAATACCCTCAAGGTCGAACATCTAGTTAAGTGTTGCAGAAGGGATGCCAGCCTGGCCACGACTCCAAATCAAACCCTCAACGTCCTTAATCCAGTACATCAGACTAAGCTAACCTGGGTGGCTCACAGGCCCACTGAGGACCTCAGATTCCCCTCCAAGCCCTGCACACACACCTGATTCCCCCTTCCCACTCTCTGGCACTGGGAGAAGGCTGTACTCTTATCTGTTCAACAATCTCCCCTTTATTGAATATCCCCTTGACTGGCTTCCACAGCATCTTTCCCTCTGGCTCCCACCCTCTTGCTATATTTTCACGGATTTTGTTTTATTGGATTTTTAAGCTTCGGTCGCTTAATCAATGAGTCCAAGCTGAGCCACCTCAGGTTTTTATAGCACTCATTGCTTCCTGAGAAGCTCAAGTGGGTTTATTTTCTCCAGTCCCACTCACGACCAAGCTCCCTCCCTCCACCCTCCATCCTCAGCCTTTCAAATGCTAGTTTATAGCCCTGTTGGGGCTCCTTCTATAGAGAAGGTTCTGCTCTTTTTTCTTCCTTTTTAGGAAAGCATTCCCCAAATTACCCCCTTGTACCCTCATTCCTAAGGGGGTACCCTTGTTTCTCCATAGAGTGATGGAGAAATCCAAGATGGCCAAATATTAATAACCAAGTTTATAATTAGCACACTGATAGTGTTAATAAGAGCCTATCAATCAATGTATACTTATTAATATACGGAAACCCACTACGTGCCTGACCCTGGGCTAGGAGAGGTTGTGTTGGTAAGCAAAATGGGCTCTGAGCACTTAGTTCAACAAGTGCCCTTGAATAGTTTGGCTTTTGTTTCCTTTGAGTAATTTAGTGTATTTCATTGAGTCTTACTAGGTGCTAAGCCCCAGGCCCAAACCCCTATTAGGTGTAAAACCTATGTGGGTGTGGATTGATAACTAAGGTGGGGCCCAAGGTGGGACTAACTAAGGGGAGGTGCTAACTCCAGAGCCAATCATAGGAGCCTAAGTTCTGGTCATTCAGAAGATGTTGGATGATGTCTGAAATGCTTTAAGAAGAGAAGACAGAGCCATTTGCGCAGGGTTCTCACTTGTGGTGGTGCTGATGCGGAGACTCCGGGCAGCTGTAGCTAAGAGCCCTCCAGCTTGTAACCCGGATGCTGAGACTTTGTTAAATTCTGGTAACTATGTGTTGGGATTTGAATCAGACAAGGTCTGTCTGTCGATGTTTGTACTTTGTTTGTACTTGTTCTGAAGATCAGGGTGCTGGTTTTTTCCCCTGAACTAAGTGAATGATATTTGTATGCTGAATTAAAGTAAGCTTGTCAACCCCTTAATGTTGCTTTCCTTACTAAAGCAGATCAAAAGAACCTGTGCTTTTGCAGCGTGCTGGTAGCATTCTTGTTGTTGGGCTTGTGTTGGTCTTTCACCCCCACAACAGCTGCTAGCCGGTTTGTAGAAACAGAGGTATACAAAGACAAAAAAAGAAACAATCCCTGTCCTAGAAGAGCTTATAGTCAATGGAGGAGACAATCTGTAAATAGATATGTATAGGAGCTCTAGGAACCCCAAAGGCTTCATGTAGAAAAGTGATGATCTGAGCTTAGAAGGATGCTAGAGATTCTAAAAGGGAGGGGTGAGGAAGGATTTGCATTATAGGCATTGTAACAAAGGGTATAGAGTACTAGGTGTAGAGAGGTGCTGGATTCAAATCCTACCTCTGACACATCCTAGCTGTATGTCCCTGACCAAGTCGCTCACTCTCTAGGACCTGCTGTCTAAGTCATAGATGGGTTATGATTGTCTATGGAGGGAGTTCCCACACCAGGAGTTCTCTCCACTGGTGAAATCATAGATCCTTTGAAGTATCTGGGTGATGATGATGGTGATGGTGATGGTTATGGTGATGATGACGATGATGATGGCTTCTATAGCCCCTTGAAGCTTACCCAGTGTTTCCCTGACTGTAGCCCTGTGAAAAAGATAGTTTGAGTATTGTTTCTACTTTATAGAGAAAACTTAGAGCAGTTAAGGGACTTCCCTAAGCTCACACAACTGGTGAAATGAGAAGAAGATAGATGAAATTGCTTTTCTCACCCAACTAGCACTTTAAATAAACCCAGAATTAAGATTGACAAAAACCTGGAACTTAGTAGGATGAAGGTAAGGATGATTCAGACACCAGAATTTAATTAGATTTGACCAATATTTATTACGGCAGCTAGGTGGCACTGATAGAGCCCCAGGCCTGGAGTCAGGAAAACTCATCTTCCTGAGTTCAAATCTGGCCCCAGACACTTACTAGCTGGATGACCCTGGGCAAGTCACTTGACCCTGTTTGCCTCAGTTTCCTCACTTGTAAAATGAGCTGGAGAAGGAAATGGCAAACCACTTCAGTATTTTCTACAAGAAAACCCCAAATGGGGTCATGAAGAGTCAGATGCAACTGAACAATAGCAATATTTATGAAGTGACCATTCTGTAGTAGGTATTAGGGATACAAAAACAAAAAAATGTGAAAGGAACAGTCTTTATCCTCATGGAGTTTTACTTTCTACTGGGGGTATGAGGGTAGATCAGTGGAAGAGACATGACTCATCCAGAGAGAGTGAAATACAAGGTAATCTGAGAACTAGGAGAAAACTAATTCCTTGGGTGGCTAGGGAAGACTTGACCAAGGTGGTCATCCACTGAGCTCTGCTTTGAAAAAAGATAAAGATTTTGAAAGGCAGATATGAAGAATGAGTGCATTTCCGCCCTGGAGATGGAAACTAGTGGTTCAATGTCAAGATCAATTCCATGACTGATTTGAGATTGAGGATCTTGACTACATAGTCCTCCAGTCAGTCTGAAACCCAAGGTTTTGGCTACTTACTACCTGTGTGATCTTGGGCAAGTCATTTAACCTATATGGGGATGAGTTTCACCATCTACAAAATTAAATGAATTAACATACTTTGCCAATCTTAAAGCAATATATATATGCTAACTATTCTACATTATCATCATTATCAAAATGAGAGGTTGAATTCAAGGAACTTTCTGGTCCTTTCCAGTTCTAAATGTCTGATCCTATGAAACAAGGCTAGAAAGGTCAGTTGAAGCCAGATCGAAGAGTCCTGAAATACAGAGTATTTAATCTTAGAGGAAATGGGGAGCTACTGAAATGTTTCAAGCAAGACGGTGACATAGTTAAGATATATGCATTTGGAAGATTATTTTGGCACCTATGTCAAGGGTAGATTGAAGAGACCAGAAGCAAGGAAATGAACTAGAGGAATCTCCTGATACTTATAACAGTTAATAATAGTAGTAATAACAACAAAGACATTTATATATTGCTTGAAGCTTTGCAAGGCACTTTGTGTTGATGTTGTATCGTTCATTAGTCATGTCTCACTCTTTGTGACTCGATTTGGAGTTTTCTTGGCAAAGATATCGGAGTAGTTTGCCATTTCCTTCTCCAGCTTATTATACAGATGAGGAAACTGAGGCAAACAGGGTCAAGTGACTTACCCAGGAAATTAGTAAGAGCCTGAGGCTATATTTGAACTCAGGTCCCTGAGCTCTGACTGCAGGTCCATATCACTGCAAGGCACTTTACAAATTATTATCCCATTTGATCCTACAACCCTGGGAGGTAGGCGCAACTATTATCCACATTTTACTGATGAAGAAACTGAGGCAGACAGCAGGTAAATGACTCGCCAGGGTCACAGAAAAAGTGTCTGAGGCTGGATTTGAACTCAGGTCTTTCTGACTCCAGACCCAGAGCTCCTTCCACTATGCCCCCTAGCAGCCTCCAGTTAATAAGACAGGCTTGTAGTGAAGATCTGAAGCTCCAGTTTCTATGGCTTCTTTCACTCACTTTCTGCCCAACCATCCTGTGATCTAGGCAGTGCAAACATATCATTCTTATTTTACAAATGTGGAAATTTAATCAGACAGGAGAAAGAGTTGGCTCAAGGCCACATAGTGAGTGGAGAGAATTATCTTAGCCCAAGGATCATAGATTTAGAGCTAGGAAGTGTCTCAGAGACTACTCTGAACCAGTTTCTTTATTTTACAGATGAGGAAACCGAGATCCAGTGAAGGTAATTTGACTTGCTAAAAATCACATCGGCAGTAAGTAGCAGCCCAAAGTCTTCTCTCTCCAAAAACTATACTTTTTTTCAACCATAGCACAATGCAGTGAGGGAAGACTTCTTCTGTTGCTTCTTTGGGGGAGTCATTTGCCCATTCCAGGCCCGTTTCTTTATCCGTCAGACGAAAAGGTTGGATGAGATCAAAGATCAGAAATGTAGATGTGGAAGAGACTTTGCAAGTTTTCTTACTAGAAGCTTCTCCTAAATACCAGAGAAACAGAAAGACACAGAGAGACCATTTTTATATGCAAAACAGAACAGAAAAAGAGAATCCTGTGTGAAACTATGAATCTCTATTATATACAGCCTTCCTTTGAAAAAAGTACATAATAAACTGAACATATTACTTTCAAAACTGTCCTGCCTGTCAGTTTTGCTCTGAATTTCCTTCTGTTCCCTTCTGTGCGTTGTTAAGATGCTTTAATGATCTTCATTTCTTTCTTTTTTATTTTCTTTCTTTTTTGGAAAAATTATTAGAACTCCTCCTTACCCCACAGGCAAAATTATAAAAGGGAAAAACATAATCCTTATAACAAATAAGCATGGTTAGACAAAATAAATCCACACATTTGCTGTGTACAAAACTATATGGCTCATTCTGCACCTTGGATCCATCTCCCTCTGCCAGGAGGTAAGTAAGCAGGCTTCATAATCAAGGCTCTTGAGTCCTACTGACCCCTTCATTTTATTGGTGAATCTGAGGCCCAGAAAGGGTAAAGTGACTTGACCAAAGTAACACAGGTAGTTAAGTGTCTGAGGCAGGATTTGAACCTTCATCTTCTACCTCCAAACACATTCCTCTCTCATTCACTCAAATAAGAGGATCTTAGATTTGGAGCTGAATGAGACCTCTGAGGTCTCTCTCATCTCTATGTCTATGATCCTATGATCTTTGACTCCAAGTCCAGTATTCATCTCACTAGTCCACGCTAACCACTACTCCTCCTTGTCCCCATCTCTCTGCTCCCACATCCCATACCTCAGCAAACCCTTTCTTCATAGATAATGAAAAGGTAAGCTTCAACCCTGTTGTTGTTGTTCAGTTGTTTCAGATTCTTCATGACCCCATTTGGGGTTTTCTTGCCAGATTTACTGGAGTGGTTTGCCATTTCCTTCTCCAGCTCATTTTACAGATGAGGAAACTGAGGCAAACAGGGTGAAGTGACTTGCCCAGGGTCACACAGTTAGTAAATGTCTGAGTCCAGATTTAAACTCAGGAAGATGAGATTTCCTGATTCTAGGCCTGGCACTCTGTGCACTATAGTGCCACCCAGCTGCCCCAAACTTCAATCCTATCCCACCCCTAACTCTTGGAAGGCTGGGCTAAAAAGTCTCAACTCACATATCCCACCTTTGCCACATCCCACCTCACCTATGGGATCTCTCTGGGTCCCAATATCCTTCTCTATGACTTCACAACTCAGAGCAGCCCATGACTCCCCAAACCACTTCTCCACTCTTTCCCTAGTGACCTTGTGTTGGCAATGGTTCCACCAATATGGCTTCAATAACTCTACCACTTTGGTCTCTTCCTCCATTGGGGGAATTCTTCTCCCAGTCTCCATTGGAAGAAGCACCCATGCCAACTATACTCTCTTCATGTCAGGACCGGCCCATGACTCCATGGCCTACTTTTCCACCTTGCCCACATTTGAATATTTTATCTTCCCATCTTTTCAGCCCCTTTTTTGTGTTCTCATTCTCCATTAGAATGTAGGTTCCTTGAGGACAGGGACTCTTTCTCTTTTATATTTTTATGTTGTTTATTCAGTCATTTCAGTCATCTGACTCTTCGTGACCTCGTTTAGGCTTTTCTTGGCATATGTATGTGCCTAGCATATAGTAAGTGCTTAATAAATTATTTATCTATGAAGGCATTGTCCTAGATCAGAAGTGTTAAACACCTGACCTGTAGCACCAGTGTGGCCAGACCAGATTAAAATGCAATAGGGAAGTATTTAACAAAATAAAAATAGACAGGACATAGATAATGTTACTATATGGTTTTCTAAGTCAATGTGCTGCTTTTAGGAATCTTTATGTATGGTTCAATGGCCCCTATTTCTATTTGAACTTGCTACCGCTGATCTAGATCAGTGCTTCTTAAACTTCAGGTTAAGTCAGACCCTATATGGAGGTCTCAATAGTAAAACAAAATGACCAAAAATTAATTAAAATCAAATGCATAATGAATCCAAGGTGTTTCTGGCAATGCTTGCTGGTGTTGCATTGAGCAACTTCACTCCAGCCTTGATTCTGAACATAAAGCATGCACACTTTGCATCACACATGCCCTCAGGCCACTCAGTGCCAACAAATGCTGCAGAAACAGAAAAGGGGTAGAAGTGGAAAAAGTTTAAGAAGCCCTGATCTCTCTCTCTCTCTCTCTCTCTCTCTCTCTCTCTCTCTCTCTCTCTCTCTCTCTCTCTCTCTGTCTCTCTCTCTTCCCCTCTCCCCTTTCTATCCTTAGATGGTTGTTTAAGTTCTGGAGATTCAGAGTTCCCACAGTAGTAGAAGCAATAGCAACAGTTTCTGGAGTGGTCATGACGGGGTGCTTGTGCTTGGACCCTAATTCTAACATCACATTTCTCCTTAGCCTCTGCTTGGGTGCCTGTGCCTGGACCCCAGTTCTAAAATCACATCTCTCCCCAGCTTCAAAGCATTGGCCCTAGCAATCCCTCTCCAGTTCAAGGTCAGCATGCCTTAGGAAAACACTTATCCCGCCTCCTGATACTGCGGCCAGCTGTACATATAGAATTTATTAGTTTGAACTCCTTGTGTATGAGCTAATTGGCTGTGCACTGGGACATAACAATACTTACTATTTACTGACCTTCCTGATATGTATCCTAGACATAGTCAAATGTATACTCCTTTACATTCATGTTGTCTAACGAGACATTTGATGGAAGGAACCTGGATATCTTCAGCCAGCCCTGACCTTTGGTTGACTTAGTGACATTTCACAGTCAAAACCACACCCCCAAGTAGTCCCCACCTTGCACTGTTTCCCAGTGAACTCTGGGTAAGATACCTGCACAGTAGATGCAAAAAGTGCAAGTTCCTTTAAGAACTGACCACCCGTTAACCACTCCCTAATCACACCCCAAAACACCTAATTGACAGGTTTCACCCCCAAATCTTGTACTTAAACTTTCCCTGTAGCCCTGTAAGTTTGCAGGTTCCCCAAGAACTCTTGCCCACTGCAAAGTGTAATAAATCTTTGCCACCTTCACTTAAAGAATGTTTGAGATCATGAGTTCATTCCAGATGGCCCCAACCCTCTCCAGTACTTGGGTCTTTGATGGGTACTGCCTCTCAATGGCCCCATCTGGGAGCTCCAGTCCTGGGGTTCCCGGACCTCGTCTCCCTCAACCCTCAACAGTTACATCAAATAACAGAAGAAGCACCTACACATAGACATAGCATAAGGATGGCAATATCTTCAGAGAATATGACCCTTGAAGAGAAAAGTGCCAGCCATGGACAATGAAAAAGGCACCATCCTCCAAAGCCCAGCAAAGAGCTATCCCTAAGGAGAATTTCATGAGGACTCTGTGAAGGAAGAAAAATACTTGCAGTATCTAGAAATTGTAAGTTTGCCCTTTTGCCATATATGTTCTCTACTTATATGGCTCACTACCATTGTACTTTAAGTTTGTACCTGCTCTCCCTGTGGTCTTTGTTTATGCAAGGGAAGAATGTGCCCCTGGTTTGAGGGATTACTTTTATAACTACTACTCTTGCTATAACTTCTTGGTAAATGTCATTTTCTAAAAGTTAACTGAGACTGCTAGCTGATGATCAATGGGAAACACACTAGTGGGGGCTCATGAGCAACAGTAATTAAAAATTCGGCATTCGAGGTTACCCCTAGAACCTTGAGGAGAGTACTCAACTGACCTTCTGGGCCTCTAGCCCACCAATAGAAGGATTGCAGGAAGTTGCCCCAAAGGGGGTGCTACACTAGGGAGGGTAATATATTTGGAGAAGGGAGAAACTCCAGTCACCTAGTTTGCTCCTTCCTTGCCTCACTTCACAACATGAGCCAACTCTCTGCTGGACAGAAATGTTGGAGGGGAGGAGGCATTGGTTGGGGGAGGGAGTGGTGGTGGAGAGGGGAAGGAACATCACTTATCATCCAGAATCACTAACTGCAGCTACCAAGATTCCACATCTTGTTTCCCCTGAATAGGCCTAGGAGAACACACTTCATCACTCAGGGCCTCCCTTCCAGGGAGACTTGTTGAGGTTTGTTATTGCCGCATCCTAATTGTATGCTAATCAGGCCCTAATTGTATGCTAATCAGGCCCCGTGGGCTCCCTCCAGCTGCGGTGCATTAGCATTCTCAAAACTCCCCTTGACTCAGGCCAGGAGGATTTAAATATTTATTTCTGCTGCATTTGAAATTACAGTATTTGCAGAGGTAAAAGCAACTCAAAAGACTGAAGGCAGAAGCAGGAGCCTATTTGTAAATGGGAGTTCTGAACCAGGAGGTTTGAACAATGTTTCTGACTTCCTCCCACTTCCTTGAGGTGCGCTGAGGCCATGGCCAACTCCTTTTCGCGGTGACTGATGGCTGCCTCTTGGGCCTCGGTACGGCTTGGCTCACCTTCCCCAGACTTCTCTCCCATCTACAACTTCAGTTATTTGCAAACTGCCTTTCCTATTTGTGATCTAAGGATACTTTTCAGCTCGTCTTCTGGCCCCTGCTCTCTGTCCCCTTTAAAGGTCAAACAGAAAAACAAACCCACCCCACCCCCTCAGAATCCCAGGGTACCTCGGTCCACCCCTTCCCCGCCTCTGAGTCTATGTCCCCTCCGTTCTCCCGGGACTAACGCATGAGCCTCCATGAATCCATTAGCGCACATAGAAACGAAAGCGCAAAGACATCTTAGAGACGGTTCCAATCCAACCTCCGCCACTTCTCTGAGGGGTTTTCTGAAGGTAGAAATGACGGGAAACAGAATCATACAAACACTGATTTCAGAACCCATCCAGTCCATCGCCTTCGTTTTATAGATGAGGAAACTGAGGCACAGAGGAGTGATGTCCCCAGGACCACATAGGAAGTGTCCGAGGCAAAATTTGAACCCAGGCCTTCCTCATTACAAGTCCAGTGCTCTAGCGGCTGTACCGTGACGTAAGAAGCCGGGATTCTACTCTTTGCTGGTACAATCGAGAGGATACTAGATCTGGGGTCAGAGGTCCTCCGTTCGAACCCTGATTTTATCTACCTTTGGGACCTCTCCAGGCCTCAGTTTTCTTATTTGTAAAATGAGGAGCCGGGTAACTCCTGAGACGCTTTCAAGTTCAAAATTCAGCGTCTTTATGACTCCAAAGCAAGCAATTTTCCCACGAATAATAACTGATAATTTTATAATTTCATGCGATGCTCTCTCTGGTAGCTATTATCCCGGTTTTACAGATGAGGAAGCCAAGGTTCAAAGAGGGTAAGTGATTTGTCCATGATCACACAGTCATTAAGGAAAAAATCCGGATTTAACCCTGACTCTTCCTGTCTGCAGTTTTGGTGCTCTATCCAAAAGGTCTTTAACTGTTTTTGTGTTCTGAACCCCTTTGGCAGTCTGGTGAAGCCTATGGACCCATTCTCAGAATTACACGTTACAAATAAGTCTGAGAAGGGGAGATTATATATGTATACAAAATTCTGCGAAGGGGTTTATAGGTATGTGTGTATGTTTGCATACGTATATAATATAATATTACATAATGTTTTATATAATTTATTATATTCTTTCTATGTTTATATATAAATATATACTTATAAATTTCAATATAATAATAATTATATATACAATATATATTAATCTATAAAATACACAGAATTTTATATATACAAAATATATATATTTACATGTAAAATACACAGAATTACAAAGGAAATCAATTATATTGAAATTTTTTTTTAACAAACAAGTTCCTGGACCCCCATTAAGAATTCCTCAGTTACCCATACCATACTGCCTGGTGAGCTCTGTACTTTCTAAACCAGCAGTTCTCAAACTTTTTGGTCTCATTACCCTGTTATGTTTGAAAATGAATATTTGATGTCCCCAAAGAGCTCTTGTTTGTGTGGTTAGATCCTTTTAAAAATGAAAACCGATACACTTTTAAATATTTATCCATTTATTTTAAAATAACAATAATAAACTAATTACATGCTAACATAAATAATATATTTTATGAGATACAACTATATTTTTCAAAACAAAATTTAGTGAGGAGTAGCATTGTTTTATGTATTTTTACAAGTCTCTTTAATGTCTAACTTAACAAAAGACAGCTCACTTCTCCTATCTGCTTCTGCAGTCAATCTGTTCTAATGTGTGCTTTTGGTTAAAGTAAATGAAGAAAATCCAGGCTCACACAGATATATAGTTGGAAAAGGTAAAGCATTTTAACAGGTAAATACTATTTTAATATTGAAAATTATTTTGACCTTGAAGATGGCCTAGAATGGTGTCAGAGACCCCCCAAGAGTACAGGGACCACACTTTGAGAACAGCTTCTCTAAACTAATATACCATTTGATAACCCTCCTGTGGAATTTATCAAATACGGTCTTGTGTAACTCAACCGTGTGTGCGTGGTTTATCCCACTTCTAGACTGTAAATTGACCGGAACAAAGCATCAGCACACCATCTAAAAGGTGCCCAGGAGAAGTTTGCTCAGTGAATAACCATGAGTTATTCTGCATGTATATGTACATGTATATGCCTATGTCCTGAGTTGGTAAGGAACTGCAGGACAGTGTAAGAAATAGAGGGCTCCCCAAGCCAATTGTTAAACTTTCAGTATACCCTGGAAATCAGCAAACACCACAAATAGGGGCTTGATTATTTTGTGAATTATTTAGACTTTAAAAGGTGATGGAAGAAATTTAATAAAGAATATTAAACTTAAAGGTGCACCCACCTATTAATGTTATTTACCAGCACACTGGCTCCCAGGTTAGAAGTGGGGTTGGGCCCTTCCAGCTGCCCAGAGTTCAGGAGTTGGTGGATTGAAGCCGGGCCTGGCTCCACGACAGACTGAATTCTCCCTACTGACTTCCCCTTAAAGTCTCTGCACTCTTAGCCTTCCTTCCACCCTGACCTGGAGAAGAGGATATCCATTACTGATATCCACTCAGCAATGAATATCAGCAGCAGAGGCACTGGGGTGTGGAAAGAACATTGCATTTGGAATCATAGAACACAGCTTCGAATCCTGTTCCTGAGGCATGAGTCAGCAGAAAGAGCACTGATCCTGGAGACAGAAGACCTGGGTTCAAATTCCACCCCTAATTCCTGTTACCTGTGTGACCTTGGCCAAGTCATTGACCCCCTTGTGGTTCATTTTCCTTATCTCTAAAATGACTAGGTTGGTCTAGATGGCCTCTGAGGTTCCTTCCAGCTCTAGATTTAGGATTTATATATAATGGGGAAGAAGAGGTGGGTTAGATCACCTCTAAGGTCCTTTCCAGCTCTCAATCCACTGATCCTGACAGAAGGTGGTTCCATGGGGTTTTGTGGAATCACAGGGATTCTTCTGTCTCTTTAGCCTCCCAGCTGTGGGCAGGTGAAGGAGGGAAATGATTGGGTGGGTAGGGGCAGGGGTAGCATTTGTTACTGGGTACCAAAGACAAGGTGAAATAACAGAAAGCTTCCACCTCGTTCCCCTGGGGTCAGGGGAGGACAGGATGAGGAGGGGAGCTGAGCTATTTCCCTCCTGATTCAGATTCATGCCTTTCATTTAAAACAAGAAGCGCTAAACTGAGGAGTGGGCCAGGATCACCATGGAGCTCTCCTCATTTGCAAGGAAAAGTAGCGCATCAGAAATTAGAAGCAGGAGGGGAGAGAGGGAAAGAGAGAGAGAGACAGAGAGAGAGAGACAGATTGAGAGACAGAGAGAGAGACAGAGAGAGACAGAGAGAGAGAGAGATGGAGAGAGACAGAGAGAGAGACAGAGAGAGAGGGAGAGAGAGATGGAGAGAGACAGAGAGAGAGAGACAGAGAGAGATGGAGAGAGACAGAGAGAGACAGAGAGAGAGACAGAGAGAGACAGAGAGACAGAGAGAGAGAGACAGAGAGAGAGAGAGACAGAGAGACAGAGAGATGGAGAGAGACAGAAAGAGAGAGACAGAGAGAGAGAGGGAGAGAGAGATGGAGAGAGACAGAAAGAGAGAGAGAGAGATGGAGAGAGAGAGAGACAGAGAGAGAGACAGAGAGAGAGAGACAGAGAGAGAGAGACAGACAGACAGACAGAGACAGAGACAGAGACAGAGAGAGAGAGACAGAGACAGAGAGAGAGCTGGAGAGAGAGAGAGACAGAGAGAGAGAGAGACAGAGAGAGAGAGAGAGAGAGAGAGAGAGAGATGGAGAGAGACAGAGAGAGACAAAGAGAGAGAAGGAGAGAGAGATGGAGAGAGACAGAAACAGAGATGCAGGCAGATGCTCAGAGTCAAGTAGGGATTACTAAGATGTGAGTGGGTAGAATCCATCTAAGGTGAAAGGAAAGATGTAGAGATGAAAGAAGGGGGTCCTGGAGGGGCCCTCTGCTGTGGTTTCTAAAGCAACTAATCTCTCAGTGAGAAGCTAAGAGGCCTTAGGGGTAGGGGTGGAAGGGAAAAAGAGGGCCCTCAAGGAATCATCTGCACCAGCTATCCAGAACAAGAACAAACCCAGAGGTGGGTTTGGCCAAGACCCAATATGGGCATGCTTAAATATGTATAGACATATACACTTACATATTATATATCTACAGGTTCATGAAGGGATGTAGCTACATCAACACCTGCCCTCAGATTTTTTAAATTGGACAAGTTATCAAGATTTTCTGAGGACCGTTCTATCTAGGGGATCCAAGAGAAGCCAGAAAGTGTAGGCTGCTTGGGATTTGCTACCTCGCTCTCTGCTCCTCCCCCACTCCCTCAGATTATGGAGGGGGCAGGGCCTCATCACCCACACTCAGATCCTGCTGCCCTCAGTAGACTTGCCATGCCACCCCCTGGCTTGGTGTCCAATAGTTCCCATTGCAGGAAAGACATTGGAAAGGACTTCACAAATAAAAGAGTGTGATACATTGGAATGGAGAGTAGGACTAGAGATCTTCCCTGGAGCTCTTTAGGAAAAATGAACCCACACACACACACCAGATGATTGGGCCAATTAGGTTCATCCCTTCTGACCTTGGGAAAGTTTTATTGGGCAGGAGTGGATTCCCCTTATCAGGAGTTCTCAGGCAGTGGCTAGATGAGACTTACTGAGGATGCTACCAAAGGAATTCCTACTCAGATACAGGTTGGACTAGGTAACTTCTGAAGTGAGATCCCCACCAGCTCTGGGATTCTGTGACATGGCAAATGATACCATATAGTCACACAGAGTGCAAGGGTCCAAACTGTTTAGAAGCTAGACAACCACAGGTCTAGCCAATTCTAACATAGATGTCTCAGTCTGGATAAGAACATGTGCCCAAGACCCTCAGTCTAGCTCATTCTCTGTCTTAGGTCACTTGGGTTGAATGAATGAATGAATGAATGTCCTAAGTACAAGACAGGGGAGGTATGCATAGCTAGACATTGAGTGGTTCATCTGAAAACAACCAAGACTTTAGAGAACTAAAAGAACAATAGAAGTCAACAGTATGATTTTGCTGTTGTTCAGTCATTTTTCAGTTATGTCCAACTCTTCATGACCCCGTTTGAGATTTTCTTAGCAAAGATTCTGGAGTGGTTTGCCATTTCCTTCTCTGGTTCATTTTACAGAGGAGGAAACTGAGGCAAGTAGGGATAAGTGACTTGCCCAGGGTCACACAGCTAGGAAGTCTGAGGCCAGATTTGAACTCAGGAGGATGAGTCTTCCTGACTAGAGGCTTGCCACTCTATCTACTGTACCACCTAGCTGCCCTCAACCACAGTGTGATTAAGTAGTCCCAAAAAAAAGGCTAATTTGATTTTAGGCCACATCGAGGAGTATAGTACTAGGAATTGGGAGGTGAAACATTCCCCCTATGCTTTGCTCTGGACACAGCATATCTGCAACTGAGCACGGTTCTGGGTCCCATATTTTAGGAACTATAATGATATACTGGAGAGCATTCAGAAGGACTTTGAGATTGTGCCATAGTATTGTGTAATGGCAAGCAAAGTGGGACTTTTTGAAGTGATTCTCAGCACTAAGGCAATGCCTTTGATTGAATCTTGCCTTTTTTTGTAGGAAGGCCCACACCCTTTTGCTAGTTAGGTCAGGAGAAGTGTGAAGCCCTTGAGAGGTGTGAAGTCCTCAAGAGGTGTGAAGCACTCTGACCCTGAAGAAGTGTATATATACTCTGAGGTTAGCATTTTGTTTGGGGCTCACTCATTGGAAGGGTGTTGGTGTGAAGACTTTGGGTAGCAATTAAGGAGAGCCCTGGCTTTGAAAAACCCAGATGTTGGTGCTGCTCTCTCTGGTAACTATGTATGTAATGTCTTGATCAGACAGCTAGAAGCTCTGTCTATTGATTTGTGTTTATTTTCTCTGTTAGTAATTTCTGTTTGTGCTTGCTCTGAAGCTCAGGGTGCTAGTTTTTCCCCCCGAACTAAGTGAATGATATATGTATGTTTGATTAAAGTGAGATTGTAAACCCCTTAAAGTTCCTTTCCTTTAGAAAAGCAGATCCAAAAATGTGTGCTGGCAGCCCTCCTGTGTGCTGGTGTAATTGGCCTTATACCTCCACAGTAGCTGCTAGTACCATTGTTCCTACATATTGATTGACGAAAACTACTAATTTAATCCAATGGGGCTCAAAGTGTGGTCTGAGGACCTCTAAGGGTCTCTGAGACCCTTTCATGGGGTCCTGAGGTGCTTTCAGAATCCAAGATGTCAAAACTACTTTCATAATACAGTAATACTAACACATTATTTGCCTATTAAAATACTCCTACCTTTTCCATCTGCAAATCTGGGTGAAGCCAGGTTTTCTTCAGATACTTCAACCAAAATAATATGCATCATGTTGAATGCAGAAGCAGATAGGAGAATCCAGCTGTCTTCCATCAAGACAGACATTCAAGAGCTTTGCAAAAATATGTAAAACAATGCCATTCTTCTCACTTTTTTGTTTCGAAAAACATAATTATTTTTCATTAAAATGTTATTTGTGTTAACATGCAACAAGTTTATTATCATGATTTTAAATGAATTAATATTAAAATTTTGTTAGTCTTAATTTCTAATATTAGGCAAATATAAATAAATGTAGGGGCAGCTAGGTGACACAGTGGATAGAGTACAGGACCTGGCATCGGGAAGACTTGAGTTCAAATCCAGCCTCAAATATTGACTAGCTGTGTGATCCTGGGCAAGTCACTTAACTCTGCCTTGTTTTCCTCATCTGTAAAATGAGCTGGAGAAGGAAATGGCAAACCATTCCAGTATCTCTGCCAAGAAAACCCCAAATGGAGTCGAGAAGAGTAAGATAAAACTGAAATGACTGAACAACAACAAAAGGAAAAACTTCCTAACAATTAAAGTTAGCCAAAAGTGAGATGGGAAGGGCAGCTAAGTGATGAAGTGGATAGAGCATTGGACCTGGAGTCAGGAAGACTATTCTTCACAAGTTCAAATCTGGCCTCAAATATTGGCTGTGTGACCTTGGGCAGGTCATTTAACCCTGATTGCCTTGGTTTCCTTATCTGTAAAATGAGCTGGAGAAGAAAATGGCAAATCATTACAATGTCTTAGCCAAGAAAACTCCAAATATGGTCACAAAGACTAGGAAAACTTAAAAATGACCAAATTATTTAATGGACTGTCTTCAAACACAAGCTGCTAATTACAATCAAAGGCTGACTGCCACTTGTCTGGTATATTACAGAGATTTTGTTTGGGTACAGCTTGGAGTAGGTGGTCTCTGAGATAATTAATAAAATCTTTCTTTATTGAATTGATTTCTGTCCTTTAGCCTGTCTCTCAAAATGTACACATTCCTCTTCTCTCAGTCCTAACTGAACTCATTTATTTCCTTGGTTCCCTAAGAAATTTGTTATGAGAGTCACAGATTTTGGACCTCCAAGGGACTCAGCCCTTCCCAATCACTTCCCAAAGAAATATTTTTTTTTTCTTTCTACAACTGGGAGATACTGTGAAAAAGTGAAAAGAACAGTGAACTAACAGACAGGACCCTGGGTTTCGATCTGCTGTGTGACCTTAGGTAAGTCACTTCTCCGGATTTTATTTTCCTCATCTGTAAAATGAGTGGTTTAGAATAGATGGTTTCTGAACTCCTTTCTAGCTCTAATATCCCACGATCTTATGAAAATCTGTTTTCAAGCACTTTTGACAACCCCATTTGCACACCAACAAGCAATATGCTAATTACAAACACTTGGCTACCAGTTGATTGGAGATAGATTAGGTATTTGAAAGGATTAAAACTGTTTCCTTAAGAATGTTGCCTAGATAATGATGGTGTACTCCCACAATGCTGGCTGCTGGGGATGCCAAGGCAGATGGATCACTCGAACTCCATGGTTCCGAGAAGCAGAGGGGCTCAAGCCAATCCGGTGCCCAAACTAAATCCAGTGCCAATGTGGGGAGCCCTGGAGGGTGAGGAGCAACCAGGGTGCCTCCTGAGGGGGAAAGTCAGCCCAGATCAGAAACAGAGCAGGGCAAAGCTTCCACACTAAACAGCACTGGGATGTGGCCATGAGTGATTGCTGTACTTCCAGGGAAACTGAGTGTTAAAAAAAGAAAAGTTCCCCTTAATCCAGGCTGATCATTTACACAGGTATCTTATCCTGATGCCAGAAACGGAGGTCTTTTCTCAAACTAAACTGCCAAGCATTCAAACTCTACTGCAGAGAACACAACTCTAATGGCCTGGCAACGTTGTTCAAATGCCAAACCTACGCTTGTCTAAAAGACTGTTTTATAGAGAACTCACACAGGGAGAGTGCTCACATGGTGGTCAGAAGAAGAGATGCAAGGACACTGTGAAGGTCTCTCTTAAGAACTTTGGAACTGATTGTGTGATATGCAAAACACTGGCAAAGCAGGATTGAAGCAGCTCAAAAAAAAAAAAAAAAAACCAGAGATGCACAAATTTAGAGAATCCACCCCAAATGTTCAAGTGGACTATTTGTGCCCAACCTGTGGTAGAGCTTTCTGAGATTGTACTGATCTGATCGGCCACAGCTGGATGAATTTTAGCTTGACTCTGACATAGAGATATTTTGGTCCTCTTCAAGAATGAAGGACAACAATCAACCAACCATTTACTCAGGTAGAGGTATTATAGGAATTTAAAGTTGGAGGACCTGGATACTATATACATATATGTGTATGTGTGTGTGTGTATGTATAAATATATATACATATATATACACACATATACATATATATGTAAAATACATACATATATATATATAAGTATGCAACATGTATGACCACAGATAAGACGTTTCATTTCCCTCCTTTGTTTCACCATTTATAGAAAAAGAGGATTGTACTAGGTGATTTTTCTAAGGCCCTTCCCTTAGTTCTAGGCCCATGCCTTTAAAGTCTATGATGCTACCATCAGAATAGAGTTTCTTAAGGTTTGCCCATCCTGAACTGTCTAAGCTGCCTTGCTTCTATCTCCCCCAGGGCCATATACTTTCCCACAGGCCAGCTGGATCTGTCTCCAAGAGCTCAGTCCACTGAGCAGACACAAGGTCCAAAGACTCAGCTCCTTCCCTCCCCACCAATGACAGAGCAGTATCCCTCCAACACAGGCCCCTCTGGGTGGTCAGACCATGGCAGAGAGGCAGTTTCTCTGGTCACTCTAGGCTAGAGATGGATGAATGAAGCTTCCAACTGAAGATACCTTTCTCCCAAAGCAGGAAGAAAGTGGAGAATATGTCCCAGGGGTCCCAAAATGTGCAGTAGCAGAGGTGGATGGGCTTCCTTTCATGGGCTTTTTCAATAGAGTTGTTGTCTATTTTTGAGATGAAGAGGAAAAATAATTGGTAGCAGATGGAGTGTTGGACTTAAGAGTCAGGTAGACATGGGCTTCAATCCTGTCTCAGATACCTACTGCAGAAAGGGAGGGGATAAGCATTTATATGGTGTTTACTACATGCCAGGCAGTATGTGGGGCTCTTTACCATTTAATCCTCACAACAACCCCATTGGGGTAAATGCTATAATTCCCCCTATTTTTCAGCTGAAGAAAATGAGACAAGTTAAGTGACTTGTCCAGGGTCACACAGCTAATAAGTGTGGATGTGGACTTTTGTTTGGGACTCCAGACTGGAACTGCTCTACCACCCAGCTGCCTAGCTATGTGATCCTGAGCAAGCTACTTAAACTCTCTGAGCCTCAGTTTCCTCATCTGTTAGATGTGGGGGTTAGTCTCCATGACCTCTAAACCTCCTTCCAACTCTAAATCTAGGCTCCCTAGGCTTGGACCTCATCCTCCCCTTAGGTACCCTCTCTGACACGATGGAGTGGGGTCAGCCCTTGATGGAGGAGGCAGGGAGCTAGGGCAGAGTATAAGAGGAGCTGAGCACAGAATATAGAGCTGTGGTCATTTTAGGGAAAGCTCAGGTTGGTGGAGGGGTGGGCATCTTAGAAATGCATGGTGAGGCTAGGAGACCCTTGAGCAAATAGAAGCCCCAATAGCCTCTGGGTCCTAGGATCCATCTGTGAATCAGCAAACATTCATTAAGCCCCTGCTGTATGCCAGGCACTGTTCTAGGCACAACTGGGGAGAATAAAACAAAAATAAAAAGAGTTCACATTCTATCAGATCAGAGATTTAGAACTGGTAAGAATCTTAGCAATCACTTGGTTGGATGCCTTCATTTAATCGACGAGGAAACTGAACCCAGAGAGGCTGTTTCCCCAGCAGTTTGAACACTATCTGACCTATAGCTGGTGCTTAATAAATGCTTGCTGGTTGGTTAACTCACTTTCCCAAGATGACAGAGATGAGCAGGACAGCCAGAATTTGAATCCAGCTCCTACTATGCTCAATCCAGCACCTTTCCTTTTCATTCTTAGCAGGAAGAGGAAGAAATATAAGCAGCATTTTGTGGGGCCCTAGGCTGTCTTCTTGTAGTGCCAACAGCTCAATACTACTCATGCTAATGGACTCAGCAATTGGCCGAATTACTGCTGTGTCTGAGCAGAAAATATGCTCCGTGGGCAGCCAAGTGCTACCCAGGGCCTGGCCGAGCCACTCAGCCTCCTTCCCTCCCTCCTGCGCATGGACCTCTGGCCAGCCCCTCTCAGGAGGTGGGACTTGGCTCCACCACAATTCACAGGCTATGGAGAGAGCTGGCCTCTTCTTCTCCTCCTCCTTGGCCCTCCTGAGCTCTTACCTGGTCACTGAGGCAGTGGTCTTGTGCCTGGTATTTCTCCAAGCCAGATTCTCCCTGTGCAAGCCCTGCTTCAACTCCTACCAAAAGCCATGTTTTTAATAACCTGTTGAGATGTGCCTGGGTCCAAGTGGAAAGAGAAGGCAAGATGGAGGGGGACAGGAACATAGGGAAGGGCACAGGTGGTGAGGAAGAGCTACAAATACCAGCCTTGTCCTCTTGTTTACTGAAAGCCTTGGTAGTATTTGGGATGAATCACACTTTCACACCTTCATTTACAATCACACTGAGACACTAGCACGTTCACTAGCATGTGTGGCATCTCTCTCTCTCTGTCTCGCTGTCTCTGTCTTTGTCTCTCTCTGTGTCTCTCTTTTCTCTATCTCTGTCTCTCTGTCTCTATCTCTCTCTGTCTCTGTCTCTGTCTCTTTGTCTTTCTCTCTTTTTTTTCTACCTCTTTCTCCCTCTTTGTCTCTGTCTCTCTCTCCTTTTCCCTCTCTTCTTTATCTCTTTCTCCTCTCTCATCTCTTTTCTCCTCTCTCCTTCTTTCGCTCCCCTCTCTTCTCTTTCTTCTTCTTTCTTCTTCCCCTTTTTCTTTTCCTTCTCTCTTCTTTGTTCTCTCCTTTTCTAATTTCTCTCTTTTTCTCCTCTCTCCTCTATTCTCCCTCTCTTTTTCCTCTCTTTCTGTCTCTCTCTCTCTCTATCTCTTCTCTATCTCTTTCCCCATCCTCTCCTTTCTCCCTCTCTCTCTCCCTCTCTCTCTCTCTCTCTCTCTCTCTCTCTCACACACACACACACACACACACACACACACACACACACACAAACAAAGAAAGGAGTATATTCTCCTTGTGGGAGGTGGTGGATATATGGGAATATTTGCAGCATACACACTAGGAGATTGGTTGCAAACTCACAAAAGGGTCAGAACACAAAGTGAATAAAACAGAGAAACAGGGGAGGAAAACATGTACTCTCTCTATTCTCCCTTCTTCCATCCTTCCTCCACACAATAATGATCTTCCTAAAGTCCAAGCCTATCCATGCCACATCTCTGCTAAAGAACTTTGTGTGGTTCCCTATTGCCTCTAGGATGAATTGTAAAATCCCCAATCTGGCATTTAAAGCCCTTCCCAACTTACCTTGAGCTTACCTGTCCAAGTTTATTACACATGACTCTGCTTGATACACTCTCCTTTTCCATCAAACTGGCCCAAGTTTGTCCAGGTTATGCTCCAAACCAGGAAGTCATACACTTTTCACCTCCACCTCTTAAAATCCCTAACTTCATTCAAAACTCAGCTTGCATATCATCTCCTTCAGAAAGCCTTTTCTCATCTTTCTCAATATCAGTATTCAAGTTAAATTAACAAATTACCTTCTCAAGTGACCATCACCTTCCTGATGTCAAGGACAAACAACAAACAAACACCATGTGTATGATTATACATGAGGCATCTAGGTGGTACAATGGATAGAACAATGGTCCTGGAGTCAGGAAGACTTAAGTTCAAATCTACCCTCAGATACTTACTAGCTGTGTGACCCTGGAGAAGTCACTTAAACACTGTTTGCTCCGATTTTCTCATCTGTAAAATGAGCTGAAGAAGGAAATGGCAAACCACTCCAGTATCTTTGCCAAGAAAACCCCATGGAGGGGCGGAGCCAAGATGGCAGCTGGAAAGCAGGAACTTGCCTAAAGCTCTTCCCCAGGACCATCCAAACAACTATAAAAATGGCTCTGAACAAATTCTAGAACTGCAGAACCCACAAAATAGCAGAGGGAAGCAGGGCTCCAGCCCAGGATAGCCTAGATTGTCACTGGGTAAGGTCTATCACACTGTGTTGGGAGCAGAGCCCGGTGTGGGCTGTGCCCACACCGAGCAGACTGGGAGCTGTGCGGAACAGGCCAGAGTGCCCTGAATCAGTGAACTGTGGCAGTTACCAGACTTCTCAACCCACAAACATCAAAGACAACACAGAAGGTTAGTGGGAAAAACTGCAGGGACAGAGTGAAAGGAGTTCGTGCTCAGCTGACCCAGGGGCAGCGGAGGTGGTGCAGCTCTGATGTTGCTTACAGAGCTACAGCTGCGGTTGCTTCTGGCCCCAGGCCCACCTGGTAGGAGGAATTAAGTGGTGGGTCAGAGCATGAGTGCAGAGCCTGCTTAGATCTTAGTCGCTGTCCGGGTCCGCAGTTCTTGGGAGAGGAGGAACGCTGGTGGAGCAGAGCTTGCTGCATAGAAATAGCTCTGAAAACAACAGCACAGCCCCTCAACCTTGGGACAAAGTACTCTCTACTCTACAACCAGTCATACCCCAATGAAAAACTCAAGGGTCAAATAGTTGACTGGGAACATGAACAGGAAGCAAAAATGGACTCAGATTCAGACTCGGACTTTGGAATCTTTCTTTGGTGACAAAGAAGACCAAAACATACAGCCAGAAGAAATCAATAAAGTCAAAGAGCCCACATGAAAAGCCTCCAAGAAAAGCATGAACTGCTCTCAGGCCATGGAAGAGCTCAAAAGGGATTTGGAAAAGCAAGTAAGAGAAATAGAGGGAAAATTGGGAAGAGAAATGAGAATGATGTGAGAAAAACATGAAAAACAAGTCAATGACTTGCTAAAGGAGACCCAAAAAATACTGAAGAAAATAACACCTTAAAAAATAGACTAGCTCAAATGGCAAAAGAGCTCCAAAAAGCCAATAAGGAGAAGAATGCCTTGAAAGGCAGAATTAGCCAAATGGAAAAGGAGGTACAAAAGACCACTGAAGAAAATACTACCTTAAAAATTAGATTGGAGCAAATGGAAGCTAGTGACTTTATGAGAAATCAAGATATTATAAAACAGAAACAAAGGAATGAAAAAATGGAAAACAATGTGAAATATCTCATTGGAAAAACCACTGACCTGGAAAATAAATCCAGGAGAGATAATTCAAAAATTATTGGACTACCTGAAAGCCATGATCAAAAAAAGAGCCTAGATAGCATCTTTCAAGAAATTATCAAGGAGAACTGCCCTGATATTCTAGAGCCAGAGGGTAAAATAGAAATTGAAAGAATCCACCAATCACCTCCTGAAAAAGATCCCAAAAAGAAAACTCCTGGGAACATTGTCACCAAATTCCAGAGCTCTCAGATCAAGGAGAAAATACTGCAAGTAGCCAGAAAGAAACAATTTCAGTATTGTGGGAACACAATCAGGATAACACAAGGTCTAGCACCTTCTACACTAAGGGATTGAAGGGCTTGGAATATGGTATTCCGGAGGTTAATGGAGCTAGGATTAAAACCAAGAATCACCTACCCAGCAAAACTGAGTATAATGCTCCAAGGCAAAATATGGATTTTCAATAAAATAGATGACTTTCAAGCTTTCTCAGTGAAAAGACCAGAGCTGAATAGAAACTTTGACTTTCAAACACAAGAATCAAGAGAAGCATGAAAAGGTAAACAAGAAAGAGAAATCATAAGGGACTTACTAAAGAATTGTTTTGTTTACATTCCTACATGGAAAGATGATGTGTATAGTTCATGAGAGCTCAGTATTAGGGTAGCTGAAGGGAATTTATATATATTTATATACATATATATATATATATATATATATAATACACACACACCTATATATGTGTGTATATATATATATATATATATACATACATACATATATATAAATACACACAGAGGGCACAGGATGAGTTGAATATGAAGGGATGATATCTAAAAAAAATTAAATTAAATTAAGGGTTGAGAGAGGAATATATTGAGAGAGGGAGAAAGGGAGAGATAGAATGGGGTAAATTATCTCACATAAAAGTGGCAAAAAAAGCAGTTCTGTTGGAAGGGAAGAGGGGGCAGGAGAGGGGGAATGAGTGAATCTTACTCTCATCAGATTTGATCTGAGGAGGGAATAACATACACACTCAATTGGGTATCTTACCCCACAGGAAAGGAGGAAGGAGATAAAAAAGGGGGGACAATAGAAGGGAGGGTAGATAGTGCGAAGAGGTGATCAAAAGCAAACACTTTTGAAAAGGCACAGGGTCAAGGGAGAAAATTGAATAAACGGGGTAGGATAGGAAGAAGCAAAAAATAGTCTTTCACAACATGAGTATTGTGGAAGGGTTTTGCATAATGATACACATGTGGCCTATGTTGAATTGCTTGCCTTCTTAGGGAGGGTGGGTGGGGAGGGAAGAGGGAAGAGAATTGGGAACTCAAAGTTTTAAAAGCAGATGTTCAAAAAAAAAAGTTTTTACATGCACCTAGGAAATAAGATGTACAGGCAATGGGGTGTAGAAATCCATCTTGCCCTACAAGAAAGTAAGGGAAAAGGGGATGGGGGGAGTGGGGTGACAGAAGAGAGGGCTGACTGGGGAATGGGGCAATCAGAATATATGCCATCTTGGAGTGGGGGGAGGGTAGAAATGGGGAGAAAATTTGTAATCCAAACTCTTGTGGAAATCAATGTTGAAAACTAAAAGCATTAAATAAATAATAATTTAAAAAAAGAAAAAAGAAAACCCCATGGACAACTCCAATGGGGTCATGAAGAGTCAGGCACAACTGAACAACAAAAAGATTTTATGTGTGTGTATACATGTATGTATATAGAGAGAGATATAGATATAGGTACATATATACATAAGCATTCCCCTAGTGTAGAGGTGTTCTGTAGCCCAGAATCAGCACATGCTACAAATGAGGGCTTAGTTTATTGTTTTGTTGATTGCCTAGACCCAAGAAAGTGATGGAGAAAAACGTTAATGATGAAGATTAAACCTAAAAGTATGCCATTTGTACATTCTTTTTTTCAGAGACTCACTTATTAAACATTTACCAGCTGCCCTACTGAAACATAAACTCCATTTCCATCCCATCTTTTCAGAGGTGGGGGACTATGGGTATGAAGTATTGCATATATTGTCAGACACGATGTATTTTTGATTTTTTTCCCTCTTCTTCATTTGTTACAAGGGATGACTCACTGGGCAGAACAAAAGTGAGGGGTTCTGAAATGAAGACGAAGTAAAAATCCAATGATAATGAAGGCTAGTGTTGACATAGCACTTATGATTTGTAAAGCACTTTGCACATGTTATTTCATTTGACCCTCAAAAAGGAGTCTGTTTGACTCATTTGTCTCATTTGACAGAGGAGCAAATTTAGGCACTGAGGATCTTGTCCAGAGTCCTATAAGTAGCAAATCATCGGAAGCAGTATTTGAACTCAGTTCCCTTTGACTCCAAGTCTAGCGTTCAATCCATTGTTCCAACCTGCCGGCTGTAAAAGTAAGATCGTTTTTAAAGAATGTTATCTCCTTAAGGGCAAGATCTATTTTTCGTTTTGTCTTTACATCCCTAGTTCCTGGCAAAGTGCCCTCCGGATAGTAAGCATTTAATAAATATTTATAAAATTGGATTGGATTGGAGATTGCCTTGAAGGTGCAAGTAATTAATTCCTTCTTTCTTCTGTACTAGGAAGCTCCATTTATAAGAATTTGCAGAGCTGGTGCTAAGATAGAGCATTTTCTAGACCCAAAGTCTACTGAGTTCAATTACTAGACAAGTAGCATCCTCTACCCTCTCTTAGATTAGTAATAGAGAAGCTTAGGGAGAACAGAAAGAAGGGACTCAAAAGACTATTTTTCCTGTATGATTACTTCAGTGGATGGAGTGCTGAGCCTGGAGTCAAGATCTGAGTTCAAATCTGGCTTCAGATACTTACTAGCTATGTGACCCTGGGCAAGTCACTTAACCCCGCTTGTCTCAGTTTACCCATATGTAAAATGATCTGGAGAAGGAAATGAGAAACCGCTCAAGTATCTTTGCCAAGAAAACCCCAAATGAGGTCATGACGAGTTGGGCACTACTGAAACAACCAAAGAACAGCAACAAACAACAACAGTGCTGACTAATAAGCTTATCTGGAGAAGTGGAACACAGGACTTACAACCATTCCTTGGAATTTTGGGAGGCTGTAGTTTGGGAAATCAGTGATGATCTTGTTTCTTGTTGTATGTTTGCTTTCTATTTTAAATTTTAAAAAGTTTGCATTGGTGTAATGTCACATGATTAATTCTGGCTGGTCAAAGGACATTCAGAGGTCAGAGGTTTTGGGCAAGTGGTTCAATAAATAAATAGGTTCTAGAAATCAAAATGTGGCACTACATACACATACACACATATACATACACATACGAATACATATACACATACACACAAATATTTTGCTGCACATAGGACTTTTCTTTTTATCCTTGATCTTCTTGGGGTATTGCTGAACCATGAACTGAAGGATATAGACATTTGAGTCATCTTCCTAAAATAATTCCAAATTGCCTTCCAGAATGGTTGCAATAGTTGACAGCTCTACCAACAAGTCACTAAAATGCCTATCTCTCCACAAGCCCTCCAAGATTGACCATTTCCATCTTGTCTCATCGCTGCCAATTTGCTAGACATGGGCCAAAACCTCAAAGTGGTTTTGGTTTGCTTTTCTCTTATGGAGAGATTGGAGCATTCTTTCATATGGTTGTTAATAGTTTACAATTCTTCTTCTGAGAACTATTTATTCATTTCCTTTATCTTCTAGGGAATGCTTTTTGGTCCTCTATATTTATGAAGGCTTTTTTCCCTACTTTCTTATTTTTTTTCTTTTTTCTGAAATTAGCAACAAATAAAATGAACATTTCCATATAAAAGTAGAACAGAAAAATTGGATTCTACATGAAATTGAATTTCTATTACATGCAGCTCGCTTTTCCTTTTATGTACATAAAAAATTCAACATCTAACTTTCAGAGTTATCTTACTCGTCTTTTTCCCATTAGACTATGAGCTCGTTGAAGTCAGGGACTTTTTTGTTCAATCCTCTTAATGCTAGTGCCTTCCCTCTATTAAAATGGCTCCAATTTATCCTGTCTGTATCTTGTTTGTACGTTTTGCATGTTGTCTCCTCCATTAGAATGTCTGAGCTCCTTGAAGCCAGAAATTGTTTTTAGTCTTTCTTTGCATCCCCAGCACTTGGCACAATGCCTGGCACATAGATGGTGCTAATAAGGGCTAGCTGATTGATTTTCTTCTTGACTTTTTCTGTTCTCTTCAGGGCTTTCCTAAAGAAATTCTTTAGAGTGATTCTTTGGGGTTTTTTCCCTTTGAGGGGGTGGGGGGGAATCCTAGCACTATCTGCTCTCTTTCTACCAGCTCCTCTCCCCTTCTCCCTCCCCATAATGAAATAGAAAAAAAATTATTGCAGTAAGTATAAATAATCAAATAAAATAAATTCCCATGTTGCCCACATCGGAAAATATATGTCTTATTCTAGTATATCATCTCTCTTTTAGGAGTTTGGTTATATGTTTCACTATTGGTCCTCTGGAAACATGATCGGTCACTCTGTAGATGACATTTCCTAAGTTTTTCAAAGTTGTTTTTTCCTTAATAGGGCTGCGGTAATACAAATGATTCCTCTGGTTCTGCTTTCTTCACTCTGCATCAGTTCATATAAGTCTTCCCTTTTCAAGTTTCTCTGAAACCATCCCTTTAATAATATCATATATAACAATAATACTCCATTAAATTTATATACCATAATTTTTTTCAGACATCCATTCCCCAATTTATGGGATTCCCTTAGTCTCCAGTTCTTTCCTACAACAAAAAGAGCTATTAGAAACAGTTCTGGTCCTCTGGGTCCTTTTGCCCTTCCTTTACCATATTTGGGGTATAGACCTAGTAGTGGCATCCCTTGGTTAAAGGGTATAAACAATTTAGTTCCTTAAAGATGATAGTTTCAAATTGCTTTCCAGAGTGGTGTGTTTGGGATAGCAAACCCCTATCAAAGATATTTGATGCAAAGATCTTTTTTCCCAGTCAACTGCTTCCCTTCTTATTTTAGTTAAGTAAATTTTGTTTGTGCAGAAGCATTTCCATTTCACGGAAACCAAATTATCTATTTTATCTCTTGTCATAACATCTCACCCATTATCCAGAGCTGCGAAAGATACCTGATCTGGTTCTCATCTAATTTTTTGCTGGTTTAACCTTTAATATTCAGGTCACATATCCATTTTGAGTTTATTACAGTCTGTGTTGGCTTAAACTTAATTTCTGCCAAACTGCTATCTAGTATTCCCAGCAATTTTTGACAAATAGAGAGTTCTCACCTAAGTAATTTATGTTCTCCAGTTTATCAAAGACTAGGTTATTTAGTTCAATTGTTTCTGATTCTGCTTTATCTAGTCTGTTCTACTGATCTACATTTCCATTTTCAACCAATATCAGATCATTTTTATGATTGCTGCTTTATAATATAATCTGAGATCTGGAAGTGTTATCCTAGCAAAGCACATTTTTAATAACAAAGAAATAAATTTCTAACACTGGAATTTTTGACACCACAAGAAGTGCTGGGGGAATATTTTGGGGTAGAGTTCATGAGGAAGTTTTCTCTCATATTGAGCCACCCTATTTAACTATCCTTTTGTCCTAATGTAATACACAGAACTTGGTAACATATTGAATTGGAGGGGAAGAGGAATGTGTGCTGGGGGAGTGAGGGAGAAGAAATATCTAAAGATGGTGGAGGAAAGAGGGAGAAGAGGCATGAGCGACTGGGAGAATGTTGGTCCCAGTAAAATAAATAAAGTAAGGGCATAGACTAGTTTAGAAGGAAAAGTGATGAGTTTAGTTTTAAATGTATGGCCAAGGTGCTAGTAAGGCTATCCAAATGGAAATATTAAGCAGTCAACAGGACATATGGAGCTGAAGGAGAGGTTCTTGGGTTGGGGTCCATGAACTTTCTAAAAACTATTTTAATAACAATATTTCAATATAATTAATTTCCTTCATTATCCTATGTATTTTATGTTATGTATTTTAAAACATTATTCTGGGAAGGGGCTAACTAGATTTCACCCAACTGGCAAATGGGCGAGAGAGAGAGAGAGAGAGAGAAAGAGAGAACACTACGGTTCAGGACTTGACAAATAGATTTAGGAATCTTTACATAGCAATGGTCACTGAAGCCATGGGAATGAATGAAATCACCAAGATAGAGTACAAAAGAAGAAAAGGAGTGTGACAAGGATAGAATTTGGGGGAACATCCACACTGAAGAAGTGTGAGGAGGATAAGGAGCAAGCATCAATAGGTGAGTTTGAATTCATTAAGACAACATGGCTGCCTCAAAAGGTAGTGAGTTCCTCATCTCTGACATTATTTAAAGCAAAAGCTGGATGGTCACTTTCAGGGAGGGCTATGTTGTTACATGAGGCTCCTACATGTACCAACTAGATAAGACAAAGACAGTCTGTGAGGTCTGAAATTGAGTCCATCTGGATATTCCTGAGAATAGAGGCTGTGTTTTATTGATCTTTGTGACACAATATGATTCAATAAATCTTTGTTGAGGCAGCTAGGTGGTGCAATGGATAGAACTTGGGAATTGGAATCAGCAAGACCTGGGTTCGAATCCTATCTCAGAAACTGAATAGCTGTGTCTCTTAATTCTTCTGGGCCTCAGATTCCTTTAATAACAGCACCTACCTCCTAGGGTTGTTGTGAAGATCAGATGGATTAACATATATGTAAAGCCCTTTGAAAACCTTAAAGTGCTACACAAAGACTAGTGATTATTGAATGAACAAATAAATGAATGATTTTTCATTAAGCAAATAGAAAAGAGTAAGTTATATATAAAGGTTTTTTAGGAGGGGATGAAAGGAGCCTTGAAAAAGCCTCATCTGCTCCTCTCCACCCCCAGGAGGATTTCTTTAAAAAATTTAAAAAAACAGGTCTCTCTAAAAGGGAAGCTTCAGCCTCTGCCATAGGGAAATAAGCTTCCAATGGACTGTGCTTTCTACTAGAAAAGATGCTATTGCCCCCTAGAGGCGAGTCCTGAGAGAGGTCCCCCTCCCCTCAACTTCCTCCCCTTCGAAGCCTCCTCTCCTATTGGGAGGCTGGGGGAAGGGGGTCAAGAAAGGGTGGTAGAGGAATCTAGAGAGGGTGGAAGTGAGGGAAGGACTCCTCTGAACGTGGCTACTCAGAGGCAGCGGCTCTGGGCCTTCATATGGGAACGACTGAACAGGATTTGTTAGAGGCAAATTTTTTCCCTGTATGGGGTTCCTAATAAACTCTGCCACTCATTGAAAGGACCCGAAATAGTCATGATAATAACAATGGCAACATCATTTGCTGCTGTTCTTCACAGTTTTCAAGATGTTTCCAAGTGGAGAGAGAGCAGGGATGATTAGGCCCATTTCACAGATGGGGAACCAAGGTCCATATAAGTCACAGGAAGCTGCTTGCCCAAGGTCGCACAGAGGATCAGTGCCAGAGGCAGTATTAGAACTCAAATTTCCCAACTCCTAGTCCTGTGCTCCCTCCACTCGTGGAACTCAGAATTTCAGACCCATCCTGAAATCATTCCAGTGTTAAGCAGCTACCCACTCTGACTAAAAGTAAGGCAGTCCTGTTGTGATTCCATGGAGCAGGAAGATGAAGCCCGCCCACTCAGTTCCACTCCAGAGTCATTCTCTTCTTTCCATTTAGTGTTAATAAGCTCTTCCAGAAAAAAAAAAAAAAAGATAACCCCTCCTCTGCTTCTTTATGGGGAAAGCCGGATGCCTAAAGAGTAGGGGGCCTGAGAGTCAGTATTACGGGGGAAAGGACCCCAGGAAGGTCCCTGGTCTAAATATGTTCCAGAGTAGGTTCACTGCAGGGAATAGAATCATTTTTCTTTTTTTTTTTTTTCTTTTCTCCTATATCTTGCTTTAAAACTGATGCTGCCTGGAAATTCAATGCATTTTAGAAAAAAAAGAAAAACTCAAGAACCTCAAATTATCTCGCTGGTTCCTCTGAAGGAGATAACAGTTTCCTGAACTGCCTTTTCTTTCCATTTCTACTCCACCCCCGACCCTCCACCCAGTGTGAGCCCAGAGGCCCTGGAGTTATACAACCCAAAGATTCCTTTCTCCAACAGTCAGGCAAAATCTCAGAGCCAAAAGAGACCTTGGTAAATCCATCCCCACCCTCACCCAAGAACATAGGTATCAGTCCCCTCTATCAGCCTTCCTGAAGATGCTTGAATACTTCAAATGACAAAGAACTCACTACCTTCTAAGACAGGCTATTTCATTTGGGGATGGTACTGATTGTTGAGCTGAAATCATCCCCTCTGCAACTTCTCCCTGGGACTCCTAGTTCTAAACTCTGGAGCCAAACCTGCTTACTTTAGTCCCTCTTCCACATCATTAACTTTCTGAAACTTGAAGATATCATTTCTCTCCAAACACTGGACCTGCCCACCTTCAACTCTCCTACCAGCTGGACATCTTCCAGTGCTTAGTCCACTGACAATGTGGTTTCTAGCCCCTCTCCCCAGCCAGATCACCCTTCTCTGGATATTCTTCTGCTTGCCAAGGTCCTTCCTTGGTGCCCAGAATTGGACCTGTTACTCCAGATGGGATCTGACCCGGAAAGAGGCTAGAGGGGCCATCTCCTAGTCCCTCACTTATCCTGGATATTCTGCCTCTTTCAATGCAGCCTCTATTTGCGTTAGATGATTTGGCTGCCTCTTCAAACCGTTGGTTTCCAGTGCCCTTTCAATCCACTAAAACCCCCAATTCCTTTTCATCCTAATTGATCCCAAGTTATTACTCTCAGCAGGCTGGGAGAGGCTTAGTTATGTGGGGGGGGGGGGGGGCTCTGATGGGGAGGAGCCTTGCCTGGCTAAGGCTAGTCGATGCCCCACCCGCTCCTTGCCATCTCCTCTCCCTCCATCAGAGTTCCACTGAGTGGAAAATTCCCAGGATTGGAAATTAAGAGACCTGGGTTCTGGCTCCAATAGTAGCTGTTTCTCCAGCAATTAGCTATTGTATACCACCTCCCAAGTCCCTTCCCAGGGGTGCCTCAACTTTCTCCATATGGAAAGAAAAAGGGAGGGTTAGTCTATAAAGGCATTCTAGCTCTGGAATTCTATATTCTAATATTTTATTGCCTAAGAGATAGCTGGGTGGTGCACTAAGTAGAGTCCTGGACCTGGAGTCAGGAAAATCTTCATTCAAATACAACCTCAGATATGTGATAGCTGTGTGACCCTAAGCAAGTCATTTAATGATTGCCTGCCTTGGTTTCCTCAACTATAAAATGGATGTAATAAGAACACCTATCCCAGCAGGATTGTTTGAAGAACAAAAGAGATTATGTGTGTGTATACACACAACATACACTATATATACACATACAATTCAACACAATGTCTGGCACATAGTAGGCATTTAATAAATTGTTGTTTCCTCCCTCTCTAATGGTTCTGCCAGTTCTGGTATCCTATTATTCTAGGGGCCAACATGAATTGATATTTCTACAATCCTAGGCTGACCAGCCTTCATTTTCCCCCAGTAAGATAATAATAGCTCACCTTTATATAGTTCTCTAAGAATTGGAAAGCACTCTGCATTCATTAACTCATCTGATCCTCACAATAACCCTACTGGGATAAGCGCTCTTATGAATCTCATGTTTTTACAGATGGGGAAACTGAGGCAGAGAGCTAGGCTTAGCATAGTGCCTAGCACATAGCAGGTGCTCGATAAAATGCTTGTTGACTTGACTTTTATGTGACTTGTCAAGGATCAGACCTCTGTTAAGTCTCTAAAGTGAAATTTGAACTCAAGTATTACTGATTTTAAATCTAGGACAGACTTACTCTCAATTAGATTGGAGGTGATACTGAGGCTAAATTCTGTGGAGGTGAATAGAGAGGCACTTGGCTTCAGTTTTGCTGAAACGTGAGCTCCAAGGTTACATGTCCTGAGCATTCTAGGGTAAGAATCTTGGCAACCTGCTCAAAGAGGGGGAAACCTGTCACTCACAGTCTGACAGAAGGCTCCCTCCCCCCGCCCCACCACCACCCCCTTCAGTTCAGAGAATCACAGAATCTCAGAATTTTACTGACTGAAGGGTCCTCGAGGGGCATCTAGTCCAACTCATTCTTGAAGAGGAATCTGTTCTCTAGCCTCCCCAACAGGTAAATATCCAGCCTCTGCATGGATGACCCAAGTGATATCTAGACATAGGTTCTTCCCTCCCCATCTCTCTCCTTCCCCGGGGTGAGGTCAGGATACCAGACCCTAGAAAGTACCAGCTAGGGAAGGATCACAGAGTTCTGAAAGGGGCTTCAGAAGTCATCTCTCTCAGTCCCTTCATCTTATTTTACAGATGGGTAAACTGAGGCCCAGAGAGGTTAAACTCACAAAAACTGAGTGTAGAACAGAGGTCTCCCTGACTCTTAAGCACCAGGATTCTTTCTGCCTCTATAGAGGACACACTTCTCCCCAAACATCCCCTACTCCCCAGGAAGCAGCCTGGAGCACAGCCCCAGAACACCAGCCTCCACCGTGGGACAAGGGCGCTGTGCCGATGCAGCTGTGGAGGTATGGCTTCGCTCACTCCCACCCTAGCGGAGCTGCTGCTGCTGCGTTGGCTCCCCTGATTGCTAATTTAGATTTTCCTGACATCCCACACGGTGGAATCAGGGGAAATAAAATTACCAAGTTATTCACTCCTTTTGTACAGCTGAGGGGCTGATTACCTGTCAGTCAGGCCCACATTAACATCTGACACTGTGTGCATAACAATTACCCCCATCAGATTAAGGAAACCTTTTCCTTTCTCCAAAGGGAGTCCTGGCAGCAGCTAGGGGAGGGGAGCGATGGGGTGGGGGGTGGGAAGGAGCTGCAGAAGGGAGAGGGAGGAAATTCAATCAGCATAATTAGCTCAATCAGAAAGAACTTCTCTTCATCAGGAAGATGGGGGGGAGGGGGGTGTTGGGGAACTTGAACCAGCCTGCTTGCCTATGTCACCAGGGCCAGAAAGAGGCCAGGGCACCCTCCAGCTGTGCCCACCTCCTCCCCACTACCACCCCTTCCGCTCCTCCCCACCCCCCACAACAACAGCCACCTCTTATCAAAAGAGCTGAGGGAAGTCTCGCCTCTGCTTTAGCTGGAGTGAGATGCACCCAGTTTGTCACATGGAATCTCAGTGCTGAAAGAGACCTGAGAGGCCTCCCATTCCAGCACACTCATGAACTAGCATTGCCCTCTGTAACATACCTGGCAAGGAGTCCTCCAGCCTCTGCTAGGGGATGCACTGCCTGCCAAGGCAGCCAGTCAATCCCAGCCTTCAGAACTGGAGAGGGGCTTTTTTGTTTGTTTGTTTTCTGACTTCAAGCTTAAATCTATCTCTTCACAACTTGTCCATTGCTCTTGATTCTATCCTCTGGGGCATCATCTCTCATTCCCAAGGCTATCACATTCCCCAACTCCCCGGTCCAGAGTCTTCTCTTCTCCTGACTGAGCATCTGCCCTTGGGAGAGGGTCGTGGATTTAGTGCTCAAGTAAATCTCCATCTAGTCCAGGGGTTTTTAACTGAGATGCACACAAGATGGGTACACACACACACACACACACACACACACACACACACACACACACACCTTCCCTGATTTTACTTGACCCTTCTGCACTCACAGCAACTTGCTGCTCATGGGCCAACATGGCCAGATGCCTACCTAAAACAGCCCCCAACAAGGAAAAAGGCCAAAAAAAAATAAACTATGTCCTGCACCCCAGTCTAGCCCAGGCTGAACTCACTCATACTGGACTCCACATTTAGTCACATCTGTAGGCAGTCACAATATAATGGAGTGGGCACTAATGTTGGATGGGAACCTGAGAGACCATCTAGTCCAATCATCTCAACTTAGGATGAGAAAACTAAGGCCCCCAGCTGGGGAGTGACTTGCCAAATATTACACATGGAACCTATTACTCATGTAAAAGACACTCCATCTCTTAGCTCCAGGCATTTTCTCTGACTGTCCCCTGTGCCTGGAACAATCTCCCTGATCTGCTCTGACTGCTGACCTCCCTGGCTTCCTTTAACTTTCAATTAAATCCCACCTTCTACAGGAAACCATCCCTAACTCCTCTTAATTCCAATACCTTCCCTCTGTTAATTATCTCCTATTTATCCTATATGTAGATTGCTTTGCGTATGTTGTCTCCTTCATTAGAACCTAAGTTCTTTGAGGATAAAGCCTGTCTTTTGTCTTTTTTTGTACCCTCAGCTTAATAAATGTTGATTGATTGAACCCACCTTTTGGGCCTTCTCACAGAGTCAATGTCTTAGAAACATCAGGGAAGGGGAGCTACCTGCTAGGCAGGCAGTTTGCCAGCATTCCCCAAGTTTCTGGGGTCTTGCCCCTGACCTTCCACTTGACCAGGCTTCTGGGAAGAAGAGAAAACCACAGAGGCCCTATGTGGGCAATGAGAAGCTCAAGACCAGTCCAGGAAGAGGAGATGGTTAGCCTGAGGGAAGGAAGACTTAGGAGGGAACACAATAGATATCTTTCAAGTCTTTGAAGATCTTTGAAAAGGGATTAAACTTATTCTCCTTGGCTCCAAGAGCAGGACCAAAAGTGAAATAAGAGAGGTGAACAGGTCTGATAAAAGAAAAGAAAAAAAAAATCTCTTAATTAGAGACTAATGTGAGATAAAAGTGGAATGGGCAGCCTCAGGAGACAGTGGGCTCCTCTTTGATGGAGGTCTTCAAGAAACCTCTGAACAAACATTCATTAGGACTTTTATAGGAGAATTATTGTTTGGATTTGTGTTGGATGATAGACTCTGAAGTCAACTTCCAACTCAGACATTCTGTGATTCTGTGTGCCAGAAGGAAGCAATCTTGGTCATAGCCCTGGTGTCTCCTTCACAGCCATCAGAAAGTACTCCCTAGTGTCCAACCTGAATCTCTCTAAATGGTCATCTCTTGTCCTGACCTCAGTGGAATCAGATAGCAGACACACACATTCAGAACATTTCCTTCCTTATAATTCCTGCTTACGTACCTACCCGCCCATCCCTCAGACAGGAAAGATTTGTTTCCAGGGACTATGAGGAAATATTCCTTCCTTGTCAGGGACAGAGGCTACTCTGGAAGTTTCAACAACTAGTGAAAAGTCTCCTCCATGACGCTTCCAGTATCTCCTTCTATCAGGTTGTCAAGGAGACCCATTTTCCCAAACAGGTCTCAACATGGAAAAGAATTGCAGTCCAGTGCTGGGAATGGACCCCTAGGACCCAGGATCAAATCTCGACTCAGCCATTCCACAGTCATGTGACTTTGAGCAAAGCCCTTATAAGCCCTTATAGGATGGCTTGACTCTGCTAATAGCATCTGACAAGAGACAGTTCAAAGATAAGGGGAGAGACTGGACTGGAGAATCTGAGTTCATGAGTCCCAGAAGGTCAAACAAGAATATCTGAACAGTGCCCCAGGGTTCAAGTTTTGGGTTGGTTCAGCATCAATGCTCCAAGGAGAAAGAGACCTAGCCTAGCAGTAGCTGAGACAAATATTCACCTGGCTGCATTTGGATGTGAACTCCGTGGGACTGTTTATGTTAAGTTTATGCCCACTCTCCTAGGAAAAAACAAAGTAGAATAGAGGAGAATATGCCCCTAAGATGTATCGTGGCAAAATGTTTATGTCTTTGTTCTTACTATCTCTTCAAAGTAAATATCCCTTTGCAAAAACTGACGTTAAGTGGTCAAATAGAAATGAGGAGCTAGTCACTGGCACCAAACATTGAGCAAAACACACCTAGTGGGGGCTCAAATTGATGGCAAGAGAGAAGAGACATGGCAAAACCCTTAGTGTGCCTTAGAACCGTGAGGAAAAATGTAGCTGGCTATGGGACAGTACAGCAGATCATATTCAATGCACAATATAGTACAATACGTTTTAATTAGGTGCACCAGCACCTTATGCAAGGTACCACACTAGATGCTAGGGAAACAATGAAAAAAATGAAAAATGGTCTCTGTCCTCAAGAAGCTTATACCTTTGCTCCATCATGGTCCCTCATGTCAGTTGTTTCTTCCCCTCCCTCCACCAAAACGGAATCTGCCCCATTTCTTGAGTCCCACAGCTGTGTCCCTGGTTTCCATTCTTCTAAAAGGCAGATATTTGCCCCTTTTGTTCCTGATTATTTGTCAGCCTGATAGAAGCTCCCAGCAATAATAAGAACAATAAGAGGGCTGTGGAGGTTTTTCAGTCATAGCACAAGCAACTTGCCATTATTTCTGCCAACAAATTAGTCTTAACTGCACATTTGCATCATTAGGTGGCATTTAGGAAAATGTAGAAGGTCCCCAAGTGTCAAGGAAATAATATGGGAAATGAAACATCTAAAATTTAAAAAGACAAAAAAGATCTTAGATACTTAAAAAGAAATCATGGATTGAATTTTCTAATTTGTCCTTCTAATGTCTTATTTGGTAAAAGGTGGATGACTCCAAGGTGTGTTTCTCTGCTCTGTCTTTTGGAATAGCTGCTTCTATGCTTATATTCTTTTCACCAAAATTTTCCCCACTGCCATGACCTAAAATGACAAGGATTACTTATTTTAGGGAAGAGAAGGCTGAAGGAAGACCCGTGTGATTCTTTTAATTGAAGAGCTGTTATACAAAAGATGTAACTAGTTGTCCTTTGTTACCTTCTGAGGATCAAACAAGACAAAATGTGCTTAAAATGCAATCAGAGGGAATGGAGATGGACCTAAGGGAGCCCTTTCTGACAGTGACATAGACACTGGACTAGAGGAAGGAGCCAGCCTGTAAGAGCCACCTTTTTGGGGGGGGGGGGGGGGAGAGTGTGCTTTAGAGTCAGAAAGCATATTCCTTGTCCACAAGTCAAGGCTACAGAAGACAGGAGCAGAAGAGGGTGGGGAGCCTGCATTTTACCCAGGGCCTGAGATCTTGGACACCTGGATATAAGATCACCTCTGCATCATTTTCTTTCACATGCTGATTGCAACCAGTCTACATCAGTTCGGCATGAAATGTACCACAGATGGAGAGTTGGAATATTCACGAGATTT
Organism: Trichosurus vulpecula; assembly: GCF_011100635.1. Classification (NCBI taxonomy): domain Eukaryota; kingdom Metazoa; phylum Chordata; class Mammalia; order Diprotodontia; family Phalangeridae; genus Trichosurus; species Trichosurus vulpecula. The sequence goes on along the minus strand of NC_050574.1, from coordinate 75,507,729 downwards.
GGAGGAGGGGGGAGGGAGTGAATTTCTTTTCTCCTAATCTCCTCACAAAGTTACAGAAGAAATCTTGAGCTGTGAATCATCCCTCTTTACAATCAAGCAGTTATTTAAAATGGAAAGAGAGCAAGAGAGAAAGAAAGAAAGATTATCACCCAACGGCTCTATCCCAAATTTTCTAGCAATCAGCCTCAGAGATGTATCTAATCTCACAGTGAGCAGTTTTCCTGATTGAGGGAGCTAATTGCAGGGCTGACATAGCTTCCCAGGAAAATACTCATGGACCAAACTGCAAGACACTGCCACCAAGCACAAAAAAAAAGACACGTATGTTGTGGCCCGTGGTGTGTATATGGAAATTATCCTGTATGCTGACAGACCCGCCACACTGCAAATGGTCAGATCGGCCTTTCCCTAACAGACCCCCTTAGAGCTATTCAAAACCATTAGGATTATTAGTGCTGATTTTAATTAAGCCTTATAAATAGACCCTTACCCAAGATAAGACTCTCTATGTCAAGTAAAGCTCTCAAAGCCTAAATACACAAAGTCAAAAATCACTGCTTTCTACTAGGGTCATTGTTTGAGAGGCAACTTGGCACTTACAGTATTTCTGACCTTTTTCAATGTGTGTTGATATGTCCAGCAAAACATAGATGATTACCAAACGCCCTACTTTAAAAAAAATCCAACTCAATTAAACAACTAGTTATTACAAGCTTAATCAGAGAGTGGCATTTATATACCCAAATGACTGCTCTCTTCATTCAAAGCGGTCCCCGTAAGATGATTCCCTTCTGAGCAGGCCCTTCTCAAAGGTGACTTGGGTTCTTTTTTAGGAAGGATCATCAGAGGGAGGCCTTGAAGACTTTTAGCACATTCCTTCGGATCTCCTCTGTGTACGTAAATCTTCATCCTTCAAGTCATTCCTAGGATTGTCAAGCATCTCCTAATTCAGCTGGAGTTCACTTGGAAAGGATCACTGGTATGTCAAGCAGCCTTGAGCCTCAAAAATCCTTCTAATTGGCTGATTGTTGTCTAAGTCCATTGTCCTACTCCTCTGTGCAGAAGGTAAGTTCTAACATATGGTATAGTCATTACAGAGCCCATGTTCACATGAGGCATGCATGTAGAGAACATGCATGGCAAAGGGGTAAGTTGCAAGTCCTACTTACTGGTAGTCCTCTTCTCTTTTCACGGAATCCTTATGAAATCCCCTTTAGGTATAATTCTCTGATGGGTTCAAGGGTCGATGCCCTTTAGAGTCCATATAACTGTCACTTGTCTTCACCACAAGGGGTCACAATCACTGAAGCTGCCTTCACTTAGGTGTCCTCTCCTACTGGGCCAGTCTCTCCAGTCCCATCTGGTCGTACTCACTGTCTGCTACTAATCCAGTCTCTCTGATGACATGGTCAAGGAGGTAGTAGGAAGAGAAGAGAGAGTGGTAGTTAGCTTGCTTGGTTAAACAATTAGCTATTCCCTTCTTCGAAGAATTGTAAACCTCATAAAGTAATCACAAGGTGTAGACCTTTTTGTTTCCATATCTAAAATGCCATCATGTCCTTATACTTATTAGGTTAATTGAAATGGAAGGTATGGAACCTCCTTCCCTAGGTTAATTAGATTAATTGAGATAGGAGGCTATGGGAGAAGACCCTCCCTTACACTTTCATAATGTTACTGCCTTGCTCAAAAACTTTCAGTAGCTCCCCATGGATGGTCAAAGAGTCCTCAGCACCCCACAATCTAATTCCAACCTATGTTTCAGTCCATCAGTTGGTAAGTCAATAAATTATATATACATATATATATATATGTGTGTGTGTGTGTGTGTGTGTGTGTGTGTGTGTGTGTGTGTGTATATTAATCATCTCCTATATGCCAAGCACTGTGCTAAGAGATGGGGTTACAGAGACAGGCAAATAATAGACCCAGTTTCAAGGAGCTCAAGATCTAATAGGGGAAGCAGCATGAAAACAATTGTATACAACAAGCTATATAAGAGATAACTCAGAGAGAGTAAACAGAAGAAAAGCATTCGAATTAAATGGGGTTGTAAAGGCTTCCTGTGGAAGTAGAATTTAGCTTTGGACTTGAAGGAAGCTAAGGAAGCCAAGAGGCAGAGATGAGGAGGGAGGACATCCCAAGCATGGGAGACTGCCAAAGAAAATGTCTGGAGTTGGGAGATGGAGGGTCTTGTTCAAGAAACAGCAGGGAGATCATTGTCACTGAATGGCAGAGTGAATAGTGGTGTGTAAGGTTTAAGAAAATGTAAAGGGACAGGTTGCGAAGGGTTCCAAACATCAAAACACAGGGTGTTATGTATGATCCTGAAAGTGATAGGGAGCCACTGGAGTTTATTGAGCAGGGGAGTGACATGGTCAGACCTACACTTTAGAAATATCACTCTGGCAGCTAAGTGGAGGACGGACTGGAGTTGGGAGAGACTTGTGGCAGGCAGACCAACCAGCAGGCTATTGTAATAATGCCTGCACCGTTGCCTGTAGAGTGGTGGAGGGGGAGGGGGAGCAGTACAAAGATAAAACTGACACAACTTGGCAACAAATTGGATGTGGGAGAAAGTGAAAAAGAATGAGGAGTTGGGGGTGACCTTCAGGCTGTGAGTCTCAGTGGCCGGGATTTTGGGGGGACCCTCAACAGCAATAAGGAAGTTAAGAAGTGGGGAGGTTCGGGTGGGGAGGGCAAATAATTCACATGTTGAGTTTCAGATGTCTACAAGACATCCAGTTCAAGATGTCCAATAGGCAGCTAGAGATGTGAGACTAGAGGTCGGAAGAAGAGTTAGGGCTGGTTAAGTCGATTTGAAAATCATCAGCATAGAGATGATAATTGAATCCATAGGAGGTGAACACCAAGTGAAATAATACAGAGTGAAAAGGGTCCAGGACCGAGCCTTGTAGGTTCTTGTATAGTTAGTGGGTGTGACCTGGAGGAAGATTCAGCAAAGGAGACTGAGGAAGAGCAGACGACTAGGTGGAACGAAGACAGAGCAATGTCAAAAAACCTAGAAAGAAGAGTATCAGAGGGAAGAGGGTGATCCTTAGTGTCAAAGGCTGCAAAAAAAAAAAAAAGATGAGGACTGAGAAAAAGCCATTAGATTTGGCCATAAAGAGATCACTGATAAATTTGGAGAGAATGGTTTCAACTGAATAATGAGGTTGGAAGCCAGACTTCAGAGAGTTAAGAAGAGAGTGAAAGGAAAGGAAGGGGAAGTAACTATTGTTTCCAATCTTAAAGCCTTGAAGGAAGAGAAAGCCAAGCCAACTGAGCCACCTGTCTCTGTGCCTCCGCTCAAAGCAATCCCTCCACATTTTGTAATAAAAATAGCTTACAGATGTATAGTGCTTTAAGGCTTACAAAGCACTTTCCTTGCAGCATTTCTCTGAGGCAGGTAGCACAAGTATTATTGCCTACTTGAAGGCACAGAGAAGTGGTTTGCCTTCTAATCAAACAACTAAATCAGCCTCCCAGTTAGGATTTGAACCATGGTCTTCTGATTCTAATCTCAGTGCTCTTTCGGGCACTGCACAGGAAGCTGAAGCTCAGAAAAGTTCCACAACCTACCCACAGAAACAGCCTGCTAGGAAGAAATGGAGCTACCACTCGAGCCCAGATTGACAGAATGGAAGTTTCTTGTGGACAGGAATTGGTTTTTGTTTTTTGTTTATTTGTATCCCCAGATACCTAGCATGGTAGCTGGCACCTAGTAAGCACTAAATAAATATTTGTTGGCGTTGACTGATCATCCAAACCCAAGGTTTTCTTCACTCAGGTAGACTGATCTCTTTCATCTCCTTAAAGGCCCACCTTTGTGTCACCTCCTTCATGAAGCCTTCCCTGATTAGACTAGTCAAGAGCGTTTTCTCCCTTCCCTTAATTCCCCAAACATTCTGCTTGCATCCATCTTGTGAACTTATCATGGCCTGCCTTATATTGCAGATACCTAGACCCTGCTACTATTCATTCCAGCCTTCTGTCCTTACCCCCTCCCTTCTTTTATGGAATTCTTCTTTCCCTGACCTCTGCCTGAGCTTATTTGCCTACCTATAATTTTCAAGGTCCCCTGAAGGTGTGCAAAATATCTGCCTAACCCTTCAAAGCCTCCTCCCGTCTGGCCTTCTCTCCCTGAAGTAGTCCCTCCCTTCTCAAGCATCAACAGCACCAGCCAGCCAGCCACATGAAATACTAATGTGCTTCTAGCTAGCCTTCAATGGGGCCAAGTTCAGGGCCTCTGAGAGAGAATCAAACTTTAAAGCCAACTTTCTGTTTCTTATCTTAATGCTAAACTGAGGCCCAGGGGTAGAAAATAAGGTGGAGGGGAATCTTGCCAAGCTCTAGTATGCAGAGCATAGGCCAATCAGGGCCAGAAAGAACCTTTGACTTTATTGTTGATTCGATCATTCATTTCTTCTAATAAATATTCATGGAGGGTCTACTCTGCTGGCCTCAGTGCTGAAACCTGGGGACAGAATTAGATAAGAGAAAGTCCAGGCCCTGACAGCAGTCTAATAAGAGAGGGAGGAGGGGACAAGACTCAAAGGCAGAGAACTAGAAATCTCAGTAAGAGAAGGACAAATTACTGGGGCACAGTGGGGTTCTGAGAAGGGAGAAAGCACTCTGATTGGGGACAGGGTGGGGATCAGGGGAGGCTCCCTGAAGGAGGTGACATTTGACCAGGCCTTGAAGGGCAGATAGGAATTTGTCCAATCTGGACTAGGAAAGATATTCTAGGTAAAGGAGGGACATTGTTAATAAATGCAAAGAGGCCAGAGAACAGAATGATAAGTAGCCTAGTTTGGTCAAGGCTTTAGAGTGGGTGAAATAAAAGATGAATCAAGAAAGGCAGACTCTGTCCAAAGGATAGAAGGTCTTGAGGGTCAGACTAAGGACTTTATTCTGCAGACAGGAGGAGGATTTGAATGAGGAAGAGGGCTGGGGCTTGAGAATGCTGTATGTCAGAGGGTCAGAGGATATGATCAGAGCTGTGTTCTTTAGGATGGATTGTTCAAAGTGGAGACACTGGTTAGGAGGCTATTGTAATAGTCTGGTATTTCAAGGTCTGTCGTGTGGCAGAGAGACTTGATTTAGGAACATATGTTAGAGGCAAAAGGGATCTTGGAGGTGAAAGGGACCTGAACTCATTTGGTTCAACATTTTCCCTTTACAGATGAGGAAATCACAGCACAGAGAAATTAAGTGACTTGCCCAAGGTCACAGAGTTTGGAAGGGCCCAAGTAGGAATTTGATGATTCCCTCTCTGGAGCCCGCTAACTCCAAATCCAGCATTCTTCTGGCACACTCCTCCTTACTCTCTGGATTTCATGTCCCCAACAGTAGCATTCTCACCCCAGAGATGCCAACGCCCTGCCTCCAGGGTGGTCACAGAGCTCAAAAACAGGAAGTGATGTAAAGTGCTTTGCAAATCTTAAAACATTTTCTAATGCCAAGTCCTATTACTGGGTTGATGATAAGGGGAGAGTCAAAAATGTCTGAATCTTGGGCCTAGGTGATTGGAGGGATGACAGACCCACCAATAAAAACAAGGAAACCAGAAGTAGGGAGTGGGAAGATGAATTTAATTTTGGACAAAGGTTCTTAGGTTCACAGGCTTAATTTTTGAAGATCATTTAACACAAGCCCTTCATTTTACAGGTGAGGAAACTGAGACTCAAAGGGATTTAAGTAACATGCCCATAGTCACACAGCTATTAAGTGGAAGAGCTGGCATCTGAGCCTGGGTCCTCTGCAAATGCTGGAGGAACATCCAAGTGGAGGTATTCAGCAGCCAGTAGAACATGGAAGACTAGAGCTCTGAAAGGAGAAGGGGGCTGGGTACATAGATCAGAGAGAGGGCCACCCACATAACAGTAAGAGTTTAACTCATGGGGGTAAATGAGTTTGCCGAAAAAGAGTGAAGAGAGGCAGACAAAGACAGAGAGAGAAAAGAGAGACCGACACACAGAGACAGAGGAAGACAGAGGCCAAAGCCTTGGGGGAAGACATTAAAGGCTTAGAAAGAGTAAAAGGAGCCAATGAAGATGAGGCAAAGGTATTTTCCAGAAGATAAGGTGAGCTATTCTATACATAGGGGTAAATGGAAGGAGGAAGGGGAGGCTGAGAAAGAGGGAGACATGAGGACTGGCTACTAACGAGGGTCATCAGCAGAGTCAGAGCAGTGGTTTGCCAGTTGCCAAAATCCCACGGAGAGACACTGAATCATGAAATGAGTGCCCTGGAGCAAGGAATCTCTTTTCTTCAAGATAGCCCTATCCCACCAGAAGGAAGTTCTGACAAGAGCCAGAGGGAGACAGGCAGTTTAGTCTCCAGACTGGGCCAAATGAATCCCTCCCCATGAAGCACTAGGTCCAGTCCTGTCACTAATGTGCTTTGTGATCTTTGCCTCTTTGGACCTCAGTTTCTCTTTGTAAAAATAATGGATTTGGACTAGGTGGTCTCTAAAGTTCCTTGTAGCTCTAACATTCTACATTCCATATTCTAAGGTTCCTGCCTACCTGTGATACTGTGTGTTCTAAGGTTCCTTTCAGCCCTAATATTTTATTTTTTTAATGTTCTGAAGTCCTACCTAGCTCTGATGTTCTATGCCCTTCCAACACTAAAATTCTGTGTTTTATATTCCAAGGTCCCTTTGACCATTAATGTTCTTCTTTCTGTGTTCTAAGACCCCTCCCAAATCTATCTTCTTTCTGTGTTCCCTCCCAGCTCTGACACCATGGGTACTGTATTCTAAGGCCCTTCCCTACTCTAACAGGCTGGATTCTGACAGTTCAGAAGCTCTGAACCACGAAGGGACACGCCAGTCAAGCTCATAACCCCCTGCAAGCATCAGAACTTTGGACAGAAGCCACAGACAGTCCCAAAACTTCAGCCCCTGCCTAGTTGAGGGATGGCTAGACAAGATGGGGAAGGCTGCCTGTCAGCCACCAGCTGGGAGATGTTTTGAATGACACAGCAGATTCTGGGCTTCTTGTGTAATGTTAAAATAATAACAATATTTGCATTTAATCTAGCCCCATTCAAACAGGCCCAGCAGGCTTTAGTGAAACCAAACCAAAGCAGAACTAGGGAAGAAGATGGAGACAGAACCTGCTTTAATCTCTGGTAGGTTCTGTAATTTCAAAAGGATAAGAGACCTGGCCTCCTCAGAGACTCTACAGATACCCCAGAGGAAAAGTAATAACTGACAAATGTACAGAGAGACCTGCTGTTTATAAACTGGAAGTCAGTGTAGTGGAAAGAGCACTGGTTTGGGGGTCAAAGAGCTTGGACTCTGCCTCTGATGCCTACTAGCTATGTGACCTTGGGCAAGTACTTTAACTTCCTTTTGCTTCATTTTCCTCATCTGAAAAATGACACGGCTTAGACCAGATGGCCTCTGAGGACCTTTCTGGCTCTTGATCCTATGATCTTCGGCTTTCACATGCACATTCCTTCATTTGAGCCTCATAACAGCCCTGTAAGGGAAGCAGGTAAGGATTACTATATTTCCATTTTGCAGGATTGAAATTTGAGACCCAGGGAGGAGAAGCTTGGTTATGATATCCTTATGAACAAAAAGCAGAGCTAATAGGCTAGGTGACAGGCTACTTGGTTAGATTTGGAACTGCTTGAGGGAACACATCCAAAAAATGGCTCTATTTTAATCTGAAGGAAGATCTTGAGCAGAGTTCATCTGGGCCCTGGGCTCTTCCACATCTTTATCAGTAAGTTTCATTAAGGTGTGGGATGACACAGAGTTTCATAGACTTTTCCCCTAGAATCGGAAGGGACGTTTTATAAACATCTTGTCCAACCATATATGAACAAGAATTCTCTCTGCCAACATAATTGACAAGCTTTTACTTGAAGACCTCCAGGGGCAGCTAGGTGGCGCAGTGAGTAGAGCACTGACCTTGGAGTCAGGAGGACCTGAGTTTCAAATCCAGCCTCAGGAACTTGACACACTTACTAGCTGTGTGACCTTGCGCAAGTCACTTAACCCCAATTACCCTGCCTTCCCCCCTCCAAAAAAAATAAGAAGACCTCCAGTGAAGGGGAGGCCACTCCCTTCTAACGTGGTCCATTCCTCTTTAGGATAGATCTAGGTATTAGGATGTTTCTTCTGACTTCAAGCCTAGATTACTTTCTTTTTTTTCCCCATTGTTCATTTGGCCCTTTAAGGCCAAAAAGAACAGGTTTAACCCCTCTTCCATTGGACAGCCTTTCAGGTGCATGATAAAAACTGCCAGTCCCACCCACTGCCAAGCCTTTTCTTCTCCAAGGAAAACATCCTCAGGCCCTTCAACTGTTCCTCAGATATCAGGGACCTAAGGTTCTTCACCATGCTGATGGCCCTCCTCTGGACACTCCCAGCTTGTCAACATCCTTTCTAAACCCGCTGCCAAGAACAAAGTGCAACACTGCAGATGTATGACCCGATCCTGGTGGAACACAGAAGGGCTCTCCCCTTCCTGGATATGGACACTGTGCTGTCCTTCGTGTGATCTGAGATCACATTAGCTTGCTCAACTGCTATACCCCACTGTTGACATAAATTGAGATTCCCACTCACCAAAGCTTTTCAGAAAAACCACCTGGCCATCCTTTCCCCATCTCACACTTGTGCGTTCTTTTAAACCAAGCATAAGATCTTAGATAGATGGATGAGGGTGAGAGAGAGTAGATAGAGAAATAGATGGACAGATAGATAAAGAGATAAATAAATGGGTAGATGATAGAAGATAGATGAAAGATATGTAGTAGATTGATGGTAGAGAGAGAAAATATAGAGATAAATGGATAGATGATAGAGAGAAGAAACACAGAGAAACATGAACAGAAAAATAAATGGATAGATGATAGAGAGATAGATGATAGAGAGAGATGGATAGAGAGATACAAAGAGATAATAAATGAATAGATGATAGAGAGATAAAAGAAAGAGAAATATATGGACAGAGATAAATAAGTCAGCAGATGATAGAGATAAATGATAGAGAAGACAAATGATAGAGACAGATATACAGATAGATAGGTAAATACACATACAGGCAGATGAAGAAAGCATTTGTTTTGTGCTTTCTATGTGCCAGATGCTGTGCTAAGTAGTAGAGATACAAATACAAACAGGCAAAAGTATCCCTGCCCACCAGAAGTTCATATTCTAATGAAGGGAGGGGAAGACAACAGGTAAAGGAGCATTTAGAGGCAAAAGACTGAGGAGGCAGGAGGCAAAATAGTATGAAAGTGCCATGGTTGCCTAAACCTTCTTAAGGCAAAAGAGATGAGTTGGCAGTGGTGAGGGACCCACTCAGGTTACCCATAGAGAGAAGGTAATGGTTTTGGTCTGAGAAAAGGTGGCATGGTGTAGAGTGGGTCAGGAAGTACAAGAGATCTCAAAAGCCTTAATAACTTCAACTAAAACTTTTGGGACACCCTATATGGTCTCACTACATGCCATCTAGCTCATCAAGGTTTGGTTTGAATTCTGGCTCTGTCATCCAGTATATTAGCTCCTCCTGCCTTCTTCACATTGTCTGCAACGCAAACATACTATTTAGGCCTTTATCCAAGTCACTCATAAGAATGTTAAACAGTACAAGGCTAAGCACAAATCCCTGTGGCACTCCACTAGAAACCCAAATGTAAGTTGACATCAAACCTTTACCAACTAACCTTTGGGTCAGGTCATTCAATCACTTAGGGTTGGGTGAATCCACCTAGCTATTCTATCATCTAATCTGCATCTCTTCACTTCTTCCAAAAAAAAATAACCTGAAATATTTTATCAAATACTTTGCTAAAGCCTAGGTGACCCACACCTCCAACATCCCCCTAATCTACCAGTTGAGCAATTCTGTCAAGAAAGAAATTAGGTTTGCACAGCTTGATCTGTTCCATGCAGCTCTTTCTGATAGCTCTTCTGTTCCAGATGTTCGCTAACCCTCCCTAAGTTCTAGAATTTTGCCAGGAATGAACGACAAGCCCAATGATTTGAATACCCCATTCTGTTCCTTTTTGTAAACCCCAGGATGATGTTTGTTCATCTCCCCTCCTGCAAAGTCCCTCTCCTAAGGGAACCGCAGTTTGTGAAGCCTGGTATGGTGGCATGAACCTTGCTGGATCTCTCCAGCTGGGGTAAGGAAAGGTGGATTCACTCACATATTCACCAGTCAAGGCTGCTGAGCCCCAGGGCTGGAGTTCCAGAACTGAAGGAATGAATTTCCCCAGAGACCAGGAACGTGGTTTCCGGAAATCTGGAAGCCAGTCCAGTGAGTCGGGGCAATGATGGCAGGGCAGATGTGATCTTACATAGCATCCAGAGGTCAGCTCTAGAAAGAGAGCTTGTTCACGTAGATTGGCAGAGGCAATAGGGAAAAGGAATAACCATTTATTAAGCACTTACTGTATACTGGGCTGTGTGCTAAGTGCAAATATTATCTCATTTGATCCTCACAACCACCCAAGGAGGTGGTGTAGTTATTATTCCCATTTAAGAGTTGAGGAAACTGAGGTAGACATAGGCTAAGAGACTTGTCTAAGGTCACACAGCTGGTATATGTCTGAAGCTGGATTTGAACTCAGGTCTTCCTGACTCTGGGGCCCAGTGTTTTATCCACTCTGCCACCTAGGTGCTACTAACAAGTTTACAAGGTACAAATCAAAAAGCTAAATAGGGATTCTATGCCTGGATAAGGGGTGTGGGCAGAGTAAGCCTCTGAGAGCTCATAAGACGGGGTTCCACCATTACTGTGTGACTGAGGGTGTATGACTGGGTGTGACTGTGTTTGCGAGCACATATGTATTTGTACAAAAGACATATGTCAGTGAAATAATTAGAGGGTCTGAGGGGGAGGGAGAGGGGGATGAGGGGCTGGTCTGTTCATGTAAAAGAAGCACTGGTTCTTCCCCTCCTCCTTTTTCTTCTCCTTCCCTTCTTCCTTCTAATCATTCCCAGCTCCTCCTTTTCTCCCTCCCCTCTGTCACTTTGCTGCCTGCTTCTCCCTCTCTCTCTCTCTCTCTCCCTCCCTCCATCCTTCTCTTCCTCCCTCTCTCTCTCTCCCTCCCTTCTTCCCCCCTTCTCTCTCCCTCTTCTCTGTCTCTCTCTCCCTCTTCCTCTTCTCTCTGTCTCTCTCTCTCTCTCTGTCTCTCTCTCACACACACACATACACCCCAGTGCCTCTCTGTCCACTTGTTCTTTGAACTCTTTCTTCTCTAAATCCAGCTAAAATGACAAATGCATCTGACCCAGCAGCTAAAGCCCTTTCCAAGGTTGGGTTCACAGGAAATTGTATTGGGAGCTTATGCCTGGGCACCATGAAACCAACTTGAGTTCTCTTTTAAAAGAAAGAGATGAAGAAAACAAAAATCCTTGTAAGAAATATATGTAGTCAAGCAAAACAAATTCCCATATTGGTCCATTCCCACATGTCGAAAACTGTTAAGTTTCATGGGGAGAAGGGAGAGAAAATAAATGATTGTTAATTGAAAAAATAATATAACTTAATTTTTAAAAATAAAGGAGAAAGGGAGAGATGGAAGCAAGGAAAGAAGGAAGGAAAAAAGAGAGGGAGGGAAAAAAGAAGTGAGGGAGGGCAGAAGGAAAGGAGGGATGGAGAGGAGGAGGGAGGGGAGAAGAAGGGAGGGAGGGAAGAAAGGAAGAAGGGAAGGAGAGAGTAAGGACCCTGTAATCCTTTGTTGCTCTTTTTTCTGCTGTTGCTTCTCCTCCTCTGAGAAAGAATGGAAGAAGAAAAAAAAGACACTGAAATAGGGAAAAGAGCATTCTTGGTTTATAAATATTAATTACAGGCACCTAGTAATGAGAGACAGCGGAAGCTGTTGGCTGTGATCTCTGATTGTTTGACTAATCCTACAGACAGTTTAAACAAGACAGTTATTGCTTGATGGGACACTAAATTAGAAAGCTCTACTCCTTCTCAGAGATTAGTTGGTGAAGTTGGTGGGAGACAAGGACAATGTATTCATCCCTAGCAGCTCAAGCTCCTGAACTTAGCCAGAGAATTACTTGCACTGGGGGTTGGGTAAAGAAACAGGACAAGGAAACAGACACTTGTCTAGGGTCTCTACTTTGTGGGAAAGACATCCCTCCCTTCTAGAAGCTCTTAGTCCAATGCAGAGACAGTTTTTGCCCTCAGGAAGCTCCTAGTTTGATAGGAAAGGCCAGCCAATCAATCAACAGGCATTTATTAAGTGTCTACCATGTGGAAAGCACTATGCTAACCAGCTGGAGATTCAAAGGCACAAGGGAAATAGCCCCTGCCATCAGGGTGCTGAGAGAAGGGGACCCGGGGAGGGGGATAATGCTACCATAGATAAGTAAAATAGGATATATACAAAATGACCATACTGGGATTTGATGGGAGTGGCACAGTGCACTCACTGTGTAAATAGGAAAAACCTCTGGAAGCAGGTGGCACTTGAACCTGAAACTGAGAGAAGATCCAAAGATTTCAAGAGGCAGAGATGAAGAAGGATGGCATTGTAGGCAAGGGAGAATATCTGTGTGGAGGTGAGAGACAGAACATCAAGTCCAGGGAACTAACAAGTAGACCAAGCTCGCTGGAACATAGAGTACACAAGAAGTGGTGTGAAATCAGTCTTTAAAGATGGGCTAAAGCCAGGATAGGAAAGGCTTTTTCTGGTATTTCCCAGAGGGGTTTGTACTTTCTCTTAAGGACAGTGGGAGTCACAAGAGCTTCTTGAGCAGGGGACTCGCACTTTAGAAATATCAATTTGGTGTCTGTGAGGAGGATGGATTGGAAAGAGCAGAGCCTGAATGGAGAGAGACCAATTAGAAGGCTATTTGAGTAGTCCAGGCAAGAGGTAATGAGGGCATAGGCTGAGTGGCTGTGGTATAATTAGAGAAGAGGAGCCTAATGAGACTCTTCCTAGTCTAGAAGGTCTCACTTGGTTGCCTCTTCCAGATTTTTTTTAACGTAGTGTGAAAGGGGTTGTGCAGTTAATATCTCCAAAGGGCCTATTAGATTTAAATTGAATGTGTGTGTGTGTGTGTGTGTGAGAGAGAGAGAGAGAGAGAGAGAGAGAGAGAGAGAGAGAGTGTATGTATGTATGTGTATATATGGTGGTTAGCTGGTTAGCACAGTGCTTGCCATGTGGTAGACACTTAATAAATGTTTGTTAACTGATTGTCTGATCTTTCCTATCAAACTAGGAGCTTCCTGAGGGCAGGGACTGTCACCGCATTGGACTAAGAGCTTCTAGAAGGGAGGGATGTCTTTCCCACAAAGTAGAGACCCTAGACAAGTGTCTGTTTCCTTGTCCTATCTCTCTACCCAACCCCCAGTGCAAGCAATTCTCTGGCTAAATTCAGGAGCCTGAGCTGCTAGGAATGAATACATTGTCCTTGTCTCCCACCATATAAATATATATATATATATATATATATATATATATATATATATATACACATATATATATATACATATATATATATGTATATATATATATATTCTAATCAAGCATTTTAGTTACTCATCTCACAGACATTAACCCTTGATCATAAGGAAGAATGAGGGAGAGAATGCAGATGACTTCATGTAGCTCATCCCCACTGCCAGCAAAAGTAGACCCAATTCAAAGCCCATGACCTACTTAACTACAGGTTGGGAGCATTCATTAAAGGGGCTCACAGAATCTCACAGTTAGAAGAGACTTAGAGGAGCCCCTCAAAAGCATTCTGACAACTGGTCTGTCAGCCTTGGAACAGGGAGTTTGCTACTTCCCATGGCGGTCTGTGGGATCTATGGACTCCCCACTACAATAGTCCATTCTATTATAGGTGCAGGAATGGGGGCTGGATCTATTATTTCATTGATACAGGGAACGCTAGGATAAGGAGACTCTCTCTGCCAATGTAGACTGGCACCTTCTCTGCAACCTGGAGAGTTTCTTGAAGAACTGAGATGTAAAAGGACCTGCCCAAAGATTCATGTTATTTCTTGAGAACTTCCTACTTCATGAAGTTTCCCATCCTAGGACTAGGGTCACAAATTGAAATCAGTGAAATTGTTTGGAAGCCACCCTCCAGATAATGTAATCTAATATCCCCATTTTATCAATGAGAAAACTGAAAATCACTCTTTGATCACTCTAAGATAAGAAATTCTTTCTTATATGCAGCCCAAATGGGTAATTTTTACCCCATGTCTTTGTCTCTAAAATTACTTTTCATTTACTCTGTATTTATCTTGAATGTAACCATTTATGTACAAGCTATTGCGCATAGAGCTATTGTACCAATGCCTGACCCATTAGAATGTAAGCCCATTCTGGGCAGGGACTGTTTTTCTTCTTTGTATCTCCAGAGAAAAGGCATATATGTAGGTATGTAGGCATATATACACACATATGTATATATGTACATTAATTTTTAAACTAGATTTCTTCAATTAAAAAGTCTTTCATGCTATTTTGTATAGATAAGCTAGAGATATGTGAGTTAGATGTTAGTATAGTTAGGTGAATCCAGAGTGGGTTGAATGATCAATATAAGAGTAGTCATTAACAACTCAAAGTCAACTTCAAATGATGAGGTCTCTAGTGGAGTGCCCTAGGGATATGTCTTTGTCCCAGTGATGTTAACATTTTTATCAGTGTCCCAAAGGAAAGTATTAGTGACTTACTTATCAAATTTGTAGAGGACACAAAGCTAAGGGAGATAACTTCAAACAGGCCAGAACATTGGACCAAATCAAATAAGATAAAACATCATTGGGACAAATGTAAAATCCTATACTTGGATTCTAAAACATCAATTTTATAAGTTCAATATGGGGGAGCCATAGCTAAGTAGTGATTCGTTTGAAAAAGATCTGGGAGACTTAGTGAACCACAAGCTTGGTATGCATTAAACAGTGCAACATAACAGCTGAAAAAATAAAAATAAGTAAATAAAACAAAAAGCTGATGTGATTTGGGCTGCATTACAGAGAGCATGGCACCCAAGATGGACCATACCTAGAATATTGTGTTTAGAGCTGTTCACCCCATTTTAAGAATGACATTGGTAAGGTGGTAACCATGCAGAGAAGGGTAACCAGGATGATAAAAGGCTTCAAGATTTTAAACAAGCTCAGGTGAAGGAGCTGGGGATGTTTAGCCTGGAGAAGGAAAAACTTGAGGTCATGATCACTGTCTTCCATATATTTTCAGACACAGTCAGTGTGGGCTCTACTATGCATGTCTATCACAAGGGCGTTATTTTTCTTACAGGTGGAGTGCCAAAAAAAGCATAGAAAAGAGGACCATTGAGGCATCTTTTTTTCCTTAATGCATCAAAGAGAACAGAAGGCCAAAAAGAGTAGGACAAGGAGGACAGCTGTGAAAAGTGTAGGTTGAACTAATTACTTTAAAATAAAAGCAATCTGTGCCTAATGGAGACTTGCGGTTTCATGTATGATCCTCTTATGGAAATGCCTCTTTTATTTGGTGCTTGTTAAGTTGTGAATAAAAATAAGTTCTGAAAAAGAATAGCTCTCTTCAGGTAGATGAAGGGCTGTTGTACAAAGAGAACTGGATGGGTTCCACTTGACCCCAGAGAGATGGAGATGACAACACCACCGACAATAATAATGATAGTAGTGACAATAGTACGTCTATGGCATTGCAATGTCTGCAAGGGGCTTTAGAAATCTGCTCTCGTTTCGTCATTCGTGTCACAGAGAGGCAAGTTTTGGTTTGATGGAGAGGAGATGCTACCAAACATCAGAGATCTCCGAAGACAGAATGGGTGACCTCAGGGCCGGTAGGTTCCCCTTCACCAGAGGTCTTCACGCAAAAGCTGGGGAACCATCTGTTTGGAATATCCAAAGGCATACTCTTCTCAGTTCAGTGCCAGTTGCACAAAAGGGAATCTGGGGTCCCTTCCAACTTGGAGCTTCTGTAGGTCTTTTCTTCTCCTGGATAAAAAAACTCCAATTCCTTTAAGTGGTCTTTATAGGACAACATCCAATCCCTTCACCTTCACAAACACCCTCCTCTCTGAACAGCAGCTTGTCAATGTCTTTTCTAAAATGTGGCCCTCAGAATGAACACAATACTCTAGATCTGCTCGATTCAGGCAAAGGACAGCAAGATCATCACCTCCTTTTCCTGGATATTTTTTCTATTTATGCAACATAGGATTGGATGAGTTTTTTGGGGTTTTTTTTTTTTTGCTTTCTGTGTCCCACTGTTCACGTCTATCAGGCTCACAGTCCTCTAAAGCCATAAGATATTTTTTATGGTGTCTCCTAATCACCACCAGGATCAAAAATAAAGTCCTGGCATTCGAAGCCCTTCTGAACTAACC
Source organism: Trichosurus vulpecula (assembly GCF_011100635.1). Classification (NCBI taxonomy): domain Eukaryota; kingdom Metazoa; phylum Chordata; class Mammalia; order Diprotodontia; family Phalangeridae; genus Trichosurus; species Trichosurus vulpecula. Next base: position 75,491,384 of record NC_050574.1, on the reverse strand, counting down.
CCCTAATGCTTTTTCATCTCTTTAGCCTTATTCCACAGCCCACCAGAATTCTGAAATCCAATGACACTGGCCTCTTTATTGCCTATCCCGACTCTGAGCATTTGCTCTGCTTCTCTCCAATGCCTGGAATGCTCTGCCTCCCCATCTCTGCCTCCTAGCTTCCTTGGCTTCCTTCAAGGGCCCCCCCATAATCCTACCTTCTACAGGAAGCCTTTTCTGATCTCCCTTAAAATGTTAGTGCCTAGTAGGTAGGGCTCTGGGCCTGGAGTCAGGAAGATCTGAGTTCAACTCCAGTCTCAGCCATTTGCTAATTGTGTGACCCTAATCGAGTCATCTAACCTCTGTTTACCTTAGCGCCTTCATCTGTACAACGGGAATGATAATAGTCCCTCCCTCCCTCCCATGGTTGTTGGGAGATGATATTCGTGAATTGCCTGGTACATAGTAAGTCCTCTATAAATGTTAGTTATTATCAGCATTATTATTATTATTTTAGTGCCTTTGCTCTGTGATTACCTCTAATTTATCCTGCTTTTATCTTGTTTTCTTCATATTCAGAAAAGGCATGATTGTATTTGATTATTACATGAGAGGCAGCTTGGTGGGGCAGTGGAGAGAGTGCTGGGCCTAAAGTCAGCAAGACTCACTTTTGAGTTCAAATCTGCCCTCGGACATTTATTAGCTGTGCGACCCTAGGCAAGTCACTTAACCCTGTTTGCCTCAGTTTCCTCACCTGTAAAAATGAGCTGGAAAAGGAAATGGCAAACCACTCTAGTATCTCTGCCAAGAAAACCCCAAATGGGGTCATGAAGAGTCTGAAATGACTCAACAACAATAACACGTCTCTCCCATTGAACTGTGAGCTTCTTGAGAATGAGGACTGCCTTTTACCTTTCTTTGTGTCCCCAGAGTGCCTAGCGCATAGTAGGTGCTTAATAAATAAATGCTTATTGACCAACTAAGTGAAGGGTCCTCTGGGCCTGGTGCTCTATCCACGGCACCACCTAGCTGCCTCTCACATAATAAAGTACAATTATGCCTTTTCTGAGTATGAGGAAAAAGAGATTAAGAAGTCACACGATTGGTCCAACAACATACAATTAACAATACAATACAATTAGCATACAATTAATAAGTATCTGAGGTAGAACTAAGCACTCAATGGAACTGGGACCCAGATCCTCTGATTCAGTGAAGAGCCTTCAAAGTCTGCTTCCTCTCTAAGCTTGAGCCTGGCTTGGTTCCACATCTACCACTAACATCTAGTCTTGGGTAAGTCTCTTGACCAATCTAGCCTTCAGTTTATTCCTCTTCACATGAAGGCTTGACAGCGTCTGAAGCTCCTTCCAACCCTGACATTCTCTGATTCTTAGATCTTGCCTTTCTGTGGGAAGACATCATCATAGCTCGGTGACACATTAGAGCCTGCTAGAACAAAAACCTCAGTCACAGCCTGGGCTAAGTCCTAAGGGAGGTAGGGCTAGAGGTCTACGGTAACCAGAGGCCAAACCCATCTCCTGCTCATCCCAGGAAAAAAAAGAAAAGGTGCTTTCTTCTCCCCTCCACCTTTTCTTCTCTGTTGCTTTCAAGGACAGCTTTGAGATTCCTTGACTTTATTAATAAATTCCTCATTGTCCCAGGGAGAGCCTGAAAATTTTCTCCCTCAGATCAGAACTTCTGCAAACTGTCTCCTGAGATGGAGGTAGGGGCAGGGGTGAGTGACAGTCAGCCAGCAGTGTCTGTGAAGAGCGACAAAGGCAGCCTGGGTGGGGGAAATCTGAGCACTTTTCTCCCCAGCATTTATGAGTGTCTTCTTTGGCCTTGTAGACAGGACCCCCAAACAGTGACATATCTCCAAAATGCTAAGGATCGTATGGGATTTGGGATCAGGAACCGTGGCTCTGCCGCTTATTCTTTGTGTAAGTCTTCCAGCTCAAAAAAATCTGTAATTCCAGGCTTTCCCCCTACCTCTTCTTTCAGGGGGGTAGAAAGAATAATAAACTAATACCCAGGAGACTTCAGCTCAAGATCCAGCTCTTCTACAAACTTGTTTTATGACCATAAGCAACTGATTTCAATTCTCTGAGTCTTCAAATGAGAGGAGTGAAAACTGGAAGGGATGTGGGACACCATCTAACCCACACCCTTCATTTTGCAGATGAGGAAAATGAGGCCCAAAAATGGGAAATCGATTACTCAAGGACACACGTCTCAGAGCTGAAATGTGAATCCAGGTCCTCTGACTCCAAATCTACCACAATTTCTCTTCCACTATAAAATGAAAGGTTTGGACTAATGCCTAAGATTCCTTCTAGCTTTTGCATTCTATGAACTCTAGGAAGTCACCCTGTCTGTTCCCCTTATCCTCTTCCCTTGTCTCTTTTTTTCTCTCTCTCTCCTTCCCTCTTCTTCCTCCTCTCGCCCAGTCTCCCCAGGCATTGAATATCACTCTGATTCCAGCAGTAGGATACCATTGATGATTCCAGGAGCCACTGAGGTCTGCAGAGGTAAGTTACTAAGGGCATGCTGTCCTACTAGGTGGTAGCAAGCCCTAGGGGCAGTCTCTACCCAGCTATGCAAATGCTATGCTTACTATGTTGGGATTCCTAGGTGTTTATCACTGTGTAAATTGCTATGACTCTCTGGGGTTTATTAGCTCTGTCAGATACCCAGCATCTGAATCTATAAAATTCTGCTGGCTTTATCTGTCTGGGGTCAGGAATGGAGAGGCGGTGCTACAGGAATGACTGAGTTAAATATTCAGAAAATCTCTGATGAGAAGATAAAATAACTAGGTTGGACTAAATAATCTCTAAGGTCTTTAACATTTCTGGATGCCTAAAGGAACCTTTTGGGGGTATTTCCCTCTTTCCCTGGCAAGGATACCATCATAGAAGGGGCTAGTCCTGCATCACCTGGGCTCTCTCAAGCTAAGAGCTCATGCTAGCTCATACAGTTGATATATTGTCCTACACCCCCCCCCCAAATCCCCATTGCTTCTCAGGCATTTATCCAACCCAGAAATTCCAGACCTAGCACTTTCCCTTATTTCTATTCAACCTGAAAGCATCAGCCCAATCCCGTCTGGATCTGAATTGAAATGCAGGTGGCATGTGCAACCGGGTTTCTAAAATTACCAAAATTCACCACAATCGGAGAAGGGTCATTATCGGAAACAGATTTCATTTCCATGGAAACAGAAAGATAATGCCAAGTCTGGTCATTTTTATTCTCTAAAAAGAGAGAGACAAAGAGACAGAGACAGAGATATGGAAAAAAGAGAGACAGGAAGGGGTGGGTGGGGGAGCCAGAGACTGGGGAGAAGTCAAAAAGGAAAAGAAAGCTAAGTACACAGAGAGACAGGAAGAGAAATGAGGGTGAACTTTAGGGACTGTGCAGAACCAGAGAAAAGCAAAGCTGGAAGAGGGCTGGGACATCAGCTGTAAGGTCTAGGCACCTCATTTTATAGAAAAGGAAAGTGAGACCCAGAGAAGCCGAGAGACTTGCCATATACTATGTGACCACAAGTAAGTCACTTGGCTTCTGGAATAGTGGCTAGAGAACTGGACATGGAGTTTGGAAGCCCCATCCCACCTCAGACATTTACTAGTTGTGTGTTTCTGTGGACAAGTCACTTTAAAAAAACCTTCTCTGTGCCTCAGTTTCCTCACCTGTAAAATGAAGCGATTGGACTTGATGACTTCGGATGTCTCTTCTAGTTCCAGACTTTTGTACTTCCTTCATTATAGAGATGAGGAAAGGGATATGAAGTGAGATCCGCTATTATTTCCTAAGATCACATGGCCATCCTGGGTGTGGAACTAGAACCCTGACTTCCTGACTCGCTGGCTAGCAATCATATGATATATGCCTGACTCCCCCAAATTAACCCTCCCGCTCCACCCAGATACAGCCAGAAGTATGAATCTTATATTTTTGGAAGGTAACAAATCTACACGTTGATCTCTCTTAGTACAGACACTCCCTCTACAATGCATCTCAGTGTTTGCAGAGCTGCCTGGGACACCGAGAGGATTAGAAGCTCCTCCAGGTTTGAGAAACCCAAGAATGTCAGAGGCAAGATTCAAACCTTTGTCTTTCCAAGGCTGAGGCCAGTACTCTGGCCCTTCTAGCCCTTCTGTCCATGCTGCCCCTTTTACCTTCAGTTAATGGCCATGATTATGGATGAAAAGTTGGAAGGTTGATGGTCTTGACCAGAAATCACCCATGAATGTGCCTTGCTGGCTCTAGTGTCTCATCCTTTCTGCTGAGTGCATAGCATTCTTCCCACCAGCACCCACGAAGATGGCCATTGAACCCAACTAGTCTATCAAGCCCAAATTCTATGATAGAGGCTCAGTATCAGAGCAGCCAGCTGACCTCTCCTCTTCAGGAAAACATGAGGGAATGAGGAATGTTCAACTCCGAGAATGTGTCTGAGATAGGATTCAGCTCAGAACCTCATAGCTCTAAGTCGAGGGCTCTGTCCATTATGACACACCACCTCTCAGATCTGGATTCTAGATTTCAAGGGGGTAAGTGTTGGACTTGGTTGCCTCTAAGGCTCTAAGTTGCTTCACTTCCCTTCTGACTCTTCTTCAGATTTTCCAGACTTCAACCCCAGGGCTCCATTGTCTCCTCATAGCTTCAGACACCTACTAGCTGCGTGACCCTGGGCAAGTCACTTCATTGCAGCTTGCCCTAGCTTCTTCAATTGTAAAATTGGGATAATCATAGCACCTATCTCTCAGGGCTGTTGTGAAGATCAAATGAGATTGCATTTATAAAGTGCTTGACACAGCAGCTGGCACATAGTGGGTGCTTAATAAATGTTTGTTTTCTTGCTTTTCACCCTGGAACTTCCCTCAGAACCTGGGGCTTCCTCATCTAGAACATCCATCTGTCCCTTCGACCTTCTTATCCCAGAATATCCCTCCACCATGATGGCCTCCTTTTTCCCATTGGGAAGTTCCTCTGGCTGACCTTCATTCTCCTTCTGGATCTGCATTTAACTTCCTAAACTTCAACATCATGCCCCACTCCCCATCCAGGCATATTCCCAACCCTCCATTTCCTTCCTTTTTAGTTCCTTTTTGCGTATTGTTCCCCTGCTCCTTGAGGGTGGGGACTCTTTCTTTTTGTTTGATTTGTATCCCCAGCCTTAGTACAGTCTTGGCATACAGTAAGTGCTTCATAAATGTGTGTTACCTTGCTTCTAAAATGTCACCAAGCTTTCAGATTCTCTCTTGATAAATGACATTGGCAAGCTGGATCCTATCCAGAGAGGGGAGACCAAAAAGTTGAGAGAGGGGTCTAGAAGACATGTTATTATGTGAAGAACTCTTCAGGCAACTCAGGGTGACGGGAGGGGACAGAGGCATAAGATACAAGGTATCTTCAAAATGTTAAGAGGGCCCAGGGAGAGTCAGAGGGGAGTCAGCCCAGCCTGACAACTGACTGTTTGGGCTAATAACCTCAAGCAGAGGAGTGGAATCACGCCAAAGGCAAAGACAGAACAGGAGCCATCTCTCCCCCTAGACCTACCATTCTCTTAACTTACCTATTTCTGTCAAGATCACAACTATCCTTCCAGCCACCCAAGCTGATCACTAGAAGCAGCAGCCCCGGAGTCTTCACTCTCCTTCCATGGTCAAGTGCTTGCCAAGTCTAGTTCATTCTATTCGCACACTGTCTCTGGAATCTATCAGCTTTGATCTCCTTAAGGCACACTCACCCTAATTCAGGCGTCCAACCCCTCCTGTCTGGATTATTCCAATAACCCTCCGCTTTGGGTTCCCAGTCTCTCTCTGGCTCTCTCCCTCCCACCCTCTGTCTCTCTGTCTCTCTGTCTCTCTCTCTCTTTCTCTCTCTCTCTCTGTCTCTCTGTCTGTCTGTGCATGTGCCTATCTCTCTGTGTCTCTGTCTCTCTGTGTCTCTCTGTCTCTCTCTCTCTTTTCCCTCTCTCTGTCTCTCGTTGATTCTCCATTCTGTGTGTGTGTGTGTGTGTGTGTGTCTGTCTGTCTCTGTCTCTGTCTCTCTGTCTCTGTGTCTCTCTCTGTCTCTCTGTCTCTCTGTCTCTCTCTGTCTCTCTCTCTGTCTCTGTCTCTCTCCCTCTCTCTCTCTCTCTCTCTATCTCTCTGTCTCTCTCTCTCCCTCTCCCTTTCTCTCTCCTCTACATAGCTGCTAAATGGGAATCTCCAACACAGGTCTGACCGTGTCCCTCCTCTGCTCTAGTAACTGGTTCTGGCCCCTTTAAAAAAATCCCTGTTTGGAATTTAAAGCATTTCACAATCTGGTACCAGGATAACTTTCCAGGCTGATCATACATTACACCCCCTCACACGGAACACATTCCAGCCAAATTGGCTTTCTTACTGCTCCTCAGTTATTCCATTTCCCATCCCTGTACCTTTAAGAAGAAGAAAGCTCATGTCTAAAGTGCCTACTGTGTCCCAGGCACTTTACAAATGTTATCTCATTTGATCTCCCCCACAGCCCTGGGAGGCAGGTGCTATTATTATCCTCATGTTATGGACGAGGGAACTGAGGCAGGGCACAGGTAAGGTGACCCACCCAGGGTCACAGAGCCCAATGAGTGTCTGAGGCCAAATCTAAACTTAGATCTTCCTAACTCCAGGCCCAGTTCTCTATCCAGCACATCAGCTAGCCACCTCACAGCTTTGCACAGTCTTTCCCCAAGCCCTGAATGAATCCTCTTTCTTCTTAACTCTCCCTAGGTGATGTAACGCAGAGAGAGCATAAGATCTGGAGTCAGAAAAACTTGAGCTCAAACCCAGCCTTAGGTACTTAGCGACTGTGTGATCTTGGCCAAGTCCCTTAACCTCTGTCTGCCTCAGTTTCTTCATCAGTAAAATGGGGGTAGTCACGGGCTTGTTGTGAGGCTCAATGTGGTAACAGGTGTAAAGTACTTCAGAAGCCTTAAATCACTACATAAATGCTAGCAATTCTTATTATTCAAGTGCCACTCCCCACATGGAACTTTCTTGATTCCCCCAGGTACTAGGGCCCCAGCCTCCACCAAAAATATTCTCCACTTACTTTGCATATATTTGTATTGTAGTTAGGTGGCCCAGTGAACTGAGAGCTGGTCCTGGAGTCAGGAAGACCTGAGTTCAAATGTGGCCTCAGGCACTTATTGGACTGTGTGATACCCTGGGCAAGTCACTTAGCCTCTGTTTTTTTTTATCTTGGTAAATGGAAATAATAATAATAATACCTACTTCTCTGTGTTGTTGTGAGGATAAAATGAGAGACAGACAGAAACAGAGAGACACAGAGAGACAGACAGAAGGACAGAGAGATAGGGACAGAGACAGACAGAGACCTAGAGACAGACAGAGAGAGAGGGAGGAAGGAAGAGAGAGAGAAGGAGATAAAGATAGAGATAGAGACAGAGAGACAGAGAGAGGGAGGGAGGAAGGGAGAGAGAGAGAAAGAGATAAAGATAGAGATAGAGACAGAGAGAGAGAGACAGAGAGAGGGAGGGAGGAGGAGGGGCAGAGAGAGAGAGAGAGTGTTTCATAAATCTTAAGGCATTATGTAAGTGCTAGTTGTTATCATTACTTTTATGATTTTCTTCTTTGTGTACATGTGGTTTCCCCCAGGAAAGTGTCAGCTCCTTGAGAACAAGGATTGTTCCATTACTGTCTTTTTATCACCAGTCAGTCCACCAGTGAAATCCAGTTTGACTGCCATGATCCCAACCTTGTAAGATGCAATATGCCAATAAACCCGGAGACGGATGTTAACCTTTTTCAGCCTCTTGAAAGAATGGCACATTTAGGGTTAATTTCCCTACTTCCCCAATTCTCATTCCTCATTCCCTATGAGTATCGTCACTTTGTTGGTCCTATAGATAACGGGGGGGGGTGGCTTCCATTGTTAATATATTGGCTCTGAGTCAAATGATACATAAACTTGAGCCCTGAGGGGCTCTGGACCTTGGATACCCACACACCCTTGTTTGCTGCCCACCAAGGACATAGACTACTGCAGGGATGGGGAACCTGCAGCCTCAAGGCCACCTGCAGCTTTCTAGGTGCTTGGGTGTGGCCTTTCAACTGAGTCCAAGCTTTACAGAACAAATCCTTTTATTAAAGGGATTTGTTCTGTGAAATTTGGATTCAGACAAAGGGCCACACTCGAGGACCTAGAGGGTCACATATGTCCTTGAGGCTACAGGTTCCCCACCCCTGGATAGAGGCAGCACACTGAGATAGTCCCTGCTAACAGTTGTTCTCCTCCTCCCCTTGTGAGGAGCAATAAAGTTTGTTAATGGCTGTCTTTGCAGCAAGAAGGGCACATCACTCTTCATCTAAACTCTCCTACACCACAATGGCCCCTACCAAAATGCCTGAGCCATAGACATTAAATAAGTGTGTATTGAATTAAATTGAAACCACGGGGTAAGGTCGAGCTGTGAGGCAGGCATGTGGGGTTCAAAAGGTCAAGTAAATGCTGCCCAGTTAAGTGGGAGGGCATCGTTTCAGTCCTGACCCTGCCACTGTGACCTTGGTGAAGTCCCTCTCAGGGCTGCCCAGCTTTCTCATCTCTAGGGATTAGCTGGTCTTTCTGAGAACCTCCTCAGCACCAAAAAGCCCCACAGGGCACCTCGTCCCTCCTTTTCCAATAGCATCTCAGGCACAACCCCCTCCTAGATCTCAGTTTTCTCATCTATGAAATGAAAATAATCATGCCTTCTCTGCCGGGATCACAGGACTAGAAATGGATTCAAGAAGTGAATGGCACTGTATGAATGTATCTAATAAATAACTCGCAAAGCACATTCCTCACCATAACCCTGTTCAGGAAAGAGTACAGGCATCAGAATCCCCATCTCACAGGAGGAAACTGAAGCCCAGAGAAGAGGTCACACAGCTACACAGTGGCAGAGCTGGAACCGAAACCCAGGGACTCTAACTGGAAATCCAGGGCACTCCAAAACTGCCTCCCCTGTACTCCTAACAATAATAACTAACACATATAGAAATGCAGCACTTTAAAGTTTGCAAAGTGCTTTACATGCATTATCCCATTTGAGTCTGGCAACAACCCCGTGGCATAGATACTAGAGGGATTGTCCCCATTTTATCCCATGAGGAGACTGAGGCTCAAAGAGGATCAGTAGATTCTCTAGAATTGTACAGGGCACACTTGGTGGCACGGTGGACAGAGCACTGGATCTGGAGTCAGGAAGACCTGAGTTCAAATCCAATGTCGGACACTTAGTAGCTGTGTGATCCTGGGCAAGCCACTTAATCTCTGTTTGTCTCTGTTTCCTCATCTGTAAAATGAGCCAGAAAAGGAAATGGCAAACCACTCTTGCATCTTTGCCAAGAAAACCCCCAATGGGGTCAGGAAGAGTTGGACAAGACACAACAATAGCTAGTGTGGTACCGCTACCATCTGACACTGGATTTGAACTTGGGTCTTCCTGACTCCAGGTCCAACATTCTTCATTCGTTTATTAGGTGTCCACTGTGTACACCAAGCACAAATCTGCATCCTGCAGATACAAAGACATGAACAAAATCCTTGCCCTGGAAGAATTTACATTGTATTGAGGAAAACAATAAGTCCACAGAAAATTCAATTGTAATAGTAGTCAGAATTTTTATATTTCATATTTTATCTTTCACGTTTGTAAGCACTTTAAATGTGTTTTCATAACAACCTGAGGATGGAGGTGCTATCATATCCCCATTCTGCGGATAAGGAAATCAAGATTGAGAAACACTGAGTGACCTGCCCGGGGTCACACAGCTAATAAGTGTGAGAGGCAGGATTCAAATTCAGGTCTTTCTGACTCCAAGTGCAGAACTCAGTGCTATGCCTCACCTAGCACAGAATACAGTGTAATTTGTGGGGGAAAGGTATTAGCAACGGGGGGAAGAGGGATCAGTAGGGACTTTGTCTAGGAGCCAGCACAGGGGTGGAGCTTTGAAGGAAGCTGGGGATTCCCTGTAAAGAGAGGAGGGAAGCATTTCAGGCATGGTGTGGAGAGCCTGTAGAAAGGCAAAGCAATATGAGATGGAATGAACATGACCCACGAAGGAGCGCCACGTGTGATAGCCTTGGGAAGGAAGTCTAAAGCGAGACCATGAAGAGCTTCAAAAACCCAACCAAGAAGCCTACATTTTAGTCCAGAGGCAACAGGAAGTCACTAGAACTCCTGGGATTGTGTTTTAGGAATATCACTTCAGCAGTTATTCGACGGTTGGATTGGGGAAGGGACAGATGAGACAGGTAAACTGGTTAGAAAGGAATTGTGATAGGACCAGCAAGGATCTGAACGAGGGTCAGTATAGGGTGGGAGAAAAAAATTAGATGGCTGCACAGTATATGAAATAGATATATGGACATGCAACTGATTGAATGGGAGGGGTGAGGGAGAGGAGAGAGTGGAAAATGCGAACAAGGTTGTGACTCTGGGTGATCGGAAGGAAGGTGGCACCCTCTACAGAAATAACAAAGCCAGGAAGAGTCTGTGGGAAAGATGACAAGCTCTGTTTTAGATGCTTACATGACATCCAGTTGGATATGTCCAAAAATCAGGTGAGTCTTCAGGAGTGGTTCAGGGAACAGATATGGGGCTGGATAGGTATAGATTAGATTTGGTAGCCATCTACATGGAACTGATAGCAAAGGAGATCCCCGAAAAAGTGTAAGAATTAGAACCCAGGACAGAGTCCTGCTGTATGCCTAGGCATGAGTAGGCATGGGGGGGAGGCATGAGACAAGGGTAATGATCCAGCCAGAGACTGAGATGTAGTAGTCAGAGAAGTAGGAGGCACACCAACAGGGCTCTGGGTCATGAAAACCCTTGGAGAGGAATGTTTAGGAGGCAAGGGCAGTGTCAAATGCTGGAAAGAGATCAAGAAGGCTGAGGACCCCACTATGCCTCTATTATTATTAGAGAAGGATCCTGAAGTCACGCACACAAAAAACAAAAACCCAACAAAAAAAACCAAAGCATCTTAATCATTAGACTGACTTGATATGAATAGTGAAAAAAAAACCTTGCTGCAGCTAATGCTTTCACATCAATGCGTCTCCTCTTCCTGCTAGATATTAAATCTTCATTTCATCAACACTTGACTGAATTTGTAGAAACAAAATGGAAGAAGGAAGCAGGGCATGAATTAGCAGTTTAAGGCAGGGGTAAGATTACGATAAAAATCCCTGCTCTCTCCATCCATCAAAATGTAATAAGAATGGAAAGCTGCTGTGAAAATATCAACATGACCTATGGCTGGGGGCCTGTCACCACCATCCTTCACCATCCATCGTGGTCGGCTTGATGCATCTCATTTAACTTTCAGCCATACCGCTTCCCAGGAAGGCAGAAAGCTTGCCCAGGACCAGGATGCTAATTCGCTCAAAACTCTCCTGAGAAACCAAAAATAAGCCAAAGGCTTCCCAAGTCCTGTGAGGGAGGAACCAAAGAACCAGAGAGGTCAGTATATCTGTTAACCTATGCTTACCAATCTTGATTAGGTCACTTCCCTTCTCTGGGATTGCTCCTTCTTCTGCAAAATGGGAGTCACAAGATGATACGTTTAAAGCAGGCAAGGACCTTAGAGGTCATCTGATCCAACCTCCTTATTTTCCAGATGGAGAAACTGAGGCACAGAGAATTGAAGTGACTTGTCCTGTTTCCCATAAGTTGTAAAAGACTGAAAGGGAATTCAAACCCAGGTCCTGAGACTCCAAATCCAGCATTCTTTCCACTGCAGATGAGAATTGCTGACCTGCCTGCTTCATGGGGAGGTCATTAGGATCAAACATTATGATAGATAGGAAAGGGCTTTGTAAACCGTAAAGTTCGGTGCCTGTGTGATAAATTATTATTTGTAATAAATGTTTGCTGATGATGAAATATAAGGGCCAATAGAAATTAAAGCATATGAGGATCCTGTCCTCAGAAAGCCCTTTAAGAAAAAATGAGAGGGAAGACAGGACAAGAGAACAAGACAATTCATAAATTTGCTTTCTCTCTCACTGCAGTACTTGCTAATTCTTGTGCAGAGGAATTGGAAGATCAGTACTGTAGCCAGTCTCACTGCAATGAGGGCCTCTGCCCAGCCCAGAGACCAAAGTCCAACTCAGTGTCTATAACCTAGTCCAGCCCATTCAACCCAAAAGCTCCCCAAGAGCCTGGAGTCCAATTCAGAATCCAAAGGCCAGCCCAGAACCTCGTCAAGCCTGGCGCATCCCAGCCAGCCCTTTCCCTATGCCTGGAGGAGGACAGACCACAGATTCCAACCATCATTTACAACTTGCTTCACAAAGTCAGTAATAGACCTAATTGATAGAATGGAAGGTTCATGAGGCCAGGGACTATCTCATTTTTGTCGTTGTGTCCCTAGTACCTAACATACTACTTGGCACACAGTAGGTACTTGGTACATAGTAGGTCCTTGACAAATGTTTCTTGATCAATTGATTGCTTGGCTGAGCTTTCTGCCTTCCTGGCTCTCAAGCCCACCAACCTCAACCCGCCTCCACCAGCATATACCCAGCACATACCCAGCACATTCATGCATTCAAGTTCAACGTGTATACACTTTCTTTGCTTGTTTAGAACGTTCTCGTAGGGGAATAGGGAGGAATGTGAATCCTATGTGCATTTGTGTACTTTGAATAAAATCAGAGCTATGGTACATGGTGTCATGGGAACAAATCATACATAATTATTAGGACACATCAAAGGGAATAATGAGTTATAATAGGAGTCATGTCTATATTAGGGTACATGGAGTAATATCCATATTTACTATACACTAAATAATGAGGAATGGTAAAATTCCCCAGGTGTTGCAAGCCATGTCTGTGTTAGTTTACACTGAGCATCGTAAGTCGTGCCCATGTTGGGGTGCACTGAGTATTGTCACTATTATGTTAAGGTACATGGGTAACTATGAGCAGCACCTGTCAAGGCATATGCAACAATGACATAAGAGCTGTTAGGGTCCACAGAGCACTACGAATAACATCGTAAGATCCTAGATTTAGAGCTGGAAGGCACTTCAAGGTCACCAAGTCCAAACTCCTCATTTTACAGATGAAGAAACTGAGTCCCAGAAAGGTGAGGCTGTTTGCCCAGGGTCACACAGATAGTAAGTAGCAGAGGCTGGATCTGAACCCAGGTCCTCTGACTCCAAATCCAGCACACTTGGCACTGTGCCACCCTCCCTCCTGAGGAACATCTGTATTTGGATGTGATAAATATTGTGAATAACACTCATGCCAAGGCACTGCCCTTTGTTTGTCTGTCTGTCTCTGTCTGTCTGTCTCTGTCTCTGTCTGTCTGTCTGTCTCTGTTTCTCTGTCTCTCTGTCTCTCTGTCTCTCTGTCTCTCTCTCTCTCTCTCTCTCTCTCTCTCTCTCTCTCTCTCTGTCTCTCTCTGTCTCTCTCTCTGTCTCTCTCTCTCCCTCTCTTTCTCTCTCTCTGTCTTTGTCTCTCTCTCTCTGTCTCTGTCTCTCTGTCTCTGTCTCTGTCTCTCTCTCTCTCTCTGTCCCTCTCTCTCTTTCTCTCTCTGTCTCTGTCTCTCTGTTTCTGTCTCTCTCTGTCTCTCTTTCCCTGTCTCTCTGTCTGTCTCTGTCTCTCTGCTTCTGTGTGTGTGTGTGTATCTGTCTCTCTGTCTCTGTGTCTCGGTATCTTTCTGTGTTTCTCTTGCTCCCTTGCTCTCCGTCCGTCTCTCTCCCTTCTCTCTTTTTGTTCTCTGTCTCTGTCTCTCTGTTCTCTCTCTGTCTCTCTGTCTGTCCCTCCCTCTGTCTTTCTTTCTCCTTTTCCCTTCCTCTATTTTCTTCTATCTTTCTCTGATCCTCTTCTCCTCTCTCCTTTCCTCTCCTCTCTCTTGGGGCATGCGGCCTCTTTGGTCTTGTGGTTTGAGACTGACCAGGAGGAGGTGGGACCCTCTTGACCCTTAACCTTGTCCCCTGCCTCCAACCATCACCTGTCTTTCCAACATCACTGTACACCACTCCTCCTCCTACATTCTTTAGTCAAGCCAAACTGACTCTCTCTTTGTTCCTCACAACAATTTATCCCCTGCACAGGCCACTCCTACTCCTTCCCCAACTCTCCCTATCTCCAAACCTGAAATGTATTCATATTTCACCTCCATTTCAAAGAATCCCTCTCTTCCTTCAAGATGTAGCTTAGCCATGACCAAGTTAAAACATTATCCAACTGATTTGGATGCTTCCAGTGACAGGGAGCTCACTATCTTGTGAGGCAAGCCTTTTTACATCTGGACAGCTCTGATCGGCAGGAAATTCTTTCTTATGCTGCTCTGAAGTCTTCCTCTTTTAACTTCAGCCTCATTGGTCCTAGGTCTGTCCTCTGAGGCCAAGTAGAAGCAGTCCCCAGGACAGTTAGAGTCTATTCTGCTTTACTCTTATATTGGACAACATCTTTTGGCACAGTGGATAGAGCACTAGACCTGAAGTCAGGAAGATCTGAGTTCAGATCTGGCCTCAGACACTTACTAGCTAGCTGTATGATCCTGGACCAGTCACCTCACCCTGTTTGCCTCAGCTTCCTCATCTGCAAAAAGAGCTGGAGAAGGAAATGGCAAATCACTCCAGCATCTTTGCCAAGAAAACCCCAAATGAGGTCATGCAACTAAAAAAGGACTGAACAAAAACATCCCAAGTTTTAATAGAAGGGATATCTGCCCCATTGGACTAGATAGATACCTTTTGTGGTCCCTCCTGACTCTGCCATGATAGGATTCCAGAAAGAGCCAGCAAGCTTCCACCCCAGCACTTCAGCTCCTCCCTTGCTAACTCTCCATTCAGGCAGGAGGGTGTTCTTGCAGAATTAAGTAGAAGGATTGGTAGCAGATACTAGGGTGCTGTGCTTGAGTCTGGGAAGATGAACGGCATCTCCTTGATCTTCTTCTGTTTCTCTGACCCAGCCCTGGCCTCCCTCACTCTAGGAACCTCAACCCCCTGAGGAACCAATTGGGACTGTCCCCTCTTCTCCCCTAGCCCCTACTTCCTCCAGCCCCTCCCCCCTTTAATCTCCAATAGTTCTTCAATTTGGCTGGATCGTAGACTACGTGAAAGGAAATGATGTAAAATCAATCTTGGAATTACAGATGCTTTGTTATATTGTTCAGAAAACTTATTAACAATTATACTGTTTAAATCTAAGGAAACAGTCCAATAGAGTCCAGGAGCCACAGAATGTCAGGACCCCTAAAACAAAGAATTCCAGAGCTGGAAGGTCCATTAGAACACAGAACGTCAGGGTCGGGAGGCGCCTTAGAACACAAACTATTAGTGCCAGGAGAGACCTTTGAGATCAAGTCAAACAACTCTGTCCTTTTACAGACGGGCAGGAGAAGGATTTACCCAAGGTCAGAGTCGAGACTAGAGACCCGGTCTCCTGAGTCTCCCCCCCCAGGGCTTGAACCACTGCACCACACTACCTTCAGGAAATTCTACCCCTGTAAAACCAGGGAAAGGCTGAACACTCCCCCTTCCCCTGTACACTCCATTTCAGCTACTTTATCTGCAGCTGCAGAAAATCAAAGGAAGAGCCCTGCTAATTATTTTCTGGACCAAATCACAAGGCAGCAATTAGCAAACCGCCCTTTGGAACAGTGTGTGACAGTGGAGGGGTGGAGGGTGGGGGTGGGGAGAAGGGGATTTCTCCCCATCCCACGCCCCACCCCCATTGCAGGAATATCTTTGCGTTCCCATTAGGGAATGATCTGTTGAACTGAATCCTGACATTCCCCAGTATCAAGGAGCCACACATGGCCCATTCATCGCCTTTGTGGGGCCTCATTACCCAGGGGTGTAGAAATGATGGAATGTTATTTCGCTTTGCCAGGTGGGTGGTCCTGGGAAATTGGAAAATGCCAAGAGCTTTCAAAGCCACTGGGAAAGGAGACCGGCCAGCTTCTGCAGAGCAGCCAGGGCTGAGGAAGGTTGAGGAAAGCAGGGATCCTCCCCCTGGACTCACTCACAGCAACCTTGCCAAGAGGGAAAATGGCAGGTTTGGCTTGGGAAGGCCTGCCCACTTGCTCTGCAAAGATCTTATTTTGTTCTCTCAGCTGTGTGTGCTGGGGGAGGGAAGGCAATGCTAGATGCAGAGAGCAGGAGTTCACTGCTTTCTAAAAAGAGCCCTCTTCTCTCCTTCCTCCATCCCTTCTGGTTAGGGCCAAGCTCCCTAGACGTAGGAGGGATGGACAGTGTGATCTCTCCAGGGGCCCCCGAGGACCTTTGGACGTGATGATTCTAAGATTCTGCAGATGACACGATGCCTTGGCCCAGGCAGTCCCAATGCTCAGAATAGCCTGGCCTGATCATCTCCACAGTGAGAGGCAGCCTGATATAATAATAATGATAACTATGTTATATAGGTATAGATACAGATATAGATATAGAGATAGATATACAGATACAGATACAGATATATAATCCAGTGCTTTAAAGTTTGCAAAGCGCTTGTCATGTATTGTCTCACTTGATCTCCACAATGCCCCATTGAAGTACGTTTAAGCGATATTTTTATCTCATTTTCAGATGAAGAAATGGAGGACCAGAGAAGGACTTGCCTACTATGACTTACCTTTTTTAAAAAAAATCAGTTGCATGATTCAAATCCAGTTCTTCCAGACTCCAAGTCCAGCACTCTATCTGCTCCACCTTGCAGCGATAGAAAGAGCCCTGGATCTGAAGAGGAAAGGCCCAAGTTCAAATCTCACCCCTGCTGCCATGTGCCCTTGAGCCAATCACTTGAACACTCACAGTCCCCTCACCTATAGTAATTGAGGGAGTTGGTCTAAGTACAAGCTACATCCCTGCCAGTTCTAAATCCTATGATCCTAAGTCCTTGAAGCTCCATTCCCCTCCTCCTTAAAGACTTTCCTAATGCTAACCCTTCCCAGCCCCAGCACCATGAAAGTGACTTCCTAATCTCGGAATTTCATCATTGAAAGGACACTCAGCTGCCACCTGGTCCCAGCTCTACCCCTAAAAGATCCCCCTCTGCAACATTCTCAGCAAGAGATCAAGTCAGCTCACCCCACTCTCTCCCTTTTTGTAATAGATTCAATAAAATTTGGGCAAAGCCAAAGCACAAGCTTGGGAGGACCCAAAACAAGACCTAGATGTAGATCCAGAACCTGGGGGAACCCACAATTCCTTGTAGCCATCTCCAACATTCCAGGAGGGTTTCTGAGGTCAGGGCAACGTTCTGGGTTCAAACAACTATGATGAAGCATCCACACTTCCAACACTGATTTTACATTATTTCCTTTCACACAGTCTATGATCCAGCCAAATTGGACAATCCTGTCCTGCACTCCCTATGAAATTGCCCATGCCCGGAATGCCTTTCTCTCTTCATCTCCGCCTACTGAGATCTTTCTCTTTCTTCTTTCCCAGTCTAGCCACAGAGCCACCTCTTCCAGAAAGCCCTCCTGATTGTCCCCAGCCCTCCCTCAGCTCCAACTGGCCTTTCCCTCTTAGAACACTTTCCCTGAATCACTCCTTTATCCTCATCATGCTCTACCTGATGTTGTATTTATTTGTGTTCATACCATATCCCACTCCCTCTTTGAGACAAGCTCCTTGAGGACAGGAACTGTATCACAGTTCTGAACACAGTCTACCTTACATCATCTAGGTGTTGCTGGCTCTATTATCTTGGCTATACGGGTACTGTGTCCACCAGTGCAGAATATAACTCATATTAGCAGCTAGGTGGTACAATGGATAGAGCGCTGGACCTAGATTCATGAAGACCCGAGTTCAAATCCAGCCTCAGGCACTTACAAGCTGTGTGATCCTGGACAAGGCATTTCACTCCTGTCTGCCTCAGTTTCCTCAGCTGTAAAATAGAGATAATAATAGCACCAACCTCACAAGGTTGTTGTGAGGATCAAATTAGATAACACATAAAGTGCTTTGCAAACCTCGAAGCACCATTTAAATGCTAGCTATTGTTATTAATTATGCTTGTTATCCTAATTATTATTATTAATTTAATTATATGTGATTCTTTTTCATCCCCATCATTTCTTTATAGAGGATCTACCCAATTCTCTAAATTAGAAGTTCTTTTTTATTTATTTTTAGTTTTCAACATTCAGTTCCACAAGCTTTTGAGTTTTAAATTTTTCCCCCTCCCTTCTTTCCCCCCTCCCCAAGACAGTGTGCAATCTGATATAGGTTCTACATATTCATTTATATGAAACATATTTTCACATGACTCATGTTTAGAGAAGAATTAGAACCAATGGAATGAAGCATGAGAAAGAAGAAACAAAACAAAACAAAAGAGAGAGCACAAATAGTATCCTTCTATCTGCATCCACAGTTCTTTCTCTGGATGTGGATGACATTTTCCATCATGATCCTTGTGGAGTTGTCTTAGAACCTTGCATTGCTGAGAAGAGCTAAGTCTAACAAAGTTACTCATCGCACGATGTGTTACTGTGTACGATGTTCTGGTTCTACTCATTTCACTCAGCATCAGTTCATCTAAATCTTTCCAGGTTTTTCTGACCTCTGCCTGCTCATCATTTCTTATAGCACAGTAATATTCTATGACATTCAAATACCACAACTTGTTCAGCCATTCTGCAGTTGATGGGCCTCCCCTCAATTTCCAATTCTTGGCAACTACAAAAAGTGCCGCTATAAATATTTTTATACATGTGGGTCCTTCTTCCATTTTTATGATCTCTTAGGGATACAGCCCTAGAAGTGGTATTGCAGGGTCAAAGGGTGTGTACATTCTTATCACCCTAAATTAGAAGTTCTTAACTTGAGACTGTGATTTTGCTTATTTAATATTTTGAGAACTATATTTTTATTTTATTGGTTTTCTCAGTGATGCCATGTATTTTACTTAATGCATTTCAAAACACGATTCTGACAAGGGATCTGACAAGGTTTCATCAGCCTACCATGACACAAAAATGATCAAGGATGCCTGCTTTACAAGGAGAAGCCAGAAACTTGGGGTTGGAAAAGACATCAAAAAAACAAACCTCAATATCTGAAATAATTTTAGAAAGAAATTTATTAGATCAGATGGTAGAGAACAGTGAGTCACAAAGTAGGTGTGATTCCCTCTCATCAGAACTCTGAAAGGTTTACATTATATAGGACTTAGACAAGGGTACCCACACCTGAACCACACAAACAGTTAAGCAATTTGGCCAGGATGGCACATTCGTTAGACTTTATCACATGACATAGATGTGAATACATGAAGATATATATAAAAATATATATTTATCACTCATGTGTTACATATAATATACAGAATTTGTTGTTATTCAGTCATTATTTAGTTGCCTCCAACTCTTCCTGACCCTATTTGGAGCTTTCTTGGCAAAGATACTGGAGCATTTTGCCACTTCCTTCTCCAGCTCATTTTACAGATGAGGAAACTGAGGCAAACAGGGTGAAGTGATTTGCCCAGGGTCACACAGCTATGAAGTGTCTGAGGTCAAATTTGAACCCAGGAAGATGAGTCTTCCTGACTCGAGGATCAGTGCTCTATGAATTGTGTCACCTCACTGAGAGTATCTGTGTATGTGTGTGTATGTATATATGTGTGTATGTGTATGTATATGTGTGTATACGTATGTATACACACATATGTATGTATACATATATAGACACACACGTATTCTGCACTTATGTTAGTCTCATTATGGTATAACCACTCTGGGCACCTTACAGTCTACAGTGCCAAGAGTACACTCATTTAGAGCACACTTAATAACTATTTGCTGAAATGAAGTGGATGTTAGATTGTCAGCTTCCTAAGAGATCCGTCCTTCCATCTCTTTCCAGAAGAGGCCATTGGAATGTGCTGTGTGCACTTCAAGACTCTACGATTCCAATGACACAGGTACTTCCTCCTGTCACACAGATCACAGCTGTTGTACAACCTACGGGATGGTCTCTCAGTTGCTGAGGCTATCCTCTCATCATTCTGCGTGTATGCACTCTGCCCAGGGAATGATCCTGTCTGAATTGTTCCAGGCTGGTCCTTGGACATCTGGCATGCAGGCCCACCTACAAAACCTTGATACGAGCTACCCAACCTTGTGCTCCACTGGTAGGGTCACCATCATGAGCTCAAGGTGACCTTGCAGGAAGACATTGGTGAGGAGTCAACTGACTTGAAACTTCGTTGAATTATAATGGAATTTATGGTCCTAAGAATCTAAAGGTAAGACAATAGGTTTGATAGATTAAAGGTACAGGAAACACTCAGCAGCTCTGTTGTTTCTCATACTGATTCTCAGATGAAGTGATCCAGGCTTTTGCCATTCAGTTGTATCCAACTCTTCTAGACCCCCTCTGGGGTTTTCTTGGAAAAGATGCTGGAGTGATTTGCCATTTCCTTCTCCAGCTCATTTTACAGATGAGGAAGCTGAGGCCAAAAGGGTACAATGACTTGCCCAGGGTCACATAGCTAGTAACGGCAGATTTGAACTCAGGTTCTCCTGACTCTAGAGCCACTGTCCTATCCACTGTACCACCTAGCTGCCCAATCATTGCTTACTCAAAGATAACTGATTACTTCTTTTCCATATATCAAAATAAAGTCAAAATGGGTTTATGGCTTAGATATAAAGGCTGATACTATAAGCATTTTGGGAGAGAAGGGAATAGTTTACCTGTCAGACTTATGCAGAAAGGAATAATTTATGACTAAACAAGAGATAGAGAGCATTACGAAGTGCAAAATGGATAATTTTTATTATGTTGAATTGAAAAGTTTTTCTACAAACAAAGCCAGTGCAACCAAGATTAGGAGGGAAGAAGAAAATTGGGAAAGAATTTTTACAATGTCTCTGACAAAGGCCTCATCTCTAAAATATACAAGGAACTGAGTCAAATTTCTAAGAATACGCATCATTCCCCAATCGATAAATGGTCAAAGGATATGAACAGGCAGTTTTCAGCAGAAGAAATTAAATCTATCTATAATCATATGAAAAAATGCTCTAAATCACTACTGATTAGAGAAATGCAAATCAAAACAACTCTCAGGTACCACATCTCTCCTGTCAGATTGACTAACATGACAAAACAGGAAAATGATAAATGCTGGAAAAGATGTGGGAAAATTGGAACACTATTGGGTAAGTCTCTTACCCCTGTTTGCCTCAGTTTCCTCATCTGTCAAATGAGCTGGAGAAGGAAGTGGCAAAATGCTCCAGTACGTTTGCCAAGAAAATCCCAAATAGGGTCACAAAGAATCAGACATGACTGAAACAATGGAACAAAACAAATACTTGGAAGCAGGGACTTTCTAATTTTTTCCATTTTTTCTATTTGTATCCTCAGTACTTAGTACAATGTCTGGCATATAGTCAGTGTTTAATTAATGTTTGTTTGGGTTTTTTTTTTCATTCCTTCATTCATGGATCCTTTGGCAATCTGATGAAGCCTATAGACACCTCAGAATAATTTTTTAACCTACCCTCAATGAGCAGGTAGGTGGCGCAGTGGATCCACTGAGCCTAGAGTTCAAACCCAGCCTCAGACACTTATTAGCTCATTAGCTGTGACCTTGGGTAAGTCATTTAACCTCTGCCTATATTAGTTTCTTCATCTGTACTGGAGAAGTGGCATGCTAAAGTGGCAAACCACTCTAGTATCTTTGTCAAGAAAACTCCAAATGGGGTCACGAAGAGTCAGACACAGCTGAATAACAAGAACATACCTTCATAATTAGGAAAGGAAATGCTAAATTTTAGTTAGAAGTTAGTGAGGAAGAAGAAAAGAATAAAATCTTTTTCCCACCCAAGTTCATAGACTCCCTGACCTCATGTTAAGAACTCCTGATTTGTTTAACCTTCTCATTGTGCAAAGGAAAGTGGCATCAAGAAAGTGGAAGAGACTTACCCAAGGTTACATGGTAAGTTAGTGACAAAGCCAGAACTAGACCTAGGTTTCCTGACTCCCAACACAGGACTCTTTTCCCTATGCTATATTGCTTCTCAGTATAGAAGCTCAGGACTTTTTAATTTAATCTAGCCCCAGCCTCAGAGCTCAAGAACCAAAAATCCTCCAAAGGGGGAAAGAAGGTGATGGGGTGTTAGGCTCAAAGAGAGGCAGACTGAACTGGGGTCTGGGCAGCTGGAGAGCAAGCAAGCCTGTGCACCTAAGGGAAGATCGATGGCTCCTCTCTGAAAGGAATGCCCTAGTGCAAAGCAGAGGGAGGCACACAGCCCTGGGAGTGGAACGACTCACTACTCTCTTTCAGGGTTACTGTCCAAGAGCACAGTAAGCTTTCATGCCCCAAAGACTCAGCAGGTCCTCTGGGCCTGCAGCCCCTCAGCCCTCCCGTCCTTCCATCGGGTGGCAAGCACACAGAACTCCAATATGAATAAGTCCAACCCTGTCACTGCCTCATTACAGATGGAACCTTCCAAACCCAAGCGGCCTTTTAGATGATTTACTGGTGTCCCTCAAGAGGAGGAGACATTAAGGAATTGCAGGGGGGAAGAGAGTCTACCCGGAATGAAATAAGAATGCCTAGACAGTCTCTGAACTGAACTAGTGTTTCATTCGGTCTAAGTTTCCAACATAGAGCATCACAGAAATCAAGCTGTAAGGGATAGGAGAGGCCATCTAGTGGAACCTTCTCATTTTACAGATGGGGAAACTGAGGCCCAGAAAGGTTAAATGCTCAAGGTAGCCCACGCATGGAGTGGGGGAGCTAAGATTTGGATTTCTATCCTCTGACTCCAAATACATTATTACTCCCACTAGGCCACACAGACTCATGGACCCTTGGAGCTAGAAAGAAATCCAAAGACCACCTGATCCAACTTCTTCCTGATGAAGATGGGGAAACGGAGGTGCAGTGAGAGGAAAATACTAGTCTTATAATAGAGTTAGTAAGAGAGTTGGTACTCAAACTTGGGTCTCCTAGTTCCCAGTCCAGAGTTCTTTACCCTGTACCATGACCCAGAGGTGAGGACTTGGGTATGTTATTTGAGTCAAGAAGCTGGAAAAGACAGAATCCTGGGGGAGGCTCTGGGTGGGAGGAATGGTGACAGGGCAGTCACTTTTGAGATGCTCCCTGGAAGTGACATCTTTGCATTCTGTACAGGTCAGGAATGGACAGCTAGGTGGCACAGTGGACAGAGTGGTGGGCCTGGGGTCAAGAAGACCTGAGTTCAAATCTTACCTCGGACGTTTAATAGCTGTGTGGCCTTAGGCAAGTCACTTCACCCTGTTTGCCTCAGTTCACCCATCTGTAAAATGAGCTGGAGAAGGAAATTTCAAACTACTCCAGTATCATTACCAAGAAAACCCCAAATGGAGTCC
This sequence comes from Trichosurus vulpecula, assembly GCF_011100635.1. Classification (NCBI taxonomy): domain Eukaryota; kingdom Metazoa; phylum Chordata; class Mammalia; order Diprotodontia; family Phalangeridae; genus Trichosurus; species Trichosurus vulpecula. The sequence goes on along the minus strand of NC_050574.1, from coordinate 75,468,036 downwards.
CAAAGAGTCAGAACAACAACAGGTCAGGAGTAAGTTCATCTCAGAGTATGTTTCAATCTGCTCCTAAGTAGCAATCGAAGGGATTATCCATGAAAGCCCAGAGCATCCTATTGTGGTCTCTCTGAAGGAGTGACGGAAAGAAGCCCAACCTGGGGATCAGAACATCTGAGAGCAAGTTACCTCTCTGCCACTTACTGTTTCTTCACCTATAGAGGTAATAATCCCGACACTACTCATTTCATAAGACTATTTAGTCATCATTCAAATGAATTAAGGAAAGCAGCCATGTGCAGTGGAATGTGAGGGGAACTTGAAATCTGAGGACCTAGATTCAAATCCAGCACTGCCATCTTGGTAAAAGCACTTTACCTGTCCTGGCCTTTGTTTCTTTTTCTGTAAAATGAGAGAGTGCACAAGGTGATGTCTAAGCTCCCTCCCTACTCTATATCCATGAGCTTTCCAGGAAAATGCTTTGAAAACTAAAAAGTGCTGTAGAAAGACAAGGGTTTATTTTCATCTTTATCAATTAGCTCCCCCACTGACATCCTCTTCTGCTGCCTCATCAGGTACATAGGTAGGCAAACACAAGATGATTTGAGGAGGGAAAGAATGATAATAACAACTGGGGAGAGGAGGGAGGGATCAAGGAAGGTTTCCTGGAGAAGGTGAACTCCCGAGCAATGCCTCGAAGGGGGAGGAAGACTCTGAGGGACAAAGATGAGAAGGGAGTCCATCATTCCAGTGCACAGCTTGTACAAGACTAAGGAGGTGGGAGATGGAAGCTACAAAAAAAATCATTCTCTTGAGCCAAAATGGTGACTGGAAAGCAGGGACTTGCTTAAGCTCTCCCCCAGGTCCCTCCAAACACCTGTAAAAAATGGCTCTGAACAAATTCTAGAGCTGCAGCACCCACAAAATAGCAGAGGGAAGCAGGGCTCCAGCCCAGGAAAGCCTGGATGGTCTCTGGGAAGGGTCTATCACATCGAGCTGGGTGCAGAGTGGAGCACAGCCCAGTGTGGGCTGCGCCAGGACCAACCAGACCTGGAGCCAGGTGGAACAGGTGGTAGGACCCTGAATCATTGAGCTGTGGCAGTTACCAGACTTCTCAACCCACAAACACCAAAGACAACAGAAAAGGTTAGTGGAAAAACTTCTGGAACTGAGTGAAAGGAGTGCACAATTGGCCCTAGCCCTGGGGGCACAGAAGTGGTGCAGCTCTGGGGCTGCTTCCAGAGCTCCAGCTTCAGTTGCTTCCGACTCCAGGACCACACTGTGGGAGGAATTAAGTGCCGGATCAGAGCAGGAGTGCAGAGCCTGCTTGGATCTGGGTTGAGGTCTGGGTTGGCAGTTCTTGGGGGAGGAGGAGAGCTGGTGTGGCAGAGTTTGCTGTGTAGAAGTAGCTCTGAAAACAGCAGTGCTAGGACCCTAAAGCTTGGGACAAAGTACTCTCTACTCTACAAGCAGTCATACGCTAACAAAAACCTCAAGGGTCAAGTAGTTGGCTGGGAACATGAACAGGCAGTGAAAACAGACTCAGATTCAGACTCAGACTTTGGAATCTTTTTTGGTGACAAAGAAGATTAAAACATACAGCCAGAAGAAGTCAACAAAGTCAAAGAGCCTACATCAAAAGCCTCCCAGAAAAATATGAATTGGTCTCAGGCTATGGAAGAACTCAAAAAGGATTTGGAAAAGCAAGTAAGAGAAGTAAAGGAAAAATTGGGAAGAGAAATGAGAGTGATGCAAGAAAACCATGAACAACTCAATGACTTGCTAAAGAAGACCCAAAAAATACTGAAGAAAATAACACCTTAAAAAATAGACTAACTGAAATGGCAAAACAACTCCAAAAAGCCAATGAGGAGAAGAATGCCTTGAAAGGCAGAATTAGCCACTGAAGAAAATACTACCTTAAAAATTAGACTGGAGCAAGTGGAAGCTAGTGACTTTATGAGAAATCAAGATATTATAAAACAGAACCAAAGGAATGAAAAAATGGAAGACAATGTGAAATATCTCATTGGAAAAACCACTGACCTGGAAAATAGATCCAGGAGAGATAATTTAAAAATTATTGGACTACTGGAAAGCCATGATCACAAAAAGAGCCTAGACATCATCTTTCAAGAAATTATCAAGGAAAATTGCCCTGATATTCTAGAGCCAGAGGGTAAAATAGAAATTGAAAGAATCCACCAAACACCTCTTGAAAACGATCCCAAAAAGAAAACTCCTAGGAATATTGTTGCCAAATTCCAGAATTGCCAGGTCAAGGAGAACATACTGCAAGCAGCCAGAAAGAAACAATTTGAGTATTATGGAAACACAATCAGGATAACACAAGATCTAGCAGCTTCCACATTAAGGGATCAAAGGGCTTGGAATATGATATTCCAGAGGTCAAAGGAGTTAGGATTAAAACCAAGAATCACCTACCCAGCAAAACTGAGTATAATGTTCCAAGGTAAAATATGGATTTTTAATAAAATAGAAGACTTTCAAGTTTTCTCAGTGAAAAGACCAGAGCTGAATAAAAAATTTGACTTTCAAATACAAGAATCAAGAGAAGCATGAAAAGGTAAACAAGAAAGAGAAATCATAGGGGACTTACCAAAGTGGAACTGTTTTGCTTACATTTCTACATGGAAAGATGATGTGTGTAATTCATGAGATCTTTCTCAGTATTAGGGTAGTTGAAGGGAATATACATATATGTAGACAGAAGGCACAGGGTAAGTTGAATATGATGGGATGATATCTAAAAAAAATTAAATTAAATTAAGGGATGAGAGAGGAATATATTGAGAGAGGGAGAAAGGGAGAGATAGAATGGGGTAAATTATCTCACATAAAAGTGTCAAGAAAAAGCAGTTCATTGGAAGGGAAGGGGGGCAGGTGAACAGGAATGAGTGAATCTTGCTCTCATCAGATTTGACTTGAGGAGGGAATAACATACACACTCAATTGGGGATCTTACCCCATATGAAAGTAGGAGAAAGGGGATGAGAAAGGGGGGACAATAGAAAGGAGGGCAGATGGGGGAAGAAGTAATCAAAAGCAAACACTTTTGAAAAGGGACAGGGTCAAGGGAGAAAATTGAATAAAGGGGGACAGGATAGGATGGATGGAAATATAGTTAGTCTTTCACAACATGACTATTTATGGGAGTGTTTTGCATAATGATACATGTGTGGCCTATGTTGAATTGCTTGACTTCTTAGGGAGGGTGGGTAGGGAGGGAAGAGGGGAGAGAATTTGGAATTCAAAGTTTTAAAAGTAGATGCTGAAAAAAAAGTTGTTTTTGTATGCAACTGGGAAATACAGGCAAGGGGTATAGAAATCTATCTTGCCCTACAAGAAAGTAAGGGGAGAAGGAATGGGGGTGAGGGGGTGGGATGACAGAAGGAAGGGCTGACTGGGGAATGGAGCAATCAAAATATATGCCATCTTGGAGTGGGGGAGGGTAGAAATGGGGAGAAAGTTTGTAACTCAAAATCTTGTGGAAATCAATGCTGAAAACTAAAAAATATTTAGTAATAAAGTATGGAATTAAAAAATCATTCTCTTTGTGAATTGTCTTCCTTTTCCAGATGATGTAGAGCAGCAGATGGGTATAAGTTTGCAAATAGTCACCAACATCCCCCCAGCACCCCTACCAAGAAAAGGCCACATCAGAGCCCTTACCAGCTGATCAGATTTTTCTGAGAGTGTCCATCCACCAATGAGCTCACAGGTTATGACAGATACACTGGTAGAGACACACACCCATAGGTCATACAGAATTCCAAGGAGTAAAGCAGGACCTGAGATGGCTACTTGCGAGGGATGGGCAGGTCCAACTCTACACAGATGGGGACAGTCAGAGGTTGGAGGCAAAGGTACCTTTAACAAAATAACAAGAAGAAGACTAAGATATTTCTCTGAAGATTTACAGCTCATAGCATCTTCCTCTGGTCTTCCTCCCCAGTGAGCTGGGCAACACGAGCATATAATCCTTATTTTACAGATGAAGAAACTAAAGCTCAGGAAAGATTAAGTGACTTGTCCAAGATTCAGAGCAAGTAATTGATTTCATATCTCCAGCCCCAACTCCAGGACTCTCTCCTCCCCTCTGCCATGTTCATATTTATCTACAGTTCACATCCACTATCTCATTTGATTCTTATGTCAGCCCTATATAGTAGGTAATACAAACATTACTGAGTCCATTTTTCAGATGAAGATACTGAAGCCCAAAGCAAGGGCATGATTTAAGTTCCCTTATTGTAGCTCTAACATTTGATGATTCTAAGATTCCCTGGGGGTAGTTCAGTGGCCCAAGCAGGATTCTTTTATACTTCCCATTTGGATGTGGTAGAGTACTAGACTTGGAGTCAGGAAGACCTGAGTTCCAATGCAGCCTCAGACGCTAGTTTTGTGACCCTGGGCAAGAAACTAACCTCTCTAGGTCTCATTTTCTTCAGATATGAAATGAAGACTGGATGCACTCCAAGATCCCTTCCAGCTCCAGACCTATGCTCCTATGCTCTCTCTATGCTGACTGCAAAGCTCTGCTTTTGTTGGAGGTTCCTGCTCCCCACCTCCAGACTCAGTTCTTCCTCAAGAATATGGGCTGGTCTAGGCGAACATCACAACTTATTTTCCTTAGAAGATTCCTCCACCTCATCAGCCACCTTCCCACCACTCCATTCGCTAGCCCAGACCACAATTTTTGGAGGGGCCTCAATCATTCTTGATGTATTTACTCCCATCTCTGCTCATTCTGGTCTATTCCACATCCTCCAAAGCCACCTCATCCCAGCCTGATTATACTGGCCCCCTCTCATTTTCAGCTCCTCTTTAGGCATTGTCTTCCCTCATTAAAATTGAGCTCCCTGAGGGTAGAGACTGGCTTGTTTGCTTATGTTTGGGACCTCAGAACTGAGCACAGTGCCTGGCACATACAAAATGATTAATAAATGTTATATCTATCTGTTAGTCTGTCTCAGGGGTTCCTAACCTTGTATCCATGAACTTTTAAAATATGTTGTGGTAACTATTTTTCAACGTTGTTGGTTTCCTTTATAATCTGATTATTTTATTTTATACATTTACAAACATCATTCTGAGAAGGAATCCATAGACTTTGCCATACTAACAATGAGTTCCTAGATACACTAAAAAGATTAAGAACTCCTTATCTGGGAAGGACCTTAGAACACAGAATATCAAAGCTGAGAAGGTCCTTAGGACACAGAATGTCAGAGCTGGGAGGAGCCTTAGGACACAAAAAGTCAGAGCTGAGAGGGGCCTCAGAACAGAGAATGTCAGAACTGGGAGGAGCCTTAGAACAGAGAATGCCAGAACTGGGAGGAGCCTAAGAACAGAGAATGTCAGAGCTGGGAGGAGCCTAAGAACAGAGAATGTCAGAGCTGGGAGGAGCCTTAGAACAGAGACTGTCAGAACTGGGAGGAGCCTTAGAACAGAGAATGTCAGAGCTGGGAGAAGCCTTAGAGCAGAGAAAGTCAAAGCTGAGAGGGGCCTTAGAACACAGAATGTCAGAGCTGGGAAGGGCCCTAGGACACACAACATCAGATTTGAAAAGAACCTTAGCACCTAGAACATCAAAGTGAGGGGGAAAAAGTTCTTAAAACCTAGGCCATAGAATTTCAGACCTGAGAATTCCCAAAGCTACAACAATTGATTAGGAAGAAACTTTAGAGACTTTCTAGTCCAATGTCATTATTTTACAGATCAGAAAAATGAAGCTTCTAAGAGTTTTGCTTTGCTTTGTTTTAACTGCATAGAACAAGTAGCTTGATAGCCTTTAGGTAATAAGGGTAAGTGACTCAGTCCCTTAAAATCTGATGACCAGGCTCCAGCATGTAGATGAGCACCATGGGACCAATTTGGGAAACAAGCCCATCTCTAGTCACCTTCTTCTACAGGTTGTTTTGGGGAGGTAACAACACCAGCTTCCCACCAATGGACCACTACCTGCTGGTTTTTGTTCTCTTGATGTGTTTACTCACCAGGAGAGTGAGCAGCAGAAGGCCCCGGGCTCACCTTCAATCAGCTGCCTAGATGGGGTGGCCTTTGCACCTGCCCAGACCCTCCCCCAACCAGTCAGGATCAGGCAGGTGTGTTTGGGAAAGTAAGCTGAGAATCTTGCCCTGTACATGTTCCCAGGCTCAATTACAGGCTCAATTTTCTTTTCTGTTTAATCCCCAAATCAATATGTGTTCATACATATTTAATCGGGAGGCTGTTTTTATTAGAGCGTGGATTAGTTTTACATCTCTCTCCCACTGCTTGGAATGCATTAGCCATTCACAAAGACAAGCAGAGCAACTGAGGAGGGGGACAGGCTCAAGTCCACAGCCCCAGCCTGGCAGAGTTCTTTCCTCCATGACAGGCAGTACAAACTGCCCCCCCCCAGCTGTTTCCATTGCTCAGGAGAGATGACAAGAACCTCAGCTGCCTCCCACCTCTCTCTCTCCCTCTCCAAGGCAGAGCCTGCACAATTCTCCCCTTCACAGACATGCAGAAGCTCAAAAATGGAAGGAGAACTAGTATGGCAAAGCAAGTGTCTTGACTGTATGCCACATGAGCATCAATTGAGGAAAGGGAAAATGTTTAACCTGGAGAAGAAAAGATGGGGGAGAAGGGGAAGGGAATGATAGACATGATAGCTGAAATCAAGAACAAGAAGAATGTTTAGATTTGTTCTCTTTGGTTTCAAAGGGCAGAACCAGGAGAAATTGACAGAAATTACAAAAAGGCAAATTCAGACTTGATGTCACGAGCAAAACTTCCTAACAATTAGAGCTGTCCAAATGTGCAATGGGCTGCCTTGGGATCCTGGGATTATAAACCAGAGAGCTAAATCCCAACTTTAGAGATCATCTGGACCAAACCTCTTATTAAAGATAAGGATCTGAAGTCCAGAGTAGGTCAAATCATTTGCCCAAGGTCACACAAGTAGTAAGTAGCAGAATCCCCACAAATCAAGGCTCCCTAACAAGCTACCAGGGCTCTACCACCTGCACCTCAGAATTCTGCACACAGATATATCATCATTCTCTCCCATTCATTCCCTCACTTACTCACTGCTACCATTCTATCACCCTCTGACTCACATCTAAGGGTATTTTATTAAGTGTTTAACAACCAGCTCTGGAAGGGGCGGGAAATATATGCATGACACACTTTTAAGCTTAATCTGTATATTTAACATTTTCTCCAGCTCTTTATTAAGTGTAGACAATCTACAAAACATTAAATAAAGCCCTTATTTGTAATGCTTGCTGATTTCCAATATGTAAATGCTACCCTGAATATTTAACAATCAGCTCTCCCAAGCCAGTTCCAGCTGACTCCAGCACACCCCTCTAAAATGATACCATTTATTCATGATTCCAACCACAATACTACCACTCTGTCCACACTCCATTCTCCAAAATCTATACTCTGCACCCAAGAGCAAGATCCCACACAGCAAAGCAAGCAATAATCAACAAGGTTATCTCTTTGGTAACCTGGGAAGCATTTACCAACCATAGTCAGCCACAAGTTCCATTCACCTTCCATGAAAATCTGCCTGGATATCAAGTAGGTCATCCCAGAACCTACTATCCTGCACATAGAAGCGATTTAATAAATGCTTGTTGAATTATTTAAGTGAATTAAAACTAAATAGCATATATCGATATGGGGTGACCAAGTTCAGAGAAGACAAGGAGAAACAGAAGCATCATATCTGAGGAGACAGCCAATGAGGAGATCATAAAGTCTGAGGCTATTCAATTCAACATGGTCCCTAGAGGAGACACTAAGGCAAGCACGAAGATCAAAGCGAAGCCAGAGTCAAAGGCGGCTGGGGTCAGAATCACAGAGAAAGCTGAACAGAAATGGGGAGAGAGGCTCAGTGCTGAGATAGCCCTTGTGGTGACAGCTGAACACTCTGGAGGTGTTTTGAATGTGTTCTGCCAGTTACTTAGCACCAATAAATACCAGTCTGACATCCTTGATGTTGGAATACTCATACGCGAGCCTACCAAGCTCACTGGTGAGGTGACCTTGAGGTGAGTTTCTTCCTCTCTCTTTGGACCTCAGCTTCCTCCTTGACAAAATGAAGGGGTTGAAGTAGGTGATATCTGAGGTCTCCTCCAGCTCTGAGATGCTGTGTCCTAAGGTGCCTTTCTGCTTCGTCCTTCTCTGTTCTTTGTTACAAAGTCTTTGCCAGTTCAAATAGCTTATGTTCTAACATTCTTTCTGGATCTGAAATTCTACAGTCCCTTATAGTTTGGACTTTCCATGTTCTAAGGGTCCTTCCAGTACTTATATTCTATCATTTTTCTACGATTTTTTGTATTCAAAGTATCCTTATGCCCATTTTACAGATGAGGAAAGGTGAAGTTCAAAGAGATGAATAAAAGTACCTAATATCGCCAACTAATAATTCCCAGTCCAATCCTGGTCACTCACTGTGGGGTGGGGGGAGGGGGAGACAGAGGCAGTGATAGCACCCAATGACTTACGTTGGTGAGGTTTCTGAAACAGCCACATATTTTGTTTTCTAACTAAGAGCCAGTGCCAATCAGAATAAATTATCACCCTTCCCCAGCATGACAACCATTATGTTCAGCCCTTGCTGGTGGCCCAGATGCTGTCTGCATCCTCACCAGGAAGCTCACGTGGCCACATCCATCTCAGCTAACCATCAAGGACAGGGAGGAGGATGAGGACAAGAAACGGGAAAGAATAGTGGTTAGGGCCCTGGAGCCAAAGAAAATAGACCCGGACTCACTTCCCACTTCTTTCAACTACATGAGCTTCAGAACCATATTTTGCCTAGATTTTCCCTTTCTGAAATGGGTCAATGATTCCTTCTCTCTCTCTCTCTCTCTCTCTCTCTCTCTCTCTCTTTTTCACACACACACACACACACACACACACACACACACACACACACACACCTATACCTTGTCTCTTTCCCCACAAAAACTGGGTTAAGGTGATGGGAGTAGGCAATATGAGTCACAGAGGGAGTGCTGGGGCTAGCCACTGTCCCTGGGAAGCCTCTGCCTCTTTCCATTGCCTCTCAACTATCTTGAAGGTGCAGCACTTTGGATCTATCTCACAGATTCAAAGCCACCTAGGCTTCACACTGAGGATTCAGTTTTCACCTCTGCTTCCCAAAGCCCTTATCTGGTGACATAGGTAGAGCATGTGACCAGGAATCAGAAAGACCTGAATTCAACTTTGACCTCAGACACTAATTCTGTGGCCCTAGGCAAGTCACTTAGCTTCTGCCTCAGTTTCTTCATCTGTAAAATAAGACATCTATCTCCCAGGATTGTTGTGAGGATAAAAATAGATATTTGCAAGGTTGTGTTGGGTTTTTTTTTCGCGAATCCTAAAACAATATATAAATGCTAGCTGTCATAGAAATAGACAAACAGCAGTTGGAAGGAATTAGTCATTATTCTTATTAATAGTTTATAACTAGAGAACTTTATGAGTCCAAAGACATTTATATCCATCACCTTATTTGGTCTTCACATCTCGACATGCAAAGCTTCAATTATCATTCCTGTGTTGAGAGACGGGGAAACTGAGCCCAGAGGGGAATCGTGACTTGTCCAAAAGCACACCTGGCCAGCACTTGGTGTGTCTGGACTCCAACCCAGCAGCAAGACAAGCATCTTTCCCTTTCGCAGTACTTCATGTTCATAGACCCTGGCTCAATGGGTTCTGTTTCCTGAGAGTGATACCTGTCAAGGACCAATTTCTTGCTGAAAGGCAGAGGAAGCGGCAGAATGACCTCTGGCCTGTGAGGCTGAAGATGACAAATAGTAGTTCTGCAGTGCTCCAGAGAATGATGCAGGAATTCAATTTTTCCCACATCACGTTTTGTCTCTTAAAGAATGGAGGGAGGGGAGGAGGGAAGGATAGTGAGTAGCTTCCGCAGATTCCATTCTATTCAGGAGGATAGAAAGGGGGTGTCAGGGGCTTTCGATCTCACCGAGGAGGCGACTGAAATCACTGGACCAGCAGGTCACCCTTCACCCCACCCCACCCCCACCCCCTGCCTGAGCCCCGCCGCCCGCCAGTCCCCGCTGGCTCTAACCACTCGGCAGTGTTTCACGACAGAATTAATTTCAGAACAAAATAGAGAACGTAGGCTGGGTGATTCCTCATTTAGCTGTCAGCTTGGGATAAGAAATGTCTGAGAGAGAAGACCCAGGGGAAAGAAAAAAATTGGATAATGATAAATTGTGAGCGAAACAAGGCAGAGAAACTGGGCGCCGCCGCAGCTTCCCTTCCGCAGACGGATGGGTTACGAGCCGTTGACGTTCTAAGTTCGAGGAGACTTCTCCTTGGCGCCCCTCTGCTCTTCGTGAGCCCCCTTAGTCATGGCGCACCAAACCCGGGCTCTACTCTTGGGCCCTGGAGCCAGCCAAGACAGCTATCCCCCTCCCCATCTTCTCCTTTCCTCTCCTTCTCTGCCCTTCCTTTCCCTCCTACGCCCCTTCCCTTTTCCTCTCCCGCTCTTCTCCTTCCCTTCCCTCTTCCCCTTTTGTTTTCTCTTTCAGTCCGTCTCTCTCTTTCTCTCTCCCTTTTCCCCTCTCCCTTTCCTCTCCCTCTCTTCTCCTTCCCTTCCCTCTTTCCCCTTTTCTCTTTCAATCCGTCTGCCCCTTTCTCTTTCCCTTTTTCCCTCTCCCTCTCTCCCTTCCCTCCCTTTTCTACCCTTTCGTCTTCCCCTCTTTTCTCTCTCCTCTCCCTCCCCTCCTCTTCTTCTCTCCTTCTCCCCTTCCCCCTTCTCCCTTTTTTCTCCCCCTCTCCTGCCCCTTTTCACAATAGGATCCCCAGTATGCAGCGCGCCCCTCAGCTTCTCCCCTCCTACTGTCCCCAGAGGAGAATCCTCTTTGTCGCAGACTCAAAAAAATAAGTAAAAATAAAAATTCTAACTCCACAATCTGGAGGGGGAGGGAGAGAGAATATCGCGTTCTCCCAGTGATAAGTGTCAACTCTGGCTGCATCTTAAAAGGATGTTTTGCAAAACAAGACTTTGTCCAAGTGTATGTACAGTAGCGGCAAATGGAAGGAAGGACGGCTTTCAAGATTAGAAGTTGTTTGGCCGCCCCGGGAAGAATTAAGAGTAAACACTCCCTTTTGGAAAGCTTAGTCATTCCCAGCGTTATGGCAGTTAAATAATTAGGGGGCTTTGACTGGGCTGAGAGGAGCCCAACGCCCTCTCTCCCAGCTGCATCTGGGGAGAAGTGGGAACTGTCCGCCTCAGCTTAGCTATCGCAGCCCTCTTGTTCAGCGAGGCAGCGGGCTGGAGACGATAGGGAGTGGTCTCCGAGTCAGGATGGAGATGGCTTCTGATGCTGCTGCCTCCTCTGCTTTCTACCCCCTGAAAGTCGTTTAACTTCTCTCAGCCTCAGCTTTCTTATCTGTAAAATGGGGGTTACAAGAGCACCTACCTCAGAGGGTCCTTGTGATGATCAAAGTGAGAGAATATGTAAAGTGCTTTGTAAACCTTCAAGAGCCGTGATGTAAATGCTATTTATTATCTTAGAGAACTGGGAGGTCCCCTATGGCTCTGAAGCCATTTAGATCAGGGCTTCTTAACCTGGAATCCTAGCAAGGGTCCATGGATAGATTTCAGGGGCCCCATGAACTTGGATGAAGAAAAAAATATACACATCTTTATTTCAATATAATTGGTTTCCTTTGTAATCCATTTTAATTTATGCATTTAAAAACATGATAGGCTTCTTCATACTGCCAAAGCGGTCCATGACACACATTCAAAAAAGGTTAAAAACCCCTGATTGATATCAAGCCTGTGTGAAGGCAGGAGGGTGGACATAATGACCTCCTGGTGTCTATCCTGCCTGGACAATGTAATATGAAGTTCAGTGGGGAAAGCATTGAACTGGAATCAAAAAACCAGGGTGCCAGTTCTAGCTCTGCAAATGACTTGTTGTGTGACCACAGCCAAGCCTGCTCCCCTCTGGACCTCAGTTTCCTCATCAACAAAATGGAGGTAATGATATTTGCACTGCCTTTGCAGCACACCTGTAAAGCACTCTACAAATGGGTGCTTTCTTATGATTCCCCCTAGGTCCTGAACCTGCTGGCTGGCATGGTTTCTATGAGAAAGGAGGAGTTGGGCAGATGTAGTATTCAACATGCAGGCACAGGAGACTGCTGGAGCCAGGCAGTCCCAATCATCTAAGGGAAGAGGAGGATGCCTGGAATACCCTCTTTACCTCTGCCTCTTAGAATCCTTAGCTTCCATTCATGGTCAACTCCAGATACCAACTCCTATGGGGAGCTTTTCCTAATTCCCCTAATTGTTAGGTGATTATCTTATATTCACTTATCTGTGCAAATGTTCGATCAGCCCAATAAAATGTTGAGGCAGTTTGGTACGGTGGAGATGCCATTGGACCTGGAATCAGAAATATCTTGGTCCAAATCCTAACTCAGTCACTTACTAGCTGAGTGGCCCTGAGGAAGTCACTTAAGCTCTATGGGCCTTCCTCATCTATAAAATGAAGAGCTTGGAATCAGTGTCCTCCACAGTAGCTTCTAGCTCTAAATATATGATCCTAGCATTCTAAGTTCTTTGAAGGCAGAGACTGTTTCCCACTTCGTCATCATATCCCCAGTGCCTAGCACAGTGCCTTGTTTATAGGAGGTTGCACTTCATGGAGAAAAACTGAATTAAATTGAGGTGAGATTAGTAGCCTGGAAGAAAGAGAACCTTGGGAAATGGAAAGTTCAGCAGGAGGGAACCTGGCCAGCCTTCTGAATGATTGGCAGCCAGGGAAGGAGAGCCAAGCAATTTGCCTTGGATGCCCCTAAAGAAAAATATATGTGCGACGTATATACAAATATATAAAAAACGCCAGGCAAGTTCATCAATAAAGAATGCAGCTCATTACTCTAAGCCTGTCCTTGGCTAGGAGTTGGAGGCGATGGATTTTCAGAGGTGATGCATGGGAATGTGAGTGGAGCGGACTGGACGCATGGAAGAATAGAATATAGATTTCTATAGATTAATCATTTGTCATTTCTGCCACACTGCATGCACACACTCCCTTCCCTACATAATACCCACCCCCAAAGGGGCACAACCTCATTGGCCTTGCATCAACAACTTAGGCACATATGCATACACATCCACATAGGAACACATGCATACGTAGGCACCTATACACACGTGTTATTTCATACGCAACCTGACACATAAACACAGGCACTCTCTTCCAGATACATGCTGATTCACATAGACAGATGTATACACTCATACATGGGTGCACACATATATACATACAAAGTTCATTTCTCTGCATTCCTTCCAGTTTGCTTCTCCCCCCTCCCCAGTTTTCCCTCCTCCCATCCTCTTTGATAAACCTAGGGAGAGGCATCCAGAATCTTATTTTCTCAAATCCTCAGAGACCCCCAGCAAGGCAGGGCCAGAAGGTAGCTAATGCAGTACCATCCCTTTGTTGCAATCCCTCCCAAGCTGGCACTGAATGCCATGTGTGCCCTAGTCCTATTTCTGTGTCCTTGGGAGGTTCAATATCACTTTCTTAAAAATGGTTCCTGAGCTCTAGCAACTAACTCCCTGAAGATGGAATAGACCAAAAGAATCTCAGAGCTAGAAGGAATCTCAGAGGTTATCTAGTTCAACTTCCATCCTAATTCAGGAATCCCTTCCTTGCCACTTTGATAGTTACCACTTGAACACTTCTAGTAACAGGAAGATCACTACCTCATTAAGTGGTCACATTCACATTCAGAAAGCTCAAACAATACTGGAATTGTTGGAGAAGAAGCCAAACACTTGTCAGAGATGCTATTGAGAGAATTCCTACACTGGTAGGTGGGAGTCACTTTGGTCCTCCTTTTATGTTAATCAATGAAATTAAAGCCAAATAGAGGTTGGGAAGGGACCATCCTATACCTCCTCCTTCCCCATCCTTCATCACCAGAAGCCCAAGTGGCACAGTTGGATGTCTTTCTGTCTGGATTCCACCCAGCTGCCCAGGGTACCTCTGACTACTTCTCTTTCTGGGCAGATTTAAGTTAGACATGAAGGGGAGATGTTCATGAGTAATTCCACCAACTTGGAAAACTAACTTTGGAACCATCAGGCCAGAGGGTACATGTTCAGAGAAGAGGGTCTGAAGCCTGCCAACTTAATGGTCTGGCACAGTCCCTGACAAATTAGTTCTTTCCTGGTCCCAGAAGATTCTCCAACCCCCAGTATTACTGTCTTGGCCTCAATTCATAAATTTCTGGTTCTCTCAGCCAAGCAAAGTCAGACAAACATTGGCCTTGAAGCCAGAAGTGGGATCAAACTCCTGTGACACTTAATACCTCTCTAACCTAAGGCAACAGATCTGGGGCTTGGTTTAGTCATCTAGAAAAAGGAGGTAGTAGTACTTGTACTATTGACTTTATTTTGTTGGTTGTGAGGAGCATAGGACCATAGATTCAGAGCTGGAAGGTATCTTAGAGGTCATATAGGCCAATTCTCTAATTTTATTGATGAGGAAACTGGGACCCAGGAAACTTGTGTGATTTGCCCAGGGTCAGATAATTAATGAAGTAATAGAGTTGGAATGTGAACCCAGATCCTGTAACTCCCAATCTGTCAGTCTTGCCACTGTTCACATGCTACATATTCCAAACAAGGTGATATATCAAAGGTCTTTGTAATTGCAAAGTGCTTGTTAATGTTTATTATTAGGATTGTTATTGCTATCCATCTGACTATTTCCTAGAGAGGATTTTTAACTTCTTTAAGTCACACACACACACACACACACACACACACACACACACACACACCTCAGCCAAGTTTCACACCTTCCTCTTGGAAGCCAGAGCTCAGATCTTGGGATAGGAGAAAGACAGGAGGAAGATGTGTTCATGTCCCCTATATCCTGGCCCATTTCCCTTTGATCTTGGTAATTCTCCTGGGTTCTTGATGAGAGCCATTCCCTGCCTGCCTCCTCCTTCTTTCTTCCCATCTTTCTTTGAAGTCGTTAAGCAAAGATGGTTGCAAATTACACCCATTTCAGTCACACCAGGAGATCCAAGGCTCTCCGATTGCTCTTTCTTCTTGTCATTTAGGCTGCTTTCTGCATGGGGGGTGCACATAGCTCCCTGACATCCACATTCCCCATTAGCAGGTGAAGCTGGGGTAGCAGGCCCAAGAGCCAGAGAAGAGATGCCCAAGGGTCTCAGGGCATCAAGGTGGAAAAAAACTAACGCAACTTTATTTTTGCCACTGACAGCTTGGGGAATGGCCTTGTGTTAGCAAACCATCACCAGTCCCTGATGAAATGAGTTTACAACAACTTTAGGTTTGCTTCCAAGGGTTTCGATAGTTCTTGAGGGCTGGGGCAGCTCGTGACTTTAATTGTGAACTTGCATTTCATGTAGACTTCTTTTAACTTTCCATTTTGTTCTTTGTATTTTTCCATTCTATTTTACTGTTGAATCTAAAACATTTGGAAGTCTGTACCAGACCCTGGCTGTCAGAAGCAGAGAATAGGCCATGCTCGTCACAACCTGAATAACCATCAGCACTGTGGCTTGGGACTGCTGGTCATGATTCTGCATGTCCATTATAACTATTGGCCATGGTATGGGGGGAAGGCAATAGTCACAGAGCTGAATGAATACCACTTGCAATCCACAGTTCAGAATAATGTACCCCCATGTTTGGTGTTGACCTTGAGCAAGAAACATTCCAGGAATAATGACGTGGGCTACTGACCACGGTGCTGAGTCATCCCAGGGCTATGATTTCATTCAACAATTTGCATCTACTACGTTCCATGAACCATGTTCTTGATACTAAAACAATTGATTTCATCTTTCTCCCTCCCTGTCCACCCTGCACCCTATATTTTGAGAACTGTGTTCCACCTTCATACAGCAGATGTTGTGTGGGCAGGCCCAGGGTTCCACCTAGAGTAACAATACAGGCCAGTGCATATTATAAGACCTAGGCAGTCAACCTCCCCCCAGATAATTACCATTGACTATAGTCCCTTCCACAGGCTGAGCAGTGTTTCAGTAGGGGAGCTCTGGGGACTGTAATCACAAGAGCACCTTTACAGAAGTCATTCTGCCAAGGACTGTGTTCCTCCTCCTGCCAATAAAGCATATGAGGAGAGGGAAAGTCCAAAATATCTAATACTATTAAATGTGTGTATGTATGTGTGTATGTGTGTATGAGAGAGAGAGAGAGAGAGAGAGAGAGAGAGAGAGAGAGAGTGTATATATGTGTGTGTGTATATACATAAACATATTCTGCTCCTTCCCAGGGCTGTGGCTTCTGGCCCAGAGTAGGTATCCCTTGCCCTCCCTGTTCCTGAGAGAGCAGAGGCTCCTTCGAGGGCTAAGCTTATCTGTGTGCATGTGAAGGTATGTGGGCAAGGAGGGTATAAGAAACTGGGGATTATTTCTTGTTGATGGAATTGATGGTGGACCATTTCTTCCTGTACAGTATTACCCCCCAAAAAAGGTATGTTAAAATCCAGAAAATGGAAGATCTTATCCACCAGTCTTTAGAACCTGCTCACTTTAAATATAACTGCAGCAAAAACTGATGTGATACAAAGAGAGACCCAGTTCCCATACTGGGGCTTTATCCAGGGGGAATAACATTTTCTTAGGCCAACCTCGGGCCAAGGTGTTGCCAATAAACATAGGCACTGAGGTATACACACTCCCTGGACCTTTAGACAACATTGGAAGCAACATAGATGATAGACAGACAGACAGATAGATAGATAGATAATTTCGTCCCCACAATAGCCCAATGAGGTACAAGTATCAATAACCTCATTTTATGGAAGAAGAAACAGGCCCAAAGAGATTAAGTTACTTTCCCAAGGTCATATAGGTAGTAATTGACAGAGATGGGACTAGAATTCAGATCTTCTGACTCCAAATATAGCACACACTGAAAAGTACAATGAATGAGGCAAATGCCTAAATAGCTCTGTACTGCTTTTGCAAACCCTCTCCTGAAAACACAGAGTGGATAGAGTGCTGAAAGACTTGAGTTCAAATCCTACCTCTGATACTTACTAGGTGTGTAATCCTGGTCAATTCTCTTCCAGGGGTGGGGAACCTGCAGTCTCGAGGCCACATGTGGCCTTCTAGGTCCTTAGGTGCTGCCTTTTGACTAAGGCCAAGTTTTACAGAACAAGTCCTTTTATTAAATGGATTTGTTCTGTGAAGTTTGAATTCATTCAAAGGGTCACACTTGAGGACCTATAAAGCCACATGTGACCTCAAGACTGAAGGTTCCCCACCCCTATTTAACTCTCCAAGGCTCAGTTTCTTCATCAGTGGATTCCAATAGATGGCTTCTGGGGTCCCTTCTAGCTCTCAACGTATGACCCTATGATCATAAGGGAGAAAAGATTTCCTGAGGCCAAGGGATACTACACCCACAGACCCCCCCCCCACCTTCTCTTTTGTAGAGTTAAAAAAACTAGCTGTTCCAAAGTATAAAGTCTACTAATTTTTTCATTGACTAAGCTGGGATGTCTGATGAGAGGAAATGGAATAGGTTTCTGTTCTTAGACACCAAGCAAGACTGTTGTGGAAGAAAGATCCATGTACAAGACAGCCAGAAATCACTTCTATTAATTTATGATTATTCTAAATCTAAGCATTTTTGAGCTTAGAGAAATGTCCAAGTTGACAGTCTCCTTGTGTTCTCAGACATCTCTCTAACATGAGTCATTTTGAAGTCAAGTCACAATTTATAAGATTATTGAAAAAAGACTACTGTCGAGATTGAACAAGGGCCCGAAATCTAAGTTATAGTTTAGTTAACAGTTCTCTGTATCATACAGAGTTGTTTAGCTTTTGGCATTCCTTTGGAGAATCATGTTCCTGAAACCATCTGACCCCTCCTTGACCACTCCCTTCAAAGATTGCCCTTTCCAGCTGGGCAAAGATGAACTCAAGAGGCACTTCCACTACTTGAAGTAATCAAAGACTTCTTCCTTCTCTTAGGTGAATCATTATCCTAATCCTTCCAGCTCATGGAGAGAGAGTTCAGGAAATCTATCTCCACCCCTGGCCCTTGTCAGTTTCCTGCCCTAAGTACTTCAGGGAGGGATCTTTCCTGGGCTGATCTGGAGAAAGGGAAACAGGATATTGTTTTGGAGTTAATGGTTAAAGAAAGATTGATAAGGGTTGTTTTTTTTTTCAGATTAAAGTTCAAAGTTCAAAACCTTCGATTCAAAAACTTAAAACTATGAGAACTATAAAATGTCTTCTTAATATTTCTAAAAGAGGAAAGGGGGTTTTGTTTGCTTCCACACTACGCAGAGAGGTCCTGTTGTAGCTTTCTGCACACTCAAGTGCACACACACACACACACACACACACACACATACACACACCCTCTTCTGTCTCATCTAGCACCATAGGCCCCTGGCATTCACAAGAAGTTAGGGTAATAGAACATTCATAACAGATAGGGGAGGGAATCACAATCAGAGTCACATAATTGCAGAGTTTCAGAGTTAAGATTCATCTTCTTCCAGAGCTCCCACCCTCAAGCAGGGAAGATCCTTTGGTCAAGAGCTTCCTTCAAATACTCTCCTGATTAAAGGAAAAGTGGAAGGATACCTGGGTGGAGAGTCAAGATGCCCAAGCTCTAGACTTCGTTTTGCCACTGATTCAGCAAAGGAACTTCAGAAAAATTTTACCTCAGTTTCTTCATGTGTAGGATGAGGGGCTGGATCTCTGTGGCCCCTTCCAGTTTTGACATTCTATAACTCTTGATAAGAGATTTGGACTCAGAAGACCTGTATTCAAATCCTAGCCCTGAAACCTTAGCAGGAGCCCTGGGCTGGGAGTCAAGATACCGAACTCTAGGTTCTGTTTTGCTATGGAGTCACTGTGTGACCTTGTCTAAATACTTTAACCTGCACGGCTCTGATTTTCCTCCTATTACACGAGAGAGTTGTTTCCAACTCTAAATATGCGATCCCAAAGTGGCAGTTATTATAATTACCTGGGTGAACTTCAGCAAGCCACTTATTAGACCTCAGTATCCACATCTATAAAAACATTAGGATTGAACTAAATGATCCCCGTAGCATTTTCCGACTCAAAATCTTCAATTCTTTCAAATATATGGCCTGCCTTGTCTCGTCATTGTGAGAAAAGCGCTTTACGAACTTTAAAGTACTATAGAAATTATTATCATGAGCAGAGCTTCTATATTCCCAAAGTCCTGCCTGTGGAGAGAAATGAGGCTCACAGAAGCAGTTAAATAACTATCTTAAACGCCAGGTTTATATGGCATTTTCGGTTAAACAAAGTGACAGACATGTGCTTCTATCTGATCCTCACAGTAACTCTGTAAGAGAAGCAGGGCAGCTATATTATGTCCATTTTATAGATGAAGAAACTGAGACTCAGAGAAAGGTTGTAACTTAGGAATCATTGAATTTTGGAGCTAGAAGGGAACTTAAAGACCATCTTTTCCAACTTTCTCATTTTACATATGACAAAACTATGACTCCAGGAGGGGGATCAATCAATCCATCAAAGGCATTTATTAAGTATCTACTATGTGCCAGTTGACCCCGATTTCTGGAATTCTCTTCTATATTGTCTCATGTTCTCATAATTGGCATTATGCCATAGCATTCCATTACTTACAATGCCATCATTTATGCAGCCATCTCCTGATCAGCAGACACATAGGTTATTCCCACTGTCTTTTTGATATCATAAACAATGCAGCTATAAATAGCTCTTACGTAGATAGGCCCTTTCCTTTTTAAAAGTGATTTTTTTAAAAACCCCCTTCTTGTTTATTGCCAGATCATGCCCTCAAAAGACTGTGGCACAGAAACACAAAATCTCCAAGCTGGAAGCTATCTCAGGGTCATCTCGTGCGATCCCACACCCAAATGGGAACAAATGCTCTCTGTGACATTCCTGACAGGTTATTCAGCCTGGTTCTAAATCTCCAGTGAGACAGCCCATTCCCACTTTGGGACAGCTTGAATTGTTTTCTTTTATGAAGCCCAAATCTGCCTCTCGACTTCCAGCCCCTGCCCCTTCTCCTGTCCTCTGGACCAAGCTGATCAAGTAAATCCCTCTTTCCCACAACAGCCCTTCAAATACTCGAGGACAGCTTTGTGTCCTTCTCAGGTCTTCTCCTTTCCAGGCTAAATATACTCAGCTTCTTCAATAGAGTTTTGCAGTTCTGTCTAGGGATTGAAGAATCTGTAATGCATTCCATATTAATATTTTTGAATTCTAATTTTTAAATGGTAAGTTCTAGGAAGTCAGTAACCCCGACATCCTTGAGGTTCATTCATTGAGAAGGTGATGAATACTCAAAAAGTCATAAAACTTCCTGCTTGGAAAGGAAGTTGGTGGCAGAGGAGCTGGACAGCTGCCATGGACATTTTGCACCTAGAACTTAAGGCTAAAATCCAGACTTAACCTAAAAAAGCCCATAATGGGATTTTCTGTCACTGGATACCAAAGCCACTATGAGTCACCTCGAGGGCAAGGACCAAATCAGTACATAGCTCTGAAGAAATGATTCTGCAATACCACCAGCAATGTAAGAGAGTATCTGTTTGCCTACAGCCATGAGGTCCTTTGTATAAACAGAAATATCTTCTCCCCCACCTTCAGAGGCTTAATGCCCTCTGTCCACAGAGAGCACAACCTTCCTGGAGTTGCTATAAGTCATGCACAGTTGGCATACTCCCACTAATGCTCCCACTCACTCACCCACCCTCTGTGTGTGCTCAGGGAATACAAACATTTGAACAGAAGTCTAGGCTGAGCATAATTAGGGAGGAAAATCTGCTGTTGCAACAGAAACTCAGAAACATGCCAGTATTTCTTCTTTCCAAAGCCTAACATAAATCAGGTTTGTATAATTTCGGATTGGGGATGATCTGTACACTAGGTTTCCTTCTTGAGCCAGATAACAGAGAGGTGACTGGATTGGATTTTATCAAGATCATTCCTGCGCTCTCCTTTCTCTTTCCTCTCTTCTCTCTTCTCTCTCCTCTCTCCTCTCCACTCTCTCTCTCTCTCTCTCTCTCTCTCTCTCTCTCTCTCTCTCTCTCTCTCTCTCTCTCTCTCCCCTCCACTCTCTCTTCTCTTTCTGTCTCTGTCTCTCTCCATCTCTCTGTCTCTGCCTGTCTCTGTCTCTGTCTCTGTTTCTCTGTCTCTCTGTCTTTCTCTCTCCTCTCTCCTCTCTCCTTTCTCTGTCTCCTCTACTCTCTCTTCTCTCTCTGTCTCTATCTTTCTGTCTCTCTCTGTCTCAGTCTCTGTCTCTTTCTCTGTCTTTCTATGTGTCTGCCTCTGCCTCTATCTCTTTCTTTCTATTTGTCTTTCTGTCTCTATCTCTGTTTCTGTCTTTGTCCCTGTCTCTTTCTTTCTGTCCCTCTGTCTCTGTCTGTCTTTGTCTCTCTCACTGTCTCTGCCTCTGTCTCCTTTACTCCTCTCTCTCTATCTATCTATCTATCTATCTCTCTCTCTCTTTCTCTCATGTTTTTGAGTTGCCTCCATTTCTCCTAATAGTAACCCACACATGCATGGAATGCTAGATCTGGAACACATTTTAAAACAACATAAAATGTCACCTGGTAGCTTTGAGCATGGAATTTCAGGGGTAAAGTGCAAATCTGACCATGCCACTCTCCTACTCAGTAAACACCAGTAGCTCCCTATTACTTCGAGGATCAAATATTCATTCCTCTGTTTGGTCTTTAAAGACCTTTGCAACCTAGGCTCAATTTACCTGTCCAGCCATTTTATGCAGTTTTCTCCCTCACATTCACTCAAACTGGTTTTGTCTTTATATTCCTCAAGCCCAGCACAGTACCTGGCTCATAGCAGGCATTTAATAAATGCTTTTGTATTAATTGAGAGAGCTGAGAGAGGCCTGAGAAAAAGATAGATCTGGATGGGACTTTCGTACAGAGAATCTCCAAGCCAGTGAAGCTGGGAGTCAGAACACATGATGTCAGGGATGAGAGGGATTTTAGAACATAGAATGACAGAGCTGGGAGGGACTTCAGAACATAAAATTCTAACACCAGGGGGTGCTGGTAAATATTTAACAATCAGAACTCAGTGGATTGCGGTGGGGGTAACACATATCATTTAATCTGTTTTATTGATATTTCCTCCATCACTTTCTTAACTCTAGACAGCCAACAAAACAACAAATCAGGCCCCAATTTGTAGCATTTGCCAATTTCCAAGGTGTAAGTAAATGCTCACATTGAAAATTTAACAATTGGCTCTCAAAGGCCAGTACAAGTTGGCTCCAAGATATCCCTGGTTAGCACATAGAACTGGCGATCATTCAGACCAACTCCCTTGTTATAGAAATGAGAAAACTGAAGCCCGAGATGAGGAAATGACTTAGTTGTTCCAAAAAAAAAGAAGTAAGCTATCAGCAGAACCCCGACACGAGCTTAGATCTTTCATTCCCAGCGCAGGGCTCCCTCCCACTGTCCCAGAATGCTCTTCAGCGAATTTAGGAGCAGTTAATGGAATCAGAAACCGGGCTTCCAGCAACGTCCGTTAAACAGTTCTGCGGGGTCCCAGCATCAGTAGGGTGCTGGAAAACACCTTGGAACCGGAAATAGAAAGCTGAAATTCTAGCCCAGCCACCCCCACGTGATCCCTGGGTGACCTGGGGCTCATTAGTGAATCTCTGGGCCTCGGTTTGCTGAGCTGTGAAATGGGAATCGCGACGTTTGCCTTCCCTACCTTACAGAGCTGTAAGTGAAACATTTAGTCGATTTCAAAGTGCTATGGCAGCACACGTCATTATTATTCATGAGCTCAGAGATGAAAGCCAGCGATTCCCCACCTGTGTGCCTCAGTCACCTGCAGGGCCGCGGTATGATTGCAAAGAGCCTCTGAACCCGCAAATAAGCAAATTCAGGTTGCATAAATAATGTCACGATGTATATTGAGCATAGGACTAAGCAAAGCAAGACTGAATAGAATATTGCCCGTATTCGAATGCATGGAGAAGCTGTCATGATTAAAGAAGCACAAATTCATTTGAAAACACTATTGAATCGATAGTAGTTTTCGGTCATTGTCTGTTTTCTCAATAGCGGTGCAGGCAATGGGTGGAGTACCAGACCTGGGGACAGGAAGGCTCCTCTTCCTGAGTTCAAATCTGGCCTAAGACTCTCACTAGCTGTGTGACCCTGGGCAAGTCACTTCACCCTGTTTGTCTCAGTTTCCTCATCTGTAAAATGGGCTGGAGAAGGAAATGGCAAATCAATCCAGTATCTTTGCCAAGAAAATCCCAGATGGGGTCATGTAATAACAGCTAATACAATTGCTATCAGTTGGGGTCCGCTGAAATGCTTTTATGGTGGGCACCTTAGAGATGGAGTCAGTCTACCGAAGGGGCCTCTGGCTTTGGGATGGAGAATAAGACAAGAGGTGTCAGTAACTCATGGTTTTCCTCCATACCATTTCCCTCCAATAGGAAGGCCTGCCCTGGGAATTCTGCCTCCTTTCCTACCTCCCCCATCAGTGCAGGGAAATGCATCCCATCAAGATTAATTCTTTTACTCAAAGGAACTCAAAGAATCTGAGGCAGCTCAATTCAAACAGCAGCCAGATTGGGAATCCCAATTCTAGTCCCAGGAGTTTAATGTATGACCTTGGCTAAGTCCTTTCATCTCACTGGGCCTCAATTTCCTTATCTGTAGTGTGCGTAATTATAGGATGAAGAGCTAGTAGACTCTACTGAGATCATCTAATCCAGATGGTGCAAGGTGGGGAAATTGAGGCCTTCCACATCTCTCAAAGCTGCTACTTTCTCATCACTCCCATGACTACTACCCTAGCTTAAGTCTTCATCACCTTTTACATGAAATAGACTCCCAGTCGGTCACCCTGGCTCCAGTCCCTCCCTTCTCCAACCTATCCTCCCCACAGCTATCAAAGTGATATTCTTAAAGCAGTACAATTTTTGACCATGTTACTCCCTTCCTCAAGAACCTCCAATGGCTCCCTTTTACTTCTAGGATCAATAACAAACTCCTCTGGACTCTGGAGGAGAGAGTGAGGCTGACAGCTTTGCATAACTCTACCTCAATTAAATCCAATTCACATGCAAGTCAAGACATCACCCTTGTGCTGTCATTCGTCCTCTTGAAGAATGAAGGATCTTCATCATCACCATCATCATCATCAACAGCAACAACCGCCTCTATCTGACATTTAAAGTCCTTCACTGTCTGACTCCATTCCACTTTTCCAGGTTGATTTCCCATTATTCACCTTCACGAATAATACACTCTGGCCAAACTAGCCCACTTACCATTCTTCATACATGATGTTACATTTCCTGCCTTCATGCCTAGAATGATGTCCTTCAACTCTTTGGACTCCCAGGATTCCGAGCTAAGCCCACCTCCTATAAGAGGCCTTTCCTGACCCTCCTGCTGTCAAAGCTCTTCTTAATATGCTCAGTCGAAATCATTTTCCATTTGCTTTGTATAGATTTTGAATTTACTTTGGTCATAGATTCAGAAGTCAACTAGCCCAAATCCCTCATTTTCCAAATAAGGAGACCAAGGCCCAATAAGTCGTAACTTGTTCAAAGTCATACAGGGAGTAAATGGCAGCACAAGAATTGGAGCTCAAGTCTTCTGCTTCCAAATCCAGAACCTTCTGGTGTACTGTTGGCCTATACTCCTTGAGGAGGGGACTGTTTTCATTTTATTCATTGTATCCTCAGCACCTAATACAGAATGCCTAGCAAATAAATGGTCACTTGATAAATGGGTGGACGGATGGATGAATGGATGGATGGAAAGAAGGATGAATGGATGGATGGATGGGTGGATGGATGGATGAATGGATGGATGGATGGATGGACAGATGGATGGATAAATGGATGGATGACACAACCTTCCCAAGGTCCCCCAGATGATAAGTAGCAGAGCCTGATTTTAACCAGGTTTTCTGGATCAAGGGCCAGCTTTCTCCACTCCGAGGCAGTAAACCATAGTATGGGTTGGAGCAAATGACCTCTAAGGGCCCTTCCAATTGGAAGAGCCTACCTTAGGCTAGAATTAAGATACGTTTTATCAATTAGTCACCTGGGTGTCATCAAATCCTAGAGAAAATGTCCTGTCACTTGTGTTCCTGCCCCTCCTCCTAATGCCTTTTCAAACAAAAAATTTATTTCCCTCTTCTCTCCTCGAGGCAGTTTAATGAATTCAAGCCTTCGGGGAGAAACAACAACGTGTTCCCGCTGCCAGAGAAAAATGAGAGGAGGAATAGTAAAGCGAATTTCTTTTTATTGACTTTTAGTGAGCTATTTAATCCAAACATCTCATTATCGGCAATATAAATATACTATATAATGGATTTTGCAATAAGAACAATTAACTTTTGCAATTAGCATGAGAATAAACTTCCCCCAATTGCATGAAGAAGGCGAGGCCGCTATAAAATGTGCTTGCTATTTAAAAAAAAACAAGGAAAAGAAGACTCCGAAATAAATAATTAAATCATTTCAGATGAAGGGGGAAGGGAACCCAGTGCCTAGAGGCAGGATAATACAGATCCTCAGGACAAACCCCACCAAGATCCTGGAGAGGAACCCCTCTGCTCACCTTCCAAGTTGGTGAGGCTTTCATTTTCCATGGCAGCTTCCTAATTAATTTGATTGGTTGCTACCCCTGCAGTAATTAGCAAAGCTTTTAATCAGTTTGTATATAGTCTAGTACAGTAGAAAGAGACCTAGACTGGAAGGAAGAAGACTAGGTCCTAATTCTAGGTCTTCCACTAAGTCACTTGAGTCACCCTCTCTATTCAGGGACTCGGTTTCCCCATTTGTCCCCAAAATTCAGTCCCCAAATGAGGGGACTGAATACCATGATGTCTCAGGTCCCTTCCAATGCTAATGTATTATGATTCTGTGATATATAAGTAAGCTCTAAATCAGCAACTATTTGAAATACATCTTCTGTCCGTGGAATCCCCAAAGTAGACATCAATCTCTCCTTTCTGTTTTCCAACTTTTCTATTTTCCACAGAAGCAATATGGTGCTGCAGAAAGAGCACTGGATATGGAATGAGAGGACCTGGGTTCAAATTCCAGCCCTGTCACTTGCTAGATGTATGATCTTGGGCAAGTCACTTCACCTTTCTCAGACTTAGTTTACTCATCTTTATAATGATTAGAGAACTAAATGTTCTCTAAAACTGACTCTTCCCTCTGTGACCCTGGGTTCTGATAGGCAAGCTTTTCCCTTAGCTTGGCTGGAACCAGGCCACCCTAGCACTTCCCAACCATTTCTAAACCATGCTGAAGCACAGCTATCCCCAACTCTGTTTACTTCGCCATTGTGTGTTGTCTTCCTCCATTAAAACCCAAGCTACCGTTTGAGGGTAGGGACTGCTTTGGTTGCTTGTAGGGGAAAGAGGAAGAGAATAAGCATTTATTAAGTGGCTACTATATGCTAAGCACTGTGCTAAGAGCTTTACAGATATTATCTCATTTGATCCTTGTATTTGTAGCCCTAGCATTTGACACAGTGCCTGGCACATAGTAGGTGCTTAATAAATATGTTTTCATTTATTTTCATCCCTTCATTCTATGATGATGTGAACTCCAATGGTAGGCCACTCATTTAATTGTTGAACAGTTTCAGTTGTTAGGCAATTCTTTCTAATATTGAGCTGGAATAATGATCTTTATAAATAATAATAACAACAGCTAACATTTATATAGTGCCGACTATGTGCCAGGCACTGTGTCAAGTGCTTTACAATCATTGGATCCTCAAAATGACCCTTCGAGGTAGGTGCTATTATTATCCCATTTTATAGGTAAAGAAATTGAGGCAAACAGAGGTAAAGTGATGTGCCCAGGGTCACACAGCTGCTAAGTGTCTGAGGCCATATGTGAACTGAGATCTTCCTGACTCCAGACCCAGCATCTATCCACAGTCCCACCTAGCAGTCCCTTAATTACTTGCCTCCCTCCCCACTGTAACACTTTGTTCCCAATGAGATTAATTCTAAGCTTATACCACATGAAGGAAGAATTACAAACATTTGGAAACAGTAATAACATCCCCTCACCCTGTCCACCAGGCTTCATTTGTCCAGGGTACCTACTGCAGATGCTCCTACAGCAGCCTTCCCCCAGTGTCCCCTCCATACTGATTGCCTTCCTCTGGACATGGTCCAGTTTCTAAAAGTCCTCTTAAAATTTTTTTCCAGAATGCCCAGAACTGAACATCATTACTCCAGATGAGACCTGTTTGGAGCAGAGGACAGTGATGAAATAAGCTACCATCCCTTCCCTCAGGGGGCTTAAACTCATGCAGAGAAGAAAAGGTGAGACTGTATCAAACTAAGAATTTCCATTTCTAGGCAAAAGGCCTTCACAGAGAGGGCCTGGGTGGGGAGGGTAGTAAGCATCTAGAAGGACAGTCATGAAAGGAAAGGAAGCAGTCTGTTTATTTTGAAATTCTTCCAAGGCTTGACTGAACCAAATTATTTTCTATCACTGCAATTCAGCACTTAATAGCCACCTGCCTAAGTGCCAGATTTCTGATTTTTGTTTTCAATGGTAACAGCTCAGGAACCTAAAGCAAAGAGAGATGATATCACAGACTGATGAATAAAAAGTAACCCCAGACTACTGCATCCCTGAAATTGTGTTTCTGTCTCCCAGCAGACAGCTCAGGCTTGGAGCTAACCTGGAAAGGAGCTTCTCCCCCATGGAGCTGAACCTGGAGTGCTCAGTCTGGAATCTGTGATAACAGTGTGGCTTCTCATTGATCTGGCTGCATAATCACAACCAAAGCTGAGGGAACATATGAAAAGGGCTTTGGAAAAATAGCTAGCAATTATCTAGCACTTCAAGGTTTGCAAAACACTTTATATATATATTATTTCATTTGATCCTCACAACAACCCTGTGAGCTAGGGGCTATCATTATCCCCATTTCACAGATGAGGGAACTAAGACTGAGAGAGGTTAAGTGATTTGCCATGGGTTGCACAGCTAGTAAGTGTCTGAGGCAGCATTCAAGCCCAGGTCTTTCATACTCCAGGTTTAACCCTCTGTTGCCTACACCAAATAGCTGCTTAAGCATGTTTGTGACCAGTGTTATTTTATCCTATTATGAGTTGAAGGGAGAAAGATTCTTCTCTTGGCTTTTCCCCTGCCTGTTGACACAATTTCTTATTATTTGGAGACATATGACCAAAGACCTAGAGCTAAGGTGTCATCTACTCCAACCCCCACCCCTTTTACAGGTGAAGACGCTAAAGCCCAAAAATGACTTGTCCAAGGTCAGACAGGTAGTGAATGGCAAATATGGAAATCAAATCTCATTCCTCTGGTGTGGAAACCACCATTCTTTTCACCACCCCCTCAGCCAAAAATAAATCTTTGTCCTGCCTGAGAATGCTGAGAATGCCTGATCTGGCAAGGTCCTCAGAAGTCACCAACAACTCATCCAGTGCAGAAATTGCCTCATTAGCATAACTGATGGGGCAAGAGGAACAGGGGACAGTCAGGGAAGGCCATCCAGGTTCTCATAGAAGGGAGAGTTCTGGATTTGGGTTCAGAAGATACTAGCTCTGCTACTTCCTAACTGTATGGCCTTGAGGAAGTCACTTCCCTTCCTCAGGCATCAGTTTCTTCAAATGTAAAATAAGGGATTTTAGACTCAGTGATCTCTAAAGTCCCTTCTGGCTCTACATGTCATCACTATCATTTCCGGGAATGAGGAACTCATTACCTCCCGAGACAACCCATTCTAACACCTTGGACAGCTCTACTCACTAGAAAAGTCTTTCTAATACCCAACTCACAATTGCCCCTGCAATTTCATCCTAGTGCTGGTCCTAGTTCAACCTTCCAGGACCACACCCAACAAGTCTAGTCCCTTTTCCCCAAAACAATCTTCTAAATGCTCAGACAGTCATTATTTCTACACTTGCCCCTTTTCCTACTCCATTTCCCTACAAGTTTTCTCTGCCAGGCTATTTCACCAAATGTGAGTCCTGCAGCTCATTTTAGGGGGCAGAGTAAAAAGTACTTATTCCATGCACCCCAGATTCTTATGCTTAAAATGAGATCTGCCTACCAATGCACCACCTCCAACTCTGACCCATCCTTCATTCCGAATCCCCACCCTACACTCCACCCTTGCATGCCCTCTGTTCTGTTTGCACGTTAACATTCTGGCATTTTGGAGAGTCCCCAAGGTTTCTCCTGTATCTACCATTCATCTCCCTACTCCCCTTAGTCCTTTGCATTTATTTCAACTGCCAATGACTTCATCAACATGGGTTCTCCATCCGTTGAGACAGATAGTAACAACCCCCTCCCTCACACAATGACTTAGTAGTCTATTTCTTAGAGTTTTAGTCTTTTGAGATTTGCCTGATAGCCAATTCATTTATTATCCTATAGATAATCTAGAGATAAGTTACTCCGGATTTATCAAGGCTGGTCCTTGAACAATAATACGTCATTGACCTTGTCCTCGAAACCTTTCCAATCTGCCAAAGGTTGTACTCTGTTAGCATAGCCTTCAAGAACACACGGTCAGATCTCCATCAAGCCAAGCCATCAAAAACACGCAGCACATATTTGTTCAATGAATGGGATGAATGAATGAATTTCCTCACCCCTAAAATGAGGAGTGTGGGAGAAAACGTTTTCTGATCACTTCTAACTGTATGACTTCTTGAGACATGGCCCCGAAATGTGTTATAGCATGAATGAATGAATGAATGAATGAATAAATGATGAATGGACAATGCGCTCATTACACATAGCGAGCTCCCTATTATGAACTGGCTCCTACATTATCTTGGGATTACTCTCCAACCAATTTGTG
Source organism: Trichosurus vulpecula (assembly GCF_011100635.1). NCBI lineage: Eukaryota > Metazoa > Chordata > Mammalia > Diprotodontia > Phalangeridae > Trichosurus > Trichosurus vulpecula. The sequence continues at coordinate 75,438,094 of NC_050574.1, read as the reverse complement.
TATATATGTCTTGTCTCCTTAGTTACAAGTAAAATCCATCTTAACAAGTTTGTTGGCACAACAAAATTTCTAAACCAGATCCAAACCCAATTCAAATGGGAACCTTTGGCTACATGTTCTCTCTATTGATGTTTTACATAAAGTGTGGCATTTGTAAACCCTGACCAATCAGAGGTAGGGAAGGAATGCAGAAAGAGCAACTACATCAAATCCTATATTCACCCTGTCTGTTGTAACCACATTTGAATCCAATATGGTATACTTAATATAATAAAATGTGAAGTGGTTCCCAAATAGTAGTGACTCTATAAATTGAGTATCCCAAGAGTAGGAAATGGGAAAATTCTGGACACTAATGGATGTGAGGGGTGAGGAAGAGGAAGAACTAGTGGGGGTAGAATGGGAAAGGCAAAGATAAAAGAAGCTAGCACCCAATAGGGTACTGTGTCAGCAAAAGGCACTGGTTGTATATGTGTATAGATCTAGATATACAGATATCTAGAAATGGGAAGAGAGAGACAGATTCTCCCTAAATCCACCAACACATTGTGATAAGTAAGTCAAATTTGAAACAGAAAATTTGATGTTTTATAAGGATGCAATATGGCATGGTAGAAAGAGCACCAGGCTTGAAGTAAAAAACCTGGGTTTAAGTCTTAGCCTTTCTATTAACTCCCTATGTGACTTTGGGAAAATCACTTAATCTCTGTGAGTGTCAGTTTCTTCATCTGTCAAATGGAGATAATCATATCTTGAGAAGAAAAGAATATAATGTAAGAGAAGAGATTTGGGAACTATAGAGATAGAGATGGATCTGGAATTTCATTCCTGTTGAGAGAGGACTCTCTACCACTGCAAGTTGACACCTTCTTGGCAACTTAGAGTCTTAGAGAGTTACCTGGGGCATTGAGAGGTTAAGTGACTCTCCCAGGGTCACACAGCCAGTATGCAGCAGAAGCAAGGTTTAACCTTAAGCCCTTATCCAGAACACCATGCCACCTCTCCAGTGGGAACCATAATGATCTAGAAATGTGAGTCATCATTATTATTCAAATCCAGCAACTGTGCATAAGCACCTATGAGCAGCATAGTACAGTGGGAAGGATGCAGGGGTTGGAGTCAAAGGACACAAATTTGAATGTGAGCTCCACAACCTACCTGCACAACCTGGAGCAAGTCACTTCTCTGTTGTCCTAATCTGTAAAATTAGGGGATTGGACCATATGATCTCTGAGGTCCCTTCCAGCTCTAGATATGAAACTATGAGCCTTCTCTAAAGGACAATGTCCTCTGAATAGTTTGTTGGTCAAATATATGGAGACCGGCAAACCCCTTCTGTCAAAAACAGAAAGTATTGCATCCACACCTACCAAGGATAAATCAATTCATAGAATCTTTGCTAGAAAAAATACTGCAGTGCAATCCCCTTTATGGTCTCCTAAAAACTGGTAATTCAATAACTGGATAAGCACTCCTATTGATGGGAAACTCACTACCTCAAAAGGCAGCCCATTCTATTTTGAACAGCTCTAACTATAAGGAAGATTTCTTGATGTTTTTCCTGTCAGAGCGATATGGTAAATAGAATACTGAACTCAAGTTCAAGAAGATGTGGGTTTGAATTCCACCCTCAGACACCTAATAGTTGTGTGACATTGAACAAGACATTTAATCCTTCCAAGCCTCAGTCTCCTCATTTGTAAAACAGGGTCACGTAATAGCACATATCTCACAAGGATGCTCTGCAGCTCAAATGAGATTGTGTAGGGAAAATGTTTTACAAATTTGAAAACATTGTCTAAATGTTAGTTATCAGGATATCATTCAATCAACTGCATATTGTTATATATCATCTGTTAACTGTAATTTTAACCCATTGTTCTTGGTTTTGCCCTCTAGAGTGCAGAAGAGTGGGTCCAAAACCTCCTACACCTCTAAGTGTGCCATCTTGGTGTCCTCTTCTCTGGCTCCTCACCCTCTTCCCCACCAATTAATGGAAGTGGGGTGCACCTCCCAAAGGGTGCACCTTCAGCCCTCTTCTGTCTATGTACATTCTCCATGCACAATTTCTTTGATTCTCACAGTTAGTTATCACTTCTATGCAGATGACTCCCAGATTTATACATCCAGTCCTGACCTCTGTTCTAAACTCCAGAGAAAGACACACAAATATCTCCACCTGCAAAAAGGGCATCCCTATTCAAATGTCCCTCTAGCTCCTCAAACTCAAGATGTCCAGACTATTCTCTTCCCCTAAACATGCCCCTCCTGATTTCATTATTTCTGTCTACAGGACCACAATTCACCCTATCTTCAGGTGTCTGCAACCTGGGGGCAACTTGATTCATTTTCTCTCTCCCTCATCCCTCACATCATTCATTTGCTAAGTCTCGCTGATTGTACCTCGACAGTATTTTTTTCTCTACTCCCAGAGTCACCACTCTAATTCAAGCCCTCATGCCAAAAGTTATCAATTCTCCTTCCACACTACGTCACCTCCATGCCTTGGTGGCCTCTCACACAGCCTCCCTTCTAGCTGCACTACTGTGATAGCCTCCTAATTGATCACCTGCTTCCAGTCTCTCCCCTCCCCAATCTATCCTCAACATAGTTCCTATACCAACATTTTTAGAATACACTTCTAAGTATGCCACTCCACTGTTCACAAAGCCACAGTGGCTTCCCATTGCCTCCAGGATAAAACACAAACTTCTTTGCTTGGCCCTGAAAGCCCTTAAGAATCTGTCTCCATCATACTTCATGGAGCTTACTTCTTATCACTTTCACTCATTCTACATTCCATCATTGGCCTAATTACTGCTCCATGGACAAAGGTGTTTCATGTTTCTTACATATAAGGCATCAGCTAGAGATCCTAAAAAGAAAGGAGATATTATGGAGACAGAGTTGACAGGAGTCAGTGACTGACTGAATATGAGGGGCAGAGAGGGAGACAAAAGGCAAAGACAGCACTGAGATTTATACTGGAAGTAAGAAGGGGCCATTGACTGAAATTAAAATGTCAGATATAAGCACCAAGTGTAGCCAGATCATTAGAGAATCCAAGCTGGGGCAGCTGTAGCATGATTCCAAGAGTATATGCCAAAGAGGCAGAATGTAGTTCACAGAGAAGAAGAGAAGGCTGGTCACTACCAAGACAAGTTGTCTAGGGAAAGCCTGGAGCATGTTGTCAACTCCTTTTAGTAATGCTCCCGGGTGTCTGATACATGTCCTGAGATGTTTTAGTGGGATTGCGGCTCAGCCTCCTAAGATCTTGATACCCTAGAGCTGATCATACTGTAGGCTAAATGAAGAAATCCTCCCCCACCCCTTTTTCTTACTAGAACAGGCTTTCTGTCCTATGGAAGTTTCTAGATTTGGGGATCTTCTTCCTACAGCTGATTGATGTTGCATTGTCAGCAATGGGCTGCCAAAATTCATAGAGTTTCAGAACTTTAAGGAACCTCAGGGACTGCTTCACTCAATCTATTTTTGAAAAAAGAATTCCCACTCTAGCACATCTGACAAATGGGCCACATGAAACAGAGCAGACCTCTCCCCTCCTCCTTGCCCTACATTCTTGACTGTTGTGCTGCCCACAGGCAGAGAGAGGGGAAGACAAGGAAGCCTCTGGAGGGTTAAACAGTTCTAACAATGAGCTCTAAGCTCCCTACATGCTCCAGTATCTTATAATAAAAGACATCCTCCTCTGCCCTTCTCCTAGAAGCCCAAATAGATCCCCTCTTGTTGAGTTCCCCCTTTCTGTATGTTGCTCTTGAAGAGAGAGGAATAGAGTGCTGTTAGTCAAGGCACTGTGAGGTGCCATCGATCCACGAGGGTAGGCCAGCAGGGGATGCAGGGAGGTCACCTCTGTTACAAAGTGGCTGCAACTAAGCTATTACTTACTGTAATGTGCTCCTTTCCGGGCGAGGGCCGCCTGCCACCTCCGATAACAGCGCTGGGCCAGCCAGCAGCGCTGCAGCAATCACAAAGCCTGCTCAGCGCCGGGCCTCTCCCCTTTATGGCGGGTTCAAGCTCCCACACTCATCCCAAAGCCCATTTCCAGCATGACTAGGTACACTTTTCTCTGACAAATGCCTATTGGCCTCCAATCTGTTACCAACCGAAGAGGCTTTTAAAGGAAACATCCAGTCAAGGGAAGAAAGAAGCTCTGTCAGTCTCCGAGAGGGAGGGGGAGGTTTTGTCAATATAAATCCGTGTGACTGTGTGTGAGTGTGAGGAAGGGCTTTGTGTGGGTATCAGAGTGACTCTGGGTGCTGATGCGTATCTGTGGGGATCAGTGCATCTCTGGCACTGTTTATATCAGGGTGTATGCCATGTGTATGCACGTGTAACGGTGTCTCTACGTGGAGATCAAGGTGATGCTATATATTACTTTGAGTCTCAGTGAACCAGTCAGCCTGTGTCTATATCAGTGAGTGTATCCATGTGTCTCTGTGTATGTGTGGGTGTGTCCATGCGCATTAGGATGTCTATCAATGTGCCAGGGTGTCTACATGTCAATGTATAGCACACATCTCTGTGCACTGGTGTGTTTGTTTGGGGTTCTTATATATTGATGTGTTTATGTGTCACTGTATCTGTATATATTTGTGTAACAATGTATCAGTGTGTATTGATTGTGTGTCAACATGTCAGCGTGCCTCTGGTTATGAGTATATGTGCCTGTATCTGCACGTGTCATTGTGTAACAATGTGCGTGTCATTGTTTGTGTGTGTCAATGTGCATCTGTGTGTAAGAGGGCACCTTTGGGTGGCATGTGTATCTGTGTTTATCACCATATACGACTGTTTTTTATGTGTGAATACACACAACAACAACACATCAGTGGATATGTGCATATGTTTTCCTATCTGTAAGTGTGTGTGTTTGTGTATATATATATATATGCAACTCTATGAATATGTCTGCATGCCTTGGCACATACATATGTGTCTCTGTGCATCAGTACACACACATGTACATCTGTGCTTGTGTTTCTGTTTAATTCCTGTTTGACTTAAAGCCAGACAACTTTTCCAGGAAACCTTTTCTAACTCCAAAGCCCTCACTATCAGCTCTACCATGTCCTGGGAGCAGAGGTCAAGGCGGCCTTGGTTTGAACATGCTCAGGCTCCTGCTTGCCACCCCAAGTTCCAGTCCTCCTGCTCTCCCTTCAGATCAGACTTTAGTCTGGTAAGAAAGGCAGCCACTAGGATAGGATAGCATAGGAACCTCGAACTCTGCATTTCTCTGTGGTTTCTAATCAAGTCATTTAAGCACGAGGCAGGCACTGTAAGCACTGAGATACAAAGAAAGACAAGAACAGGCCCTGCCCTCAAGGAGCTCACAGTCTAATGGGGGAGACAACACGCAAACAACTATGTACAAACAAGCTATCTAGAAGACGGTCAATAGAGGGAAGGCATTAACATTGAGGAGAATCGAGAACGGCTTTTTGCAGAAGGCGGGATTTTTACTGAGGCTTGAAGGAAGCCAATAGGTGGAGATGATGCAGGAGAGTGTTCCAGGCTTGGGGGACAGCCAGTGGAAAATGCACGGAGTAGGGAGAGGGGTTGTCTTTTATGAGGGACAGTGAGGAGTCCAGTCGCTGGAACAGAGTATTTGAAGGGCAGGGGAAGGGAGTAAAATGTAAGAAGATGTAAATCCAAATCCTGGCTCCACCCGTCACCTGTGTGACACGATTCAGTTTCCTCTGTAATAATAATGAGCATTTACAGGGCACTTTAAAGTTGGCAAGGCATTTTACAGATGTTATCTCTTTTAATCCTTACAAGAATCCTTGAGGCAGGTGCTATTATCATGCCCATTTCATAAATGAGGAGACTGAGGTTGAGAGGTTAGATGACTTGCCTGAGGTCACAAAGTTACTGAGGCTCTCTGCTCTCTCCTCTCTCCTCTCTCCTCTCTCAGATCTTCTTGCCTCCAAGTACATCTTTCTATTCCCTGGACCACCTCACTATCCCAGAATGATGGGGGATGAACCAAAAGGTCTCTGAGGTCTCTTCTAGCTTTAAAACTGTGATACTACGATATTCTGCTTGAGGGTCAAAAGAAAAGCTATCTGGGGAGAGGCAGCACTCCTAGCAAAAGAGATTTCCATCTTTCCTATATTTTCCCTTCTGAAGTAAAACATTTAATATTGTTCAGTTGTTTGGTCATTTTTCAGTTATGCCTGACTCTTCGTGACTCTACCAGGGTTTTCTTGGCAAACATACTGGAGTGGTTCACCATTGCCTTTTCCAGCTCATTTCACAGATGAGGAAACTGAGACAAAAAGGGTTAGGGGACTTGCCCAAGGTCAGATAGCTAGTAAGCGTCTGAGGCTGGATTTGAACTCAGGAAGACAAGTCTTCCTGACTCCAGCCCCAGCACTCTATCTACCCAAATGCCCACACATAGGCAATCTGGACAAACAGACCAGAGATGAATTGCTGAAGGTTTAAAATGCCCATTAGAGGAATGTGTATTTTATCCCAGAGGCAAAAGGGAGGCCCTGGATTTGGGAGCAGGAAAATGACAACGGCCAGATTTGTGCTGTAAGGATGTTACTTTGGCAGCTGAGTGAAGGCTAGATTCAAGTAGGTAGAGGCTGGAGGCAGGAAGATCAATTAGGAGGCTAGTGCATTAGTCCAGGGGAAAGATCTCTTAGCTTACCTAGCATGGTGACTGTTTGAATAGCAATTAGGCACGGGTATGAGATAGCGTGGAAGCAAATTCAAAAGACTCGGTAACAGATTCGTCACGGAGAGTAAGGGGGAAAGGAGTCCAAGATGACTCCAAGATTGTAAACATGAGTACCTAGAAGGATGGCTATGCCCTCTACAAGAAACAGAAGTTCAGAAGGGAGGCAGGTGTGGAGGTCAAAAATAATAAATTCTGTTTTAGATATTTTGGGTTTGAGGTTCCTATAGAACATTGCCATTTGAAAACATCCAATAGGCAGTTAGTGACATAAACTTGAGCAGCTAGGTTGTGTAGTGGACAGAATACTGGGCCTGGAGTCAGGAAGGCTCATCTTCCTGAGTTCAAATCCAGCTTCAGACACTTACTAGCTATGTGACTCTAGGCAAATGACTTAACCCTGTTTGCATCAGTTCCCTCACCTGTAAAATGAACTGGAGAAAGAAATGGCAAACCACTCCAGTATCTTTGCCAAGAAAACCCCAAAAGGGGTCATGAAGAGTCAGACATGACTGAGAAATGACTAAAAAACAACAACGGATATGAACTTGGATATCTTAGAAGAGAGACGAAGGCTAAATTCAAGATCTAGGACTCATCTGCATAGAAATGATAATTGAATCCATGAGAGTTGATACAATCACCAAGAAGGAATAGAATCCATAACACCACCTTGGGGTCCATTTGGGACTGGAGCATGGATAGGGATGCATCAAATGAGATTGAAAAGAAGCCCCCAGACAGGTAGCAGGCAAACAAGAGAGCAGTATAAGGAAAATCCAGAAATGAGAATTTCCAGGAGAGAATTGTCAACAATATCAAACACTGCAGAGAGTTCAAGAAGGATAAAGACCTAGAAATAGCCTCTGGGTTTGGCAATTTAAAGATCATCAGGAACTTTGGAGAGGGTAGTTTTAGCTGAGTAATGTCACTGGAAGCCAGATTACAAGAGGTTAAGGAGTGAGAGAGAGAAGGAGAAGCAGAGACAAGTGCAAACATTTTTTTCTAGAAGTTTGCCTTTGAAAGGAAGGAAAAGATATATGACCATAGCTTGAGGGAATGGCAGGCTTGAGTAAAGGTTTCTATAAGGATAGGGACACTTGAGCATGTTTGTATCAAACAGGGAAGGAAACAGTAGATAGGAAGAGATTTAAGATTAGAAAAAGAAGGATGATTGCAGTAGCAACCGGCTAGAGGAGACAGGAGACGATGAAATCAACAATATACGTTGGCCTTGAGGAGGAGAAGGGCCACCTGTACATCAGAGGCTGAAGTGAAGGAGAAAATGAGAGATAAGGTCGAGAGGCTTGGAGATGAAGAGGAGGGGGAAAGAAAGAGCTCCTGGCTGAAGGTCTCTATTTTCTCAATAAAACATGATTCAAGGTCCTCCGCTGAGGGAAAATGGGAAAGGGTGATATTAGAAGTTTGAGGAGGAAAGAGATTTGGAATTCGGTGGAATTTGATAGTTAGAGCCAATTGGGGAAGAGTAAAGGGATGGCCTTATGATAGTGAGGGTCTAGTTCAGTTAAATAACATAGAATTTGTAATGGACCCAGTCAGCAGAGTTGCATGACTTCCTCCAATGCCATTCAGCAGCCTGTGAGTAAGAACAAAGGAAGTGGATGGCAGGAGCAATCCCCTTTGGCAAGGTATGAGCTAAAATAGGCCAAAAGGGACAAAGAATTCAAGAATGGAGGACACTGTAACTTTGAACTGGCCAGATAATGGAGTCAAGATTAGGAAGAGAACATGAAACTAGAACAGCAGTGATGGTCTCAGATTTAAGAGAGCAGTATAAGGAAAATCCAGAGATGAGATTTCCAGGAGAGAACTGTCAACAACACCAAATACTGCAGAGAGTTAGAAGGATAAGAGAGATCTGCTGAGAGATGGAGCAACTAGAATTCACTGGGGATGAAAAGTAGTTTCAAGAGGACTGAGGCCTAGATGGAACAATAGGAGGCTAGGGTCAAACAGAGGAATCACAGAATTCTTGATCACAGAAGTGGAACACTTGTGGGTGGTAGGAAGATCAAGGGTGTGACCATCCCTATTTGTGACTGAGGTGATAGAAAGAAGGATATGGGAATTGAGGCTGATGAATTGGGAAGCCAGGAAATTTGAGGAAAGAACCTAAAGTACACATTGAAGTTCCTTGATATAAGGTAGAGAAAAAAAAACAATGATCTTCCTCCAGGCCAAAATTACTTCCTCCAGCCTCAACCCCAATTGCCTTGTTATCCATTTTGCCTAAACTTGTAGACAAAGAAACAAGCATTTGTAAAGAGTTTGCTACATACCAAGCCCTGTGCTAAGTGATGGAGATACAAATATAAGCAAAGAGAGAGACAGAGATGGAGAGATGGACAGAGAGACAGAGAGACAGAGGGAAACAGACAGAGAGACAGAGAGAGAGAGAAAGACAGAGAGAGAGAGAGAGAGAGAGAGAGAGAGAGAGAGAGAGAGAGAGAGAGAGACAGAGAGAGACAGAGAGACAGAGAGAGACAGAGAGAGACAGAGAGACAGAGCCCTTGTCCTCAAGAAGTTTACATTCTAATAGGAAAAGACAACACACAAAAGGAAACTGAAGAGTATGGACAGTAGGAGAAACAGGAAAGGTACCTTAGCAGGGTCTTGGTATTGAAGTCCTGAAAGTCAGAAGCAAAGCCAGAAAGGGAACAAAGGTTGGCCAGCCTGGGTCCCTTCTCAAAATGGCAGCCCCAAAGGAACTCACCAATACACGTTATCTCCTCCAATAAGATGTAAATTCCTTTACACTAACTGACTTCTTTCCTTTCATTTCATCTCTATATCTACCATGCCCAGCACCTAGTGAGCACTAATAAAGGCTTGCTGCTTGACTGACTGATTGTGGGTAACTGAGCTGGGAGCTAGCAGATAACTAGGCCAGGATCTAATCAAGGGAAAGGTTATTTTGTGATACCTGAAGAAAAGCTGGGGTCAAATTTCATCCTATGTGGTAACAAAACAAATATGGATAATTTAGAGCTGGAAGGGACCTTAGAGGTAGGGCATCTGGTTCAACCCAAACATTTTACAGATGAGGAAACTGAGACATGAAGCTAAGTCCAAGGTTATATAGGAAATAACTGACAGATTCAGGATTTGAACCCCAGTTGTCTAACTCAGAACCGTTCTTCTTTCCTCTATGCTAAGCTGCCTTTCACTGCACTTATTTGATAACAAAATGCAAAAGTTCTTTGCAAAGAACTCTGGGAGTTTTTCTCTGGCCTATTGCGCAGAGACGTTTGCGTCAGGGCTTGTCACCTTTGTGTATCCCAGTTCTACTTGGCAGTCATTCGCCAAGGATCTGACTCCATTTCTGTCTGATCCAAATAACATGTCCTCAAATCCCTGAAACATTGATTGGGAGAGGAGAAATTCATTATCTGCTTCAGGCAAGGAGTGACTGGAGGGGGTGGAGGTGTTTGCCCACTTCCTCCCAGCGCTTTGGAAATATTTGCTCTCTGACATTTGATAACACTGTTAAATATGCATGTCTCCACAGGAGAGACTCGCTCCTCCAATTGTCATGAGGAGAAGCAGAAAAGTGACCAAATTAAGGTCAATGAGCTGGCCCGGCCTGTCTTCATCCAAGTCATTGATGAAAACATCCTGTTCAACATTTCTATCAACAACGTTCCTGAAGGCAGGGAAAGCATGCTGAGCCAACCTGTGGACAATGTGAAACAAGGAAAGCCAGATAGGAAAAGGGAGAGACATGGCAGAGTCAGGAGGAGAGTGAGGCAGCTAGAAGGAGACAGCTTTGGACTTGGAATCAGGAAGGCCTGCGTTTAAAGCCTTCCTCAGACACTTATTCACTTGGGGACTTTGGGCAAGTCACTTAGACCCCTCTCAACCTCAGTTTCTCCATCTGTAAAATGAGGACTAATAATAGTCCCTTACCTCCCAGGACTGTTGTGAGAATCAAATGAGCTGTCATGTGTAAAGCACTTTGTAGACCTTAAAGCACCATGATACTACTACTACTACCACCACCACTACTACTACCCCTACAACTACCACCACCCCTACTACCACTACTACCAATACTAGGTCCAGTAGTGCTATTGCTGGGTACTACTACTACTACTGCCACCACTGCCACTGCCACTACCATTACCACTACAACTACCACCACCACTACTACCATTACTACTACTATTACCACTACAACTACTACCATTACTACCACCACTACCACTACTACTACCACTACTACTGCCACTGCTACTACTATCACAGCTACTACGACCACTATTCATCCAAGACTCTTTACCCTACACATAACTGGTCTGACAGATGCCATTTTGCTCACTGTTTTTGCTTGAGTCTGATATTCACAGTGGGTTCTCCTTCAACACCTCCTACCCAAGTGTCCAGGAGCAAGACTGACCTGGAGAATACAAAAATGATCACGCTAATAGCTGATAGCCCCTCACAGCCAACAGGGCCTTTTCCTGACAATAGATAGGTGACCTGAGCATTATTATCCCCATTTCACAGGTGAGGACACAGAAGCTGAGACAGATTAAGTTATCTGCCTTGGGTCACACAGAGAGTAAGAGTCTCTTCCCTGTCCAATCCATCTACCACATAACTGACGGTGACCTTCCTAAGGCACAGGTACGGCCATGTCACCCTCCTACTCGGTAAACTCCAGTGACTCCCTATTACTCCTAGGATCAAATACAAACCTCTCCAATTAGTATTTAAAACACCTCACCCCCTGGCTCCAGCCTACCTTTCTGGAATTATGAGGTACTATTCTCCTTGCACATTCCTCAATCTAGCCAAAAAGACTTGGCTATTCCCCATCCACAACATTGCATCTCCAGCCTCCATGCCTCTGCACAGGCTGTCCCCATGCCTGGACTGCCTGCATTCCCTCCTTTCTCCCCTCAAGCTCAAAGAATCTTTAGTTTCTGACAAAGCTCAGCTTAACATGAAGACTTTTCTGATTAGTCCAGCTACTGAGGTCCCTCACCAATATCACTCCATTTCATATAGATCATATATATATATATATATATACACATATATATATATATACACATATATATATAGTAACATGTATACATGTTCCTTCAATAGAATCTAAGCTCCATATATATATATATATATATATATATATATATATATACAGAGAGAGAGAGAGAGAGTTACATATATATATATATATATATATATATATATATATATATATATAGTTACATGTATACATGTTCCTTCCTTCAATAGAATCTAAGCTCCATGAGGATGGACTCCTGTCATTTTTATCATTTATTCCCAATTCCTAGCACAGTGCCTGGCACATAGTAGGTGTTCAAAACTGTTTAATGATTTTGGAACCATGCCCCAAATTTACTAAACTGCACACTCTTCTACCCAGCAATAGCACAACTGGGCCTATGTCCCAAAGAGATCAAAGAAAGAAGAGATCCATGGGTACAACAATTTTTATTGCAGCTCTTTTTATAGTGGCAAAGACCTGGCAATTAAGAGGGTGCCAGACAATTAGGGAACAACAGAACAAACTATGACCTGGAGAAGGAAATGGCAAACCACTCCAATGTCTTTGCAAAGAAAACCCCAAACGGGGCAACGAAGACTTAGACACAACTGAAATGACTCAACAAAAAAATATGCATGTATACATATACATATATATATGCTGTAAGAAATGATGAAAGAGGCAGTTTTAGAGAAACCTGGGAAGATTTGTACGTACTAATGGAAAGTGAAGTGAGGAGAACCAGGAGAACTATTTATACAATTAACAACAACATTGCAAAGATAAAAAACTTTGACAGTCTTAAGAACACAACAGTGACCAACCGTGATTCTAGAAGACTGATGGTGAATCCTGATGCCCTGTCTCCTAACAGAATGGGGATGGACTCAGGGTGCAGATTGGGGAGGACGTGGGAAGGAGAGGGAAGAATTTTTGTTCACTGAAAAATAAAATTGTTTAAAAAAATAAATGCGAAATGATTGATGTCTCCTTCCTCCAAATAATAACAGCCATGTTTCTTGGGCTCTTTAAAGTATATAAAGTGCTGTGAGGCAGGTGGGGCAGGGGAAGTTAACCCCACTTTACAACCAAGGAAAAGTGAGGCTCAGAGCTGTCAAATGTCTTGGCTACAGTCCCAGGGCTGGGAGGAGACAGAGGCAACTCTCCTGCCTCCACACCCAAGGATCTGGCCTGTCTAGCTTGTGTCCTCACTTAGTGGGTGAGAGGAGGTCCTGAGGACCTCTGGAATCCTTTGGGCACAAGCTACGGAAGGACAGACTGGAGAAGAATGCCCAAAAAGACCCTCAAAGCTCCAAGGCCCCAGTTCAGGGATTTCATCAGATCCTGAGAAGTGAGAGAGCTCCTTGAAAGGGTTTCTTGCTGGAGAACATTCTGTTCTCTGCTGTGTCCCCTTTTAACTTCTCTCACTTTCATTTCTCAGCTCACTTCAAAACAAGCATGTGGTTCCTGTCACTAAGAGCTGTACAACAAACACAATTATTCACTCTTTGGACGCCTTCGTGATGTGCTGCTTTTTTTTAAATTAAAGCTTTGCTTGGTCATGATGGAAATTTTGATTTATCAGGCAATGGCCTCAGTGGCTGCAGGCCTCTCTGTCTCTTCACTGGGAAATGCCAGGCATCAAAAGGATGTAGCATATCCTGGAAGTCACATCCAGCTGGGAGTCGGGAGATTTGGGTTCTAGCAGAAGCTGGCTTTGTGACCTTGGCCAAGCCAATACTTTCCTTCTCTGGCCCTCAGAATTGGTTTTAAATGATGTTTCTAGGTCCCACTCATCTCTGACAATTCTCTATATATGTTCCCCTCTGGCTCTGATATCTTCTATTCTAAAGTTCCTTCCTTCTCTGACATTCTCTGTTCTAAGGTCTCTTCTATTCTGAGGTTCTATAGTCTAAGATCCCTTTTAGCTCTGACATTCCATGCTCTATGCTCATTTTCACAGCCTTCACTTAGAGACTCACAACCTCATATAACGTTAAAGACAGAAGAGCTTTCTAATCTTGGGCATTTCACTTTCTCATTTTAGGGGGCAGAGTGATAGTGGAGGTGCTACGTCCATGACTTCATGTGTATGGGGAACTCCAAACATGGAAATCCTATCCATGAGGCCAACTGGAAATTCTAGGCAGTTATGGTTTAGTCAATAGAGTGCCCAATGGAACTGAGAGTCAGGAATACCTGGGTTCAAATGCCACCTCAGACATTTACTGTGGGACCCTAGACAAGTCACTTCATAGGATCGTAGACTTAGAGCTAGAAAGGACCTTAGAGGCCATCAGTCCCAACTCCCTCCTTTTACAATTAAGGAGACTGAGGCACAAAGAACTAAAGTGACTTGCCCAGGGTCATATATCTAATAAGTTTCTGATATAGGATTTAAACTTATGTCTTCTTAATTACAAAGGCAGCTGGTGGCTCAATGGAGAGAGCACTGGGCCTGGAGTCAGGAAGACCTGAGTTCAAAGCTAGCCTCAAACACTTCCTAGCTGTGTGGCCCTGGGCAAGTCACTTACCTCTGATTGCTTGACAAAATGGATCCACTGGAGAAAGAAATGGCAAAACAATCCAGTATCTTTGCAAAAAAAAAAAAAAACCCAAAATCAAATGGGGTTGGACATGATGGAAAAATGACTCCATAACTACTTCTTGATAACAAACCCTAGCATTCTATTCACTGTGCCAACTATCTGCCTCCTAACCTCTCTGAGTCTGAGGCATTGAGAAACTAAGTGCCTTGTCCAGGGTCATGTAGCCAGTGTGAGTCAGAGATAGGACTTGAACCCACATCTTGCTGTTGAAGACACAAGCCTTCTAACCACTACACCATCCTTCCTCCCAAAATGCATGAAAACTCTTAGTTTGGGAAGGGTTAAAGAGAGATAGACCAGAAAGACTGGGTAAGACAGAGACAACCAGATAGCAAGAGAAAGAGAGACTAATTGAATTCACTTTGTCAAATAAACAGAAAAATAAGCCTATTAAATGTAAAGCATACAAAAGTATATTTCAGTTTTGTTTTATCGAGAGTAAAGGGGAAGGAGAAAAAGAAAGAATGGCATAAAGAAAAAGAAGAGGAGAAGATATGAAAGAAGGAATACACACTAAGTCAGCAGTTAGGAAATGTGGGTTCCAATCCTGGCTCAGTCCCTAAACTCACTGTGTGACCTCGGGTAAGTTATGTCCCTACCCTGGGCCTCTGGTTCATCACCTTTAAGGTCTCTTCCAGCTCCAAATTTTTAAGAAGAGAAAGAAGGAAGGAAGGAAGGAAGGAAGGAAGGAAGGAAGGAAGGAAGGAAGGAAGGAAGGAAGGAAGGAAGGAAGGAGAAACAGTGTGGGATTAAGGTGGAAGAAATGACAGAGACCTTTTTTTTATCAGAAAGTGACTCCTGTCTTTTCCTTCCTCCTCTAGCCACAGATCTCCTACCAGAGGACAATGACTGAGGAACTACAAAGGTTTTAGATGTTCCTGGACACCAGAAAGAGGGTCTCATGCTTCCTGGAATTGAGGCCCTTGATCTAATTCATATTAACACATCACTGTGAAACCTCAAGAAGGTATCCCACCTTATAACTCCAATCCCCCTACCTCAAGAAACCAGTTAATGAGGGACGGTCTATTGAAAATCACTAGATAGAGGTCATCTCAAGTCAAGGAACATTGCTTCAAAACTACCAAGTCTTGGGGCAGCGAGGCAGCGCAGTAGATAGAGTACCAGCCCTGGAGTCAGGAGGACCTGAATTCAAATCCAGCCTCAGACATTGACACTTACTAGCTGTGTAACCCTAGGTAAGTCACTAAACCCTGATTGACTTGCCAAAATAAAAAAGTACTGGATCTGGAACCAGACAGCACTGAACTGGGTATCAGGAATACCTGGGTTCAAATCCTACCTCAGACATTTACCATGGGACTATAAATAAGTTATTTCATAGGTCCATAGATTTAGAACTATAAAATTCACTCCTATGGTAGAAATACTCCCAGTCCTTCCCATAGGGGAGTGAACCATTTTATATTCTCCTTGCTATTGACTTCAATTAAGTTGTTCTGCTTTAAGGAGAAAATGGGAGCACATTGCTTTCTGGTTTCTTGATCAAAATTACCATTAGATTCGAAAGATGAGATTTACAGAAACTTAAAAACAGAGAAATCAGAGCTGGGAAGAATCTTAGAATATAAAATTTCAAAGATAGGATGAGCCTTAGAATCCAGAATGTTGAAGCCAGGAAGGATCTTAGAAGAAAGAATGTCAAAGCCTAAAGGCATCTTGGAATATGGAAACACAGCAAGGAAACTTAGAACATAAAAATGTCAGAGTTTAAAGGCTTCTTGGCTGGAGCGTCACCTAGGTTGTACAAGCTACCTATGGGTGTCCCCTAAGTCTCCGTCCTGGGCCCCCTTCTCTTCTCCCTCTATACTATTTGGCTTGGTGATTTCATCAGCTCCCACGGTTTCGACTGTCATCCCTGTGATGATTCTCAAATCTGCTTACCCAGCCCAAACTTCCTTCCTGATCTCCAGTCTTGAATCTCTAACTACCCATTAGACATCTCAAAATGGATGTCTCATAGACATCTCAAACTCAGTACATCCAAAACTGAAGTCATTGTCTTTCTTCCAAAACCTCAAAGAGGACTGAGACCTTCCCCTGAACTCAGGGCCTTTCATCTCCAGGTCCCCCGAGGGCAAGGTGACAAGGGGCCTGGCCCATTTTAACTTCCCCCTGCTTTCAATTTCTACCTTCTGTTTTGACCATCCATCTAGCCTCAGGTGAGAAGAAGAGGGTGACCTTCCTCTGATCTTCTCCTTCCATCACCTCCTTCCATCTCCTGCGGCCTATGTCCCCTAAGGGGAGTCTCCTGGAGGCCATGACATCCATCTTCACAAGGGCACATCTCCTTCTGCCTTCTGCTGCCTCCTGATCTCCCACCAGAGAGGTGGAAAGGCTCTGGTGCAAAAAGAAGCAACCTTTTCTTTGACCTTAGGCCTTGCATCTTCTGCTGCACCTGTCCCTTGAGGGAAGAGGAAGAGGAAAGTGGGTAGAGAGGGAGAACGTCCATCTCCTGCTGGGCAGGCTTGACTTTCAACTCCTTCTGCACTGTGTAGTAGCAATTTTAGATTTGAAGATCTTTCCCACCCATTAATAGGCCATGTGACCTGCTTACATCACAGGAAGCCTAAGTCACATGTGATGGGAGGAGCTTCCTGACAGGAAAAGGAAGTTATGTCACAGGAAATGCCAAGAGAGGGGGAGAGAGAGAGAGAGAGAGAGAGAGAGAGAGAGAGAGCGCACGATCGTGAGGGCGAGAGCAGTTATGGCTGCTAATGGCTGCTGTGATAGTTAGAGCTGAACAGACTGACTTGGCTGTACCATGAGTTTGTTTTTGGGAAGACCCAGCAGGGGATTGGAGAGGTTTTGGGTTGGCGAGGCTCCATGTTGTGATATTATGTATCGAATGCTTTGCTGCTGTGATGAATTGGGTACATGGCTTGTGGGATCTGGTTCTCCGGTGTCTGAATACATGGTTCACTTCTTCTACCTTCTATGTGGAGAGTCTCGTATACTTTGTGATACAGAGCTACATAAGGCATTTTGACAATTATCCCCTACATTGTTATTATTGCCTTATGGGTACACACTGTCAGTCTAGTCTTTTTTCACCTTATACATTATTCAAATTCAATCCAGTGACACTGGTCTCCTGGATGTTACACATACAAGACACTCCACCTTTTAGTTCTGGGCATCTTCTCTGCCTGTCCTCCATTCCAGGAATATTCTCCCTCCTCATGTCTTTCTGCCTTCCCTGGCTTCCTTCAAGTCCCAGCTGTAATCCCACCTTCTAGAAAAAACTTTTCTCAATCTCCTTTCATTCCGGAGCCTTTGTTCTATTGATTAACTCCAAGTTATCTTGTCTATCTTATTTGTACTTTTCACGTTGTTTCCCTCACTAGTCCTTGAGAGCAAGGACTGTCTTTTGCTTTTTTTGTAACCCCAGTTTTTAGCACGATGCCTGGCCTATAATAGATGCTGATAAATGTTTATTGTCTAACTGACCTTGGGCAGCTAGGTGGTGCAGTGGTCTGATATCAAGAAGACTCATCTTCCTGAGTTCAAATCCAGCTTCAGACACTAGCTGTGTGACTCCGGGCAAGTCACTTAACCATGTTTGCCTCAGTTTTTTCATCTGTTAAATGAGATGGAGAAGGAAATGGCAAACCATTCCAGTATCTTTGCCAAGAAAATCCCAAATAAGGGCACAAAGTGTCAGACACAACTGAACAACAACCTTGGAACACAGGAAGGCTAAGTTGGAAAGGACCTGTTAGGCTGTTAAAGCTATAAAGAACCTTAGAACACCATCATTACCATCACCATCGTCATCCTGAAAACAACAACCACAGCAATAGCATTCCCATAGTGCTTTAAGGTTTGCAAAGCATTTCACACATATCATCTTGTTTGGTCGGAATAGAGAATGTCAGTGCCAGAAGGAAATCCTAGAGATCATTTAGTCAAACCTCTCATTTTACAGGACAGGGAACTGAGGGACCAGAGTCCCTCAGAGAGATCAAAACAATTTGCTCACTGTTGTACTGATCTAGTCAGTGATGAGATGAAGCTTTCCACTCTTGTTTATCAAAATATAAAATCCCTTACTAACTATGCCAGCAACTGCTGATATTTAGACTCAGACACCACGGTTATTATTTTCCATTTTTCTCACTGAGCACATTCCCCACCTCCCAGAATCGCTGTAAAGAGAGACTTTTGTAAGCTGTAGAGCGCCATGGAAATGAGAGCTGGGCCATTATTGTTACCAACCCATCATCACCACCAAACAAAGGTGGAGGGGCACCTTGGGTGGGGGTCTACTTTGAGTTTCCCATCAGGATCTCTTGAGAGACACAAAGAAGAGAGACTGAAAAATAAGAGGATAACCCCTCCCCATCAGCTTGAGAATCGGTCTATCCTGTTCAATAGCACTTTGAAATGCTCCGAAGAAAAGAAAGCAGTGTGTGACAAAAGCCTGCCTTTAGCAAGATGCAGAATATCAGAAAACCCACAGAGTCTAGTCAAGAAACGGGCTCAAGCATTCACCTAACAAGAATCGTTCACCTCCTACAGCATGTCGCCATTTACAAAGCTCTTCCTTCACAGCACTGGGAAGCAGGTGATGCAAATATTATTATTGTCATAATGCTTGCATTACAACTTGTAGAGGATGAAAACGAAGGTCGGAGGGGGTGAGCAGGGTCACACAACTGGTAAGTCCAAGCACTTAGTACAGTGCCTGACACATAGTAGGCACTTAATAAATGCAAGCTGAGTGATTGCGGCAGCTAGGCGATACAGTGTAGACAGAGCACCAGGCTTGGAGTGAAAAAGATTTGAGCTCAAATCTGGTCTCAGACACTTACTAGCTGTATGATTCTGGGAAAGTCACTTCACCCTTTTTGCCTCAGTTTCCTCATCTGTAAAATGAGCTGGAGAAAGAAATGGCGAACCACTCTAGTATCTTTGCCAAGAAAACCCCAAATGGGGTCACAGAGAGTTGGAGACAACTGAAACAACTAAACAACGACAATGATGCCATATAGAATCCTCTGCACAGTGCTGAGGAAGATACAAAGACAAAGACAATATAGAAGCTGCCCTCAAAAAGAGTGTAGTCTAGTAGAAGAGACCAACACACAGTGGTTGGTTGGTTGGTTTTTTAATTGAACCTATGAGTTCATGTATGTAGAGAACAACTAATGAGGAATTTCTTTTTACAGTTGAGGAAACTGAGGCCCAGAAAGGTTAAGTGACTTGCCCAAGGTCACATAAATAGTAATTAGCAGTCAGGATTTGAACACGGGTTCTCTGACTCTAAAGCCAGCACTTTTCCCACTGCACCATGTTGCTCTAGCTAAGTAACAAGAATACCATTTGATCTCATGATCAAATGAGGGAGAAATTTCAACCTGCCTATCAATCCTTGTATCACAATATTGCCCCTCACATACATATAAAGCCAAACTAGACCACTCATGGGCTGTGAAACATGTATCGCCTATAAGACTCTTCTCACTCAAAAATGTGCTTCCATCCTTTCTGCTGTTGAAATCCCACCACCCTTCGAGGCCTGACTGAAATGCCATCTCCTCCATTTTCCTTGATGCTTCAAACCAATATGAATGAATGTGTGTGCAATGGAGGTCTAGTGTGTCACAGAATGCCTATAATAGCTCTTCCCCATGTGGAGCCACTGGAGAGTCTGCTTCCTGCTTCCAGGGGAGTTGTGATGCTATGGAATGGAAGTGCCATGGAGAGACTAACAAGCACATGTGGATGTTCTGTAGCTGGTTCTGGTGGTTTAACTATATGGTAAAGAAAAGTGCTTTGACTGGCTGGGGAGACCTGTCAGCTTCATCCACTGACCTCGGCACTCTTAAAAGAGCTTAATGATTCCTTTGGTCATAGTGACAAGTAAGGGAATGGAGCCTACAACCACGTGAGTTGGAAAGATCCAGAAGACGCCATGGCATTGCAGTGTTCCAGAGTTTGGGTTTGTGGTCATCACAGCATTAATGTATGAAGAGAGTGGAGCCCCTCTCTGCAGTCAACACAGAATCAATGCCTTCAAGAGGAGTAATAGCTGAGCCAAGGTCTCATCTAGCATTCGTGATGCACGTAGACATGAACTTGGTGGGACTAAGGCTATGGAGGAACCAGCCAAGTTTAGTCTACTTTTCACAGAGTAGGGGAGAGGGTGCTCCTGAGGCATTATGGAAAGACATTTGTCCTTTTATGCTTGTTATATCTTTGAAGTAAATATCCCTTTGAAAAGGCTAATTAATGTAAGTAGTTAAATGGAACTGGAGATTAGCAATTGGCACCTAACAGTGAGGAGAAACATAATTGGTTGGATTCTGAGCAGATAGCATTAAAGAAGGTGCCCCAATCCCTCAGGGTTATCCTCCTTGAAACGTTGAGGAGCAGAGTAGGGAAAACCAGAGCATACATACTTTGTATGAATGAATAAACAGATGAAGGAATGAAAAAAGCATTTGCTGTGTGCCAAGCATAGTGTTGTGCTTCGAAGATACAAACATGAAAGCAAAAATCATTCCTGCCCTCAAGGAGCTTAAGTTGTAATGAGGAAAACAACATATAATTAGGAGTAGATGGCCATAGAGGAGTGCTTTTGGTCCAAACTGTTATGGAAAGAGTGAAAGGGACCCCGTAGGAATGAGTAAAATGTCACATCCCATCCAGGAACAGTAGCAGAGGTGATTTGATCGTGCATGGTTCAGGGTTCCAGACATGGTGAAGAGGGGAAAAGTGTACTCTTTGCTAAGCATGAGGGGGGTGGCAAAGAGGCTATGGAGAAGGTATGAAATGAGGAATGACTGGAGCGTTCCAGAAGTAATATTCCATAAAAGGCTGTTGTCAATTAAAAGAAAAGAGCCCCAAGATATCCGCTGAGGACGTTGTGAAGGAGGTGGCCGGAAAGGAGAATGTAACCATTTTCCCCTTATATAAATTGAATTTATATTTTTCTTGTGTGTTTATCATATTCTAGAATTTTCACCTGGGCCTATAACCTCCCATACTCCAAGAGGACAGGGACCCATTCTTTGTCTTTGTACCTTCCCCATCTTTGAGCACAGACCTTTGCACAGGCAAAGAAAGGATTGGGAATAGGTGGGGAGAGAGAGAAGCAGAAAACAGGACTAGTTCACATGCTCCTTCCCATCATCTTCCCTTTCCTAACATTCTTAATAGCCTCCTGCTCAGGAGTGTGCTGGAACTAGCTCAAACTGGCTAAGGAAAGCCAATTGTTAAATATTCAAAGTAAGCATTTACACCTCACACAGATGGCAAACACCACAAATCTGGGTTTGATTTACTATTTTGTTAATTGCCTAGACTGGGGTGGGAAACCTTCATGCTAGGGCCTTCCTTCTGTTGGTGATCCCCAATTTATCCTGCCTATATTTTGTTCGCTTATTGTCTCTTCCATTAGACTGTGAGCTCCTTGAGTGCAGGAATTGTCTTTTGCCTTTTTTTGTAACCCCATAGTTTAGCACAATTCTTGGCACATAGTAGGTGCCTAATAAATGCTTGTTGACTCAACTGACTTTGAAATGGAGGTGATGATATTTGTACTACCTATCTCACAGTGTGGAGGGAAGGAACCACACATGGTAAGACTTAAGGCAACATTACAATGGACACAATCACTATTGCGAATATCCCTGGGTCTGCTATTAACTACTACTGTGCCTGTGTGACCTTGAGCAATTTTCTCAACCTATTGGAGTCTCAGCTTTCTCATTTACAGCTTCCTCATTTACGAAATCATAGGACTGATGATGCTCCCTAAGGGCCTTTCTAGCTCTAAATCCTGTGACTGCATGGTCTTAACATTTTCCTACCAGTTACAGTTATCTGAGCATCACCTAGCTTAAAGAACAGAGAGACAGGCAAGGGGTCAGGAGACCTGGGGTTAAATCCTGCCTCCCACACTTAAGAGTGTGTGGTCCTGTTCAAATCACTTAATCACTCAAAGCTTCATGGATGGTTGTAAAGAAATCACTTTGAAGAATTTAAAGTGTTATATAAATATGTTTGTTATTAGCTTAGGTTCTAAGTCCTAAGACCCTTTACAGCTACATACCTCTATGCTCTGCTGTAACATGCACAGTGGCCTCACCCCAGTAAAATTGTCTCAGCAGATGGGCCAAAGCAGGTCAAAGGTAACCGACAGTCCTCAAACCCATTGGCCAGAGGGGTGTCTACCCCAAGCAAGTGCAGACTTCCCAGATGGGAAGAGGTGGGTGAGAACAATTTGCTGAAGCAGGTGCTGTGGAGCGCTTAGAGCTTGGTCAGACATCAAAGATGCCAAGGTCATCCACTGCATCCCAGGCCATTGACAGTCATCTTGACTTTTGTTCTGCCACTGGACTTTGATGACTCTGGAAAAGATCAGGAGGCTGATGACTCTGCACAACTCTTGTTATTGTTTAGTTAATTTGTCATCTCTGACTCTTTGTGACCCCATTTGGGGTTTTCATGATAAAGATACTGGAATGGTTCTTCACTTAAATCCAATTCATGCACAAGTCAGGATATCACCCATGATGTCATTGTTCCTCTTTGAAAACAAAGGACAAACAATACCTTCATGCTCTAAGGTCCCTCCCAGGTCTGATATTCTATGATCTAAGGTCTTAGGGTTTCTAAGTCCCTAACCTTGACTGACCTCCACTTCCTGGAGGAGAAGGAGTCCAGTTTCCATTCTTGAAAGCCTTTATGAAATTTTTTTTAAGTTTATCAAATTTTAAAGCAAAGAATCTCCCCCAGAAGTCACTCTAGAGGAAGAGACTTGGGAGATGCTCAAGAATTTTTAATGAGAATTTTTTTCTCCTTCATTAGAAAAAGCCCTGAATCTAATACCTGGAACCCCACACACAACCTGTCTCATTGTCAAGCGATTCCCCATATGGTCATGAAAAGACATGTTCTCTCCTCTCCATGTAAGCCTTCTGAGGGGTTAAAATCCATTTTTAAAATAGATTTTAATCAGTTGTTTGCTGATTCTGCTAAAAGAGAAGGGAAAAACACACCAGAGGTTGGTTTAGCCTATTTACTGTGGTTTCACTACATTATGAAAAATTATTAAAACAGTAAAATAGTCACCAGAGGAAGAAAACCTTTTGATGAGAGAGGGGAGCAGAAGAGAAAGGAAAGCAAGCAGAACTTTAAACAAAGTTTGCCCCAGAGCTCTTCAACTGATCAAATGAGCTAACACCTATAAAATGTTTTGCAAATGTTAAAGTGCTACATACATGCTAGCTATTAGCAGGAGGAGTGTTATTAAATATAAACTATCAGCCCCAGAAGATAGAATCAGAAGGCCTAGGTTTGAGTCCTTGAATCAAATGAAATATCATAAAGTATTTTCATAACTACAAACTGATGTATAAATGTCAGTTCTTAAAAATCACAATAATTTTTAAGTATGAGTCTAGTTCAAAAAGAATATATTCTATAAGCTAAATACTATAATGATTCCATTCACTTTGGCTAAAGTATGAGAGAAAAGAGAAAGAAACTTTTTTCTTTTTGAATAATATGGCTTTCTCTAGGTCTGGGGATATCATAAATGTCAAACAGTCATTTATTGATTTGACTTTAAAAAACAAAAATGCTATAAGCAATATGAAGAGCTACTTTGGGGAAAAAATCATAGAATGGCTGAGATAGGAAGGAACTTAGAACACTGAGTGTCAGAGCTGGGAGTTGGATTAGAATAGAGAATGTCAGAGCTAGGAAAGAGGTAATAGAACATGAAATAGAAGAGCTGGAAGAGACATTAGAACATAGAATGTCAGAGCTGGGCGAGGGCTATCAGAACATGGAATATAAGAGCTGGAAGAGACATTAGAACATAGAATGTCAGAGCTGGGCGAGGGCTATCAGAACATGGAATATAAGAGCTGGAAGAGACATTAGAACACAGAATGTCAGAGCTGGGGGAGGGCTATTAGAACATGGAATATAAGAGCTGGGAGAGACATTAGAACATAAAACATAAGAGCTGGGAGGGAGCTCAGCACAGAGAATGTCAACGCTAGAAGGGGCCTAAGAATCGAGACTGTCATCTATCACACAGAGCTGGGAGCAGAGCAGAGCAGAGCCCAGCGTGGGCTGCGCCCGGACCAACCAGACTGGGAGCCAGGCAGAACAGGCCATAGTGCCCTGAATCAGTGAGCTATGGCAGTTACCAGACTTCTCAACCCACAAACACCAAAGACAACAGAAAAGGTTAGTAGGAAAAAACCATGGGGACAGCACAAAAGAAGTTCACAGTTTGGCCACTGCCCTGGGGACAGCAGAGGTGGTGCAGCTACAGAACTACAGCTGCAGTTGCTTCTGGTCCCAGGCACACCTGGTGGGAGGAAATAAGTGGCAGATCCGAGTGGGAGTGCAGAGCCTGCTCAGATCTGAGTCATGATCCAGGTTGGCGGTTCTTGGGGAAGAAGGAGTGCTGGTGGGGCAGAGTTTGCTGTGTAGAAGTAGCTCTGAAAACAACAGCACACCCCCTCAAGCTTGGGACAAAGTACTCCCTACTTTACAAGCAGTCATACCCCCACGAAAAACTCAAGGATCAAGTAGTTGGCTGGGAACATGGCCAGGCAGTGAAAAGAGACTCAGATTCAGACTCAGACATTGGAATCTTTCTTTGGTGGCAAAGAAGACCAAAACATACAGCCAAAAGAAGTCAACAAAGTCAAAGAGCCTACATCAAAAGCCTCCAAGAAAAACATGAACTGGTCTCAGGCCATGGAAGAGCTCAAAAAGGATTTGGAAAAGCAAGTTAGAGAAGTAGAGGAAAAATTGGGAAGAGAAATGAGAGTGATGCAGGAAAACCATGAAAAACAACTCAATGACTTGCTGAAGGAGACCCAAAAAATACCGAAGAAAATAACACCTTAAAATAGACTAATTCAAATGGCAAAAGAGCTCCAAAAAGCCAATGAGGAGAAGAATGCCTTGAAAGGCAGAATTAGCCAAATGGAAAAGGAGGTCCAAAAGTCCACTGAAGAAAATACTACCTTAAAAATTAGACTGGAGCAAGTGGAAGCTAGTGACTTGATGAGAAATCAAGATATTATAAAACAGAACCAAAGGAATGAAAAAATGGAAGATAATGTGAAATATCTCATTGGAGAAACCACTGACCTGGAAAATAGACCCAGGAGAGATAATTTAAAAATTATTGGACTACCTTAAAGCCATGATCAAAAAAAGAGCCTAGATATCATCTTTCAAGAAACTATCAAGGAGAACTGCCCTGATATTCTAGAGCCACAGGGCAAAATAGAAATTGAAAGAATCCACCGATAGCCTCCTGAAAAAGATCCCAAAAAGAAAACTCCTAGGAACATTGTTGCCAAATTCCAGAGCTCCCAGATCAAGGAAAAAATACTGCAAGCAGCCAGAAAGAAACAATTCGAGTATTGTGGAAACACAATCAGGATAATACAAGATCTAGCAGCTTCTACATTAAGGGACTGAAGGGCTTGGAATATGATATTCCGGAAGTCAATGGAGCTAAGATTAAAACCAAGAATCACCTACCCAGCAAAACTGAGTATCATGCTCCAAGGCAAAATATGGCTTTTCAATAAAATAGAGGACTTTCAAGCTTTCTCAGTGAAAAGACCAGAACTGAATAGAAACTTTGACTTTCAAACACAAGAATCAAGAGAAGCATGAAAAGGTAAACAAGAAAGAGAAATCATAAGGGACTTACTAAAGCTGAACTGTTTTGCTTACATTCCTACATGGAAAGATGATGTGTATAATTCATGAGACCTCAGTATTAGGGTAGCTGAAGGCTGAAGGGAATATACAGATACATATATATATATATATATATATATATATATATATATATATATACGCGTCTGTGTGTGTGTGTGTGTGTGTGTGTGTGTGTGTGTATAGACAGAGAGCACAGGGTGAGTTGAATATGAAGGGATGATATCTAAAAAAATAAAATCAAATTAATGGATAAGAGAGGAATATATTGAGAGAGGGAGATAGAATGAGAGAGAGATAGAATGGGGTAAATTATCTCACATAAAAGTGGCAAGAAAAAGCAGTTCTGTAGGAAAGCAAGAGGGGGCAGGTGAGGGGGAATGAGTGAATCTTGCTCTCATCAGATTTGACCTGAGGAGGGAATAACATACACACTCAATTGGGTATCTTACCCCACAGGAAAGAAGGAGGAAGAAGATAAAAAGGGGGGAATGATAGAAGGGAGGGCAGATAGGGGGAGGAGGTAATCAAAAGCAAACACTTTTGAAAAGGCACAGGGTCAAGGGAGACAAGTGAATAAAGGAGGATAGGATAGGAAGGAGCAAAATATAGTTAGTCTTTCACAACATGAGTATTGTGGAAGGGTTTTGCATAATGATACACATTCAGCCTATGTTGAATTGCTTGCCTTCTTAGGGAGGGTGGGTGGGGAGGGAAGCGGGGAGAGAATCTGGAACTCAAACTTTTACAAGTGGTTGTTCAAAAAACAAAGTTTTTGCATGCAACTAAGAAATAAGATAGACAGGCAATGGGGCATAGAAATCTATCTTGCCCTACAAGAAAGTAAGGGAGAAGAGGATGGGGGGAGTGGGGTGACAGAAGGGAGGGCTGACTGGGGAACAGGGCAATCAGAATATATGCCATCTTGGAGTGGGGGGAGGGTAGAAATGGGGAGAAAATTTGTAATTCAAACTTGTGAAAATCAGTGCTGAAAACTAAAAATATTAAATAAAAAAAAGAAACTAAATAAATAAATAAATAAAAGAACAGAGATTGCCAAAGTTAGGAGGAGCCTTAGAACATAAAATATCTAAGCTGGGAGGGGCGATAGAATATAAAATGTCAGAGATAGGAGGGCCCTTAGAACAGAGAAAGTCAGAACTGGTATCAGAGCATGCTGGAGCTAGTTCCAATGAGAGAGCCAATTGTTAAATTTCTAGTGTGAGCATTTGTACCTCAGATATTGACAAATACTGCAAATCAGTGCTTGATTTGTTATTTTGTTAATTGTTTAGATTTAAGAAAGTGATGAAGAAAATATTTAGAATGTAGATTAAAGTTTAAAGTGTGTCCTACATGCAACTTTCCCCTCCCCAGCTGATTATTAAACATTTACTAGTACTCCCCAGCCTGGGAAGGACATTAGAACACAGAACCTCAGAGCTAGAAGGGGCTTTAAAACATAGGATATCAGTCATAAGGACCTTAAAACGTAGTGTCAGTGCTGGAAGGGACCTTAGAATATGCAACAAATAATTTTAAAACTGGAAGAACCCTTAGAAATTATCTAGTTTTATCTCTTCATTTTATTCATGTGGAGTTATTAGCTTCACTAATAACTAAAGCAATGAAAATTAGCACAACTATGAGATATCACTACATACTCACCAAATCAGCAAAAAATAAAACAAAGCATCATTAAAATGACCAGACCCAATGCTGGTTCAGCTGCAGAGAAATAGAGACACTCACTCCAGGCAGAGGCAATACACACAGGCATGGTATTCTTGGAGGGAAGTTGGCCATGGGCAAAAGAGTCACAAAATCAGTCCACGTACTTTGACCCAGTGACCCCACTCCTAACAAAACATCTCAAAAAAATAATTCAAAAGCGAAAAACTGAATAATTTGTACACAGGTATTGACAGTTCTTCTTTCTGTATGTAATGGCAAACACTGGAAATTATCCAAATATCCAGTCCTAGGAGAGCTAGATATGCTTTGGAATATTAAGTTATCATTTAGATATGAGATCCACACAGAAACAGGCAAAAATATCTGTGAAGCAGACAGGTGGAAAAACCCTGGTCGAGGAGTCAAAGACTTGAGGTCTAATCTCAGTTCTGTTAGTATCTCATTGTGTGACCTTAAGCAAGCCATGTCCACTTTCTAGGGGGCAAAGATAGCTAGGTTGTGCAGGGGGGGGGTATAGCCCTGGGCCTTGAGTAAGAAAGCCCTGAGTTCAAATTCAGCATTAGCATCTATGTAACCCTGGGTAAGTCACTTAACTCCCATCTGCCTCAGTTTCCTCATCTGTTAAGTGGAATAATTAAAGTGCCTAACTCTCAGAGTTGTCATGAGGACCAAATGAGACAATATTTATAAAGTACTTAGACAGTGCCCGGCACATAGTTAAGCTTTTTAAAAACGCTTGCTTCTTTCCTCTCTGAGCCTCAGTTTCTCTATCTACAGACATGAGGATCTTTAAGGTACTTTAGCTCCAGGGCTCTATCACCTCCTAAGTAACATAGTAATAATAACTGACATTTCTATAGTATATCAAGGTTTACAAAGCCGTTGCCTTGAAACAGCCCTGTGAGGTAGGTTATAGATGGATGGTTATCGTCTTTTTTTAATAGATGAGGAAATGGAGACTCAGAGTGTTGAGTGAGCCCAAGGTCACATAGCTAATAAGTATTGGAGCCAAGATTCAACCCCAAGTCTCCTTCCTTCAAGTTCAATGTTCTTTCCACACAGGACCATCCTTTGTACCAAAGTGAAAGAAAAAGCAGATTAAAACAAAATCCTTCATCATCTTATCATCATCATCCTCCTTTTCAATAGTGCTTCAGGGCTTGCCAAAGGCTTTAACTCACAGCAGCCCTTTGAGTTTGGACAAGAATAAGGGGGAGAAGAGGTTTGAGTCTATTATTTCTTGTCGCTTCTTGAGCTGCTGTGATCAGGTATTTTCTGAACCGGCCTTGAAAGGAATCAAAACAGAAATTGTTCATACATAGCAAGCCAAACTGGCTTGCTTGCCTCTCCAAATTCCCCATACCCTTTCCTACCTACTTGTGTTGGTAACCAAAAATGAGCTCCTTAGCACTTAGTTCAACAAGTGCCCTTGAAGAGTTTGGCTTTTATTTGCTTTGAGTGATTCAATGTATTTCATTGAGCCTCACTAGGTGCTAAGCCCCAGGCTCAAACCCCTATTAGGTGTAAAACCTTAGTGGGTGTGGATTGGCAACTAAGGTGGGGCCCAAGGTGGGGCTAACTCCAGGGAGGGCCTAGTTTACATGTCTGGGTGAGCAGAAGCTCTTAGACTATGTGGGTTTAAGTCTGCCTCTTTGTGACGATTCTAGGTCACCTGGGTGAGTCGCATGTGTGACTCACCCCTGATGCTGAAAAAGATATAAAAACCAGGGGTTGGCTGTCTGTTCTTTGGAGCTCCTCCTTACGGCAGTGGTGGCACGTGACTCTGGGCCAGCCCTTGTCCTGAGCTCCCAGGCTGAACCTAGATGTTGGTAACTATGAATCTGTATTGGGTCTGTCTGTTGACGTTTATAATTTGTTTGTATGTTGCTCTGAAGTTCAGGGTGCTGGCCTTCTCCCCTGAACTAAGTGACTGATATTTCTGTGCTGAATTAAAGTGAGCTTGTCAACCCCTTCACCTTGTTTTCCTTAGTTAAGCAGATCAAAAGAACCTGTGTGGTTGGCAGCTTTCTGGGTGCTGACTGTGGGTGGATCTTACACCCCCACAGAAGCTGCTGGCCAGATTGTTGAAACACTACTCCTCTATCCCAGGCTGTCATGCACGCTTGGAATACATCCCCCTCCCAATCTCTGCCTTTCAGAAGCCTCCTGGGGAGCTCCCTTTGATCCCCAGAGCTGAAAGTGCTTCCTCCTCCAAGTTCTGCTCCAATTAGTCTGGATCCCCAGTCCCTGCCCCCATCCCTCTCTCCTTCCTATTATTCCTGGCTCTTCTCTCCTTCACCTCCCACCCTAAGAAGAATATAAACTCCTCCAGGACAGGGTCTGCTTCATTTTTTATCTTTGTTATCCTCAGCACCAAGCACGGTCAGTGCCTTACTCAGCATAGTAACTTAATAAAAGCGATTAGAAAGTACAATGACTAGCATGCTGAGGTCAGGCAGAGCTTAATTCCAATCCAGCCTCAGACACTTATTATCTATGGGATCTTGAACAATACACGCAACCTCTGTCTGCTTAGTTTTCCCATCTGTAAAATGTGTATAATGATAACACTTACCTCCCCCACCCAGGGTTGTTATGAGGAACAAATGAGATAATATTTTAAAGTACTTTGCAAACATTAAAGTATCACGTTAAATCTATTATTAGTATTCTTTAATAAAGTTTTAGTGAATGGATGAATGAATGAAGAGATTACTTCCAGGATCAAATATAAAGTCTTCAATTTGGCATTGAAAGCTCTTTACAGCCTGGTTCCTTCTTTTCCAGTTTTCTTACATTTGACTCTTCCATGTACATTCTATGATCCAGCCATACAGGCTTACCTACTGTTCCTCAGACATATCATTCCATCTCCCACCCCTACGCCCAGGTTGTGCCCCATGCCTGGAATGCTCTCCGTCCTCACTTCCACCTGAAGTTTCTTTCGAAGCTCAGTTCAAACACCATCTCCTACATGAGGTCTTCCCTGAAGCACTCCACCCCCAGATACTAGTGCCTTCCAAATGACCTTGCTTTTTATTTTGCATATATTCTGCATATATAATATATATGTTTTGTAGAGAGAGACATATGTATTGAAGGATATCTATAGATATACATAGATAGATAGATAGATAGATAGATAGATAGATAGATAGATGATAGGTACACAGGTAGATATGTGTGCATAGAGACAGAAACAGAGGGAGGAGAGAGAGGGAAAAAAGGGAAGGGAAGAGAAACAAAGGGAAGGGAAGGGAAGAGAAACGGAAGGGAAGGGAAGGGAAGGGAAGGGAAGGGAAGGGAAGGGAAGGGAAGGGAGGGGAAGGGAAGGGAAGGGAAGGAAAGGAAAGGAAAGGAAGAGGAAAGGGAAAGGAAAGGAAGGAAAGGCAAAAGAAAGGAAAGGAAAGGAAAGGACAAGGAAAGGAAGGAAAAGGAGAAAGGAAAGGAAAGGAAAGGAAAGGAAAGGAAAGGAAAGAAAGAGAAAGGAAAGGAAAGGAAAAGGGAAAGAAAAGAAGAAAGAAAGAAAGAAAGAAAGAAAGAAGAAAAGAAAAGAAAAAAAAAGAAGGAAGGAAGGGAAGGA
Source organism: Trichosurus vulpecula (assembly GCF_011100635.1). Classification (NCBI taxonomy): domain Eukaryota; kingdom Metazoa; phylum Chordata; class Mammalia; order Diprotodontia; family Phalangeridae; genus Trichosurus; species Trichosurus vulpecula. The sequence goes on along the minus strand of NC_050574.1, from coordinate 75,406,736 downwards.
AAGGAATGGGAAGTGGGGGGAGTGAGGGGAGAGAGAGAGAGAAAGAAAGAAAGAAAGAGAGGGAGAGACAGGGAAAGAGAAAGAAGGAAGGAAATTTTAAAAAGAGAAAGGAGAGAAAAAGAAAAGGAGGGAAAAAGAAAGAGGGGGAGAGAAGGAGGAAGAAAGGAAAAAGAAAGGAGGAAGGAAGGGAGAAAGGAAAGAAGGAAGAAAAAAGGAAGGAAGGAAGGAGAGAAGGAAGGAAGCAAGGAAAGAAAGAAGGAAGGAAGGAAGGAGGGAAGGAAGGAAGGAAAGAAGGAAGGAAGGAAGAAGGGAAGGAGGGAGGGAGGGAAGGAAGGAAGGAAAGAAAGAAAGAAAGAAGGAAGGAAGATGGGGAGTACATGTTGTGCCTCATGTCCCCTGAGGGAATATAATCTTTCTGTTTGCATCCCCAGTTCTCAGCACAATGCTGATAGAATGGGAGCTTCACATAGTTTGCTGACTGATTGACTAAAATGCTCTCAGTGAATCTGTGAGTGTTGAGTTGTGACTTTGAGCAAGTCCCTTTTTATCTCTGGGCCTCAGCTTCCCCCTCTGTAAAATGAGGGGGGTGGGGGCTGGACTAGAATGTCCCTGCTAGCTTTACTGATCCAGGCAGGGTACAAGGTGAACCCCCAGAGACTCTAGAAGCCCAGCAGCTGCCTCCTCTGTCTCTGAGAACTGCATCCTCAGCTGTCTGTGGAGTAAATCCACTTCCCTGGGATCTTTAATGAGCATTAGAGGTAGCTGGGCAGGGGCCAAGGGGACTAGAAAATTCCAATTTCAAGCCTGGTCTTTAAAGTCAATTAATATCAAAACCCTACTCCATAGTGAGGAAAATACTGTAGGAATCAATTGGTCCTCAGGTTCACAGAACAATGCCGATATCACCAAAGTGAGATGCTGAGCCTAAATGCCGACTAGAACTGGGGGAGGGGCTCTCTCTCCACTAAAAAATTAAAAACTGCCTTTTCTCAGGATGAGCCGAAACGAGGATCCTTGGACTGGTACAGTGGAAAGAGTACTGGTTTGGGAGTCAGAGAGCCTAGGTTCAAATCCTGGCCCTGCTGGGTGGTATCCGTGTGACCTTGGGCAAGTCACTTCATGTTGATGAGTCTCAGTTTTGTCATGTATAAAATGAGAGGTGTGGACTAGGGACCCTTCCAACTCTAGATCTCTAGATAAGTTGAGAAGGGAGATTCTGAGAGTGAACTGAAAGGGGAATATTTCTTCTCAATGTGGCCCCAGCCTATGTTTCCAGTTGTACTTAACCCATCAGCCATACCTTGCTGTTCCTCACATCGAGCACTCTACCCCCATCTCCATGCCCTGGATCTGTCTGTCCCTGGGTCTGAAACGTCCTCTCTCCTCATCTCAGACTCCTAGAACCCCTGAATTCCTTCAAAACGTATTTCAAAAGCTACCTTCTACATGAAGCCTTTCCTGATCCCCCCAACTCTTTACCCCCTCCCTCCCCAATCTATCTTGTATTCTTTCATATATGTGTGCATGTATATATGTACATGTATACATGTATTTGGTAAACGCCTGTGTATATACACATCTTTTCCATTTGAATGTGAGCTCCTTGAAGGAAGAGACTGTTTCACTTTTATCCTTGTATGCTCAGCACTTGGCACAGTGCCTCACACATAGTAGGTGCTTAATATGTGCCTGTCGATTGATTGATTGGAGTCGACTGAAAGTGATCCTTAGGGTGAGCTGAAGGCAGATCCTTGGGATGAGCTGAAGTTAAAGAGCATCCAGGATACATGAACCGATATTGGCCTGAAATGTCCTGGGAAGATTGCCTATGTAGCTGTGGTAGGTCAACAAAGCCTGGCTCTGATCTCACCTCCCTGCCTCTCCCCCTAGCCCAGCCAGCCACCATAATCATCACCTCAGCTCAATCAATGACTATTTATTGAGCATCTACCTAATTCCTATACTGAACCAGGGGGTGGGAAAAATACTTGGAAGAAAAGTGGGTCCTGATGTCAAAGAGACAGCGACTACAATTACAGTGAATTTCTAAGAGCTAGAAGAATCCTCAGATAACTCTAACACAGGAATCACCTCTGTAATGTTCCCAACAGTGATGGGAAACTCACAACCTACCAAAATAGCCTATTCCATTTTCAGACAGCAATGATTGCTAAGAAGTTATTCCTTCTACTGACATAAAATCCATCTCCTTGTCATTTTCATCCATTCCTCTGGTTCTCCTGCTTCTTCTTCTTCTACTCACTTTCTGCAGAATTTTAACCAACAAAAAGAAATTGCCAAAACAAGGAGGTCAAAAGAACATAAAACTTGTTCAGCCCCATGGCATCCATAGGAACACTGGTCTAGAGCATGGATTCGTTTGTAAAATGTCCTAGAAGAAGATGGTGGAAGATTATAAGCAGCATCACCACACAAAACAAGAGAGTTATAGAGAGGAAAATGAGTCTCCAGAAAACAGCCTGAGATCCATCATAAGGCAACATGGGGTAGTAGATAGAGGACTGGAACTGGAGTCAGGGACACCTGAGTTTGCATCCTTACTCAAACATTTACTGGCTATGCAAACCCTGAGAAGGTAATTTAACCTCTCTCAGCCTCAAAAAAGAAGATAACAGCACCTACTTCCCAGAGTTGTTGCAAGAATCAAACGAAATCATTTATGTAAAGTGCTTCGCAAACCTCAAAACATCATATAAACTTAAGACTTTTTATTGCTATTGTATTTTTTTAACTTTTAGATGGCAAGGACATTTATCATTTAAAGTGGGAGATCAACAAGCAGACAAAAAATAAAACAGACCCATCAGAATTTCTGAAATGAATTATTTTAACCATTGATGACTGCAGAATCACTATATTTAGATTAACATTTCAATGCCTTTCTCACTTTGGGGCCCCTCTGGATGTATGTAGAGCTTTGGCTGACTGATGAGAAGCAAGCAAGCAAAGGGGATAGAGCAGTCACCAGGCACCAGAACTCCAATTATTTGGAAACTAGAAAATTCCATAACCCACACATCAAAAAATGAACATTCAGACTAAAAAGATAGACCTTTGGTTCAAAGAGAAGCTTGAGGACATTACTGTACTGCACAATTTTCCAAAGACAATTGGGTCCACTCCCCTTCACTGTGAGTGTGGAAGCAGAGGTTGAATTACCCCTATCATGGAGATTGTAGAAGAGATGCCAGCCCTAAGATGGAGGTTGGACTGGGTGCCTTCCAAGATCCCTTTTAGCTCTGAGCATCTATGACTTTCATCCACAGACCCAGGTTCCTACAAATTCTGCTGAGCCCACAGGGAAAGACAATAGGGTTATCCTTGCCAAAATCAGAATTTCTGAGTCAAAAAGTTAGCCAGCAAGCATTTATTAAGTGACTACTATTTGTCAGACACTGAAAAAAGAACTGGCGATACAAAGGATGGCATAAGATAGTCCCTGCTCTTGTGGAGCTCATAGTCTAATAGGGAAGACAATATGCAGAAACTATGTATAAATAAGGCATAGACGGGAGAAATTGGAGAAAAGAGAGGGAAAATATAAGCATTGGGGGGATCAGAAACAATTTCTTGCAGAAATCTGCAACATGGGACATAGAGGAAGGGAGGAGGAAGAGAATTCCAGACATGGGGGACAGACAGTGAAAATTCCAAGAGTCTAGAGATGGACTTCCTTAAGGAGGCCAGCAACACTGGATCAAAGAGTATATGGGGTAAGTAAGATAGAAGAAGACTGGAAAAGCAGGAGGGGTCAGGTTATGAAGGGTTTTGAATGCCCAAAAAAGGATTTTGTGTTTTATGTTGGAGGTGATAGGGAGCCACTGGAGTTTATTAAGTGTGTGTGGTGGGGGGAGAGAGGCAAGTCATGGTTAGGAGAATACTTTAGGAGAATTAATCTGACAACTGAATGGAAGGTGAACTAGAGTAGGGAGAAACTTACAGTTAAGTAGAACCACCAGCAGGCTATTGCAATAGTGCAGGCAAAAGGTGATAAGGACCTGTACCAAGATGGTAGCCATGTCTAAGGAAAAAAGGAGGGCATGTTAAGAGATCTGACAAATGTTAAAATAGGCAAAACTTGGCACCAGATTGGATATTAAGGATGAGAGAGAGGGAGGAGTTGAGAATGACTTCTCTGTTGCCAGCTGGATGGTGGTACCCTTGATAGTAACAGGGAAATTAGGAAGAGGGGAGAGTTTGGGGGGGAAGATAATGAGTTCCATTTTGGACATGTTGCGTTTAAGATACCTATAGGAAATCCTATTCAAAGTGTCAAATGGGCAGTTGGAGAGTCAACATTAGAGATAAGGATAGAGGTTAGAGCTGGATAAGTTGATGTGAGAATCAGCTGCATAGAGGAGATAATTGAATCCATGGAGGTTGATGAAATCTCCAAGTGAAATAATATGAAGGGAAAAGAGAAGAGGACCCAGGATAGAGACTTGGGGGATAGCCATGGGACATGACTTACATGAAGATACAGCAAAGGAGAATGAGAAGAAGTGGTCACATAGGAAGGAGAACAAGGATGGATGAAGGATGAAAACCTAGAGAGAAGAGAGTTTCTAGAAGAGGGTGATCAACATTGTCAAAGCTTACAGAAAGGTCAAGAAGGATGGAGACTGAGAAAAGGTCACTAGATTAGGCAACTAACAGATCACTGGCCATTCTGGAGACAGCAGTTTCAGTTGAATGATGAGGTCAGAAGCCAGACTGAAGAGTCAAAAAGAGAATGAGAAGGAAAGAAAGTGGCAGCATCAATTGTAAACAGCTTTCTCAATGAGTTTAGCCACAAAAAAGGAGAGATATAGTACAATAGCTAACAGGGATAGATGGGTCAAGTGAAGGTTTTTTGAGGATGGGGGAGACATGGACATGTTTGTAAGCAGTAGAGAAGCAGCTAGTATACAGGGAGAAACTGAAGATAATTTGAGAGTGGGAATGATAGAAAGGGCACTCTGCTCATCCCTCTCCATGCTGCACTGACTTCCTTTACCATATCCTTTGTTAAATACCTCTGTCTTCCTTCCTCCCCCACCCCCACCATTTTTCCCCTTCCTTTTATGTGTTTCCTCCCTGGATTAGAATGTAGGTTCCTTAAGGGCAGGACTGTGTCTTTTTCCTTACTTGTATTTCTATTCCCAGCATTTAATGCAGTGCCTGGCACTTAGTACGCATTTAATAAATGCTTGTAGACCTTCTGGAAAAGATGGAATGGAATATTTGTGCATATAGAGGGATTTGCCTTGGCAAGAATGGTCACCTCTTCATGTGAAACAGGGGTGAAAGAGGAGATTGTAGCAGAAAGTAACTCAGTGATATGAAATGAGGAGGAGGGGAGAAGTGGGACCTCTCAGCAAATGGCCTCAATTTTTTCAGTAAAATATGAGGCAAGGTTCTCAGCTGAGAGGATGAAGAGGGGAAACCTTGGGAGATTTGAAGTGGGATGAAAAGGTTTTTAAGAGCTGCTGAGTCAAGTGGGATAGTGAATTGATTAAGAAGGTGTTAAAGGATTGCCTAGCAGCAGAGAGGGTCCAGTTGAGGTTACATAACATAAATCTGCAGTGGACCCAGCCAGCATGGTTCTGTGATCTTCTCTAGCTTTATTCAGCACAATAGGCCACTGAAGAAAGGCAGCAAATGGTGCCTTTCAAGTATGTGATGGTATTTATCAAGCTCATGATATTTTTAAAAAGAAAAGAAATATAAATTATGGGATTGTACGGGACCCCATCTAGTGCTAAATCTAATAATTCTGTAAGTCAAGAGTTAACTAAGGAGCTCTAGCAAGACAGCTACCCTGATGTACTGTTGGTGGAACTGAGAATTGGTCCAATCATTCTGGAAAGCAATTTGGAATTCTGCTGAGAGAGACTAAAACGTCCATACATTCTGACCCAGTAATCCCACTCTTAGGCATACACTCCTTGGAAATCAAAGGAAAAAAGAAAGGTCCCATGTATACCAAAATACTCATCGCACCCCCTTTTGAAGTAGCCAAGAAGTAAAAACAAAGTCAATGTCATTTAGCTGGGGAAGAACTAAACAAATTGTAGTACATGAACAGAATGGAATACTCCTTCACCATAAGAAACAATGACTATGAAGAATATAGAAAAACATGGGAAAACATGTGAACTGATGGAATGGGAAGTGAGAAGAATCAGGGTCATGACTATAGTCGTCCAAATCAACAGAAAGAACAACAATCAAAAATAAGAACATCCTGAGTGTATAATGTTAAAGACAAAGTTTGGTCCCAGAAAAGAAATGAAAAATGCGTATCTCTCTTCTTCACAAAGGTGGGGGGATATGGGTGCAGAACATTACATATACTATCCTTTGGGCACTGTGTTGGATGGGGAAGAATTTATAGATAGATATATACATATAATTTACATGTTACATACATGTTATTTACATACATACACATTTTTCTGCATGTATGTTTGTGCATGGAAATTAAGGTGATAGAAAAGCCCTCCCAAACGTCAATTGTTAATAGAGTTGATTAGATAAGACTACTCTTTTCTCTCCATTTGCTGACTCTGGGTCCCTTTCTATTGGTGAGGAGGAGGGAGATCTGGGCCACCAGAGGTTAGGGCTTTGCTAGTTCTTAGCTGGGAGAGAAAAAGGCCTGGCCCAGCATCCCAGGCCCCATCTTTCAGGGAAACCTGTTAGAATAAAAGGGATCCTGATCGAAGATCCCCATGTGACTCATTTGGAAAAGTCTGGGCCTCCTCAGCCCAATAGAAGAAGAGACTATTAAGAAAGAGCGGTGAACCGTGTTATAAATCACATCCCCCAAGACTCCAGCCCCCCTACCCCCAGAGAACGAAATAATAACAATAATTAAGTGTGTCTATTTATGTTTCTGAAGTCAGCAGTTCAGGGCAGCACCTGCCACGGAGGGAGCTGAGCTGGGGAAAATTTTTCAAGACCTTCCCAAGTCTCCTGCACTTAATGAAATAGCCCATGGGAGCTTCAACCCCTTCTGAAAGGGAAAGCACCCACTATTTATAACACCTCATTCCATGGGATCAGAAAGAGGAAGCCCGGATCTCTCTTAAGGGCACTTCCCATTGTGAAATTCAGTGTGTGGTTGGGGCCCATCACTCAGTGTAAGCCACTCAGACTTATTTATATTTTGCACGAAAGAGGGAAATTACTTAGCCGTAGGGATCAATTCTTCAACCCAATGTTTCTAACACAGCAATAAATATATTTCATGGTCTCCCTCTTTCTCCTCCTTTCTTCAGCTTAAAAGACTAAGCCACAGCATGGGCAAGCAAAGATAGGAAGGGACATTAAAGGAAAATTGGACCTAAGAGAAAGCAGGCTTCGGGCAATAAAGAATTTTAATAAAACGTGACAGCATTGCTCAGAGCAGTGATTGCTTTCGATCACAGAGGGTTAGAGCCAAGACCGACAGCCTTTAGAGATCACCACCAGCAGGAAGGGCATAGCCATGGGCAACCTCACAGCGGGGGCACATTTAAAAGGACAAGGAATTCCCTGGAGGCACACTGCATGGACTAAGGGAAGGAGGTTTACCAAGCAGAAGGAGGGTGCATGTGTCTCCCAATGGGGATCGGCAGCCTTCATTCCTCTGCAAACGTTGAAGCTTAGGGAGTTAAAGATGGAGTGTAGACTGAAGAAGGCAGGTCTAAAAAGAAGACAATCTACCCAAAAAAAAAAAAAAACAAATTTAGAGCTTTCCAGAATGTTGAGGTTCACACATAGACCATGTTTGGAAGGACTTAGAACTCAGGATTTCAGAACTAGAAGAGACTGTCTGGGTCCCACTATGTAATTTAAAGTTGGAGAAACTAAGGCACACGTCAGGGAAGTGATTTGCCCAAGGTTACCCAGCAGGTTAGTATGGTTATCAATATTCGAATCCAGGGCTTTACCCTTTCCCCCAAATTGATCCTCCCTCCTTTGCTATAAGGCAGTGCCCAGTCAGCCTCAATGATGGCCAGAGTGCTGCCTAGCGATAGGACACCATAGATGATTCCCTACCAACACCTTAATCCTCACTAATTTTATGATTCTATAAAAATTATATTATAGCAATATAAATAATTATAGAAATATATATAATAAGCTGTGTGTAAGTAGCTCTTTCATCATTGGTAATGGAGAGACTACAAGGATAAGGAGTTAGGAGACCTGTGTGACCTTGGGAAAGTCCCTTTAAAAACCTCTTGGTTTCTTCATCTGTCAAATAAGGAGTTTGGATTAGACTATCTCCAAAGTCATTTCCAGCAGTGGAATTCTGAGTTCTAAGTTCTACAGTTCCTACCACTTTGATAAGCTTTGTTCTATATTCTAAAGCTATGTCCCGTGTCTAAGGACTCTCCCAGCTCTGACACTGGTGTTCTAGAGTCCTTTACAACTCTGACATTCTGTTTTCCAAAGGTCTTCACAGCCCTGACATTCTGTGTTCTAAGCAGCTCTGACATTCTGTGTTCTAAGGACCCTCCCAGCTCTGACATTTTGTTCTAAGGCTCCTCTTAGCTCTGACATTCTGTGTTTTAAGGCCTCTCCCAGCTCTGACATTTTATGCCCTAAGGGCCCTTCCAACTCTGACATTTTGTGTTCTAAGGACTCTCCCAGCTCTGACATTCTATTCTAAAGGCCCTCCCAGCTCTGACATTCTGTGTTTTAAGGGTCCTCCCTGCTCTGTCATCCTGTGTTCTAAAGGCCCTCCCAGCCGTGACATTCTATGTTCTAAGGCTCCTCCCAGTTCTGACATTCTATTTCTTGCATTCTGAGGGCATTCCTAACCTGACCAATCTATGTTCTAATGGCCCCTCCAACTCTGACAGTAGGTGGATTCATGTCTCATCATGATTGGCATGATAGTTTAAATCCCCAATCAGAAAGACCCAATTTAACTCACTAATCAGGAAGAGGCAATTTAATCATATCCCTTACAAACAAAAGGAGGCATTCTTCTTATTCACTGTAACCTTGGGAAGAATATGGATTATTCCATTTCATGTTATTTAATATGATGCAGGTCCTCCCCAGTGCAGAGAAAGCCTCGAGTCTTGGACTCAGGAAGCCAACCCTCTTCATTTCAGGGACAGCAAAATGTTTTTTCATGATGTTTTTTCAGGTGCTACTATATCTGCAAACTGGCTGAGCCTGTCCTCCCCCTTACTGCCACCCCCACCCCTCAACAACATAGCTGCTCTGTGTCATGGGATGTCAGAGCTGGAAGGAAACCCAGAGGTCATCTAATCATAGAAACACAAAATTAGAACCAGATGGGGCCTTAGAGGTCAGCTAGTTCATTTTACAGGTGAGTAAACTGAGACCCAGAGAGGGGAAGAGATCTGTCTGAGGTAAAGTAGCTAGTGAGCACCAGAGCTGAGACTAGAATCCAGGTCTGCCAAATCTAGCAGTGATAGTAAATCACATTTTCTTAGCACTTTAAGTTTTATAGTGTAACACTCTTGTAATATTAACACCTGACATTTATTTGTGATGACTAGCATTTACATAGCACTTTACAAATATTCCCTCATTTTGTCCTCATAGCAACGCTGGGAGGTAGGTACTATTATTATCTCCATGTTATAGGTGAAGAAACTGAGGCAAATAGAGACCAAAGGCACACAGCTAATGTTCAAGGTAGGCTCAGAATTCAAGTCTTCCTGACTCGAGTCCAGCTACAACATCTAGCTTTAAGGTTCACCCAGCCCTTTGCAAACATTATGTCATCTGAGCCATACAACAACCCCATGAAGCAGGCAAGAGAGGTATGGTTATCCCCATTGTACAGATTAAGAAAGTGGGGCTGAGAGATGATTTGCCTAAGGTGTCACAATGAGTGAATATAAAAAGACAGGAGTCAAATGGAAGCTTCTCCTGACACTAAGTCTGTAATTCTTCCCCAGGGGACCATCTCCAGTCATCCTGATTGATATCTGGCCACTGGACCCAGAAGGCTCTGGAGGAAAAAGTGGGGCTGGTAACTTGGCACAGCCCTCCCTCACTTAAATCCAATTCACTTTCAAGTCATGGCATCACCTTCCTGATATTGTGGTCCTCTTTGAGAACAAAAGACAAACAACAACTCTTCTCATGACATTACACTGCCTTTCATCCAAAGCCTGAGAGGTACAGGGTACTTTCTCCATTTTATGAAAGATCAAAATGAGGCTCAGGCAGGTTGCATGATTTTTTTCCCAAGGTCACATAACTAGTGAGTATCCAAACTGGACCCAGGACTGCTGACTTGGATTCCAACCATAACTCCCCATCTGGAAGCCCTTCTACCAACCACTAGTGAGGAGACAGTGAACTGTTCACAAAATATCCCAGAATCATGAAATGAGGGAAATTGGCAGGGAACTAGCAAGGTCATTCTGACTTTCCTCCCAGATCCAGGCAAGATTAAGGCCACCATCCAAGCTACAGGGCACTCTCTTTGTTAAGACACCTCTGAGAGGGAGAAGCCCCAGCCTACCTAGAAGTATGGGATCCCAGTTCCTTGCTCCAGCCTCCCACTGGGAAGTTCTTCCTTTCAGTTAATCCAACTTCTTTGTGTTATAGATAATATCCAAAGGGGAAAAAATTCATTCTCTGTAATGACTGGGGTGTGAAAGTAGAAAGAACCTAGAACAGGGCGAACCTAAATAAAGCAGACTGGGAGAAGGGGACAATAAGACCCAAGACAAGCCCCGCCCCAGCAAAGAAAAAGCTCCTCTAGAAAATGGAAAATGGACTTTTTTTTATATTGCCCTCTTACAATTGTCCTCTGTGCCAAACTGATCTGGGCAGGGGTAGTCAGGGGTTGGAAAGAAACTATACCTTTCATTGTCCTCTTCTGGCTGAAAGTGTACAGGGCTGGGAATTGGGAGACCTGGGTCTTAGCCCAGTTCTGCCACTGACTTGCTGTGTGATTTGGAGTTTCATTCCTCCTCTCTGAGTCTCATTTTTCTTCATTAAGATGGTTGAGATGGTTGCTTCCAGCCCTGGGATTCTATGATTCACTTGCTGTGTGACTTTAAGCAAGTCTCCTCCCATCTCTGAGCTTTCGTTCCCTTCTCTGTCTACTGGGGTTGATAATCTCTGCCCTGTTTGCTTCATGGGGTTATTGTTAGCTAGAGCTTTGTAAACCTCAATGTGCCATACAAATGGAGACTGTCATCTTTAACATGGTTAGGTTTCAGGCTGCTGAGCAGTTTTGAAACTCTCATATACCTGCCTAAGGTGAAAATTAAGCCAAGATGGAAAAGTGTGGAGCCAAGCTCTGGAAAGTTTCCAAACTATCTTTCAAAGGTCACCAATCACTCAGGTGGCCTGATTTGCTGTGGGTTTCTCTCCCGACCCCCCCACCCCAACCTCATTTATCCCAGCCTGTCTCAGCCATTTCCAAAATTATCTTCACACTCACACACACACTCCAACGCAACTCCATTCATCTTTTGCCTTGCTCTCCCCAGGCTGGTTTCCATCTTCAGCCAGCCCTACCAATGTCAAAACACTTTAGAGACTAAGTTAAAACCATATCTACAAAGTTATAAAAGAAACTTAGCAGGAAGCTTGAACCACCATCTTGGGTTAGGAAAAAGGACACAGGGAGTCAGTGGCAGCACCAGAATAGAACCCAAGTCTCCCCAAGAAGAATTCTTTCCACTGAATTGTACCCCACCCCTATAGTATAACCACTAATTATGAATGATGAGAATAATTTTTCTATCTCCCCCAGAAGACAAGAGCAAGATGAAGATCTGAGGGGACAGGAATCTTAACTCATGTAAGTAAGCAAGTAGGAGAGACAAGCAAGAGGATAAAAAAGAAAATGAGGATGAGGAAGATGAGAAAGAGGAGGAGGAGGAGGAGGAGGAAGAAAAAAGAGGAAGGGAAAGGAAAGGGGAAAGGGAAAGGAGAGAAGAAGAAATTTTAGAAAAATACAATCAGGACTAGAAAGAAAACAAGCTTCTTAAGCAGCCTAAACAATGAGGTCTCTAACCAGGAGACTGAAAGAGAATCCAGACATTTTAGGGAGGCAGGAAAAAGGATCTTGAACTTATCATTGGCTGAACTGTGGAGAAAAGATGCAGGGAGGGGAAAGAGGATGGCAGATCAGCCAGAGTAAAGGAAAGCTAGACCCCACCAGACTGGCTCCTCATCTATAAAATGAGGAGGCTGGACAAAATGATCCCAATGGCCCCTCTCGGCAGTAATGTCCTTAGAATTTTCCTTTCCAGTCTTCACTTCCTCCATCTTTTAAAAATGAACAGATTAGTCATTATCACAATCGCACAATTTTTGAGTTGGAAGGGGACCTCAATGACCATCTAGTCCAACCCATACCCTGCCCCAGGCAACAAAAGGATACTTACTATGACTTTCATAATAAATGGTCATCCAGACTCTGCTTAGAGACCTCCCAAGGAGGGGGACCTCCCTAAGTCCCAGAGCAACCCATTCCACTTTAGACAGGTCTTAACATCAGAAAGTTTTTCCTCTCACTAAGCCAAAACTTGTATCTTCACAATTTCCCCTTATTCTTCCTCCTGTAGACAAACAGAACAAGTCTAATATTTTTTCCAGACAACAGTCTTTCAAATATTTGAAGACAACTATAAGATCCATATTCTTCCCCGTTGCCCCAAGCCATCCCTTCTCCAGGCCAAACACCCTCAGTTCCTTCAAACGAACAATCCTCATTTGTTAAAGATGACCCCTCACCTTTCAACCTCTTCTGAATACTCTCCAGCTCATCAAGTGTCCTTCCTAAAAGACAACACCTAAAACTAACCAGGATTACCTCACATTTCTATACTGTCTTGTGATTTACAAAGCACTTTTCCCATAGCAGCTCAGAAACTAGGATCCTATGAATTCACGGACTCATTGAATTTCAGACTTGGAAGGAATTGCATGTTACCTAGCCCAACCCATACTCCAAAAGACTCATCATCTCATCAGGGTTAGTTTTCCCTCCTAACGCAATGGGTCATGTGGAGCCTGAGAGTTGAGATAAACAATTCCTCTACTGAAAATATACTCAGTGACCCCCAGGTAAAAATAGCCCACAAGGAGATTCCATGTGACCTTGAAATAATACATAGAGCCCTCCATACATACCAAAATATTTATAGCACCATTTTTGTGGTATCAAAGAACTGGATCAAAGTAGATTTTCATCAATTTATCCTCATACGATAGGGTATCTAGTTCCTTCCTCTCCTCTGTTCACCCTCCTCTGATCATGCTCTGTTTTGTTTCTTTTATGATTCCAGAATCTTATTCTATGTAATTACCTTAATTGTAATAGTTGGTGCCTTCATTACACTCCCTGCCTGTGACAAAACTATTTGTTGTACTTGGAAGACTAGCCTCATTGTCCTCCCAACTTTCTACAGGCAGGCTTAGAACAGAAAATGAGACTCAAACTCTGCCCCTGAAGCTCTGACACAGACAGCCCATCTCCACCCCTAGGTCACGGTGGTGTCAGAGAAGAATGGGAACAGGCAGCTGTTGAGATGCTACATGGCCACAATTCACGCTCTTTCCAAGTCCTATCCTGAAGACAGGAGAGAAGAAAGAAACTTGCTAAAAGCAGCCATGAATATTGACACATATCCCATATCATTGTTCTAAAAGAACCAAGCAATGGAATGGCAATAAGCTGTTTAGAGGTCCATTCTAAAGAAGCTACCAGAATTTAAGTGAGTCCTAAATGTACTGCTTCCTTTTTTAATTACACTTTCTTGGAGCCATATCTGCTTCAAGGATACAATAGGGATCTCTGATTCAGAGATGCTGAAAGGGTGACCGGCGTTGAGCCATGTTGACAAGATCTATGGACCTATATTAAGCCGCTACTGAGTACAAAGCCCTCCGCTACAGTTTGAGATACAGAGACAAAAATGAAACCATTCCTGCCCTCAAAAGAGCTTACAGGCTATCAGAGGAAACACTACTTGCATAAGTAATAGGAACAATCAGGGAGAACCCTGGATCTGCTGGACGGAGCCTTTCAGGGTCCATTCTATGTGTAGGGCTGAACCTGACCTCTGAACCCATCTGTTGGGTCACATGATTGGGCCACTTATGGTGACACACATGCTCTGGCCCCACAGTAAAGAGCAAGGGCAGTTAGGTAACACAATGGATACAGTACCAGGCCTGAAGTCAGGAAGACCTGAATTCAAATCCAGCCTCAGACATAGACTAGCTGTGTGACCCTGGACAAGTTACTTAATTTCTGTTTGCCTCGGTTTCCTCATCTGTAAGATGAGGATAATAACAGCACCCAACTTCCAGGATTGTTGTGAGGCTCAGATGAGATCATAATTGTGAAACACTTAGCACAGTCCCTGGTACACAGTAAGGACCACATAAAGTTTGCTACTACCACTACTACTAAAGAGTCTGGGGAGACAGAGGCTCCTTACTGATCCCTTGGTCCCCATCACTGGAGACTATGTCAAAGATGATTCACAACTGAGCAGGAAAAGTCCCCCAGGCAGTAGACTTCATTTTTTAAGGTAACCAGAGTTAAATGACTTGCCCAGAGTCACACAGATAATAAATGTCTGAGATTGAATTTGAACCCAGGTCCTCCTGATTAAAGGGTCAGTGATCTATCCACTGCACCATCTACCTTCCCCATCAGTAAACTTCAAGAGGAATGACACCTTTTCTCTCTACTCCTCTTCCCCCCACCTCATGCTAGGTCTCCAGGTAGCTATGCAGCGAATCAAGAGCTGGATCTGAAGTCAAGGAGACCTCAGTTCAAATGTGACCTCAGATGCTTACAAGCTGTGTGACCCTGGGCAAGTCACTTAACTGAGGCAAGTCTGCCTCAGTTTTCTAGATTGTTAAACGAGGCTAATAATGATAGCAACTGCCTCCCAGAGTTGCGAGGATCAAATGAGATATTTGCCTGCCTATGTGCCTGGCATACAGTGGGAGCTTAAGAAATGCTTGTTCCATTCTCTCCTCCTCCATGTCTGTCTGTCTGTCTGTCTCTATCATCTATCTCTCCTTCTCTACCTCTCCCCCGCACCTTTAGAGTAGGTCAGTTGGGACTCCAGCAGTCTCTCCCTTGGAACAACCTAATGAATTTGAACTCCTGGTGTAAGTGGTAGTTACCAGCAGCAGGTGGTGATCTCTGCAACAACTTCTCAGAGGTGACAATGACCACACCAGGAGGATGCTATATGAAAGGACCAAGGAAGCCCTCAACCAAAGCATAGCCAGCAAGAAGATAGGGACCTTGAGTGAGGTGCTAGGAAAGTGTAGCTCTGGCTAAAACTGAAACACCTGCTCAATACACCCACAAATCACTCAGGAATCTTTCCCTTCCAGGAGAGTAATAGAGGAGTTATAGGTTACAGTTTTGTGTTTTAAGTATTTGTCAATGTATACTTATTAGTCTTTTGTGTTTTAAGCATTTCTTTTGTAGTAAAGGAATAAATAACCATCCTATGCAGCATATACTTTATGCACTGAGTACCTTTCTTAAAGGGACCCTGTTAATCCCTTGTAGTGAAAGAATAGACTTGAGTCAAATCTAACCTTTGTTTATAAGATTTTCCCTAGAGTGTTATTCTGGGGTGGGAGTGGAATGAGCCCAACCCCCTCACTTTATGGTCTGGCTCCCTGAGACAGGCATCCCATCCCTGTGAGTAGAGAGTTGGGGCCCTTTGGCGGAAGGAGGACAATACTTCATCATCACCACCCATGAGTCTCACATTTATAGATGGATGTGAAGACCGGACCTGTGATTTTATTGGTGTAGGAAGGAAAAAAAGGAACAAACATTTATTAGGCACCTATTGTGTTCCAGGCACTATGCTAAGAGCTTTACAAATATTGTCTCATTTGATCCTCACAACTCTGGGAAGTAGGAGGAAAATGAGGAGGAGTCAGAGCTTAAGTGACTTGCCCAGGGTCACACAGCTAGTAACTGAGGCAGGATTTAAACTCAGGCCTTTTCACATGTATAATCATTATCACATTTCTTGCCTTCACAACAGGTAGGGAGGGGAGGGAATTTGGAACTCAAAAATATTTTTTAAATGAATGTTAAAAATAAATTGGGAGATAAATAAAGTAAACTCAGGTCTTCCTGAGCCCAGGTCCAGTGTTCTATCCACAGTACCACCTAGCTGCCTATGGACCTCCTGAAGGGATAACTCCCAGATCTCTGCAATTTACAGCCTTAAAGAGTGCTGAGGGGGAAGTAGGGGAGGGGGCAGGGAGGCTGCTGATCCCAACACCAAAGTGAGAAGTGGTTAAACCAGGATCACACAGCAGATATGAGTCAGAAGCAGGACTTGAACCCAGACCTTCCTGACCTCAAGGTAGGTTCCCTATCTATTATGGCACATTGCTTGTCATATTTACATATCATATGTACATATACATATATATATATACACAAAGTTATTTTCAGGAAGAAGGCACTAGCAGCTGGGGAGGATCAGGAAAAGGCTAATGCAGAAGGCAACAGTTAAGGTAAGCTCTGAAGGAAATTCCTAAGTTCTGAAGGGATTCGAAGATTCAGAGGTGAGGAGGAAGAGGATTTTAGACATTTGTGTGAAGGGCAGCAAGCCAGCCAATCTGGCTGGACCCAAAAGAGCATGAAGGTCAGTAAGGCAGATCACAGACAGGGTAGAAAGGACTTTAAACACCCAACAGTTGGAATTTGAACCCAGAGGTTGACTTTTAGAACAAAAGAACCCTGAAAGATTATCTAATATAACTCAGCCATTTGACAGATGAAGAAACTGAGGCCCAGAGAAGGGAAGGGATTTACTCCCAAGGTCACACAGTGAATGCTCCTGAAGCGCAGGTCTGACCACATCACCCCCTTGCTCAACAAACTCCAGTGGCTCCCTGTCACCTCCAGGATCAAATAGAAAATCTTCTGTTTGAGATTCAAAGCCCTTCATAACCCAGTCCCCCTCCCCACCTTCCAGTCTTCTTACACCCTCCACCCCCACCCAGATACTTTCTGATCCGGTGACACTGGCCTCTTTTTGGTTCTACAAACAAGATACTTATTTCTCTGCTCCCAGCATTTCTCTGACCATTCCCCATGCCTGGAATGCTTCCCCTCCTCTTCTCAGCCTCCTGAGTTCGCTGACTTCCTTCAAAGCTAAAATCCTACCTTCTACAGGAAGCCTTTCTCAGTCTCTTTCAATTCTAGTGCCTCCCCTCTGTGGATTATTTATCCTGTCTATAGCTTATTTGTACATAGCTATTTGCCTGTCATCTCCCCATGAGATTATAAGTGCCTTGGGGGCAGGGACTGTCTGTCTTTTGCCTTTCTCTATATCCAGTGCTTAGCACAGTGCCATCACATTGCACTTAATAATTGTGGATTGACTGACTGACAGAGTCAATGTTGTTGCTGTTCAATCTTTTCAGTTGAATCTGACTCTGCCACCCTTTTTGGGTTTTCTTGGCAAAGACGTTGTAATGGTTTGCCATTTCCTTCCCCAGTTCATTTTACAGATGAGGAAACTGAGGCAAACAGGGTGAAATAACTTGCCCAGGGTCACACGGCTAGTAAGTGTCTGAAGCTGGATTTGAACTCAGGTCTTCCTGCCTCCGGGCCTGGCACTCTATCTACTGTGCCACCTAGATCACAATTATTCTGACCCAACTAGTGCAGTGAAAAAAATAGACTATTTGAAGCCATAAGAACAAATTCTGACTCTGCCACCATACCTGTGTGAATTTGAAGAAATCACTTAACCTGTCTGGGGCTTGATTTCCTTATTTATAAGACCAAGGTGGGAGTAGGGTGACCTCCAAGGTCCCTGCCAGCTGTAAGTCTTCATGCCCACATCCCCACTACACTTTCCTATGATGCTTCTCCCTCCACACTTCCCCTGGTTGGTTGTAGTGCCCAATTAATTATGCCATGTAATTAGATAAAGAATATTCATTTTTCATTAATGACTGTAAACTCTCCCTCTGTTGTTGAGTTTCTTCTGTTTTAATTAAGCAGTGCTCCACAAAGCCGGGCGGCTCCTCCATCGGCTCTCTCCCAGTGAACAGTCAGTCACTCAGCATTTAAAGAAGTAAAGGATTCCTTCCCCGAGTTAATTACCTCCAAATTAGCTTAATCACAGCTCATTTAAACTTACCTAAACAGCAGCACATGGAGCTCCAGGAAACAGGTTTCAACTTTACTTGTAAAGAGACAAAGAAAGAAGCCCCGAAGGTGACCCCCATCCTCCCCAACCCCTCCTCCATCTATGACAGTGTCCTTGAAAACTGCACAGGCTGGAACCCAGAGCTGGGAACAGATGGTCCTCGGCCAGCAACATACAACCCCAAAGCAGCAGCACCAGCAGCCGCCAAGGCTGCAACTGTCCGGACCCTGCCAGCCAAAGCTTGGGAGCAGAGCTGAGAACTTCTTTGCTGAGGCCTAAAGGATTCCAGAGCTAACCTTGCCCTCTCTCCCCTTCCCTCTCCCAGCCTAGGTCCTGCTCAGTACAAACAAGTCCCAGATACAGGGAAGTGGAGGAGGGGAGGGTTGAGTGGGACAGGAGAATGAGTGCCAACCCAAGGAGTGATGGGGAAAGGGAACGGTGGGTCATCGGACCATATCTGGGCTACTGTGGCTTATTCAGAGGCTGCATTTTAGGAAAGACATTGACAAACTGCAGTGTGTCCAGAGGAGGGCAACCAGGAGAGTGAAGGGCCTTGAGTCCACGACATATGAAGATTAGTTGAAAGGACCCCGGATGTTTAGCCTGCAGCGGAGAGGAATCACAAAGAACCTAATCGCTGTCTTCTAAGTATTTAAAGGGCCGTCATGGGGAAGAAGGATTAGGTTTGTTCTGCTTGGCCCCAGAGGAGAGAACTGGAACAATGCGTGGAAATGACAGGGAAGCAGTTTTTGGCCCCCTATAATGAAGAGCTGCCTAATAATTAGAGCTGCCTAGAAAGGGAATGGACTGCCTTCCTGATGGAGGCAGGTTGACAAATATTGCAGAAGGGATTACAAGTCCACATAGCCATCACTAGAAGCCCTGCGTGGTCTCTTCAATCCTTGAGGGTCCAAAATTCTATGAAAGAACTTAGAAAAAACGAATTTTGAGGCAAATAAGCAGTCATAATAACAGTAATATTAATAACCGTTTCAAGGTTTTCAAAGTATTTGAGCTTCACGATAACCCGGTAAGGTAGGTAGTGCAGGTATTATCCCTATTTAAGAGGTGGGGTAACTGAGTCTCAGAGAGCTTAAGTGTCTTGTCCATGATCATACAAGCGTCGTAAGTTTGTGGGATTTGAACTCTGAGAGACTGCCTCCGAGTCCTCCATCCGCCATACACACCACACTATCACAGCATCTTCAGTTTCTGACATCCTGGAGAGGATAAAGCCTGGCCCGCCTTGGGAAGAGCATTCTGGCATTCCCCGGATGTCAGAAAAATGCAACTGAAACTGGGCTTGTAGACAATCACTGGCCTAATGCTTCAGGCTGGTAACTGAAAATGTTCAGCACAGTGAGTCAGTCAATGAGAATTTATTAAGTATCTATGATGTGTCAGAAACTAAAGAGATACAAAGAAAGGTAAAAATCAGTCCTGCATTCTAATGGGGGAGACTACATGTCAATAACTAGGTCCATACAAGATGTAAACTGAGTAAATGGAAGGAAATCTCCAAGGGAAAGGCACTAGCAGCAAGGACGACCAGAAAAATTCTCTCATAGAATGTGGGATTTGAGCTGAATCTTGAAGGGAGAAACCAGGAGTCAGAGATGAGAGGGCAGAGCACCAAAGACACGGGGCACAGCCAATGCAAAGACCTGGAGAGGGGAGATGGGCCATCGTGTGCAAGGAAGAGCAAGGAGACCCATGGAGCTGGATTTCAGAGTGTGTGAAGGACAGTGAAGTAAAAAACAAAAAATACCAGAATGGAAGAAAGGAGTCAGGTTGTCAAAGACTTTCAATGTTCGCATCCTTTAAATGATTGGATTGGAAAGTCTGAGATACAGAAGGAGGGGCCAACATTCCTATGGGGCTTTAGCCTTACAAAGCATGTGCACATCTGTTATCTCATTTGTTCTTCACAAAAGCTCCATATTAATAACAACTGTTCCCTTTCATGTATCAAAATGATTTTCAAATCCAATATCCCATTTGATCTTCACAACCTCCCCATAGAGAGCACTTGATTTGGACTACAAGGACTGGGTCCATATCCCCGACTCTATTACTAACTACTGGTAAGATCTTGAGTGAATCACTAAGGCTCTTTAGCCTCAGTTTCCTCACCTGTAAAATGAGGGGGTTGAACCAGAAGATCTCTGGAGTTCCTTCTTGCTCTAAGTCTTTGATCCTAAGATGTTAAGTACTATTACCCACATACTATAGAAAAGAAAAGTGGGATCCACGGAAGGGAATTGGCTTGTCCCAGGTCACACAGCTAGCAAGGACAGCAACACAGGTCTCCTAATTCACAATCCATCTGAATTAGGAGACTTAAGGTCAAATCCTGACTCTGGAAATTGCTAGCTGTATGACCATGGGGAAGTCTCCATTTCCTCATCTATAAAGGAGGAATCATGGCATACTAGATAATGGGCTAACCTTGGAATCACAAAGACTCTTGACCCATACTAACTGTGTGACCACATGAGTCAACCAAATGACTCTTACTATCCCCACAGTCCATCTTCCCTGGTTCCCCAATGGGTGCTGCTGTGTCAACATCTCCATGATCGTGAAACAGTGAGTAAAAAAGTCTATTTCCTCTCCCTTCTTTTCTCAGTGAGTTCAAAGATAGGAGACCCACCCTAGGGATGGGCCAGCAGTGGGTTCTGTCTCTCCCTCTTAAATTATCATGTATGTACATGCTGTATCCCTCCCAGTGGGACAGAAATGCCTTGATGAAGGGAATACTTTCTCATTTTGTCTTTGTATCCTCAGTGCCTAGCACCTAGTACACACTTGACAAAGCTTGTTGAATTACAATGTAATGAGTTGGATTGAATCGAATTAGATTGGACTGGATTGGATTGGACCATAAGCAAGCCATTTAACCTCTTCACACTCTGGACAATTAAGACTAGAAATCAGAGATCAATTACTGACCCTCGTGGGTGGAGAGAATTCCCACACCAGGAGTTTCCTAGATGGATAAAATTCACAGATCCAGATGAAACCAAAAAACATGCACAAAACAAAAACCAGCCTCCATTCTTGCTCTTCCCACTTCACAGTGTTATTATGAGGAAAGCGCTTTGCAAACCTTAAAGCACCAGGAAATTGGGGGTGATCGCTTTTATTTCCAAATTGCTTGAGCTCATTTACTTCTAGACCCTCGCTCAGCCCTGTTTTGCCAGCCCATCCTCTCTCCCTTGCCAACTCTTGGCAAGAGTGGCAAACACATTCAAAGACTAGGGGAGGGAGGGAGGGAGCGAGGGAGGTGAAAGAAGAGTTTCCCAAAATACACAGCAGAGCCCCCCCCCCTTCTCCTGGTGGAGATGAATGACTTTGGCACATCCCACCCTGCTTGCCTGCCTCCCTCCCTCCTCTTCCACCCACCTACCCACCCGTGAGGTCGGCAAGGGGTCGGCAAGGACCCTGGTAGCTGCTGGCCACTTTCCAGCCCTTCAGAGTAATTATCAAAGAAGGAAAAGGTGGTCTCACCAATGAGACATCCTATAATTTAAGCTGTCACTACCTAACTGCACATGCCATACCTCCCTGCGGAGCCTCCCAGCCACCCTCCCCTCCCTCTGCAGGCCGGCCCTGCATAATGTGCCAGCTCTGAAAGGCTGCTCCTCTCTGCTTCTGCCTCCTGATGCCTCCTGCTCACTCTGGCACAATGTACCTGATGACAGCGGGGCTGCCTCTCCCTTTCTCTCCCATCCTCCCTCCCCCTTCCCTTTCTCTCTTTTTTTAAATTTCATAATCATCATAATTGTCATAATCACCCCCAGAGTTAAGCAAAGGTGCCTGGAACATTTCAATCAATTGAGGCGTGACCTAATAAAAGGGCAAGAAGAGATGAAGAGGCCCTGGTGGGGAGAAGGCACAAACACAAACACTCCTGTTCACATGAGAGTGCACACACACATACACACACACACACACACCACACACACACACACACACACACACCACACACACACACACACACACACACACACACACACACACACCCCTCCCGAAAAGCCTCAAGTCTGACAATTAGGGAGTCAGAGAGGCAGGCAATTTTCTCTCCGCCCAGCAGAACAATAAGAGGAGACACGTTCTATGGCAAGGACCCTGTTGATCACCTGAAACTGCCATGTAATTAGCACCATCCCACGTGACCAGGGACCAAAGGACAATGGTGGCAGCCCTGAAATAACCACAGCTGTGGAATGTCAGCGATGGAAGGGGCCCTAGAATGTAAAACAAAGAAGACAGGAGGGGAGTGGGCTTAGAATAGAGAATGTCAGAGCTGGAAAGATCCTTAGAACACAGAATATCAGAGCTGGAGGAATCTTAGAACACAGAATGTCGCAGCTGGGAGGGGCCTTAGAACATAGGATGTCAGAAGTGGGAGGGGCCTTAGAACACAGAATGTGAGAGCTGGGAGGGCCCTCAGAACATGGAATTCAGAGGTGGGAGGGTCTTAGAACCCAGAATGTCAAAGGAGGGAGACCTTGATTATCATCTAGTCTAGCCTCTTCCTTTTACAACTGGGAAACTGAGCCCAGTGAATGCAGAAAGATGTGAATTCAGTGAATTCAGAAAGATAGTGAGTGACTGAGCTGGGACTGGGTCTCCTGAACCCTGGCCAAGTGTTCTTTATGCTCTGTCTCCTCCAGCATAGAAAAGGCAGCATGCTTCTCTTACATGTGTATAGCTCTTCATAGCACCCTCATATTGATGCTCTCCCACAACAACCCCGTGGTACCTCAGATTAGTTTTTCCATTATACAAACAAGGAGACCAAAGCACAAGGAGGCCAAAGACCTGTCCAGAGGTCACAAAGCAGGCTAGTGTCAGAGCCAGATCTAGAAACCTTGCTAGGCCTCCTTGCCCAGGGAGGTTCCCAGCAAACCAAGGTCAAGGTGTCTTGAGCTAAGACAGGCAGGCAGCCTGAAAGATGTTTAATCAGCTCTCTGGGGTGGTGCTCCTTCCCCCTTGGCCATCATTAAAACCCAAAGAAAACTCTTCTTACCTGGGGTCTGAGCATCCCTGGTGAGGGCTATGGTAGCTGTGCCTATCAGTCAGCTGTTAGATGGCACAGAGTCCAATGAGGCAGGTGTGTGAAAGCAGAGAATGGAAAAGAGACATTCACACCATTGGATTAGTTAAGGCCCTGTGTTCATTGCCAATGTAGGCCATGGAACAAAGCACAGGCCCTGCCCTCACACTGCTTACCACTGGCTGGTGATGGGCTGAGGCAGCTCCAACCACATGCCTACACAACCCACCTAGGGTTACCCTGATGATCAGATGGGGCAATTTCGGTCATATGGGAGGAGGCACCAGAAACGGGAGCAGAATTCCTAAGGCACTCCTAAGTTTTCAAGCATGAGTGGTCAGCATCCTTGTAGTTCGTCTAAGCCACAGGGCTAAAATAAGCCCCAGAAACATACTGAAGAATAGAGGGGTAACAGGATCTGAGGCCTTGGGCAGAGCGGCGGAGTGCAGAGTCAGTCTCTAGACACAATACATGGGTAGGATTTTGACAGCCAGAGATGGGATGTGGGAAAACTCCCGGCAGAGGAAAAGATGAGAGCCAAGTTTTAGAGCTAGAAAAGCTTGGAACATATTTGCAGAATAGCTAATATTCTAGTCTGACTGGAGCAAAGGGTAAAGAGGGCAGCAATACCGGCAGATGAGATTGGACAGGTAGGATAAAAGCAGATGGCAGTGGGCCTTGAATGTTGATCTAAGATCTCTAGATTGGATCCTTTAGTAAATGGGGAACCAGTGAAGTCTTTTGAGCAAGAGGGGCATATGGTGGCAGCCTTGTACTAGGAAGATTGCTCAGGCACTGGTGTGAAGAATGGAGTAGAGAAGTGAGAGACAGGAAATAGAAAAACTGGTTCAGGAAGAAGTAAAGAGAGCCTGATCTAGGGCAGTGGGAGTGAGAGTAGAAAGGATGAGGGAAATGTGACCGACATTTTGGAGGTAGAATCCACAGTATATGTAATCTGACAAAAACCAGAAGAAGGAGTCATGGTCAGTAGTGTCTCTAGTCTTGGAGAAGTCAAGGAAGGTGAGGCCAAAGAACAAACCGGACAATTTCCAGGGGATAAAATGCCACCTGAGAGGAGCAAACAAAGGATCTCATAGACATGTTCACTGTGAAGGCAATCACTGCTGGAAAACCAATCACCATGAATGGGATGTGAGGAGGAGAGCACGGAAGCAAGTCTGTATTCTCTGTTCAATCACTGAGGCCCAGAGAGATGAAATATCAGGCCCAAAGGCACATAGTAGGTCAGTAACAGAACTGGGACTGAGGCCCAGATGACCCGATTCCCGGTTAACCAAACCCTGATGCTTCCTTGTCTGCCACAAGAAATAGAAGACATTGATTGAGCTGACTGTCAAGAGGATATATTCCACATCCTCCCTGGTTCTCCTGTTCATGAGCCTCACCAATGAGGCATGGAGGCAGGGGATGGAACACAGCCCCTTAATGGTCCTGATTTCTAAATACCACATCACTACCTCTGGGCTTCCTCCCTCTCCAAAGCAGAGGGAGACAAAGGATAAGTGTTCTTTCTTACCCACCAAACAAAGAGCTAACTCCCCACACTGGCATTAAGGTCCTCCACCACCTACATCTTCCCAACTTTCCTGTCTTATTTCTCCTTCTCACCTCCTTTTCACAAAATCTATGTTCCAGACAAACTAAAATAGTCCTTGTCCTTTAAATATGCCCCTTTGTTCATTCCCTTTCCTACATCTGGACTGCCCTCCTCCTAATCTCCAACAGTCAGAAGCCATTGTTGTTGTAGTCATTGTCCTTCTTCTTCTTCTTCTTCTTCTTCTTCTTCTTCTTCTTCTTCTTCTTCTTCTTCTTCTTCTTCTTCTTCTTCTTCTTCTAATTCTTCTTCTTCTTCCTTCATTCTTGAAGAGGACCAATGACATCAATGGCCCAGCCCCAGCCCAAATGCCACTTCCTCCAGGCAGCCTCCCCTATTTTCTGAAGTCAGTAGTCATCTTCCAGGTATAGGATTATGCAGAGGGACTGGGCCTGTGGTTCACTGGCATAGGACAGCAGTTCCCAAACTTTTTTGGTCCCAAGACTCCTTTAAACTCTTAAAAATTATTAAGGATCCCAAAGAGTTTTTGTTTATACAGTTTATACCTGTCAATGTTCACCCTATTAGAAATCCAAACTAATCCTTTTAAAACTAGTTTTGCATAAATTACTTTTAAAATAACAATCATAAACCCACTAAATGTTCACATAAATAGCATTTTTATGAAAAATAATTATATTTTCCAAAGCAAAAAAAAGTTAGTCAAGAGAGTGGTGTTGTTTTACTTTTTTCTTTTTTGCAAATCTCATTAACTACTGGCTTAATGGAAAATGGCTGAATTCTCATATCTGCTTCAACACTCTTTCTGTTGCAATATGCTGCTTTGTTTGAAGTATATGAAGAAAATCTGACCTCACACACAGATTTGTAGTTGGAAAAGGGAGGAGTTTTAATAGGCAAATGGCATCTTAGTATTAGTATGAAAATAGTTTTAACTTCAAGGACCTCTAAAAGGTTCTCAGGGATCCCCAAGTGTCTGAGGACCACATTTTGAGAAGTGCTATTAGAGGGAATTCCCAGGTGAAGAGACTCCTTCTACCAAAGTGGGTTAGCACCTTTGCTGCAATTTATAATTTTACATTCCATTGGTCATAATTCTTCTCCACAACTTGACTAGTGTGTAAATTAATTCAACGCGAAGTTATACATGGAAGTTATATAGGATTCCATGCCATCTTGGGGAGGGAGGGGGTGAGGGAGGGAAGAAAATCTGGAACTCAAAATTATGTAGAACCGTGTGTTGTAAACTAAAAACAAAAAAAAAAATTAAAAGGAAGAAAAAAATAATTTTAGAGCGTTGCCTAGAGCCCCAAGAAGTTAAGTGACTTGCCCAGGGCCACACATTCATTATTTTTATCAAAGGCCAAGTCATCTGAGGTTTTTCTGATTCCAAGTGTAGCACTCTATTCTCTATACTTGAGGGAAGGAGTGAAGGAAGGAGGGAAGGAAGGAAGGAAGGAAAGAAGGAAGGAAGGAAGGAGGAATAAAAGAAGGAAAGAAGAAGGGAGGGAGGGACAGAGAGAGGGAGGGAGGGAGGAAGGTAGGAAGAAGGGAGGGAGGGAAGGAGGGAGGAAGGAATAAAAGAAGGAAAGAATAAGGGAGGGAAGGAGAGAGGGAGGGAGGGAGGGAGGGAGGAAGGAAGGAAGGAAGGAAGGAAGGAAGGAAGGAAGGAAGGAAGGAAGGAAGAAAGGAAGGAAGAAAGGAAGGAATGGTAATGGAGCTCAACTCAGTTAAAGGCTCAAGTTACTAGAATTATCAGATCATAAATTATGGCTGACTGATTCCCATTCAACTTCATGCCTTCATCTCTCTCTCCAGCCTAGGGGGGCAAGCCATCCTTACTTGGGCTCTAGCCTGACCCCACATCCTCCCTGGTTCACCTCACCAATGAAGCATGGAGGCAGGGGGTAGAACACAGCCCCTTAGTGTTCCCAATTTCTAAATACCACATCACTAACTCCAGGCTTCCTCCCTCGACAAAACAAAAGGAGGCATAAAGCACTTGAGAAAGGCAGAATATTGTCCCTAATGGAGATGAGAGAGACACCACCCCCAGCTCTCGTCTCCCAGACCTGATTTGCTACCCAATTATCCAGGCACACAATCTTCCATGGTGCTGGGAAAGGAAGCCGCCTTAATGGCATCAACAGCTCTTCCCTGCGACAGAAAGCAGCAGAGCTTGCCCTTGACTGGAGGGAGCCTTTCCCTCCCTTTCATTTCCTGGGTCCATGGCTTCACTCTCAGCTGGAGTTGGATGGTCCTCCCAGTAAAGAAGGAGGAGAAGCTGGAGCTTGACTGTCCCTGGAATGCAGCACCAGCTCTGGGGGGTTTAGGTGGGTGGCAGCTGGGTGGGAGGAAGGCAGCCCCAAAGCTGGAAACCTCAGTAACATTGGAGCTGTGAGAGTTCATGTCTGGGTGGAAGATTGAGCATTTCTGGATTGCAGAGAAATGCCAACAGAACAGCTGGCCTTTTTGAAAGCATTTTTTCTTTTGCAGAGATGAGAATAGGCTCTGCATTCCTGGGGACAAAGAGAGGAAACTTGCCAGACCAGGAAGCACCTGCTATGTGCCAGGCACTGTGTTTGGAGCTGGGGATATAAAAACAAAAAGGAATAGTTCTTGACCTCAGGGAGTTTAGAGTCTACAGGGAACAAACAGGATACACAGAGATCATAGGATCTCAGTCCAAAATAGCCAGTGTTGAATAAACACCTCCTCTGTGCAGAGCCCCAGCCCATGTTTACCATTTCTAGAGATATAGAGATAAATAACACACAGTGCCTGCCTTCAAGAAACTTGCAGTCTAGTGGGGGTAACAGGGCTCCTGGCCCAGATAATGCTGCTCTGGAGATAAGGGACTCAAGCAGACATTATCCCAGAGGTCACCAGCTGTTGATGTCTTTTAAATGACTTCCTGGGACTGTGTTTTTAGAAAATTCTGGGAGAGAATCTCTTGTCTCCATAGCAATGTTGTCTAGGCTTGGAGCCTGGGAACTCAGGGCTACACAGATAACTATAACACAAAACTGAACTTGTTAAATGTGCAGAAGAAGTGCTAAATGCCAGATTAGGCCCAAGGAGAGAGAAATCACTTCTTTCTGGGGTAGATGGGAAGGGAAAGGGAGATGTACCAGGAATCTAGGAAGTCTTTATAGAAGAAGTGGCATTTGAGGAAAGTGTGAGAGGAAACTGGTAACAAAGGTACATTGGCAGGAGAGTGCAGTATGAGAAGGGGAAATTGCAAGTCATCCAATGTGGCCAGGAAGTAGTAGAAGATAAAATAACCAGCTGAGGCAAGATAGAGCCAGAATATGAAAGGCGTATAAGCCAAGCTATGGAAACAGGGAGGCATAAAGGCTTTTGAGCTGGGAAGAGGTATGGGGAGAGCTATGGATTATGGATATAGCACTGGTGGCATGTTCAGGGTAGATTAGAGGGAGAGAGTTTGGAGACCAGGAGACCAATAAAGAAGTTATTGAGATGATCCAGGCATGAAGTAGTATAAATCTTTAAACTCAGATTCTGGGTGTAGGAGTAGAGAAGAAGAGACAGAAGCTAGAGGCAGTTCAGAGGTAGATTCAACTGGATGCAGTAACTGATTAGAAGTGGACAGGGAAGGGGACGGAGCTGCAGAGAATTGTGAGGACCAGGTGACTGGAAGCCGCGGTGGTACCTTGGACAGAGCAGGTTTGGCGGTAGAACCTTGGACAGCGGGTGGGATGATGGGATGATGTCGACTCAAGTCAACAACTATTGATAAAGCACTTGCTATGTACCAGGCACCGCCTTGAGAACTGTGGTGCAAAAACAAGAAAATAGTTCCTGACCTCAGGAAGCAGGGCACAAGCAGAATGCATGGAGATAATGGAATCAGATATTTAGAGTTGAAAGGGACCCAAAAGCTAGCTAGTCAAAGCCCATCATGATCAAAAAATGCAAAATATATATAAGGAAAATACCAAGTAATAGGGAGAGAAAGAAAACAGCAACTGAGGATAAGAGAAGGCCTTCTGTGGAAGGTGGCATTTGACCCATGCCTTTAAAGAGAATGAGAGATTACAAGAGGCTGAGATGAGGAAAGAGAATATTCCAAGCATACAAAGGTGGGTGGCCAGGAGATATGATGTTGCATATGGGGAGCAACAAATAGGCCAGTTTGACTGGAATACGTAGAAATATGAATTAGTCTAGAAAAATAGGCTGGAGCCAGGTTGAGAAGGGCTTTAAATTCTAAACAGAGAAGTATGTACTTTATCTTAGAAGCAATCAGGAGCCACAGAAGTTCCCTACTAAAGACAAGGAATTGACAGGTCAGACCTTTGCAAGGTGAGACATCCCCAACTTTTCAATCTAGAATCACAAAGTGAAGATAAGGTATTCGGAGTGGTACAATGTTTAAAGGATATAACCTCCCAGAGACTTCCCTGTAGATTCCCTTAACCAAGAACTCCCTCACCCTGGGGGAAAAATTGCAATTTTCCCTAACAGAGAAATTCTCAAAAGTGAACACTCCCAGAAATAGGTCTTTTCTCTGCCAAACTAACAAATGAAAGTTCTATTCCCCTTATCAAAGTCAGGGCCAGCTTGCCTGGGAGGGGCAGGTCTAGGACTCAAGGGCTAGGGAAGAAGCTGCTGAGGCTATTCAGTAGTAGGTTAAGGGGCTGACCAAGATAGAAGGCTTGGGCAGCTGGCTCAGAGGCCTCTTGCTCTGGCTAAGTTTAGCTTCAGACATGTTGAACTTGAGCAGCTCACTGCCATATCCCTTCTGTAATATCCCTGACAAGCGATCATCCAGACAGGTAGGTGGTACAGTGGCTAGAACATGGGTCTGAGAGTCAGAAATCTTTGAGTTCAAATCCAGCCTCAGAGCCTTACTAGCTGTGTGATCCTGGCAAGTCACTTAACCTCCATTGCAAAATGGGGGTGATAATAGCACCTATCTCCCAGGATTGCTGTGAAGATTAAACAAGATAATATTTCTGAAGTGCTCAGCACACTGCCTGGCATATAGTAGGTGCTTCTTTCCTATTCTTTCCTCCCTTCCTCTGTCTTTGATTGCATCCATTAATGGGGAGCTCACTACCTATTAAAGCAGTGCATTCCATGGTTTACATGGCTCTGATTGTCAGGGGTTCTTTGTATAGAGACAAAATCTGCCTCTCTGTAACTTCCCTCCACTGCCCCTGTCCTGTACAGTCAAACAGAATAATTCTAATTTACTCTCTTCCATGAGACAGTTCTTCAAATACTTAGAGATAGACTTCTAAGCATGGCTCTTTCTTAAGTCTTCTCTACCCCAAACTTCTCCAGTTCTTTTAATTCACATGGCACAGTTTCAAGTCCATTTACCATCTTGGTCACTCTCCTCTGGACATTTTCCAGTGTGCCAAGGTCCTTCCTAAAACACAACATCTAGAACAAAGCATAAATCTCCAGGTGGTGCTTGACCAGGGCAGGGAGATCATCACCTCCCTCACCCCAGAGAATTCTATATCTCAAAAGTTCCTTCCTGCAATATATTTATTGAGGAGGAAGAAGGAAAGGAGGAGATTTACAAAGCATTTTATTTCTGTTAATTCATTTGATCCTCACAACGACCTTGTGTGGTAGGTATTATTAGTAGTAGTATTAGTATTAATACCCCTATTTTGCAAATGGGGAAATTGGGACTGAGAAAGGTAAGAACTTGCTCAGTCACATAGCTAATAAGTTTCTGAGGTAGGATCTGAACTCAGGTCTTCCTACCTCCTAGTCTGTCACTCTGGCCACTGTGCCAGCTATAAAACCAGCTTAGAAGTGTTGAACATTCTCAATGGAAAAAGCCTCATACTACCGAGGGTCAGGAGACTTGGATTCTAATTCTCATCCTGCAGCTATTTCATTGGGTGATTCTGTGCTGTCCTCTTCCCTTCTTTAGGTCTCAGTGGCTCCAGTCTGTACAATGAAAGAGGTTGCACAAAAAGTCTCTAAGGTCCCTTTCAGCTCTGACATTCTAGGATTCTATTAAGAGAGGGAGGGGCCATGCCCCTGGGAAAGGGTCCCCAGAGCCCAGCTTGCTGTTCCAGGCCCCGCTGATAAGTAGCAGTAAATGGAAACAAAAGATGAAATATAAAAGACGTTGGCGGCCATAAAGAGAAAAAAATAGCTCAGCAGAAAGCGGTGAGCTGTTTATCACTGGGCTCCTTCCTTCTTGTGTCTGCAGAAGTGGCTTTTTAAATGCACTCAAATTCATTTGCATCCACACAGCCCTTCTTTTATGTTACTCGGGGTTGCCAAGAAGATCAGAGCTGGTTTTAAAGACATTGATAAACCATTTGTACCCAGGGAATAAAAGTTTTTTGGGGAATGGGGAAAAAGTTTTTTTAGAAAATAATCCATTTCGTCTGCAGAGTGATGGGTAAGTGATTCTGCAGATGTATTGGATTCATAAAATGAAGTGAAGAGTTTGGTTTAAATGTGCTTCCTGCAGATGAGATGAGCAGTTCATTCATTTTGCAGCTGAGTGGAGACCTTAAAGTTTCCAGAGAGAGTGACTGGAGAAACTGCAAAGGCTGCCAGCCACCGTGTACGTGAGCAGAGGGGAGGGATGAGGGGCTCTGCCTCTTCTACCCAGCAGGTCTTCCTCAGTTAAAAAGGATGGGGCCGGGGAGGGTTTCAGAGCCCCACTTTCATGCTCAAGTCCAGCCAGACCAGTTTTTGTCAGTATCCCTGCCCTTGGAAACTGAACGAGAGTAGTCTAGACTCTTGCCTATCAACCATGGACCATGCATAGATGAATGAGACCCTCACAAGAAATCTGTGCTCTCCCAGAGTAGTTAGGTGGCACTGGACCTGAAATCAGGAAGACTCAAGTTCAAATCCAGCCTCAGATATTTATGATCTGTGTGACCCTGAGTCAGGCATTTATCTTCTGTCTGCCTCAGTTTCCTCAACTGTTAACTTAGGATAATAATAGCACCTACCTCCCAAGGTTATTGTGAGGATCAAATGAGATAATATTTGTAAAGTATACAGTGCATGAAATATAGTAAGTGCTTAATAAATGCTTATTTCCTTCCTGCCTTCCAGAGACATAAAGAAAAATACTCACTTCTCCTGAGGTGCTGACTCAAATGAAAATAAACACCAGGGTATGGTGGGGTCAGCCAGTGGTTTCTGCAGGGTTTCAGTTCCTCAGGTAACCAGGTCTTACTCAGCCTTCTTCATTCCATCTGTGCACAGATATACCATTTTGCCCTAACTCTCTAGCATGATCAGAAAGGGACTGGTCAGAAACACTATCACCAAATACTGTTGGGGTGACTCTACTTCAGACAGATCAAGCTAAAAGACAATGGCCCCACAATTAGGCATCCTAAATTAAAATTAAGGGACCCACTTCCACAGGCATGAAGTTTCACCTACCTGAACTGGCATCCAAAAGCCATAACTGACCCAAAACAAATCTGGTTTCTTCTCTAGAATGGGTCCTAGAGTCCAAGTTCAAGGTCAGATGCACAGCAGGAAGGAGGAGTAAAGGGCTCTCTCCCTTGCATGACACATCATCAGTCATCAAGTCCTGTGGATTTCACCTTCACAGTGTCTCTGATTTGCATCCACATAGACCGTCTTTCATGGTGGCTCTTCTTCCTCCCCCCCAGTTACCTTCCAAGACCAGGATTTCTTACCTGGACTATTATAATAGCTACCCACTGACCACTTGTCTCCAGTCTCTCCTCTTCCTATCTACCCTGCACAAGCTACTAGGCTAATCTTTCTAACATTTGGCTCTAAGTCTCCTGCTTAGAAACTTTCAGTGACACCCCCATTCCTTTCTAGATAAAATACAGACTTCTTAGCCTGTCACTCAAGTCCTTCCATGGTGTGGCTCCAAGGAACCTTGGCAAGCTTACTTCACATATTCTACGCCTCAGCCAAAATAGACAAATCACTGACCCAAACTTGTCCTGAGCTTTCAGGTCTCCCAGGCTGCTCACATTGTTCCCTACAATAGGAATGCCCTCCCTTTCCCACTGCAATAAATACCTGTTGAAATCTTATCCCCCCCCTGCAGGGTCCCATTCAAATGCTACCTCCTTTGTAAAAACCACTCTGACTGCTATCTCACCTCTAAACTTCAGTGGATGAGAAAAACTGGAGAAGACAAAGCCTTGTATGAGAGTTTGTGTATGTATGTGTGTCTGGGGGCAAAGGGGGAGGGCGTGATAGAGGCCTGCAGTGAGAATTCAGAGGAAGGTGATCACTTCTCACAGGGCAGGATCAGAGAAGGCTTCCAGGAAGAGGCATTTGAGCCAGGTTTTGAAGAATAGATAGGCTAATAACATTTTGACAGGCATGGGAGAAGGGACCAAGCATGAGAAAGGCAGGAAGGCAGAAAGGCAGGAATGTGCAGGGCATGGTTAGGGAACAGTGAGTCATTGGGTTAGGCTGCAGTGTAGAGTCTTGGTAAGGGAATTGTGTTAGAAGGAATCCCTACAGGCTCCAACCCCAGGAAGGGAAGCTCTTGGGCTGGGTGAGGAAATTATTCATACAGCACCAAACTTTTAGAGGGGTGGCGGAATGTTGGTCTTCAAGAAGCCCTCCTTTGTAGATACATGGAGAGGACAGTTCCTAGCTGTGGGTGGGTTCAAGTCTCTCTGGGCCTGTTTTTAAGACATCCGTCAGGTGAAAAAACATCAAGGGGAGTGAGTTTTGGTCAGGAGCCCAGATCTCAGGGGGAAAGCATAGAGACAAACCCAGTAAGACATCTGCCCACCACTTCCACAGAAATACTTAGAAAAATCAGTTTTCTAAACACAAGCATTTAGCTGATACCATGGAACCACGAAAACCTTTCAGAGACGCAAGTGGAGAGACTTGTCCCTCGGTCCCTCCAACACAGGGTACAGGAAAATGAGACACTCAGACTGGGCCTGAGAGTGTGTCTCCCCCAGGATTACAGGAGCTGAAATTAAATTGGAAATAAAGTAGGTGCTGATGTCCACAGCCAGGCACGTGGGCTTTAGCACAATTCATCTTGTAGCTGTCAGAAATGCCCGGCAGCCCCACCCTGGTGCATTGGAGCGACAGGCTGAAAAATGGCCCCAGATTCTGCAAATGGAAGTAGCTGTTAGAAAATAAACCAGGGCCTCTGGTTTTACTTCCAAAGGTCCCCTCAAGTTGGACCGCTGGAGTTGTGCTATACCTAGAGCACATGTGCATATACATACTGAGTACTTTATATCCAGGCATGTATACAAGGTGTATATGAAAGGGGAGGGACATTGTGTATGTCTATAGACACGTGTGTGATGCCTGAGCACATGTATCACTGGTATGTGGGTAACATATACGTATCTGAAACATCAGATACGTACAGGTACATTTATGTACCTGAAGTTATGTGCATACATGTCTGTAGGGTGACATATGCACGTGCCTATGTACAATTGATTGGATATGAGGGGGAGAAGAAAGTACATGGTATGTGTATACTTATGCATGAATGTGAGGAAAGGGAGCATGTGTAGGAACAAATCATGGACATAGAATGTTAGAGCTAGAAGGAGACTTAGAGATATTGAGTCCTCCCTTTTACCCACACCACCTCCTGCCTCATTTTACAGCTGAGCTCCAAAGAGGGGTGCCCAAGGTCACCCAGAGACTTAGTGACAGAGCTGGGAATCTAAATCCCAACTTCTCTCCCATTTCACTGAGAGATTCAGTGTGTGCATGTGTATGGTTGGGTACCTAATCATAGAATCATATGATTACAGAATGTGAGGGTTGGAAGGTACCATCTCATCTGCAGATACCAGATGCCATAATGAAGACTGAATCAATGAGTTGAATCTTCCTTTGTCTGGGTTCCCAATGCACAGTCTTGAACTCCAGAGTTAATGACACCCTCCTGATTTCTGAAAGATGGAGCTTTCGGAATTCATGGGATTCACCAAGTCAGTAGAATATGTCCTAGGTCCCTGAGAGAACTACTAGCAAGAGAGAAAGATGAAGTCTAGACCGCAGACACTTCCAAAAATATATCCACCAGCTTTCCTAGTTCTCCAAGATGCAATGAGCCTGGGCCTGGTGACTTGAACTCATTAGGGGAAGTTAGATATATTCTCTTACCATCTCTCTATGTGTCATGCTTTTGCAACTCCCTATCAGCTATTTCTGTTCTGACTTTTACAATCCAAAATTCACTCTCCTTAGCACAGAAGACAGAAGCTCATCAAGAGTTGAGTAGTTCTGCCTTCTCTATATAATCTGTTGTCACCATTCCATCCATTCCAAGCAGTGGTCTTATCCCTTATTTAAGTCTTCTCTTTTCCCCAATATAGCTTTTTTAATGCCCTTTTATTGTGCCTGGGATTCCTTTTCAGCCTTATCTCAGGAGTGCTTTAGCACTCCTGACACTATGTTCATAAAAGTGTGCCATGCTTTCTTACATATCTTCTGTTACTTAACTTTGTTTTCATCTTCTGTACATGTGTTTTTAACATCTAAGTTGGTCATTGAGTTCTTTATAACATCCATATCAGTCTCTTTAGACACTTTACATTTTTCCTCCTCATGGGAAATGTTTCTTTTTGTATCTTCAGAATTTCATTGTTGAATGCTTCACATTCCTCTTGAGATGAGAATCACACCATATGAGATTCAGCTGAAATAAATGGAGATGTTTAACCAACTAAACTAAAGAGACAACTCAGTTGGACATGAGAGCTATAGCTTCAAGTATTTGAAGAGCTGTCATATAAAATTAGACTTAGTCTGCTTGGCCCCAGAAAACAGAACAAGGAGCTGTGGGTGGAAGATGCAATGAAGCTGAATTAGGCTTAATATATAGGGGTGGAAATCTTATAACGATGACGAGTATTCAAAAGTGGGATGAGCTGCCTCAGGAAAAAGTGGGTTCCCCCTTACTAAAGGTCTTCAAGCAAAGACCGCTTGTTGGAAGTTGTGTGCTCAGGTTTTGGTCTAGATGGTCTTGGGTCCCTTCCAACTCTGATATTC
This sequence comes from Trichosurus vulpecula, assembly GCF_011100635.1. Lineage (NCBI taxonomy): Eukaryota > Metazoa > Chordata > Mammalia > Diprotodontia > Phalangeridae > Trichosurus > Trichosurus vulpecula. The sequence continues at coordinate 75,370,939 of NC_050574.1, read as the reverse complement.
TATGATTCTAAGAAAGCACTGCAGCCAACACTGCCCTTTTCAGGTGAAAGCCCAATCAACCTGGAAGGGGGAGAGAGAGAGAGAGAGAGAGAAGAGAGACAGAGAGAAAAAGAGGAGAGAGAGGGGAAGAGAGACAGAGAGAGAGGAGACAGAGAGAGAGAGAGAGAGAGAGAGAGAGAAGGAAGGAAAGAAGGAAGGAAGGAAGGAAGGAAGGAAGGAAGGAAGGAAGGAAGGAAGGAAGGAAGGAAGGAAGGAAGGAAGGAAATGAGAGAGAGAAGGGAGGGAGAGAAAAAGAGGAAATGAAGGTTGATAATGGTACAGAAATATATAAGATGAGAGTAGGATAAAGTTCCTTCATTTCTTGTGTTTCTTTATCCCACCATCATCCTTCCTACACAATTCTGCACCATTGTCAGTGGTCTCTTGTCTTGGAAAAATCCTGGTTCTCCTGCCTTTTTGCTTACTTTTGTACCATGTCCTTCATGGCTCCTTCCTATCCCTATATTGTCTCACTGTTGGGGATTCTGTCTCCTCAGTTCTGTCTTAAAATTCCCTGCTGTTCAGCCTCTTCTAGAAAGCTCATCCATACTCATACTTTCTACCATGACTCCTAAGCTACTGCACAACCATTCTCCTTTCCCATGGCCAGTCCAGGACTACACAGTGTCACAGGATAGTCACAGGATCATGTGAAGCAGAGTTCTCCTAGTCCAAGTATTGAAAGTCCTCCCTTGACTGTCCACTTGTGTGAGTTAGTGCATCTCCCTCAAACTGAGTCCCAAAGAGGGTAAAGGACCCGCCCAACATCACACAGTTTTAATCAAGATGATTCCAGGTCCTTTCGCCTATCTGAAAGTAGATGTGATTCAGAATATCTTTCAAAACATAACTGATTTGAATGTCTCAGTTTCAACTTGGTGTGAAAGTAGTGGAAAGAATACTAGACTTACAGATTAGTCAGAGGACCTGGGTTCAAATCCTAGCTCTGCCCCTGACACTAAGTCACCTGTGTGACCTCAGGCAAACCACTTCCCTCCCTTGGCTACAATTTCTTCATTGGCAAAATGAGGGCATTGAACTGGGTGGCCTCCAAGGTCCCTTCCAAGTCTGTGTACCAGTTCTATGTTTTAAGAACCCATTCCCAGTCTTCTTACTCTGCTTTGATGTTTAGAAGTCTAAGACCACTTACATATCTAAACTTATGGTCCAAGGGGGCTGACTAGTGCCCAGCTCCCCCTACATCCTCCTCCTCACCCTGTTCCCCTCCCACCAGCAACAACACCACAGATGTCAAGTTGAGGTAACAGGTTCCAGTTCCTGGCACCATAATGAGAAACGATTTCATTTTTGCTCAGGATCAAAAGACTGCTGGGAGCGGCTGGTTCGAGGAGAGGCCTGTTTTCTCCTTGAGAAGGAGGAAGGATGAATAGGAGGTGCGGTGAGTTCATGAATAAAATCGCTTCTATTTTTGTGTACGTTTGGTATTGGCAGCTGTATAGCCACAAGATTTATGTCAAACACAGCCGGGGAAAGAGACGCCGGTTACTGATGAATCTCAATAAGATATTCTTCTTATGATGCAAGGGGTGGGGAGGAGGGGAAGCTGATGTTTAAATGCCTCATACAGCTCTCCCCAGAAAGGAGGGTATGGCAGCATGAGGTGGTGGAGAGAGTCTTGCCCTCAACAAAGAAGCAGAACTCAGCTTGGCTCTAATTTCAACTTGCTACCCAGGCTCAAAAGGTTTGGAGCTAGAAGTGATCCTAGCAATCATCTCCTCTCACTCATTCACTTTACAGATGAAGAAACTAAGGCTAAAGATTGGAAAGGACTTACCCAAGGTCCAAGTGACCTAAAGAAGGTTAAGAAGTCATGTTCTAAGAGTGTAAGTTGCAGAGAAGATACCAATTCTTTGGTTAGGAAGTTCCTTCCCTAGCTCCCTATATTGATGAAATCATAAGTCCAAGGGGAAAAAATTCCGGGTCATAAGATTTAGAGCTGAAAGAAACCTTAGAGATCATTGATTCTAGTCTCTTTGTTTTACAGATGAGGGGACAAGCCACTTGCCTAAAGTGCCATAGATAAGTAGTTACCGTGGAATCAGAGGGCCAAAGAATTTTATAGCTAGAAGGGACCTTAAAAATCATCTGATTCAATTTTCTAAGATAGAGTATTTCAAATTTTTCCCACAAACAAGTCCTGGGCCTAGGTCATCCTGTCCTCTTCTCCTTCACTGCAAAATGCCAGCTGGCACTTACTCGTTCTCCCCTCATAGCTATAGCTGGGGGTGGGGAAGAGGAGGGGAACGGTGCTATTATAAATAAGAGAATAGGACTAGGAAGGAGGAGGGGCAGATGGGAGGCCCTCAGAGAGCTCATTAGAAGGAAACGTTCTTCAACTTGTTACCTTCTGGTCTCCCAGCCCAGCTTCTCTCAAGTATTCAACCGCAGGGAAGGGAAAAAGAGGAGTGAGAAAGATGTATTTATTTAGATAAGGCTTTCTGGACAGGAGAGAGTTAAGGAACCAAAAAAAGGCAGGACTGACAAGGTTGGGGACAGATGATTATCAGAACTAGATGGACAAAGCCTGCTAACATTTCCCGAGTTGAGATACTGCTTGCTGTCTGCTAAGGTCTTAGCTTTGGGCTAGGCCTCTGTCCATGGCACTAGAGGGATAGACTTTCCCCTCCCAAGGATCAACTGACCCAGAAAGGGGAAGAAAAGAAGCCCCATGATCAGACTGACAGGCCCCTACACACTAGTCAGGCCAGAGGATGAAATTTTCGTTCTGGTGCAGAGCCCAGAGGGTCCTCCAGAAGGTAGACTAGGGGTCCTAGATCCAGGAGGCCTGTTTTATATCCAGTAAATGATATTCAATTCAACAAACATTTGTCAGGAGCTTACCTTGTTCCAGGAACAAAACTAGGAAGGAAAGGAGAAAGGGATGGAAACAAGCATAAGTATCTACAGTGTGCCAGGCACTGTGCTTAGCACTTTACAAATATCTCATTTGACTGACACAACAACTCTGGGAGGTAGGTACTATTATTATGTCCACTTTACAGTTGAGAAAACTAAGGCAGACAGAAATTCAGTGACTTGCCCAGGGTCACACAGCTAGTAAGTGTCTGAGGCAGAATTTTAACTCAGGTATATGAAATGAAAAAAAATAATCCTTGCCCTCACGGAGCTCATGTCTAATTAGAAGAGGGGCATAATGCTCACAGGCAACTATAATACAAGCTGAGGGTGGGGTGGGGTTTCCAGATCTGCGACTTCAACAGTTTGAGGAACTCCTGGTATTGAAATTCCTTCCATCACTGCAGATCAGCAATTCATCTATTACTAGTGGTCTGGGCAGTTAAGTGATTTATCATGTCACAGCTAGTATGTTCCAGAGTTTGTGTGTGAACTCAGGTCTTCCTGATTCCAAAGCCAACTCTCTATCCACATTTTCTCTCATAATGTGTTAGAATGTCAACGATGTATAGAAGAGGGCAGAAAATGATGAGAGATCTGAAAAGGAAGAGCTCCCTTCTCTCTGTTATGAGTAGGGTGAGATATCCATGAAGCAAGGATAGAGCCAGTTAAAAGGGGAGGTGGGGGGGTGGGGCAGGGAAGGGAGGTGAGCTCTCCAGGGTACTGGGCTTCATCTCTTGCTGGGGCTCTGTCTAACCCTCTAAGGCAGAACCCTGTTTCTATATGACCTACTTACCATATACTTGTATATCTTGTGGTTTTAACTCCCCAATACCAGCTGCCTTCCCTGACTGTGCCCAGCCCAATCTCAATCATTTCTTATGACAGCCACAAGGAGAATCCTCACCCTACCACACCCTTACTTGAATATACTTTTACTAATACATTGCTTAGTTCTAGCTGGAGACCACCAGTCTGGTTCCCCAATCAGGTTCCTGAAAGCTTGGCTATAGATGGTGATTCAGCTACAGATGAGTCCTCCCTCAGAGTGACATACACATTGAAGGGAGTCAGACCATAATGGGACTGTTTTTCCAAATACAGATCAGGGATATATGCTGAGGCAAACCTATGAGGAAAAGGCATTCCAGGCAGAGAAGATGTCCTGGCCCAGGCACAGAAAGAATGTCCATAGGGGGCAGGGGAAATCTGTTGAATCCTGCCTAGGAAGCTTCCCTTCAAAATGAATCTTTGGATGCATAGTTTGGAGGTTGAGGTTGTCAATTTGCCAAAAGTTCCTCCACTAAAGGATACTAGAAAACACAACAGGGAGATTGAAGCTAGAGGTCCACCATCATGGAGGAGGATCTCAAAGCATTTAAGCCCAGATTAAACCAGGAAGGTGATTACTGTGCAGGAGTGGCCATGGTACAAGATCTATGGAAGAATAATAGGGAGAACAATGATGCTGGAATAAAATTCCTTGAAACTAAGGATCCAAGTCATAAAGGAGTCAAGTAGGGTCTGGGGTAGTGGATTGAGCAATTGTCTCAACACTGGGAGATAAATATGTTATCTGTTTATCTTTGCAATGGGTAGACAGAACTTTAATGCAGCAGGTAGTTCCATCAATAGGACTGGGCACATCCTTGCAGGGGAGGCCATTTGCAAGGACCATGGACAGGAGGTTGGGTTTCAGGGCACAGTGTCCAAGCACTCTTGTTCCTCTTGCTCCATCTCCCCAATGGAATCAATAAAACTCAGACCCTTTGCTTCCTCATTCCCTATTTTAAAAATGACAGGGCAAGAGTCACCTCCCAGATAAGTTAGGAAGCATCCAATCAGATCACCAGTGTCTGAAGATCACTCAAGTGCTGACTTAGATAGACCGAGCTAAACTCAAAAGAGAAGTCAGTCAGTCAATAAGCATTTATTAGCATATTAGCAATTAACACCTGTCTCTACTAATAAGCTGATTGCCGTTAGGGCTAGAGGAAGAAGAAGCAGCTGAATAAGCCTTAATAAATGCTTGTGAAATGGAATGGAGCGGAATCAAAGTGCTGGGCCTTACCTTCACCCACCAGCTCAAAATCTTATCTACAATATTTAAGGAGCTTAGAAAAATGTTGAAGCCAGTAGCCAGGCAGTGGCTGAGCTAGAGGAGAGCAATTTTTCATTGAGTCCAGGCATAGACCTGCATGATGAAGATAATTGTGAAGCCTCCAGTTCTCTCTGAACCAAGCCAAAATGGACTCAAAAGTCAGAGTTAGGACTATAAATGAGGCTCATTAGTGGAAATGGGTTCTCCCAAGGACAGTGAATGGGATATGTGCCAGAGACTGGGAGGCAAGGCCAGACTGCTCCTTTCCCTGGTAGGAGAGAGCAACAGGGGCTAGGATTGAAAGGTCATCTATCCTGTAGTCTAGCCTCCTAGAGACAGGCCAGCCTAAAGGATATTGCAATACATTACTCCTTAGAAGAAAGTCTCTAACAGAGTGCCCCATGCATTTATTCTTGGGTTTGTTCTGTTCAATATGTTTATCAATGACTTGGGGGATGACATGTATAGCAAATTTGCAAATGATGTGAAGCTGAGAGTAGGTGTAGATAGCACACTAAATTACAGTCAGGATCCAAACAATCTCAACCATACTAGAACACTGGGGCAAATGTAATAGTATTAAATTAACTTGAGGGCAAATGTAAAATCCTATATTTGGGTTCAAAAAATCAATTATACGTGTACTAGGTAGAAGGGGAGCTAGACAATAATTCGTGTTTAAAAAACTCAGGTTTTTAGTGGTCTACAAGATTAATATAAGTCAGCAGCATGACCTAATGGCCAACTAAAAAGCTTATATAACCTTAGACTACAAAAAAAAAATAGTGTCCACAGTGAGGAAAGATATCGCTAGTATAGCAGATATTACTATTCTCTGCCCTTATCAGTTCTGGGCTCCACATTTTAGGAAAGACATTTACTGTTTGAAACATGTTTGGGGGAGAAGGCGGACAGCCAAAATGGTAAGAGAACTCAAACTCACACTGTACAAGGGTTTGTTGAAACAACTGCAGATGCTCAATCTGCAGAAGAGAACATTGACAGGGCACGTGACAACTACCTTCCCATTGGTGAAAATCTGTCAGGTTGAAGAGAGATTAGCTGTCTTCTGCTTGGCCCCAGAGGGCTGAACTAAGAGCAATAGGCAGAAGGTGCCAGGAGGCAGATTTTGGCACAGTATGAGAAAAATTTGCTTACCATAAGAGCTATCCAAAAGTAGAAAGAGTTACCTCAGTAGATAGACAGTTCCCCATCATGGGTGTCTTCTGATAGAGGCTGAATAGCCACTCATCAAGGACACTGTAGAGGAAATAGCTATTGTTACAGGGGAAACTAAATAGTTTCTGAATTCCCTGCCAGCTCTGAAATCCTATGATTCTGAGGCAACAAGCAAATAAATGTGACCTTGGCCAAGTCATTTTCTTCTCTGCACTTGTTTCTTCCTCTATAAAATGAAGGCATTGGAATATGTGGTCTCTAAGGATCCTCCCAACTCTAACATTCAGTGCTCTCCAGTTTTAAAGGCATTGGGTCATAGACAAGGCTGACCAAGATAGGGCCTGAGGGAGAAAGGATTCAAGGAGGTCATTTGTTTGGGATATTTTTTTCCCAATCAGCTGGGGCAGAGAGCACTTTCAAGATGCTGGATAATGAGTTTCAATCCAGCTGGTCCAACTGGTGCACACTTTGCTGCTCCCTCCAGAGTATCCTGATAATGGGCGGAAGGCATCCATCTGCTGATCCCTTCATAGTGATCCCCTCCCAACAAATACACTCACCCTCTTAATAACAACTCTGGCCATATGGTACACCGGGCACAGGGACTCCCAGTTCAGGGGTTCCAGGTGCAGATGTGGCAGATGACAAGAGGTGGCAAAAAAATTTGTCTGTCACAACCAACAGAGCCATGTAATATATGCAGTGCCCCATAAATAATTAAACAGAGGATGGAAGCAGGCTTACCTCCCCTACCCCCTAAGCCCTGAGATCCTGGAAAATGTTTATACCTCATGGAAACTCAGAAAAAATGGATTTTTATGTTAATTCCAAACCGAAGCTCCAGCCTGGTATGAAATAGTGTCACGCTGTTCTCAAGGGTCATCAGGAAGTTTATATGGCATTGCTGGGTATGTGGCCAAGCCTTAAACCCACCTCACTCTGGAGCTCATGGATTGGACAATAAGTCCCTGCCTCCTAACACAGAGTGAGTGTAAATACTAAATAGTAACTGTTTCTCTTTTAGCCAGGAGCCCTGAGGGTCTTCCCCTCCCAATTTGACTTTTTTTTAGTTTTTTGATTAAAGAGGCCATACCCTTTAATTAACTTCTTAAAGAGGCCTATTCACTGAATGGGCATTACCTCACTCAAAGTGAGAACCCAAAAAGACTTTAGCCTAAAAGGGCCAGGCTCTCCCAATGCTCCTATGCCATCTCCAGTCATCCTGGTGAATGTCAGGCCACTGGACCCAGATAGCTCTGGAGGAGAAAGTAAGGCTGGTGACCTTTCACAGCCCTCCTTCACTCAAATCAAGGTCAAGTGCAAGTCATGTCATCATTTCCCTGATGTCATGGTCTTCTTTGAGAACAAAGGACAAACACACAAAAACAATATGGCACCTGGCTCTGTACTATGGAAATCAAAAAAGAAGAAGATATTGGCTCTTGTCCTCAGGGTGCTAGCAGTCAGAGAAGGAAGGTATATCCCCAACCTAGGAGGCCTAGATGAAATCACAGCAGTCATTGATATGTGGGCATTGCTTTGTTTCCGTCACCCAAGTCCTTGGTACTCTTCCTTATGTCTACAATCTTAGGATGGTAGCTGTCTCTCCATTCCCCATTTTCTTTACACAAAACACTCCCAGGACAGCTTTCTTGAGGGCAGCAAGAGCTACTTGCCTAAAGGTGTGAATAGAAGTGGAAAAACTCCATCCAGGGCAGTAATTACAGGTACAACAAATAGAATCATAGTCCGACATCCACCAGCTTAGAACACGGATGTCGCTAAAGTCCTCAGACTGGATACATCTATTCAGCCTATTTTGTCTAACCCTGTTCAAGGAAGCTTCCCTAACCCTGGAAAAATCCCGCCCTTTCTGAGACTCAATGTCCTCAAGTACCAAATTAAAAAAAAATTGGAGAAAAGTGACTAAACTATTCATGCCCTTTGACCCAGTGATAGTAATAGGCCTATAACCTTAGGAAGGTCAATGACAGTAAGTTCCTACGTGTAATAAAATATTGATGACAACACTTTTGTGGTAGCAAGAAACTGAAAACAAAATGACTTTCTAGCAGTTGAGAAATAACTAAAACAATGATGTTGTTATTCAGTTATTTTCAGTCAGATTCAACTCTTCCTGACCCCATTTGGGGTTTTCTTGGCAAGAATGCTGGAGCGGTTTGCCATTTCCTTCTCCAGCTCATTTTACAGATGAGGAAACTGAGGCAAACAGGATTTAGTGACTTGCCCAGGATCACACAGTTAATAAGTGGCTGAGGCCAGATTTGAACTCAGGAATACTCCATGCCTGGCACTCTAATCACTACACCGCCTTGCTGCCCAATATTAGTACAGTGAAATATTATTCTACTGTAAGAAATTTTATGTATAATATACATACATATGCATATATATATAAAGAATTCAGAGAAACTTGGGAAGACATACGAACTGATGCAAAGCAAGGTAAACAGAACTAAAAGAGTGTACACTATGACCACAATAACATCTGGGAAAACAACAACATGGATAAATATCAAAATTAACATCAATGCAAAGACTAATCTTTCTTCCAGAGGACTCCCTCCTTCCATTAGAGAGGTAGAGGACAACAGGTACTGTTTAAGACTTTTAAAAGCATCAATAAAGCATTGAATATAAAATGAGGGGGTTTGAACTAGATCTCTTCAGCCTCTTCTAGCTCTAAACTATGACATAATTTCAAGCTGCTACTTAAGTTAAATGAACCCCCAAATCAGATCTAGAACAGACCTCAGAAGCCATCCAACTCAACCTATATCTGAACAGGAATCCCTTCTACTCCATCCCTGGTGAGCGGTCTTCCAACCTCTGCTAGAATATCTACAGAGATGGAGAACTCGCTATCTCCAGAGGAGGCCCATTCCACTTTTGGACAGCTCTAATCATGAGGAAGCTTTCTCTTACCTTATGCCTAAATTGTTGGGTCCAGAATTAGAGTCTGAACTCCATACAGTGTCAGACCTGAGCTGAGGATAGCCAAACTATCTCTCCCCACATTCTGCTGCCCAAAATCACATTAGCTTTAAGTGTTGCTGTATCACCCAGTTGACTCACACTGAGCCTACTGCCTCCCCTTTCTTCCAACTACTCTCTTTCTTCCAGCCAAGACCCCTGGGTTTCCCTTTCATTTATTGTTTTTTCAGCCACAACTATGTGTTTCCAGGAGGTATCTGTTTTGATATTAGAAATATACCTATTCACATTCATTGAAAACATCAGCATTATTTCACTCAGAGATCAACAGTGCAGTGAGAACACAGTGCCTCTAAAACCCCTGAAGGGACACAGAACAAAGCAGTGGTCAGAGAATTTGTGGGTTAACCAGAGAAGGCTCCCTTCAGAACCTGGCTTTGAAGAAGGGACAAGGGGAGGAAGTGGTAGAAGTGGGGGAGAGGATGTTTCCGAATTAAGATTTGAATCCAATACTGAAGTTACCAAGGTCTGAAGTTGGTCACCATGGAACATCTCTGTCCCTAATGTATGTCTATGCCATCTTTATAATAGAGAGGTTGGAATATTACCTGCAGCACAAGGAAACACTCCAGCCGGGAACAATCAAGGTAAAAAGAAACAGGTGGTGTAGACTTATCCCTTCTATTTAAGGACATCGCATAGAAGAAAGGGGGCCAGTATAGAGAACTCAGTAAAATGAGCACAATCTGAGTCAACAGCATGATATGGCCACCACAAAGGTTAAATGAAGTAAATAAAAAGGAAGGAAACAAGAATATATTGAATGCCTACTATGTGCCAGTGCTAAGTGCTTTACAAATTATTTCATTTGATCCTCACAATATTATAGGTACTATTATTCATTTTGCAGTTGAGGAAACTAAGGCAAAAGATAGTGGTTAAGTGATTTGCCCAAGCACCTAACTAGTAAGTGTCTGAGGCTGGATTTGAATTCAGTCTTCCTGAGCCCAGGAACCTGTAAATTGTGTTGGGATATGTGGCATCTGAAAATAAAGAGATGATTATTCTGCTATCCTCTGCCCTGGTCAGACATCATACAGAGTGTTGTGTTCAGTTCTGGGGATCACATTTCAAGAAGGACATTGATAAAGAGAGTGCCCAGAGGAGGACAGACAGGATGGTGAAGACAATCAAGTCCATGCAATATGAGGATTCACTAAAGGAACTGAGGATATTCCTGGTGATATAGAGGCCCTCAAAGCCAATGTGATCTTGGGCTACAGAATGAGGAGAAAGTTTGTTTTACTGTCTTCAGCTCAGGTCACTGACCCAGCATTTTAGGAAGGACACTGACTGACAAGCAGAAGCGCGTCCAGAGGAGGGTAAGCAGGACAGTGAGGAACCCAAGGTTGTGCTGACCTGGAGAAGAGAAGGCTCAGAGGGAAACATGATAGCCATCCTCAAGTACTTGAAAGGATGATTAGGTTTGATCTGGCTTGGCAGCAGAGGCAAAAACTGGGTGGATATTATAAAGAGGAAAATGTAAGATTCAAGGAAAGAAAACTTCCTAACAACGACAGCTATCCTAAAGTGGATTGAGCAGCCTCTGGGTCCCCCTCACTTGAGGTCTTCATGCAAAGGCTAGATGACCATCTTCCAGGGGATAGGACTAGATGGCCTCTTATCCTTCCAACTCTGAAATTCTGATTCTGGGGTTTCAGAGGGCAGTAATCCCTTGGAGGTATTTAGGACACCTTATTTGGGGATGTCAAGGAAGTCTGCCCAAGGCTATGAGACAAACACTCACCAGCATCTGAGGTCTACAGGGTGTTTGATATTCCCAAGAAATCAACCTTACTCACATCATCAAACTCCTACCTAGCACCTACTTCTTACGTCAGAGTGGGGGTGGGGAACTGCTTACACTTGGAGGACTTGGGATATGGCGCTTTGTTGACCTAATTTTTCTGACTAATGTCTAGTGATGGCAGCAACTACTGTACTGTATAGTGAAGGAAGCTAAACCTGTTGAGAGTTGATGTGTCATGGGAAAGTGAAGGAGCTTTCATTCCTGACATCATCTCTGCAAATTGAAACTTCTTCCCCCATCTCAGACTCAGTTGTGGGTGTTCTGACTCCCTTCATGCAGATTTGCTGAGCTATCATTCTCGGGCCATCTGGCTAGGGCACGACAAACCATGAAAGCCACCATTGGCTAGCCCATGCCTAATTGACATTTCAACAAGCCAATGACAATGGGGAAGGGGGTAGGGTCATAATGGATTCTGGGGCTGCATTAGTATAAAATTTTCATATGTGGCCCTGAGTGTCAGTGAATTTTAAGGAAAGTATCTTCAAAATTGTATCTTGTATTTTCCTTCACATGGGACCAGGGAGCTCATGATGGACCTCTCATCATTCTGCTAGACAAGTAAAGGTAAAGGACTGGCTCTTCAGCTAACCTTGGATAAGTGACCTTGGATAACTCACTTCACCTTTCTTGGTCTCAGTTTCCTTGTGTGTAAAATTAGGGGGTTGGACAACAGGACCTCCTAGGTCACTAAAACTATGAGTCTGATCTTTCCACCTCCCTGAACCTGCCCCTCCTCCCCACTTCCATATTTCTGTTGCTGATGTCACCATCCCTTTAGCCACTCAGGCTCAAAACTTCAAAGATGACCTTCTCCTTCACTCTCTGCATAACAACAGTAGCTGTCATTTACATAGCACTTTATATCCGTGATCCCATCTGAGCCTCATAGCAACCCTATTAAATAGGAATCATGACTATTTTGTTGTTGTTGTCATTGTTCAGTCATGTCCAACTCCCTGTGACCCCGTTTAGGGTTTTCTTGGCAAAGATACTGGAATGATTTGCCATTTCCTTCTCCAGTTCATTTTACAGATGAGGAAACTGAGGCAAACAGGGTTAAGTGACTTGCCCAGGGTCACACAGCTAGTAAGTATCTAAGACTGGATTTGAACTCTGTTCTTCCTGACTCCAGGCCCAGCCCTCTATCCACTGTGCTACCTCACTGCCACTATGAGGATTAGTATTCCCATTTTACAGATGACAAAACTGAAGCTCCAAAACATCAAATGACTTGTGGTCATAACGCTAGAAAGTACTGGAGGAAGAATCCATTCCAATCCCAGTCTTCATAGCCCCAACTCCAGCAGTCAGTTCACTATATTGCACCGTGCTCCCCTCTAGATCAATCAGTTGCAAAGCTGCGATCCTACCTCCTCCCATACCTCTTATATCTTATACGCTTCTTCATCACTCCCACTCCCACCACCCTCATTTGAGTCTGTATCACCTCTCACCCAGACTATCATAATCACTTTCTAACTGAGATCCTTGCCTTCATTCTCCCCATTCTAATCCATCTTTCACGTAGCTGTCAAATTAATCTTCTCAATGCACTGTTCTGACCATGTCACTCAAGGACTTTCAGGGGTTCCCAGGGGCCTATTAAATAAAATATAAATTCCTGATGTTCAAAGCCCTCCACAACCTAGCTCCGATCTCTATATCCAGCCTTATCTCACAACTGCCCCCCTCATTCACACAAATCATGTACTATCCAAATTGAATTGCTTTCTGTTCACCAATCTCATCCTGCCCATTTCCTCTCCATCTCTACCTCCTAAAATTTAAAATTAGAGAACTTAAAATTTGCCTCTTCCTCAAAGGCCCATCTCAGGAGCCATGGCCTTCTGGAGCCCTCCTTCACAGCACCCCCAACTAGAAGTGATCTCTCTCCCTTCACATTTGCCTGAGCATGTACTCGGCTCCATCACATCCTGCTGATGCTGGCCAGAAAGGGAGGGGACCATCAAAGGTGAGAACAGTGGGTAAAGGGAGCAAGAGCAAGTAAGCAGTCCCATAAGGACAACCCAAGGGGCTATGCTGGCATTCACCGTCTCTGAGAAGAACCAAAGACAGTGTGTTACAGCGGGAAGGGAAGCATCCCACATTTGAAGTTGGAGGATCTGAGTTCAAATCCCATCCCTGCCGTGTGGAACCTGGGACAAGTGACTTTACATCTGTGGGCCTCGATTTCCTCATCTGTAAAATGAGTTGGTTAGACTAGATGGCCTCTGAGGTCCCTTGCAGCTCTCTGGTCATATTCTCATAAGGGCTAAAGTGCATTGGGAAGATACTTAATGAAGGATTTCTAGAAAGATGTGGAGAGGGAACAACCATTTATTAAATGCCTACCACGTGCCAGGCACTGTGCCAAGTACTTTATGAAGATCTCATTTAACCTTCACTATGACTCTGCAAGGTAGGTGTTATTATGGTCCCCTTTTACAGCTGAGGAAACTGAGGCAGAAAGACATTAGCAGTAAGTGTCCGAGGCCGGATTTGAACTCAGGTCCTCCCGACTTTGTGCCACCTAACTGCAACGCACAGAATACATTGAATAAAATGGCCCAGACAGATTGCAATCTACACTGGCAGAAGGAGCACATAATTTCAAAAATAGCAAAGCCAGCACTTTGCCTGGACTTCTCCTATGTCATCATTACATTTTATGTTACCCCATATTTATTTGTGTGCATGGCCTTCACCCCTCTCAGACTGCAAACTCCAAGAGGCCAGGGCCCGTGTTGAGCCAATCTTTGTTACCCTAGTTGGGAGCACAGAGCTTCATGCATCGTCAAGCTTAATAAATAAATGTCTGCTGAGTTGAATTGAAAACGTCCTTTCTTGACTGCTTGTTTCCATGCGCTCCAGGAGGCTGGAAGGACTGATCTTGCTAATTAGGAAAACGCATTAAGAGCATGACTTACAGATGGTTCTAGAGACTGCACGTCTCATTTGCATTGAGCTGTTATCTTATTGATTGTGTTAAATTAGGAGATCGTCCCACTGTCTGAGACGTTCCACCATAACTATGAAATCAGTTATTATCGAGAGGCAGCACGGGCCCCAATTGCTCTTGAATCACCTTCTGAAGGCTGCCAGCTGACCCCTGATAGCTCGAGCTGAGTCTCTACTAAAACCACAGGCATCAGCAGAAACTGCCTGGGGACTCTCACTGGCACTGGGTCTGGTGAACTCGCTCTGTGTGGGAATGTTCACTTGAGTGCTCGCTCACATGCAGGCAGCAGCTCTCTGTGCAGCTCAGGGACAAATCTTTCCATGTGACCTTGCGCAAGTCACTTCTCCACTGGCTAATCTAGAAAATGAGAGAGGTAGATGAGATGGTCCTTTCCAGCTCTAAAATACCATGAACCATCAGGCAGAACAGGGACCGGGTCTCATAGCCCTGCCACAGCCCCAGATCTTCCTGGCTATCTCAAATCTTTGGGGTAAGGAAAGTTAGGTAGCACCGTGGATAGTGCTCCGGTCCTGGAGTCAGAAAGACCCCAATTCAGATCTGAAAAACTGGCTGTTTGACCCTGGGCAAGTCGCTTAAACTCTGCCTTAGTTTTCTCAACTGTAAAGTGGGGGTACTAATAGCACCTCCCTCCCAGAGTTGTTGTGAGCCCGAGGTGATCATTATAAAGCACTTGGCACAGTGGCCTAGCACATAATAGGTACCATATAGATGTTGGCTATTAGAAGTATTATGTATATCTCCAGCATTTAGCATAATGCCTGGCACATATGAAGCACCATATAGATGTTAACTATTATTTATTATAATATAAAGAGCTAAAGGGGGCCTTATAAAATCAGTTACTCTACCCTCCTCCTTTTATAGTAAAAGAAATTGTCTAAGAGAGAAGTGGCTTACCCAAGGTCATACAGGTAATAAGGGCAGGATTAGAACTCAATTTGTCTTACTCAAAATCCAGAGTTCTTATCATTACATTGAACCAACAAGGTTGACTCCTCTTCCCTTTCCCCATCCATTCAGGAGTATAGGGGCCAAAGAACAGAGCATTATTTTATATAGAGCAAAAACAATTGAGAGAAGAGATAGAGGCAGAGGGGATTATCAGGCTATGGATGCATTCATGCCAGGAGAGACTGCAGCCCATCCCCCCCAAATTCCTGAATGTCCCCCTACAGGTATGGGATAAAAGGTAGATCCCAGGACTGAGATACCATGGGACTCTGGGTTAGTGGTTCAGGGCTGGGTGAAGAAACAAGATCATGACAGTGCAGTGGTACATGAGAGAAGGGATGAGGTACAAGGTACAGGAATGGTTGTCTCCAGACCAACACAGAGAAGGAGTACATACCCCGATGTGGATGTTAGCAGCCTGGGCAATATCCATGGTTGCCCCACCCTATTAAGCCTCAATGAGGATGACAATTCAGAGGCCACTACAGTTAAGACATATCTTGGTACAGGTGTGTAAGTAGGTTTTTGTCCTGCTCAAGGTTCCGGTTCCTCTGTAAATACAAGAAGGAGGGGGAAGGAAAAAAAAGAAGGGAGAGAAGAGAGCTTAGGGGGAGGAAGGAAGAAAAAGGTGGTGAGAAAGTGAAAGGGAGGGGGGACAGGGAAGAATCATAGTTCTCCTTTAGGATGATTGCAAGGGTGAGCTGTGATGAATGGCTATAACCTGGGAAGGAAGACAGCAGAGACCTCCAGGCAACTGGTCACCAGCAGAAGGAACCAGCAAATTCATCATTCAGTTGTCATAAGGTGACCTCCAGCTGCCTTTGAGGCTGGTTTTTACTCCCAGCTCACATGGGAGTGGGCACTGCCAGCAGTGGGCATCATCGATGACAGGACCACCTCACCAGTCTTTCTACCTCCTACAGACAGGAAGAAAGTGATTAACTTAGTGCTGTGGACCATGGGCCCCACATCCCCTAGGAGAATGGCAGAGCCCTTGAGAGGTCCTGGAAAACTACAATGTGTATCTCCCATCTTCCTCCTTCCCCCCACCCCCACCGAACCTGACAAAAGCCTAAATCCTGTGCTTTCAACACCAGGATCCCCAGCCTGGGATGGCAGGGCATCCTAACAGATGCAGCTTTAAAGCTCTTTCCCTCCACTGGGTTTAAGCAATGTTTCTGCTGCAAAAATTTTATGAGGATGAAAGAGTATAGAACAGTTGTGATTGACTGCATTGATGTAAGGAGTGAAAAAGCCCCCCACTTATATACTGCTATACAAAGTGCTTTACACACATTATCTCAGTAAGTCCTCATTAACAGCTCTGCAGAGTAGACAATGTAAATGTTATGATGCCCATTTGACAGATAAGGAAACTGAGGCCTCCAGAGAAGAAGAAACTTGAAGAGGGAAGGTCATAATGATACTTGTGCTACCTATCTCAAGGAAAGCCCTGGAGAATTGTGGTAAATGCCAGAGCCAGGATCCAAATCCTGGTCCTCTGACTATAAACCTTTCTATTGCACCATTCAAACCAGTGAAAACCTGAATCCAAAATGACAAAAGATAACAGGATTCAAGGAGGTGGGTACTGGGTGGGAGAAGGGAGACCTCAAGATGTCATAGATCTAGAGTGGACCTCAGAAGCTAACTAGACCAACATTCTCATTTTACAGATAAGGAAACTGAGGCCCAGGAAGGTTAAGCAACTTGTCCCAGGTCACACAGGTGGTAAGTGTCAGAGGCAGAATTTGAACCCCAATCTTCTTACTCTCAGTATTATTTCAATTGCATCGCACTGCATTCTTCTCAACAGAGAAAATGCATAAAGGCAGGTGGAGCTGTTCAGTTGATCTGGAATAATGTTAATTAGACATAGAGCTCTTAGCAGGTCAGTCATAGAAGCAGAGAACTAGAAGGCATTGGCCTCAGAGGGCATCTAGTCCCACTTGTCCCTGAAGAGAACCTCCCTCTACAATATTGCTAACTAGTGGCCAACCAGCCTTTGCTTGAACATGTCTAGACTAGAGTAAAGGCAGGGTGGGGTGAGTAAATCAATAAGATCCACCCCCTACTCTTCACTCCCCTTCCCTCACCCCACCTCCCCCCACCTCTCAGGCCTAAAATAAATGACAAGAGTATGCCTCAACACATGGTGGGAGTGCATTTGGATTGAATCAAATCAAAGGAATCTCAACTAAGCATGAAAAGGTTTTGATGAATTTAGATGTCTCTGATGAGCCATTGGAAAAACTGGAGTGATGTTGCATAGGAAGAAGGTCTGGATAGGCTGAGGACACTTGGCCATATCCTAGTAGATTTTCAGGGGAAAATCTTTGCATCAAATATCAAGCTATTTCAGAACCAAAGTTATTTGAGAGATGAGTACAAGCACATTTTGCCAGCAAAATCAACGAGCATGAATGGGCCGCTATCTGGTTCAGTTGATAGAATGCTGGGCTTGAGTCAGGAAGACCAGAGTTCAAATCTGGCCTCAGACACTAACTAGGTGGTAACCCTGGGTGAGTCACTTAAGCTCTGTTTCTTTAATCTCCTAGAGAAGGAAATGGCAAACCACTCCAGTATCTCTGCCAAGAAAACCCCACAGACAATATTGGTGTGCTATGGCACACTTGGGGTCAAGAAGAGTCAAACATGATTGAACAACAATAAAGGCAGGATTTGGGAGGAGGGAAGAATCCCCTGGCTTTGGCTTCAGCTGACAGTCAACAGAACTAGATTCAATGTGGTAAGGCAGATTCAGGGTTCCACAAAGAATCCAACAAAGAAATTATACCATGCCTAAGGGGAACTTCTTGAGTACCTCAGAAAGTGGAGAAAATGGCTTTATCAATCAGGCATTGTAAGATAATCCAATGCTACATGTGCTCCCTAAGCTCAAGCACACTTTCCCCTGGACTCTGCATGCTTTTGTGGGAAAGTGTGTCACAGAAATGGGGGAGCAGTTAGGTTAGTTGTATCAACTATGCTTATTGTACAACCTTAATGAATACCCCTTCCTAAAAGTTACTTAAGTCTGGCTGTTTAAACTGACTTTTGACTGATCATTTTGGGGGGAAACACACTGGTACGGACCTTTAAAATGGAACAAGCCTTTATATAGGATCTACTACGTGCCAGGCACTGTGTTGTATGCTTTACAAATACTATCTCATTTGATCTCACAACAACCTTGCGAGGTAGGTGATATTATTATCTCCAATTTTGGAGGCAAAGAGAGGATAAATAAATTCTCCAAGGTCACAGCGCTAGTAAGAATCTAAAGCCAGATTTGAACTCAGGTCTTCCTGACTCCAGGACCATTGCTCTATCCACTGCACCACTTGGCCACTTCCATTATAGCTACACATAAGCTATTATAATACCAGGAGAAGACCCTCTAACTTCTCAATGCTCCCCCTAGAATCCTGAGAGACTGTTGTAGCCTCACCTTAGGGATCTGATGAGACACCTTCCCCCATCAACGTGAAGACAAGTCAGAAAGTTTGCTTTAAAAACATGTTCAGTCTCTCAATCCAAATATAGCTTTCTTTTTTTTTGGCTCTTGTTGTTGTTCAGCTCTGAGATGTCATTAGTTTGGGGAAGGACCACTGTGGAAATTCCCCCCATTATGAAGATCAACTCTTCTATAACTTAGAGTCATAGAGTGGCCTGGTACACTGAGAGGTTAGGTGACTTGTCCATGGCCACACAGCTAGTTGGTGTCACAGAAAGAATTTGAAAATAGGTCTTCCTAACTACAAAGCTATCTGTCTATCCAACAGAATGTCAAACACGAGGCCAAAGCCCTCCCGATGCAGTGGAACTACATTAAAATACAATTGGGAAATGTTTAACAAAATACATAAAAATACAGTAGAACACAGATAATGTTAACATGTGATTTTCTAAGTCAATATGTAGCCTGCAGGGGTCCTTCTATACAACTTAGTGGCCCCTTTTCAACTTGAGTTTGACACCACTGTCCTACATATGGATGACTTTTGCTTATTCATTCCTTCATCTATTCACAAAGGAACCTTAGATATCATTTAACTCTCTGATTCATTCCTAAAAGCAAAAGCCAGTGGTCTTTTTACTAGCATTATGACAAGCAGCAGAAAAGTAGGGGGTGGAAGAGTGATGACTGGTAAATTTGAATGGACTAAGTTTAGATTGAGTGGGACCATGCTTCTCTAAATAAGCTGAGAGCTAGGAGTACTCTCAGATAGGGAATTAGGACTTAGGTGTCCCCTACCAGAAAAAAAAAAAAGGAGATTCACCTTTGAAAGAAAAAGAGGGTCAGCTAAGTGGCGCAGCAAGTAGAGTACTAGCCCTGGAGTCAGAAGGACTTGAGTTCAAATCTGGCCTCAGACACTTGACAGATTTACTAGCTGTGTGACCTTGGGCAAGTCACTTAACCTCAATTGCCCTGGCCAAAAAAAAAAAAAAAGAAACAAGTATTTGCTTTTCCCTATTGGGGGAAACTAATCGACTCCAAGGAAAAATGTCATCTGCTATTGAGATCACATGGCTGCTAGTGAAACTGGGCCCAGAGTTGAGCTTAGAATGATAACAGTATAACTTTCAAACCAAAAAAAAGCCAATAGAATCTTAAGATGCATTAATAATAACCACTGATTTTGCATGAACAAAATCAATGCAGCTAAGATAAGAAGGAAAACTGTGGATTGGGAAGGAAAATCTTTATATCAAATATCTTTGATAATGGTCTGGTATCCTAAATATGTAGGGAATTAACACAAATATATGAGACCAGGAGACACTGCCCAATGGATAAATGGTCAGAGGATGTGAACAAACAATTCTTATATTTTCATACTATTAACAATCATATGTGTTGTTCCAATTCACTAATAGTAAGATAAACATGCATCAAAACAACACTGAGGTTTCATCATATACCCAGCAAATTAGTAAAGACAAAAATAGCGAATTTTGGAGGGGCTGATAAAGACACATACACACATACACTGTTGATGGAGCTATGAATTTGGCTAATCATTCTGGAAAGCAATCTGGAATTATACTAAAAAAATGACTAAAATGTCCAAACCCATTGATTCAGAGATTCAATTATTAGGCAAATACCCCGATGAGGTTTAAAAAAACACAGAAAGAAATGTTCAATATTCACCAAAATGTTCACAGTAGCACATATGGTGGTAGCAAAGGACTAGAAAAAAAGTAGGTGCCATCTGTTGAATTTAAGCTCCCTGAGGACAGTGCTATTGCATCGTCTATATCCCCAGCACCTCACATAGTGCTTAACAGGTGTCTAATAAATGCTTGTTAGCTGATTAATTGCCTTGGCAGAATGAGTAAACAAATTGTGACATAAATGTAATGAAATATGGAACCAATGAATATGAAATATTCACAGAAGCATGAAAAGACTTATGGGAACTTATACAGAATAAAGTCAACAGAACCAGAAAAACAATACATACAAGGGCTACAACAACATAAATGGAGAGACCAAAAATTTAAAAATGAAACTAAATAGTGTGCAATTATAATGACCAAACTTGTGTTTAGAGAAGTACATTTAGAGAATACATGAGGGAGTAAACGTATGGAGTATTGGCTAAATTGTTAGATATGGGTGAAATACATGTCACCAAGTATTTCTACCTCTGAGCTACGCCACCCTCCCCAAGTCACACTTGCAGATTGAGTCTCCATATTTAAGGTATTCCATGGGTCTGAACTGCTAGACTATAACTCATGAGACCCTATCAGTGTACCTACCTTTAATAGTCAGTCAGTAGATAAAATGAACTCAAAGCAAAGGCATTTATGGAGATGGCACCATGAGAAGAATAATAACAAAATATTTCCACTGTTGGCCTAGGGAATACTCTCTCACCACTACACAAAGTGCCAATAAGAAGAGCAGACATGTCAACAAAAGATACCATTGGAAAAGTATACACTTAGGGAACATAAGTGCTTAAGACAACTGAAACCTCCAGCCGGCACCTTAGGGCCCCCATATCCTTTCCCTTCTCGTGGTATTCTTATGCTGTTTTCCTTGGGTGTAGCATCTCTGCTGGGCAGGTTACTGAGTTGGGCTCCCTGGGCCTATTCATCTCTGAACACAACTCCCAAGAGCCAGGGCAGATTGTCCTCAATTCCCAGAGCTCACACACTCCTAAGAGCTGTCTCTTGCACCAACTGCCCACTAGAGAGTATGTCTGGTTTTTTGCTTTTTAAAAGGCCATGAGGGGCATGGCTCATTCTTCAGCCAATCAATAGCTAGCCTCTCTTTAATCCCATCAAACTTGAGTGGAGAGCTTCACACCTCATAAAGGGGAAACAAGACATAGATATTTTCTTGAATATCTCATTGTATCTGTTACCTGTCCCTTATCCCCTCTGTAATCCCATCAACTGGGGGGGGGTAGTGAAATCAATTAATCAAGGACTCACTGATCAACTATCTACTATCTGCTACATATCGGTTGTTTTTGCTTAACCACTTTTTAAAATTTCTTTTTAAATCTCTTCTACCAGAGATGGCTCCATGAGTAGCGGAAAGGCTACATTCACAAATAAAGGGATATAGAGACAAAATATGTCAATAAAAATAAGGAAAAAATAGTCTACATTTACATCACTCTAAGGTTTCCCAAACACCTGACATTCATTATCTCATTTGATATTCAAAACTACCCTGTGAGGTAAAAAGGGGTTATTATCCCCATTTTCCAGAAGAGGAAATAGAAGCCCAGTGATGTTAAACAACTTGTCCATGAAACACAGTCAGTAAGTTCCAGAAGAGGGACTCAAAACTCTATCCCCCCTTTCTCCGTGTTCAACTTTCTTTCCTTCATACAATGCTGACTTGCTGTATAGAGTCCAGAATGAAGAAGGTAACTGGTCCTATGGCACTCCACCCCTCTCAAGTCGCATCTGGAGTACTATGTCCAACTCCGCATCATGGCTCCATGGACAGGCTCAAGATGGAGAGTGTCCAGAGGAGGGCAGCCAGGATGGGGAGGAGACTGGAGTAACTCAGGATGTTTGACCTGGAGAAGACTTTGTGAGGACATGATATCTGTCAACAAGTATTTTGAAGGTTGTCATATAGAAGAGAAATAAGATCTGTCCTGCTTATCCTCAGGGAAGAACTTGGAGTAGTGAACAAAAGTTTCAGAATAACTGATTTCAGCTCCATGAAAAGATAAAGTTCCTAACAACTAGAGATATGCGAAAGTGGGATGGACAGCCTTGGGAAGTGATGAATACCTCGTCCATGGAGGTCTTCCATGTATATTTGAAGTTGGAGTGGTTGCAGAAGGGATTCCTATTAAAGTTGGCATTGGACTAGATGAGGTCCAAAGTTCTGAGGAACTTTTCAGCTCTGAGATTCTCTGAACTATAGATGAGGGACCCAAGCTTACCCAAGGGTTAAAACCAACCTGAGCAATTGAATTGATAAATAGGCTTAGGGCAAACTGATTAGGATGGACAAAAGGGGAATGATGGAAGAGCTGGGGCCATAGATAATACCTGAAAGGTGAAGGTGAAAACTGTGAGGTCAGAGCAGGATGACCCAATGCCCAGGGGAAGGAACCAGGGACCAGAGTAGACCAAGTGAGGCTGGCCAACTGCAGCACGGAAGTCCAGCCTAACTCAAGAAGTGGCTTATACACCAAGACCGCCTGACTCAGCAACATCAAGACAGAAATGGGAGGTCAATGTTTTCTCAAGTGAGCAGCAATTTCCCAGTTATGCTCATACATACAAGATGTCAGAACTAAAAGCCCCTTACATATCATCTAGTCTTACCCTATCATTTTACAGGGAAGAAAATTGAATTCCAAAGAGCAAAAGGTACTTCTCCAAGATCACACAAGGAGTCAGTGGCATTCGAACTAAGACTCAGGTGTCCTGACTCCCGGTTCTGGGCTCTTCTGGAACTTACTTAGATCTCATGTAATGTTATGCTCACACCTCTCTAATATGATCATCATGTATTATTGTGTACTCTAGTTATCTGTCTCCACGAGAGCAAGGACTGTATCATATTTAAACTTTATGTCTCCCCCTGTCACATAGCCCAGCACTCTACACACAGTAGGTGCTTAACAGATATTTGGTCAATTGGATTGCCACCATGCTACATTGCCACTTTCTTGCTCAATAACCTGGGCTAAGCAGCCAGCCTTGGACAAGAAACGCCAACATGTAGCTAGAGCTTCCATGTGGAAGAGAGATGTTGAAATGCTGTTTGGAAAGGTTAAAAAGAAATAGAAAATTGGAAGAAGGAAAGGTATTGGATATATATGTTGTTTCTGACTCCTTGACTGTTTCCATTGATTTATACATAAACACAGATATGTATGCACATACAGATCTCCTTTCCTTCTCTCATTGGTCACTCGCATGTTGACTGTCATTTTATCAAAGATTTTGCTTCATGGTTGGCAAGGGTCACCACAGGGCACAATGCCAACTCACACTACAGAAATGGCCAAGTAAGATAACCTACATATATCTCTGCCCTGCTTTGAGGTAAAAGGCCTCATCGATGACAGGCTCTATTCCAAGGCTCTTACCACACAGATTGACTTGGGCTAAAAGCACAAGTCTGGGAATAGGCAAAGCTGTTGGGTCCCCACCAATTCCTTTAAAAATTACTTTTTCATTCCAAACTTAATAAACATTAAATAAAATTAGTCTGTCAATACACAAAAGAGGACAGAAAAAGAGGACTGTACATGACATCATGAATCTCTATTAAGTAAAGTGTGTTTTTCTTTTTAAGAACATACTAAATTGATCTTTCAAAGCTATCCTGTTTGTCTGTGGTTCCTTTTGGCATTCTTTCTATTCTACTCTATGTATTCTTTTAATGTTTCTGTCACTCTCTTTTCTTTATGTTTTTGCAACCCTATCTCTTCTCTCTCTCTCTCTCTTCCTCCCTCTCTCTCTTCCCCCTAAAAGAAAAAAAACATTTTACAAGTTTGCTTAGTCAAGCAAAATAAATTTACACATCGACCAGGTCTTAAAATGTACATCTTATTCTGCACCTCAAGTCCCTCACTTACCTATGGAGGGTAGTAAACATGTTTCATAATTGGAATCATGGTTGGTGCTTGCATTGATCAGAGTTCTTAAGTATTTCAAAGTTGTCTTTAGAATGTTGTTGTTACCACGTAAATTGTTCTCCTGGTTCTGCTCACTTCCCTCTGCATCATTTCATACAAGACTTTCCTTCCCAGGTTTCTCTGAAACTATCCCTTTCATCATTTCTTACAGCACAATAATATTCCATTACATTCATATGCCATAATTTTTTCAGATAATCTCCACATGATGGATACCCCTAAAGTTTCTAGTTCTTTGATATAACAAAAGGAGTGTTAGTATTTTTGTACTTATGGGTCATTTTCCCCTTTCTTTGATCTCTTCAACATGCACTCGAAATACCTTCTCTGGATATCAGAGCCCCCCTCCTCTATGCCCTCCTCCCAAAAGGGATGAGGAAAGAGCTGTACAATAATGAGGTTCTGAGCCTCAGGGCTAGGGGAGGCTCTGCTTGGGTAATTTGCCTACAATATTATAATTGAGAGGCATCACGGTCTAGGGAAAGGGCCTTGGTCTTTCAAATTTTTATTTTTACAAGCATTTATCTTCCCTACTGACACCCTCCACAATTAAACAATAAGAAAAAACCCTCTCATAACAAATATGTGTAGTCCAGTGAAACAAATTTACCATATCCAAATCTGCATGTCTTCTTCTCTATTTTAAGTCTATCATTTCTCTGACAGGAGGTAGGTTTTGGATTTCATCTTCACTCCAGGGTCTTAGTCTTACGATCAGACCTGAGTTCAAACCTTGCTCCTTACACTTGCTAACTGTTCCAATCCTAGACAAGTCACTTAACCTCTCGAGGTTTGAGTTTCATTATCTTTGAAATGACAATAATTCTATTTTATTGCCTACTGCATAGGGTTGTTGGAAAGATGGCATTTTGGAAACTGTAAAAACAGGAGTTATAATGGCTATCATAAGCCCAGGAGTCTCTATTGCCTGATTTAGATACAAGCCCATGTCATGCCACTCCCCAAAGTCATTGAAGGAGACTCACCAACCTCTTTCTACCAGAAGATTCAGGTCTTAAAGGGAAATCAGTTAGCAAATTGACAAAGATAACAAAAAACTAAAGCAGTTTTAGGAAAGTAGGAGAAGACAGGCACACTAATGCATTGTTGGTGGAGCTGTGAGTTGGTCCAAGCATTTGGGGGCAGGGTGGGGTGGGGGAGTTTAGTATTATGTGAGAAGTGTACTTGCATGTAACTATTCAGACCCTTTGACTCAGAGATCTAACTATTGGGTACATACCCTATGGAGGTAAAAGACACAAAGATCACTACATCACAGAATTTGAGTTGGAAGAGAACTTAGTATCCATATAATCCAACTCATACACCACAGTAATTTTAACACATCCAATAAATCGTCACCCAGCCTCTGCTTGAAGACATTCGAGGAGAGGGAACCCACCACCTCCCAGAGAAGCCCATTCCATTTCTGAACAGATCTAATTGTTGGGAAGTTTTTCCTGAAATCAATGTTAAGTTGGTCTCTTTGCCACTTATGCCCATTGTTCCTGGTTCTGTCCTCTGGGACCATACAGACCAAGTCTAATCCTTCTTCCACATGACTGCCATGTAAATACTTGAACAGTTATAACCAATCCAGTCTTTTTTTTCTCCATGGTAAACTTGCTCAATTCCTTCAACCAGTGCTCATATGACATGGACCTTTCATAATCCCGTTTGAACACTCTGCAACTTATCATTGTCCTTCTTAAGTGGTGACTCCCAGAACTCAGTACAATACTCCAGATGAAGTGTAGAGAGTGCAGAGAGCAGTGGGTCTATCACCTTTCTATCCCCATAGTCTAATTGCAGGCCAAGACAACATTTACTTGTTTTGGTTACCATATTACACTGCAGAATTCTGGGCTTGCAGTCCACTAAAACCTCCAGATTTTTTTCAGAACAATTGTCATCTAACCATGCACCTTCTGTTTGTACTTGTGGTATTGATTTTTAATACCCAAATGGAAGACTTTACATTTATCCCTATTGTATTTCATCTTATTAGATACAGTACAGTACTCTAGCCTGTCAAGATCCCTTTGGATCCTACCTCTGACATTCAGCTGTCCCTCCTAGCTTCATGTCATCTGCAAATGCAATAAGCATACCATCTATGCATTTATCAAAGTCATTGATAAAAAATGTTAAACAGCACAGAGTCAAGCACAGATCCCTGGAAGACTCTACTACAGACCTCCTGCCATATTGATGTGGTACCATTAACAACTGCTCTTTCAGTCCCACAGGTTCTGAATACATCTGATTTGATTTCCACATATCTATACACATTCTCCACAAGAATAATATGAGATACTTCATCAAAAGCCTTTCAAATTCTAGGAAAATTACATCCTCAGCATTCCCCTAGTCTATTAGTTTAGTAATCCTGTCAGCAAAGGAAATATGGTTAGTGTAGCATAACCTGTGCCTGATGCAATCATGATGATAAACACTGTTTCCTTTTATGATATAAATATGGTGCTAATACCTAAACCAGGAAGAGTGAAATCAGAGAAAGAAAACTATGGACCAATTTCCCTAATAAATATTGATGCAAAAAATTTTAAATAAACTACTAGCAAGGAGATTACAGCAATATATCACAAAGATCATACGCTATGACCAGGTGGTATTTATACCAGGAATGCAAGGTTGGTTCAATATTAGGAAAATTATCAACATAATTTACCATAACAATAACAAAACCAACAGAAATCATATAATTATCTCAATGGAAGCAGAAAAGAGCTTTTGACAAAATACAACACTCCTTCCTATTAAAAATACTAGAAAGTGGGGCAGCTAGGTAGTGCAGTCAGTAAAGCACCGGCCCTGGAGTCAGGAGGACCTGAGTTCAAATCCAGCCTCAGACAATTGACACATGTACTAGCTGTGTGACCTTGGGCAAGTCATTTAACCCCAATTGCCCTGCCCAAAAAAAAATACCAGAAAGTATAGGAATAAATGAAGCTTTTCTTAAAAGAATAAGTGGTATCTATCTAAAATCATCAACAAACATTATATGTAATGGAGATATGCTAGAAGCATTTTTAAAAAGATCAGGGATGAAGCAAGGATGCCCATTATCAACGCCATTATTCAATATTATACTAGAAATGCTAGCTATAGCAATAAGAGAAGAAAAAATTGAAGGAATTAGAATAAGCAATGAGGGAACAAAACTATCACTCTTTGCAGATGATATGAGGATATATTTAGAGAATCAACTAAAATCTAGTTGTATAAATAATTAACAACTTTAGCAAAGTTGTAGGATATAAAATAAACCCACATAAATCATCACCATTTCTATATATTACCATCAAAGTCAAACAGCAAGAGATAGAAGGAGAAATTCCATCTAAAATAACTACAGACAACATAAAATACTTGGCAACTATATAAACGTAACACTTAGACTTACAAAACACTTTGCACACAAATAAAGTCAGATCTAAACAATTTGAAAAAATTCAATTGCTCATGAATAGGCCAAGACAATATAATAAAAATGACAATTCCACCTAAATTAATTTACTTCTTCAGTGCCATACCAAACTACCAAAAAGTATTTTATAGAGCTAGAAAAAATCATAACAAAATTCATCTGGAAGAACGAAAGGTCAAGAATATCAAGGAAATTAATGAAAAAAAGATGTGAAGGCCTAGCTGTACCAGATCTCAAACCATATTACAAAAAAGTGATCATCAAAATAATCTGTTACTGGCTAAGAAATAGAGTAGTGGATCTGTGGAATAGATTAGACACATAATACACAGTAGTAAATGACCATAGTAATCTAGTATTTGATAACTCAAAGATCCAAGATTTTAGGACAAGAAATCACTATTTGACAAAAACCCATGGGAAAACTGGCAGAAACTAGGTATAGAACATAGACTAACAACTCACACCATATACTAAGATAAGGTCAAAATGGGTACATGATTTAGACATAAAGGGTGATACCATAAGCAAATTAGGGGAGCATGGAAGTTTACCTGTCAGATCTATGGACAAGGGACAAATTTATGACCAAACAAAAGATAGAGAGCATTAAAGGATGTGAAATGGATAATTTTGGTTACATTTAATTAAAAAGGTTTTACACAGACAAAACCAATGCAGCCAAGATTATAAGGAAAGCAGAAAACTGGAGGTGGGATTTTACAGCAAATTTTTTCTGATAACAGCCTCATTTATCAAAGATATAGAGAACTGAGTCAAATTTGTAAGAATATGAGTCATTCTCCAATTGATAAATGGTTAAAGGATATAGACAGGCAGTTTTCAGATGAAGAAATCAATGCTATTTACAGTCATATGAAAAAAATCTCTAAGTCACTATTGATTAGGTTGCTCTTGAGATAGATGTGTCTAAGATGGAAGGGAACCTTGGGAGTTTGAGAAGTCTGGAGATCTTGAATCTGTTGGTTGGAGATGATTGGTGACAGAGAAGTTTCTGCATTGGAATGGGTTCCACAAATAAGTAGAAGAGCTCGCCCTTGCCAGAAGACAAGGACCCAGTGGAAATTGTTTGGAGAGTGCTGACCTGAGGTGAATTATAAAAATACCTACCTGCAAACAGCACTTGATGGTACATAGTAAGTGCTTAATAAATGTTCATTCATTCATTCATGTTTTAAGGACAACCAGTCTCTTGGGTGAGTGTAATGGTAGTTTTGTTATTAAATTATGCTTGTTAAGTTTCCTGTCAATGTATTCTTGTGGGTATTATATATTTCTTTTGTGTAGAGGAAGTAAATAGCTGCCTCTTCAAAATTATGCCTTACTGCTGTCTCATCCTGAAATTTCCCTCAGTACCTGTGGTTTCCACTCTCCATAACATCCTACTACTACTCCTGATTGTGGAATGTTCCTCTAAAAGGCACCTCTCCCTCCCCCTTCTCCTACTGGGAGAATAGACTCCTCCTAGACCATATCCTGAAGGGACTTAGGTCAGCCTGCTTCAGCACCTTTCAGCCCTGCTTTTGACTTCCTGGACTTCAAAACCTTCCTCTCTCCTCCACCCAGTCTCTCCTGTCAGCTCCCTTTTACTACTGTCTCCACTCATACTCCTTGAGGATAAGGACTGTCTTCTTCCTTCCTTCCTCCCTCCCTTCCTTCCCTCCTTCCTTCCCTCATTCCCTCCTACCCTCCTTCCTCTCCTCCTTTCACCCTTCCTCTTCCTCCCTCCCTCCTTCCCTCCTTCCTTCCTTCCTTCTTCTCTTCTTCCCTTCATCTCCCTTCCAGTCTCTCTCCCTCCCTCCTTTCTTTTCCTCCTTCCATCCCTCCTGCTTTCCTTCCTTCCTCTGCATCCTCCCCTCCTTCCTTCCTTCATTCCCTTCTTCCTTCCTTCTTCCCTTCCTTCCTCCCCTTTTTCTACTCTTTCTCTTCCTCCCTCCCTCCTTCCCTCCTTCCTTCCTTCTTCCCTCCCTTCTTTTCCTCCTTCCTTCCTTCCTTCTTTCTTTCCTTCAGTCCAATCCTTCTCTCTTTTCTTTCTTCCTTCCCTCTTTCCTTCCCTCTTCCCTCTCCTCCTTCCATACTTCACCTTTCTCCTTCCCTGCCTCCTTCCTTCCTTTCTTCCTTTCTCCCTCCCTCCTTCCTTCCTTCCTTCACTATAAAATGTATACCTTTCTTCTCCTTACTTTGGGAAGATCCTAGATAGAAGCCAAACCTAAAGTACAGATTGCTTCCCCCCAGGACTCTAGGTTAGGAGTGTAAAGAAGCCTTTGTTTGGTGTGAGAAAAGAAGCTTTTTTTCTCTCAGTAGAGCTCAGCTCCCCCAAGACTGAAACCTGTCACTGAGTCTGGGGGCCCAGAGCAGAGGGGCTCCTGAATGGAGAGGGAGGATTGTCCCCAGACCTTGGGCCTAGCAGCAATTTGCAACTATTTGACAAGGAAAACCAAGGGTTGAGAGAACACTGCAACTGACCCCTCCTATCTATATTGCCCCCCCCCATTTAGAGTGTGAGCACCTTGACCTCAGAGACCCTCTCACACTCTATTTGTATGCCCAGCTCTTAGCCTGGGAGTCCAGGTGGGAGGTGATGAGAGGCTGAACCAGGCCAGTGGCCAGGTGAGTGGAGAGAAGAGGACAAATGGCAGAGATGTTTTGGGAGTACAATCAAGAAGACTTAATAATAGCTACCATTTATCTAACACTTTAAGATTTGCAAAGTGTTTTACAAATATTGTTTCATTTGATTCTCAGAACACCCCTTGGAGGTAGGGGCTATTATTATCCCCATTTTACAGATGGGGGAATTGAGGCTGACAGAAGTGACTTGCTCAAGGTCACATGGCTAGTAAGTATCTGAGGCTGGATTTGAGCAAGGACCTCGTGCTTCCAGGTCCAGTGATCTAACTACTGTGCCACCCGGCTGCCCTGGCAAGTGACTGGAGATGAGAGATGAGAGAGGGCACATCCTAGGACATCATGTTAAGGGGTCCCCTGAGCTTGACCTTTTGAATTAGCTCAAGGAGGTGTCTCTTCACTGTGTGCTCTCTCCATAGGGAACCAGACAAAGTGGTTGAGTTTTGTTCTCTTTCCTTTGTTGTCCTGGACCATACATAGGCTTGGGAGCTTGAGGAAAGGACTTTAATGATCTTGTAAAGAATTATAATGAGGTCAAGCATCTGGAAATACACCGACCCTGTGGAAACTTCTAGAATCGACTATAACCCCAGAAATCAGCATTTATGTACTCTTTGAAATGAGGGAGAATCACCCTTCAGGAATCACCACGCATCTTGTTTTTATTTTTATTTTTTGGCTCACATGGGCACACCCTAAGCTTTTTCCATTCCATTCCATTTCCATTCCATTCCATTCCATTCCATTTCCATTCCATTCCATTCCATACCGCACCATCTGTGCGGTAGGTGATGAACCATTCCATGGGAAAGAGGCATTGAGATACATGTTTGAGACTCTGATAATGAAGGGAATGTCTGTCCTATAAGGACACTTTGAAAAGCAGTTTTTGAGGGCAGCTAGGTGGTGCTGTGGATAGAGCACATAGTGCTGGAGTCACGAAAACTTGAGTTCAAGTATTTGGATTTGATTACTCTGGTGGAAAGACCCTTTTGTCCTACCCTTGTTACGGACTTTTTGCCTTCTGTCCAAGTACAGCTTGGGAGGTAGGAAGTAGGGTTAGAAAGTGCTTTCCAAATAGTCCTATGATGTAAGTAGTTCAAGTACCAACAGTGTTATTCTCTATATGGGGGAGAAGCATTAACTCTTATAGCTTAACTCCTATGATGTAGTAGTTCAAGTACCAACGGTGCTATTTTCTATATGGGGGAGAAGCATTAACTCTTATGTAACTCTTACAGCATTAACTCTTGTAGCTTATAGAATGCTGCTTAGAGTCAGGAGACCTAGCTTCAGACCCCTTCTCTAATGCTTAACCTTCATTTACAGTCTCAGTGCAGTCGGGCAACCCCTTAGGACTTACTGACTAACTCACAGAAAGAGGAAATGACTTAACTGCAGTCAACTGCAGCTACTAAGAGTCAGAGCCAGCTGGGATGGGAACCCAGGTGCCTGACTCCAAGAACAGTGCTCTTTTCTTGTACCTAGAATTTCTGACCTCTGTTCTCCTTACGATGACACGGTCATTCCTCAATTGATGAATATTCGAAAGATATGAACAGGCAGCTTCCAGATGAGAAAATCAAAGCTATCTACAGTCATGTTTTAAAAATGCTCCAAATAACTATTGATTAGAGGAATTTAAACTAAAACAACTCTGAGCTACCATCTCACACCTATCAGATTGGCTAAGATGACAGAAAAGGAAAATTAATAAATATTTAGAAGGGATGTGGGAAAAATTGGGACATGAATGCACTGTCGGTGGAATTGTGAACTGATCCAAGCAATTTGGAACTATGCCCAAAGGGCCATAAAACTGTGCATATGCTTTGACCCAGCAATACCACTACTAGGTCTGTATCCTGAAGAGATTTAAAAAATAAAAATGACATATATGTACAAAATATTTTTAGCAGCTCTTTTTGCGGTGGCAACGAATTAGAAATTTGGAGGATGCCCATCAACTGGGGAAAGACTGAACAAGTCATGGTATATGAATGCAATAGAATATTATTGTACTACAAGAAAGGACAAGCAGGATGATTTCAGAAAAACCTAAAAAGACTTACATGAACTGATACAAAGTGAAATGAACAGAACCAGGAAAATAATGTACACAATAATAGCAATATTGCACAATTATCAACTGTGAATGACAGCTTTGCTGTTCTCAGTAATGCAAAGATCCAAGACAGTTCCAAAGAACCTATGATGAAAATGCTATCCACCTCCAGAGAAAAGAACTGATAGAATCTAAATGCAGATCAAAGCATACTATTTTTTACTTTATTTTTTTCATGGGGTTTTTTTGGTCCATGTTTTCTTTCACAACATGACTAATATAGAAATATGTTTTGCATCAAATTGCTAGCCTTCTCAATGAGGAGGAAAGGAAGGGAGGGAAAGAATTTGGAACTCAAAATTTTTTAAAAAGAACTACTGTTAAAAAATTGTTTTAACATGTATTTGGAAAAAATATAATATTTGAAATTTTACTATCCTTTTTGTTTTGAATAAGAGATGCTCATCCAGAACCATGGTCCTACTATGCTCTTCCCACCAAGACTCATTGATTCATATGAAGTGATTCATATGCCTCCTCATGTTGGGACATCTAGTTCTTTTAAATTGCCTTTAGTAATTTGTGTATAGGCATTTGAGGTCAAGATTTTACCACCGATCCCACGCTTGGATTTTTGTCTTCTGTGAATTTCTGGGAGACAGGCCCCCTTTCTTGCTTGGACCTTCTTACTCATATGAAGGACCAAACTGCTTTCCTGAATGTTGAGGTACAATGGCCACTGCTGCTCCCTGAGCCCCAGGGTTAAACTATCAATGGTCCCTGAGCTCACTTCCACTACTGCCAGAACCTCCCAAATCAATCCAGTCTTGCTCTGAGTAGGGACCAAATCTGCCACCTCTGATTCAGAATGAAGCAGGAAATAAGTGGCCCCTGACCATGAGCCAGCCCTGGTATCATGGACCCACCTCCTTGTTCTGAATCCTAAGAAATCCTAGGGCAGAGTTCCTCACAGAGCCTCGTGCCCCACCCCCCATGATTTACCCCACACCTCTGCCTCCCAACCTAGCTTGGACTACAGAATGCTGACCCCTGACCTGTGCCCTTTGGCCATGCCTCTTCCAATGCCCCAACAGCACTAACCTCCCAAGCTTTACACATCAAAGACAGATGCTTCACCCCCACTCCACCCCTGCACCTCCCACCCAGAAAGAGAGTGGGTTTCTGCATGGAATACAGATAGGAGCCACTGGGCCTGAGTTAGAAGCTGGACTTTATCAGCTGGAGGAGAAATTAATGACCAGGATAAAATTGATCATTCCATATGCTCGGTCATCTCTCCCTGCTGCAGCCTCTACTGGGTTCCCCTCATGGAAACAGGAGCCATGAGCTTGGGGGAAGCTCATGGAGGGGTTTGGGGGTTGTGTTCCTCCTCGATGTAATAGAAATCATTGTTTTTGTCAGAAAAGGGGAACGTTTAAAAATACCTTAGAGGTATCTCTGAACAAAGACCAAAGAAATTCCTACTTAGAATCATAGTGTATGAGAGCTGGAAGGGACCTTAGAGTACCAAAATGTCTGGAAACCCTCAGATCTACAGCACAACTGCAATTTCCCCAGATAAAAAAATGACTTGTCCAAGGTCACAAAGGGGCAAGCTGGGGCTTAGAACAGATTTCCTTACTCCCAACCCAGGCATTTTTCTGCTATACTTCTTCGCACCCCCAGTTCTGGACTTAACCATTTCATAAGATCATAGGTCTAGAGCTAGAAAGGACCTTAGAGGACATTCAACAAGATCCTTGACTGAGAGAGGTTAGGTGACTTATCCAGGGTTACAAGGCTCACAAATATCCAAGCAAGATTTGAACTCAGGTCCTCCTGATTCCAAGCCCTGTGTTCTGTCCACTTCACCCTCCTAGCCTTTTTGGTCTATAACTCTGGACTCTGGACTCAATTTTACCATTGGACCCACAATAACTGTTCATCCTCAACGTTTAGACCAAAGGTTCTTGACCTTTGTTTGTGTCATGGACCCCTTTGACTGATGAAGCCTAGGGACTATCCTTTCTCAGAATAATGCTTTTAAACAGATAAGGGACATGTTAAGTTTTAGTTAGAGGTTAGTAAAAAAAATGCTATTTTTTCCCCTTTCAAGTTCATGGACCCTCTAAAACCTTTTCATGCATTCCTGGGGTCCATGGACCCCAGATTAAGAGACCCTGTCCAAGACTGTCACATATGCCAAGCTAACATTGAGCCTGGGACCCTCCCATCTGGCCCTGAATCTGTGGCTAGAGCTGGGGAATAGCCCAATCCCTACCTTCTCTGTAGCTCCAGTTTTCCTGAGGCTCTACAAACATAGCATAGCAGGGGTTAACACTCTCCTACCTGTGACTGGGGTGATTTCAAGATTTCATCTTTTCCAATCAGACAGAAGTTATTGTCTGAGTTCCATCCCTATGGAATACCCTTCTCTCCCTCCCCCAGTCCCTCTCCCACAAAAACAAACCCTGGCTGAGCCCCCTCCACCAATCCAGGGCTCTTGTCTCCCCCAAGGGAGTCCAGGAATGCTGTGGCCATAGGAGCTTATCCCCAGTCTGGAATGGGTGGTTTTATCCTAGCTATCAATCTGTCCTCCAGCTGATAAAGTCCACTCAGGCCCAGAGGCTCCCATCTGTATTCTGTGCACAGACCCACCTGGAATAGAATCTATTTCTGGGGTGGGGGAAGCCAGGGCTTTAAAAAGCTCTGTGTAAATGCAGTGCTTTTCAAATATGTAAATAGCTGGGATGTGGGAGCCAGCGAGCTCTCTGCTGCTTCTCTCCACCAGTCCATCTTACCTGGCTGTGACCTTCAGCAGCCCAATTCCCCTCCCTGCCCCCTGGACCCTTGTCTTGCCCACTTCGGTTCAGGCCTCCTCATCTACAGGGATCAGCGGCTGCAACCACATAGCAAATCCAGAATCTCTGAGTGAGGCTTAAGCAATCCCTGGTAGAAGCCTTCCTGAAGGCACATGAGCACTGCCTGGCTCTGGGTCTATGGTTGTCTGTTGAATTAATGAATGGATGGATGCCTGGATGAAAGAATGAATGCATCAGTGAGTGAGTAAGTAAATGAATGGAAAAAAAAGTATTTACTACACACCTGCTATGGGTCAGGCACAAAGGAAGGCATTAGGCAAAAACAAAAGTGAAAGCAGTCCCTTCTTTAAAGAGCTTATACTCTAAGAGGGGCCTGTTTGTTGTTTAGTCATTTTCAGTCATGTCCCATGCTAGGTGACCTTATTTAGGGTTTTCTTAGCAAAAATACTGGAGTAGTTTGCCATTTGCCTCTCCAGCTTATTTTACATTTGAGGAAACTGAGGCAAATAGGGTTAAGTGACTTGCCCAGGGTCACACAGCTAGTAAGTGTCTGAGGCCAGATTTGAACTTAGGTCTTTCTAACCCCAGGCCCAGCTCTCTGTCCACTGTGCTCCCTAGCTGCCCAAAGACAACACATGGGGAAATGATGGCTAGGGAGGGAAGCTTTGAAATGTTGAGTCAAGTCAACAAGCATTTATTAAGCACTAATTATATGTCAGATATTCTGCTAAGCACACAAAGAAATGCACGAATAGTCCCTGCCCTCAAGGAGTTCACAATCTAACGGAGGAGGAGTTTGTAATTTAATGAAGAACGATTATGAGCTATAATGTAATCAATTACCATTACTTTGCCTGCAGTCCTAGCAATGTTGAGTTGATTACTATTCCCAGAGCAAGTGGTTAAAAGGGAAAAGAAAGACTATGGGACGGGCATCTGGGCACTTGGCACGGTGCCCACATCAGCCTGGTCTCCCGATAGGTGAGGACATGGCACGGGAAGCAGCTAGAGTAGCTTAAGAGAGTTTTCACTCCCTCACTGTTGGAAGGGGATGGATACCCTCTGGACCAGGGCACCCACTATACAATCTCTCAGTGAGCCATTGTTTCTGAAATGCTAACACTAGAGATGTACTCAGTGTTGCCTTCTCCCAATTCATTCCCACCTCAATTTGGATTGGTTTACCAGATAGATGAGAGGAGAATAAACCCCAGAACTCCAAGAATTTACAGAATGTCTGGAAGAGGCAGCACATTGGACAGAGTCCTGGACTTGTAGTCTGAAACACCTGCATTCAAATCCTGCCTGAGACACTGCCTAGCTTTGTGACCCTGGATAAGTCACTTAACCCCTGTCTGCCTTGGTTTCCCTGTCTCTAAAATGGGGATAATAATAGCTCCTACTTCCCAAAGTTGTGAGGATCAAATGAGATATTCATAAGAGCATTTTGTAAACCTTGAAGTTCTGTATAAATATTAGCTAATATCATTATGCCGGGGGAAAGGAGGTGGTGGATGATTCATTGAAGACAACCTTGACCAGCTTTGAAATACTGCTGAGGACCTGCCCCATCCCTGACTTGAGGGACAGCTGTGCCTCCCTAAGGCCACGTGATGGAAAGAACATCAGCAAGAGGTTTCTAGTCCCCTGAGAAATCTACATTAGAGGCCCATAGACCAGCCCCAGGCCATGGCCCATGTCAGCCACAGGGAAGCAGTGGGGTAAGACACTCCTAAGTGCCTTCAAGAGGCTAGAAACATCCCAGGCACACAAAGAATCATTATTCTATGTAATTATTATTTGTATATTTTGCATAATTGTCATAATTATTATCATCAGCTCATCAAGCTTCCCAATCTTGGCTCTTAGCTCTCGGGCCAGAGTCCCTGAAACCTTGTCACATGACCCATTCATTCCTTTTTCTCCTCAGAATCAGCTCTCTGAGCGCCAATAGGAGAGAAATCATGCAACCAGACCATCAAATTAGAGTTGAAAGAGTCATTAAAGGCCATCGGGTCCAGCCCCCTCATTTTGCAGATTGGGTAACTGAGGCACAAAGAGGCTAAGTGATTTTCTCAGGCTCACACTGTAGATCTGAGGCAGCCTGCACTGCCTGATAGAGCCACAGTCCAGCAGCTGGTGTCAAGAGCGGGTGGGGAAAGGGAGAGTGAAAGACTGGGTCTTCTCTCTATGTGCACTTCCAGGTCTCAAAGAGAATTAAGGTGTCAAAACCAATGGTGCATCAGAAAGCGCCCTGGTTTTGGTGTCAGCAGATCCTGGGCTCAAATCTCAGCTCTATTTCATAGCATCTAGAGCTGGAAAGGACCCCATTTAAAGATGAAGAAGCTGAAGAGCAAGAAGGTTAACAAATTTGACTATGGTTTGTTGTTATTGTTGCTAAGTCATTTCATGTCTGACTCTCCATGATCCCATTAGGGTTTTCTTGGCAAAGATACCAGAGTGGTTTGCCATTTCTTTCTCCAGCTCATTTTGCAGATGAGAAAACTGAGGCAAACAGGGTGAAGTCACTTGCCCAGAGTGACTCCGGTTACAGAGATAATAAGTGTCATAGAAGGGATCCAAACCCAGGTCTTCCTAATTTCAAGACCAGTACTCTATCCATTGTACTATGCTGTCTCTCTCTTTAAATACCCGTATGGTCTTGGTAAAATTACCTAATCTCTCTGACCTTCAATTTTCTCATTTGAAAAATAAGGGAGTTGTGCTAGATGACATCTAAAGACCCCTTGAGTTCTAAATCTATGATCCTATGTACACATCAATGAGTCTAATACTCTCTCCCATACGCTCTTCTCTGCTCTTTTAGTCTGGAGAAGAGAAGATGTGACATATCTAAGAGTTATCATGGGAAGACTCCTTCTGCTTGGCCCCAAAAGGTTAAACAAGACACAATGGTGGAAGTAACAGTAAGGCAAAGTTCAATTTTATTTAAGGAAGAGTTTCCCCACCACAGACGATCAGTAATGGACTGGGCTGATTCTCCTGTACCCCAGCAGAACCAGATGCTCAGCCCTTAAGGAATGTAGTCAATGGGATGGAGTGCCAGAGTCGGGAAGAGCTAAGTGCAAATCTGGTCTGAGATACTTTTTAGCTGTGAGACCTGGGGCAAGTTGTTTAATCTCTGTTTGCCTCAGTTTTCTCTTTTGTAAAACAGGGATAATAATAGCACTTACTTCTCAGGGCTGTTGTGATAATCAAATAAGACAACATTTGGAAAGGGCTTAACACAGTGACTGGCCTGTAGTAGGCACTACATAAACACTAGCTAACTCTTTTCAGCGCTATTGTTAACGTAGTATTATTATTAATTTTGTTGTTATGTAGGGAATTCCCATAATGGGGAGGGAGGTGGATTATATCAATTCTAAGGTCCCTTCCAACTCTTGAGACTCTATGAATATGGATTCAGCCAGACTTTATTTCAGGTTTTATTGAATTCTGTAAGTCATAGGACTCTACACTGTCCAAGGTGTGTTTGCAAGTCTGCTGACATCAATGTGAATTCACTAGGCAAAACAGATACAAACACAAAACAAAAAATAGTTCCTGACCTTAAGGAGCTTACACTCTTCTGGGAGGGTACAACATATAAACAAGTAAGCACATGCATGATAACTTGAGTGGGAATGAAGAATTATAAACAACAAAGAGGCTCACTCACTCACACACATACACACACACACACACACACACACACACACACACACACACTCTCTCTCTCTCTCTCTCTCTCTCTCTCTCTCTCTCTCTCTCTCTCTCCTGGGATAATCCCAAATTCATTGCACCTATTCAAACCATAAACCAAGCTCCCATTCTGTTGCTAGACATACCAGAGTCAAGAAAAAGTATTTAATTAAGAGACTAAATAATATAAATAACAAAGAAATGAATAAAGCCCTAAAACATCCTCTGCACCCATATACAAAGAGGAAGGAACCTCCTATATCTCCAAGGAAATAAAGTTCTCCTTTTTACATTTCTCTAACTCTCCAGGATAATGGGAAGGTGTGATAATTTTGCACCCATAGTTCAGTGTGTGGTACAGTCTTCTGTTCTTCACACAGGACTAGGTTCAAGATGCCATGAACACAACCTCATGTGGTCATCTCTCTCTCTCTCTCCCCAACCATAGTTCCGTCTACTCCTGTACACACTCACTCACTTCTGGGCTCTTGGTTGTCTTTTTTAACCTCCTGCCCTCTTGAGCCTCCTCACCAATCAGAGTCTTCCCTGTGGACATCACTACACTGCAGGCTCAGAGGATTCCCAAGGAAGATAGGAAATGATGTTCCACAGAGATGTCCAATACATAAGCTAATGTACACAAAAAGTCTTTGTGAACCATAAAAGATCATACAAATAGGAGGTATGACAATCTTTCTAAAATGGACCTCCCTCACCTCTGACTTCTTATACAAAAGGTACAAGGACATCTTGGAGCCTTTTCATGATAGCTTAAGTTTGTAGACATTGATTATTTTCCTGAGCTGGGATAGTGATGTCTACAGGGAATAGAGAGACACCAGGGCTGTTTGTCCCTTCTCTGAAGAGTCTCAGGTTACTGAGCTTTGGAAGCTAGTCTGCACTCAGCAGGCCATAGTGATCAAAGTGAAGGAGGTACAGTCATCCAATCCTCTGCTCTGGTCAGATGATATCTAGAGCTTTAACTTTAGCTCTGGCCAACACATTTTAAGAAGGACATTGGTAAACTGAAGCATGTCCAGAGCAGGGCACTGAGGATGATGAAAGGACTAGAGACCATGCCATATAAGAGTCCAGAGTACGGGGGGATCTTTATAGAGTATAGAGAAGAGAAGACTTTGAGGAAATAAGATAGCTATCATGTGGGAGAGGGCAGCTAGGTGGTACAGTGGGTAGAACGCTAGGCCCGGAGTCAGGAAGACTCATCTTCATAAGTTCAAATCTACCCTCAGACAATTACTAGCTGTGTGACCCTGAGCAAGTCACTTCATCCATTTGCCTCAGTTTCCTCATCTGTAAAATGAGGTAGAGAAGGAAATGGCAAACCATTCCAGTATCTTTGCCAAGAAAACCTCAAATAGTGTCGCAAAGAGTCAGACATGACTGAAACAACAACATGTGGGAGAAGTATTAGAATTGTTCTTCCTGGCCCAGGAGGCCTGGATAAGGTTCAATGGAAGAAAAGTTACTGAGACACAGGTTACAGGTCAACATAAGGAAAAACTTCCTAACAATTAGAGTGATCTCTGAAAGGCCTCAAGAAGTAGCTGAATGACCACTCGTCAAGTATAGGGAATTCCCATTCGCACAGATGTGGAACTAGGTGCCCTCTGAGGTCGGTCCTCTCTGGATCTGTGACTCTGACAGGTTCTGGTGCCTGTTTCTTAGAGTCTTTCAGTTTCTTCCCTTACTGTCAGCCTATCATCTACAACTTCTCAATGTTGTCAGTGTGCCTGCTTCTATCATTTGTTTGTAATCTTCTGGACAAGTGAGCTTGTTAGCAATGTGTGTAAAATATGAGTTAAAAGCTAAGGCTCGGAAGGTTCTCCTAAGAGAAAATGAGATTTAGCACAAGGAGCTTAGGATATCTATTCTGACTGCTCAAAATCTGTGTGTATGTGTGTGTGTTCCCTCTTCTGTCCCTGTTTGATGTTCTCTCTTCTTTGTGTACCATTTGGGTAAAGTTGTCAGGGAGAACTAAATTCCAGATGGGTGAGAGATGTTGCTGTCCTGAAGAAATAAGAAGGCTTAGGAGCCTGGTCTCTAATGAAGATGACTTCCTGAAGGTGGGAGGAAGGACCCAGGATGAGAAGTTGGAAAGCTAAATGATGTGGATTAAGGGATTAAGGAAAAGCAATTGTGCTCCTAAAGAAAGAGAGAAAACAGCCCAGAAGTGAAGAGCCAAGAGGAAGCTGTTTAACAGAAACAGGGAATTCTGGGAACAGGAGGAAGCCAGAAAGGAGGCAGAATGAGGTATGCAGGTCACAGAGCTACCTGGAGCAAACTGAGGTGGCCTTAACTAACCTAAGGCGAATCAGATAGGGAAGGAGTTGAGAAATAGGAAGCTGCCAGGATTGGGGCGTTGGGAGGGGGGGTGGTCGGGGAGAGGGGGGGGGGGCGGGGGCGGGTTGGCCGGGAGGAGAACACAGAGACCTAACAGATCTGTGCTGGGAGAGATCCAGAGAAACCTCTGTGATAGAGATCCAAGAGCTGTGAAAGCAGTTTTGTCATGGAATTGAAAGGGAACCTAGGCCCAGGTACTCTCTTCTCCATGAATCCTGATTCCTTGGGGATCAAGTAAACATTAAAAAAAAAACCCTCCAGCTTCAACTAGAAAAACAGAACTAACGCAGCACAAAAGGACAAAAATGGCCCTAAGAATGGGAGTTACAGGTAGCAGCCAGCCTGGGAATACAACTGAAAGGAAGAGACTTCCAAAACTGACAGCCATAATAAGTGGCTCCCAGCTAGCTGGAATCACAAAGATTATACCTGGAATTTGCCCCATCTGGACACTGTGTGTTCCCAGTATTGTCACAGCCTGCAGCAGAGCAGCTTCTGCACTTCAAATAGCTGTCTGTGCATGCTGCCTCAGTTTCCTCACCTGTAAAGGAAAAGAATTGGACTGCATAAGCTCCAAGGGCTCTTCTATATCACCTTGACCCTACTGAAGAGGACACTGTGGAGAAGGTGACAACATAAAGAGTTTGAAAAGTGTTTGAGGAACATCCCATACCATATTGATAGAATCACAAACTCAGTGCTTGGAAGGAACATCAGGGTTTTCTAGCCAAAATTTCTTCAGAGTGAATAAATTCACTCTATTTATATCCCCAACCAATGGGCACCTAGTATTTTTGAACACCTCCAGGGACAGGGAGCTCACTACCTCAGGAGAAAGCCCATTCCATTTTTGGCAGCTCTAATGGTTAGGAAGGTCTTCCTAATTTTGGGTTGAAATTTGTCTCCTGGTAACTATTCCCCACCTCTACCACACTGTTCTCTTTCTGCCCTCTGAGGCCAAACAGAAAAAGTCTAATGCCTCTTGCCAGTGAAAATCTTTTAGATACTTGAAGACATGTATGTAAATTGGAGTGCTTCTAGACTTGTTGGCATTTCTTTTCATTTCTAAGTAAAATTTCATTTTGAAAACTTTCGACCTTATCACAGGAATCATGTCCAAACCAGAGAGGATCTCCTCCATAAATTGAGGGACTTAGCCTAGATAGCCTATCGCAGCTAGGAGACATACCAAATAGAATTTTGGACTTAAGAGGCCTGGAGTTCAAATCTAGTTGTGTGACCTTGGGTAAGTCACTTAACCTATATTCATAATTTCACCTTCCTCCCAGGATTGTTATGAGGATCAAATGAGATAATATCTGTAAAGCACTTAGCTCAGTGCCTGGCACATAGTAGGTGCTTAATAAATGCTTATTTCCTTCCCTTCCCTTCCCATTCTCTTCCTTGCTTTCCTCATTTGTAGGGCTCCAAGGTCTTTTCCATGGACAGCTAGGTAGCATAGTGAGTGGATAGAGCGCCAGACTTGGAATCAGACCTATCTTCCTTAGCTCAAATCTGACTTCAAACACTTACTAGCTGTGTGACCCTGGGCAAGTCACATAACCCTGTTTGCCTCATTTCTTCATCAGTAAAATGAGCTGGAGAAGGATATGGCAAACCACACCAATAACTTTGCCAGGAAAACCCCAAATGGGGTCGTGGAGAGTCGGGCACAGCTGAAATGACCCAACAACAAAAACAAAGGGTCTTTTCCAGATCCAAATATAAGATTCTTTAAACTCTAAAGTTCCTCCCATGATCCTATGATTCTTACAACACTGAATGTTAGAACATAGGATATACCATGTTAGCAGAGAGGCTACAGATTATCAGAACAGGAAGGGACCTGGCATAAAGGGAGTGTCTCTACCCTGACACAATGATTCATCCTCAGGGAAGACTGCTTCCTGGCACAGAGATTCTGGAACCCTCCGGGCCTCTAGTGCTTTCTACACTAGCAAAGAGGATTATTGCACATAGCAAACAAACCTTTACAATATGTAAGAAGTGCTAGATTCTGTTATTCTGCAGAAGGAAGGTTTTTCATATTGTAGGTTTTTTTAAACCTACACTTGACTCTGTCCATATAGAAATAGCGTGTGGTCTTTGGGGAGGCTGTACAGACACAGCATATTGATCAGGTTGAAAAGAAGGAAAAGAAGAAAATATCCTCAAATAACAGAGCTTCAAGCCAGTTCTCTGGCTCCATAGAGACACGAGATCCACTCAACACGGGCAGAATTAGAGGCATGTGCCCATGTGTGAGTGCGTGCATGATCACACATAAGCGTGCATGCATAAATATGAGTGGCATGTAAATAAAAATGCTGAGTGAAAGCATGCCTGTGCACAAACATATATATGCCCGTTTATGTGCACATCTGGGTGTTTCCACCACAGACATGTGCATGGGCACGTGACACAGACTTGCACGTGTACACACATGCCCCTTATGAAACATACCAGGCTTTGTACAATGAAACCCTGGGCTTACTCACCAAAATTCCTGTAGACTCCGACCCCACTGACCCCCCAATAAATCAGCTTCCGTCTCCTCTACAGCTTTGTTGACCTCCCCTGTTATAACAGGAGATGCAGATCCTACCTCTTCCTTCCCCATACCCACTCCAGACCCTACCAGCAATGCCTCTGCTGCCTACTCCCTTCCCCTAAAATTCAGGTTATCTCTGAATGTTGTTTACAGACATGTCTAGTACATCAACCAGGAGCTATGAGACCCAATACCGCAAGAGGCCAATGGTGTGCCTCTGCTGCCCTCTGCTGTCCAAAAGAGGCACAGCCTCTGTTGTCCTAGAATCCCAGAATCTGAGCTGAAGAGACCTCATTGGTGGTGGAATCCACTCCAAACCTCACCAAGGATACCCTCTTCAACATCCCTGATTAGTAGTCACCCATGTTTTTCTCGAAGACCTCTAATGAGAAGGAAAAAAATTATTAGCTGCTGTTAATGTATACATTATAGATTAAGGAGACAAACACACTAGGAAATTCTATAACCAGAAAGAGGAAGCAAGGGAATATTTATGTTTGTGTGTCTATGTATTTGTCCATTTGTCTGCCATGTGCATGTCTGTGTATGTAGCTCTGCTCTGTGTCTCTGTGTATGTGTGTCCTATCTCTGTTAAGGGTACTATCCGTAAGATATGTCTTTGGCTCAATGACCATAGTTGAGCCCCATTTTCCTCCTCCTCAGTGAGCATCAGTGTGCACAGGAAGTCCTCTTTTTTCTCAGCCTGACCCAAAATCCTGGGTTTTTAGGGTCCAAATCAGGTCTCACCTGCTTCAGGCAGCCCTCCCAGACTGCCACAGCCCTGAGATCCTCCTTTTCTCTGAGATATTACAATGATGAGCACACAGGTAGGAACTGAGAATTTTCCTTTCATGCAACACATCTCACCTACACAGTTAGGCTCCCCTACACAATCATCATGAGCTATACACATTAATTGTGCCTCCAATGTAGGGGATGGCGACTAGGCTCCGTGCTGAGCCTAAGGATCCAGAGAGATCTGCCTTACCTGGTCCTCCAGAGGCTCACTTAGTTAAAATGTGTTAAGCCCTTGTTCCTAATACCCAGACCTGGGGAGGATCCACTGACAAAATAAATAGCACAGTCCCCTGCCCTCAGGAAGACCACTCTCTAGTGGTGAAATGAAAAGACCCATGAATACAAAAACTGTAGTACAAGTTAGAATGCTGTAGGTGCTGAGAGACTGTTTTCAAGGCCTGATATACACTACCTGTGCGACCTTGGGTAAGTCACTTAATCTTTTAGGTCAATCACTCAACTGATAAACATTTAC
This sequence comes from Trichosurus vulpecula, assembly GCF_011100635.1. Taxonomy (NCBI): domain Eukaryota; kingdom Metazoa; phylum Chordata; class Mammalia; order Diprotodontia; family Phalangeridae; genus Trichosurus; species Trichosurus vulpecula. The sequence continues at coordinate 75,325,970 of NC_050574.1, read as the reverse complement.
CTAGCCCTTACTGTATGCCAAGCACTGTGCTAAGTGATAAGGATACAAACAGAGGCAAAAGGCAGTCCCAGCCTTCAAGGAGCTTACAATCTAATGGGGGAGACAGCATGCAACAAATATATACGAAGCAAGGTATATACAGGATAAATAGGAAATAACTGGGGGCAGCTAGGTGGCACAGGGAGTAGAGCACTGGCCCTGGAGTCAGGACCCAAGTTCAAATCCGGCCTCAGACACTTGACATACTTACTAGCTGTGTGACCTTGGGCAAGTCACTTAACCCCAACTGCCCTGCCTTCCCCTCCAAAAAGAAATAGGAAATAATGGAGGGAAGGCACTGGAATTAAAAGGGGTGAGAGAAGGCCTTCTGTAGAAGATGGTTCTGTTTCCTTATCTGTAAAATGACGGGGTTGGATTAGCTCAATTCTGAGGTTCTTTCTAGCTCTAATGGTCTATGATTCTGCAATTCAGTGAGGTGAAAGATCTGAGCAGGGAGAGAACCCCTTCTGGCTGGGTTAGATCATCAAGGAAGGCTTCATGAAGAAGAGTGGACCTTGAAGGGAGGAAAGGAATTCAAAAGGTCTTGATGTCAAAGTGGTGGTGGGGAGGGTGGGGTGGTACAGGGGAAACCATTCCAGCGTCAGGAGACCTGGTGAACGAAGGTGAGGGGGAGACACTAAGGAATTTGGCTGGAACTCAGAGTAAGGGAGAGGGAAGGGGAAAGACCAGTAAAAACAATAGAGGGAGGGAAAGGGGAGAGCCTGGGATGTCTGGGCAGTTGCGTCATTCTTTACAATTGGCTAAATCTGCAGCCCTGGGCACGCGCCAGAGCCTCGGGAGACGCTGGCTGTTTGCCGATTGATTGATTGGTGACTAGAGTTGAACTGTGGATAGCAAACCCCAGAAAGTCTCAGCCTCTGGCTGCCCTTGCTGCCTTCTACCGCCATGTAGTTGTCTTAACAGGTCAGTTCATGCCTCTGATCTAAGACTGGCTGTTGGGGGCCAAAGCAGACACTTTATCTCTGTCTCTATCTCTATCTCTGGCTCACTGTCTCTGTGACTGTGTCTCTATGGTCCTGTCTCTCTGCGTCTCTGTCTCCCCATGCGTGTCTATCTCTATGTCTCTACCTCCTCCTCCTCTCTGTGTCTCTTTATCTGACTCTGTGTCAAACTGTCTCCTTACCTGTCTCTCTTGTTTCTGCTTCTTTATCTCTACCCGTATGTCTCTGTTTCTACGTCTCTACTTCCTTATCTCTGTTACTATCTTTTTCTCTGTGTCTCTGCCTCTGAGAATTTGTAGCTCTCTGTGTGGCTGTCTCCCCAGTGTGTCTCTGTCTCTATCTCTGACTCCTTGTATGTGTGTCTTTGTGTATCCCTCTAGTCTCTTCTCTTTGTCTCTAGGTGGTGCAGTGGTTAGAGCACTTGGCCTAAAGCCAAGAAAACTTCAGTTGGACTCTGGCTTCGGATACTTAACTAGCTGTGCGACCCTGGGCAAGTCACTTAACTTCTGTCTGCCTCAGTCTCCCCAAACATAAACTGAGGATCATAATAGTACCTACCTCTCAAGACTGTTGTGAGGATCAAATAAGATCTGTACAAATGCTTAGCCCAGTGCCTGGCATGTAGTAGGCACTTAATAAACGCTTGCTCTGCTCCATCTCTGTCTCTGTCTCTCTGTATGTTTCGGCCTCCTTCTGTGTTTCTGTGTCTCTGTTTCCATGACTCCACATCTCTTCTTCTGTCCTTCCAGCCCAAGACAGGGCCATGCCAGGGGTCAAACAGATCCAAGCTGGCACAGAAGAAAGGCCTTGTGCAATCTAAGAGTTCAGTGCCATGATTCTGTGTTGTTACTTGTTTGTGGGCTGTTTTGGCCCAGCCTGGGGTCCCTCTGCCTCCTCTGAGAGGCTGCAGGTTCTGGCTCTCCTTGAGAATGCCCCCAAGGGGCAGCTGGGTCTCATTCTCTGTTTCCCCTCTTTGGTTTTCCTGACACTATTGAACCCGGAACAGATGCTGCTTAATTTGACAACTGTCCTGTCCGTCTGAACACACAGATGGAACAGACACCTCGCATGTCTCCTCTCCAAAGTGCTCCAGACTCTGAGATAAGATGACTCTGAGAGGAGAGGGGAACTGGAACAATTATGAGAAGGCTGTTGGGGGGAGGGGGGATGCCAGGATAGTAAGGCGCTGATGGGGGGGGGAGATGCCAGGATAGTAAGATGCTGATGGGGGGGGGGATGCCAGGATAGTAAGGTGCTGATGGGGGGATGCCAGGATAGTAAGGTGCTGATGGAGGGGGGGGATGCCAGGATAGTAAGGCGCTGATGGGGAGGGGAGATGCCAGGATAGTAAGGTGCTGATGGGGGGATGCCAGGATAGTAAGGTGCTGATGGAGGGGGGGGATGCCAGGATAGTAAAGCGCTGATGGAGGGAGGGGGGATGCCAGGATAGTAAGGCGCTGGTGGAGGGGGGATGCCAGGATAGTAAGGCGCTGATGGGGGGGGATGCCAGGATAGTAAGGCGCTGATGGAGGTGCCAGGAGAGTAAGGTGCTGATGGAGGGGGGAGATGCCAGGATAGTAAGGCGCTGATGGGGGGGGAGATGCCAGGATAGTAAGATGCTGATGGAGGGGGGGATGCCAGGATAGTAAAGCGCTGGTGGAGGGGGGATGCCAGGAGAGTAAGGCGCTGATGGGGGGGGGGATGCCAGGATAGTAAGGCGCTGATGGAGGGGGGGATGCCAGGATAGTAAAGCGCTGATGGAGGGAGGGGGGATGCCAGGATAGTAAGGCGCTGGTGGAGGGGGGATGCCAGGAGAGTAAGGTGCTGATGGGGGGGATGCCAGGAGAGTAAAGCACTGATGGAGGGAGGGGGGATGCCAGGATAGTAAGGTGCTGCTAGAGGGGGGGGGATGCCAGAATAGTAAGATGCTGCTAGAGGGAGGGGGGATGCCAGAATAGTAAGGTGCTGATGGAGGGGGGAGATGCCAGGACAGTAAGGTGCTGATGGGGGAGATGCCAGAATAGTAAGGCGCTGATGGAGGGGGATGGAAGGGGACAGGAACAGAATTTTGTCTTTGGTCCTATGCTATTTAACATTTTATCAATGACTGAGATAAGTAATAATTGGTGATTTATGGTCAGAAAAGCCTTTACATACATTATTTCAATCCTGTGCCATGGGTCCTATTATTATCCCCATTTTACAGACAAGGAAACTGAAGGCAGGAGAGGCCAACAGTTACATGGCTACAGCGGTGTGTCTGAGACAGGATCTGAAACCCAGTCTTCCTGACTCCAAGACCAGTACCTTATGCGTATGTATGATCATCTCTATGATCCCCAACCACTTATCCCAGGACCCCTAGTCTACCACCAGCTTCTAAAGTGCCTTCTGGCCTTGGGTACCTCATGGCTAAGTTCCTTTCCCAACATAGTAATAGGATGGTCAGCTTCTCTACTAAGTCAGCTGACCTTGGATCACTACCTCTTCATGACTGGCTTTGTCACACACACAAAGAAAGAGAGAGCGAGAGAAACAGAGAGACAGAGATAGAGAGACAGACAGAAAGAAAGAGGAAGAGAGAGAGAGACAGAGACAGAGGGAGAGAGATCTGCTCTATCAAATTCATGGATGACCCCAAAGCTGGGGAGTAAAGCTCATACTCTGAAAGGATCCAAAAATATTTGATGCTGTCATACACTGTCTCCTCCTAGAGACTCTCCTCACTAGATCTTTATGAGATTGCTCTATCTGGCTTTCTTTCTACCAGAATGACCTTTCCTTTTCAGTCTCTGTGGTTACCTCATGATCTAGGTCCCATCCCTTAACTATGAGGCTCTGTCCTGAGTCATCTTCTCTATTCTCTCTGTCTCTGTCTCCCTGTCTGTCTCTCTCCCTCCCTTTTCTCCCTCTCCCTCTCTCTTCTCCCTCCCTCCCTCTCTCTTTTCCCCCTCCCTTTCTCTTACCCCTCTCCTTCTCTCTTCTTCCTCCTTCCCTCTCTCTTCTCCCTCCCTCCCTCTCTCTTCTCCCTCTCCCTCTCTTCTCCCTTTCCCTCTCTCTTCTCCCTCTCCCTCTCTCTTTTCCCTCTCCCTCTTTCTTCTCCCTCCCTCCCTCTCGCTTCTCCCTCCCTCCCTCCCTCTCTCTTTTCCCCCTCCCTTTCTCTTACCCCTCTCCCTCTCTCTTCTTCCTCCTTCCCTCTCTCTTCTCCCTCCCTCCCTCTCTCTTCTCCCTCTCCCTCTCTCTTTTCCCTCTCCCTCTTTCTTCTCCCTCCCTCCCTCTCTCTTCTCCCTCTCTCTTTCTCTCTTCTTCCAACTCCTCCTCCTCTTTCTTCTTCTCTCTATCTAATCTTATCAGGTCCCAAGGATTTTATTATAATCTCAGGGCAGATATCTCTAAGAGCTACATTTCCAAACCAAGTCTCTCTCCTGAGCTCCAGCTTGACATCACCAGTTTCTTCCTGGGCATTTTGAACCTAAGTATTTCCAACTCAACATGTCTAAAACAGCTTTCCTCAAAATCCACCTGTCTTCTCAAATTCTCTATTTCTGGGTAACAGAGTCTGGCCCACGGGCAAAGACCATGGTGTCTCTGATGGCATCTTCCCATGTGGAGAGTTTGGAAGAGCCTACTTTCTGGACAGTTGAGATGACAAGTCATAAAAGTGGCTTAGAGCAATGGTGTCCAACTCAGATGGAAATGGGGGCTACATAAGGATCCCTGCAGGCCACATACTGGCTTAGAAAACCACCTATTAACGTTATCTATAGTCTATTATATTTTTATTTTTTTTTAAATATTTCCCAATTGCATTTTAATCTGGTTCTGCTGGCCAGCAACTCCAGTGAAGGCTTCAATGTGGCATCACACATCTGCCTTAGAGAGACATTGGAACATGGGTAGAAATTCTATTACTGGTTCCAATCTACTGATCATGTGTTTAGGAGAAAACCCTTTGATTGGCTGCAAAACCTGCACACTGTCTCAATGGCCTTATAAAATTGACAGGGTCAGAGTCTCAAATCCCTTCACAAAAAAACAGTAAAGAACACAACACAGAAGCAAAGGAGAGACCCATTTCACAGGCCAATATTTCAACCTCTGAGGTTGAAGGCCCAAGACCTCCCCCATTATTTAACTCTGTCTCCCTGGATGCTGTGAGGAAAGGAGTCAAACAAAGAGCAAGCAGTCAACGAGAAAATTCCCAAGGCTCTGGTCATTCAGACCTTTTTGGTGGTTATTCAGCCCATCTTTTCCTAACCATATGGTTAACAGACTGGAACCGGTTACAGAATGTCTACACAAGCCAGTTCCTTGTCATCTTGATTCTCTTGGAAGTCAGTTCTCCAGCCCCTTCATGTAGGGAGACTCCATCAGAGGCACTCTCTGCGTGTGCCAGACCCTGTCACATCCATCAAGGGTACCACCATCCTTCCAGATGGCCATTTGGGAGCCACGTTCAACTTTTGGCCGACATATTCGATCCATTGCCAAATCTTGTTCTTTTCACCTTTCCATCTCCACTTCTCACCATTCACACAGACAGCTACCATAAAAGCTGAGGCCCTCACTGCCCCTTTCCTGGACTATTGAAACAACCTCCTCAATTTGTCTTCCTGACTCATCTTTTCTCTCTCCAAGTCTCCCTCCAGACATCGGCCAAGGCAACACCCTTCACTCACAAAACTTCCTTCAGTGGTTTCTTTTTATCTATGGGATGAAAGACCCTCACAAGCTAGCTCTAGCCTACCTTTCCAGCTTTGTTATATATCACTACCCATCATAAACTCTTTTCTGTAATTCAGCCAACCTATTCCTCACACACAACACATCATCTCCCATCTCTAAGTCTTTGCAATGGCTTTTTCCCATGCCTGGAATGCCCTCCCACCTCATCTCTGCTCCTTAGAAGTTCTAGTTTTCTTCAAGCTCAGACCAAGCAGTATCTTCTACATGAAACCTTTCCTGATTTGTAGTAGCAATTAGATTTGAAGATCTCTCCCACCCATGTAACTTAGGCTTCCTATGACACAAGCAGGTCACATGGCCTATTAATGGGTGGGAAAGATCTTCAAATCTAATTGCTACTACATTCAGCCCTAAGAGCTGTCTCATCCATTACATAGGGCAATGGGAATTCTGGGATAACTTGTGTCAAAGAACTTTACATGGCAATATAACAGGGATAACACAAAATAGGTATATAAAACAATGTTATCACGATCCCAGAGGGTAGTACTTTCCAAAATAATAATAATAACCTTATGTTCTTTGTGTGTGTGTGTGTGTGTGTATGTATGTATGTATGTATGTATGTATGTATATACCAAGGCAGAGGGAAAGAGAAAAGATGTGAGAAAATAGGAAATATGAGGAGGGGAAGAGAAGGGGGACAGGGCAGAGGAGAGAGAATGAAAAGAAAAACAGAGAGGATGGAGAGGGAAAGAGAAGTTAAAAGCATAGCAGAGAGAAGAGAGGAAGGGGAAGAGATGGGAGAGGTCAAGGAAAAGGGAGAGAGGGGGGAGGAGGAGAAAAGAGGAAGGAGAGAAGAGGAACAGAGGAAGAAAATATGAGCATGAGACAAAAAGAAGGAGAGGATGAGGAGGAGGAAGAAAGGGGAGCAGGAAAGAAAGAAGGCAAGAATATGGGGGAAAGAGAGGATAAGGAGGAGAGATAAGTGAAAAGGAGAAGGATAGAAGAGAAAGAAAGACAGAGACAGACAGAGGCAAAGAGAGACAGAGAGAGAGGGAATGAGAGAGAGAGAGAGAGAGAGAGAGAGAGAGAGAGAAGGAAGAGGGAGATCCAGAACACAGAGTATGAGAAAAAGAGATCTAGAAGATGAGAAGAGAAAAGTGAAGATGGGGAGGGAGAGGGAGAAAAAGAAAGATGGAGAAGAAAGAAAGAGGTAGAGTAAAGAAAAGAAAGAGAGAAGGAGACACAGGGGAGAGGAGAAAGAGAAAGGGAAGGAGAGAACAGGGAAGGAAAGACATAAATGGTCATTTTTGCTTTCTGCCAAGATAACTATTGGTCTGAGCTGCCTCAGCCCCCACCTAAAGTGATTAGCAGGAGCCAGGCGGCTTCATTTTATGACTCTCTAAACTAAAAAAAAAAAAAATCGTGCAATTACTGTCATTAACACTCTGGCCTTTTCGGCACCTTCTCCCAGCAGCGGCAAGAGCATCAACACAGGCTGTAGCAGCTGCAGCTGCCAGACGCTAAAGGCCAGGGCCACCCCTCCCCATTTTCCCCAATCTACCTTCCCGACCAACCCCCCCCCCCCTCGAAGAACAGCCCAGGCAGCGGCATTTTATGAGAGTGGGGCAGGCAGGGGCCTGAATCGACTCTAGGGAAGGTGGCAGGACATAGATTCAGCCATTCAAAGCTATAAGAGGTATTAGACTTCCAGGATTGTTTAACCATAGATCTCCAGCAGGATAAGACCTCAGAAGGCATTTTGTACAACCTCATCATCTTATAGGTGAGGAAGCTGAGGTCCAAAAAAGTCCATTGACTTGCCCAAGATCACACAGGTGATCCAGCAGAGCTGGAACTTTAATGAAGGTTTTCTGACTATAAACATGGCATTCTTCTACCGAACTTCCATTTACAGATAAGGAAAATGAGATCTGGCATGGGAGTGATTTGCCCAAGGGGATCAGGTAGTGAGTGATTGAACCCAAGGATTCCAAACCAGATCCCTTAATTCTAAAGCCACTGTCCTTTCCACAAGTATCCACCTGCCTTTGCCCTTCCCCCAAAAGCACAGCCAATCGACTCAGAAGAAGATACTTTTGGAATGGTCCCCAACAACAGAAAATCCTCTTTGGGCAACATTGGCCTTGGTCAACCTTGGTCAATTGTATGGTGATGACAGAGCCTCCCTGACCTCCACAGGCTGAAGGCAGTTGAGAACAGGATAGAGAGAATTAATCAGCGGTCTGAAGTTGTTTTCCTTCCTCCCCACCTTTGTTTTTACCCTCCCCACCCCCATCCTTGAATGTCCTTCTTCCTTACTTTATCTCTGTCAAAATTCTACCGGCCCTTCAAGGTCTCAGGTGACACCTCGCCCAACGAGCCTTTCTTGATGCCCCCACCAGAAAGAGATCTTTCCCTTCTCTGAGACTCCAGAATATCATTGCTCTCCCATGCTTTCTCACATTCAGGTTAGAATTATGGTGATGCGTTTATATGCTTTATCCCTTACCTGCCCCAGACATGAGAACTCTGTAAGAACAGGGACTAGATTTTACCCATCTGTCTCCCCTGTAATTCTCATTAAAAGGACCCAACATCTTAGCTTCAGAGTCCATCCGCAGCCAGGATCCTCGGGGCTGTATTGGCACATCAAAAACGCAGGCATGGACTCCAGCTCCAGGCAGTTCATTCTCTCAATTTGTTCTTCCTGGTCCTTTCCATCTCCAAAACTCCTTCACCTAAGGTAGTAAAGAAGTCAAACAATGGGGAAAAAAGCAACAGCCAGGCCATGTGTTCTCCTGGATGAGGAGAGTACACTACCCATGCTAGGTCTCTCTCTGTCTCTCTGTCTCTGTCTCTATCTCTCTCTCTCTGTCCCTCTGTGTGTGTGTGTCTGTGTGTGTGGGTGTGGGTGTCTCTGTCTCTGTCTCTCTGTCTCTCTCTCTGTCTCTCTCTCTCTCTCTCTCTCTCTCTCTCTTTCCCCCTCCCTCCCTCTCTCTCTCCACCCAGAGGCTTGCAGCAGTCCTTGCCTCTTTCACTTAAATGTAACCGGAAAGGGAAGACAGAGAGCTATTTCGGCCCTGGTGCCTTCCGAATGTCCATCCAAGTCCAGCTTAGCAGCCAATCGAAAAGACCCTCAGTATGTGGACGAGCTGTGGTATAAATTATCTATCTAGATATACTCTATCATAGAACACCTGTGCATCCCCAACAGAGCCGAGCCCCAAAGTCCATGTCCTCAGGCTCTTCCAAGAGCAAGCTCACAAATACACTCGCTCCCAGGACTGAGACCTCATTAGCAGGTCTCCGGTTACATGTGGACCCCGAGGGACTTATTTGGACAGTGCAGAGCTGAGGTGAAGGTGAAAAGCGGAATCAATCAGCATCTTGGACAGTTTTAAATATCAACCTTCTGGGAGAGTATAACAACAGTTACATTCTGATGCTGCTTTTTAAAGTTTGTCGTTTTGGGAGGTGGTTTGGTTTTTTGGGGGGGGCGGGGGCGGGGTGGAATTAATGCTTGTGTTAAGCATTTCATTTGTGTGGAGGAAATAAATAGCCATTCCATATCTGATATATTGTACTGAGTACCTTTTGATTTCCTTTAGGGAGACTGAACCAAAATCTAAGCTTTAAGTAATCTTCCCTTGGGCCTCCAAAGTAGGGGCATAAAGAGCCAAAGGGTGGGTAGGGAAGCCTAACCTTCCTCTTTAGAGTTCCAGACCCGCCTCCCCTCTCAAAACTGAATCCTGTCAATGTGTCTGAGATGTGTCATCCTGGGCAGAGAGGGGCCCTTTGGTCAATGGTTCCAGCACCCGTAGGTACTGCAGTCATTCTTATTGAGAGATCAAAACAAGCCTGATCTCTCTTCCTCATCTTTGCATGATTTGGATTCTAAAGTGTTGTGAAGAATCACTGCCCCTCCCTAAAAATCATAAATTTGTAGCTGTAAGTGACCTTCGTCCTGACACTGAGTCCAATTCCCTTATTTTCCAGATGAGGAAAAGGAAGCCCAGATTTACACATTATCATATAGCTAGGAAGTTTCCGAGGCAAGACTTGAACACAGCACATCCACACTCAAGTCCAGCACTTTCTCCACTCTGCCATTGAGATTCTATGATTCTCAATGTGGGGGCAGGATTGGTAAGCCCTCATTCGTCCCAGTCCCCGCCCCCCACCCCCACCCCGGGCTACTGTACATGTTGTTCACTCTGACACAATCTTATTCTTTTTTTGTCTGAATTCCTTGGACAAGGAGTCCCAGTTCCTCACTAATTGCCTCTATGTGGGTCTTTTGTGTCTTCCATTAAGTGAGGAAACGCTGCCTGTAAAATTTTCATTTTCAAAGCCAACTTGTTTGGTTTTAGATTGAAATTCCCCTGACAGGGCCAGTTCAGGGAAACAGACACACATTCATTGCATTAAAGAGAAGGCTTGAGTGAAGATAAAAACAGAAGCTGAAAAATTAGATTTAAAAAGAGAAAGGCAGTTAAAGAAAATAAATAGAAACGAGCCACCCAGGCCCCAGGTTCCATCCCAGGTCTCCTAATGAAAAGGAAAAGAGAAAGCAAACTTCTCCAGGGACCCCAGAAATACAGACTCTAATGGAGATTCAGGGAGAAAGGAGAGGGGTGTCAGGCTTTAGCCAAAAGGGCAAGATCTTTACCACACCAGACAGCGTGGACCAGGGGGACGGGGAGAGAATATACCAGGTGAAGAAATTTGGCTTTTTGACAAAGATATTCATTCCCTTTTACTCTAGGAGAGTCACAATGGTGAGGTTAAAGAACCATATGTTTTTAGAGGCGCTCAAGACCCCAAAATACCAACATGCCGGGTCCTGCTCAAATGAATTCGACTCAAGCCTTCTCACAGCCAAAGAGAAAAACAAAGTTTATTAAAGGTTCATACTGGGTTGAGTCTTAAGAAATCTCACCATTTGTGATGCTTGTCTTCAAAAGCAAGCCAGATTCAATGTGAGGTAGATTAAATCTGAGCCCCTTCGTGGAGGTAAGATGAAACTTACCTACAGAAAGATTGTGGGAGGGATCTAGGGTGGTCCTGGGGTGATGGGAGGAGAGGTTTAGGAAGGGTCTTGAGGAGGGTTCTAAGGAGGAGTTTGATGGGGCTGGGGTGAGGTCAGACTCCAGGAACCAAGAGAATGGGATTAAGGGTGGGAAGTAGCTGAAGGCTACCTGGAGATAACAGACAATGTGGGGCTAGACTAGTTTAAGGGTTACAGATTTGGGCATAGATGCTTTGAAAGGATCTAGTGTGGAAACTAGCCAGACAATGGAGGTCTAGGCTAGGTTAAGAGTAACAAAGATTTAGGCCTAGTGATAATGAAAGGCTTATAGCCTCAGGCAAAAGCCTCATCAAGTTGGAAGATTCAAGGAGGATTCAAGGGGTCTCCCACAGTCTAAACCCCATCAACAATGTTGAGGTTTAGGGGTGCTGGGACCCCAAAATAGTGGGATCCTGCCCGAATGAATTTGACCCAAACTTTCTTTCAGCCAAAAACAAGGTTTATTAGAACACCGATAGAAGATGGACATGATTCTAAAAATTCGCCACATTGGCCAGACTCTTAAGGAATCTAAGTATTTGTATCACTAATGCAAGTGGGCCAGATTGAATCTGAACACCTTAATGGAGGCCAAGATAGATTTTATATACAGAAAGACTGTGGGAGGGATCTAGGGGTGGCCAAGCAGTCTGGGGTGACTGGGAGAAGGTATCTAGGGAGGATCTGGATGGGAGTGGCTGGGGTGACTGGAAGATAAGAGAGAAGGGCCAGGACTTCATGTGGCCCAGGGAGAATGAGGTCTAGATAGGATCAAAGGTAGGAAGTAGCTGAGAGATCTGGAGGTAACTGAGAATGGAGGGTTGGGCAACAAAGAATTGGGAGATTGGGCTTAGGCCACAATGAAAGGCCAGTTGAGAGGATTACTGTGATGCCTAAAATACCAAAGACTTGACCTTATGGGAAAGTACTAGGAGAGCTGGGGCCTGGAATTCCATTTCCTACTAACCAGAAACACGGACTCCATCTCTGGCTCCCTCCAGCTCTGAGAAGTAAGCTTTTGGCCTTATCTTGCTGGGGCCCCTCCAAGCAACTTCCCAAAGTCTCTTCATTGAGGTACTCCCCTATCTTTTCCAACAACATTCCCTATCTAGATACCCTTTTATGTGTTTTCTTCCCCCATTAGAAAGTAAGAGCCCTGAAGGCAGGGACTATGTTACTAGCTTTCTTTTATATCCACAGCACTTAGCAGAGTGCCTAACACCTGGGAAGTGCTTGGTTTAATATCTACATCCATCCATTCATTTAGTCATCCGTCTGTCCATTCATCTACCATCTAGCTATCCACCTATTTCTCCATCTATCTAAATAGAAAGAGACTTTGTAAGGCAGAATATGAGAACCATAGAATTTCAGAATTGGAAGAGGCCTTAGAAACCGTCTACTCCAATGGGTACCTTCCTGAGAATACCTTCTCAATGGAAAAAACCTGAATCTGGAGTCAGAGAACAAATGAGGGAGGGGATCAGACAAGATCTGACTAGAGTAGTCAGACTTCTAAGGTCCCTTCCAGTTCTTTGGGATGGGGCTTGATCCCAGGATTTGCCCCCAGTCAACTGAATTGATGAGGGCACAGTCTCTGGGAACCCCTTGAACCCTTGAACTCTCCTTGAATCTTGCCACTCGACCTGGCCTTGGCCTGAGGCTATAACCATTAAGCCCAAATGCCTACCTTGCCCAGTCCTCTATTGTCCAGCTGTTTCCCACCCTTAATCCTGTTTCCCATCCTTAATCCTGATCAAAATATCTATACCCTAGCTCTGTTACCCCAGCCCTTTATGGTCTGTCATTTCCATATAGCCTTCAGCTATTTCCCCCACCCTGGAGTCTGACCTCGTCCTTAAGTCCCTCCCTAGACCCCTCTTCTGGTCACCCCAGACCACCCCTCAATCCCTCCCACAACCTTTGTGTATATAATCTCCATCTTGCCTCCATGAGGTTGGTCAGAACCAATCTAGCTCAGATGGGTCTGGCCCTTTTTTCCTTACAGGCGTTGCAAGGGGTGGGATCTCTCGGGGCAGGCTTATTTGGCTAACTCTTAATAAACTTTGTCCTTTCCCTTGGCTGAGGAGGCTTGAGTCGAATTCTTTCGGCAGGACCCGGCGTGTCGGTACTTTGGGGTGTCGAGCACCTCTCACCCCAAACCCTCATCATTTATGGTTCCCTGACCGGGAAGCACTGCTAATCTCAAGTTCTTCTCCAGCCAAGACTGAAGGTATGTGAGCCTCCCCCTCTCCCAATCTCCCTCCTCGCTCTCCAAACATTTTGGATGTGCTTCTCGGGCCTGACCTCAGCAGGTCCCAGTGGGTTGGACAGCTTGGTCCAGTGGTCTCAGTGAGTCGGACAGTCACACTGTCCTGGTCAACCTGACGCTCTCTGGTGGTTCTCGGTGGGTCGGACAGCTTGGTCCAGTGGTCTCAGTGAGTCGGACAGTCACACTGTCCTGGTCAACCTGACGCTCTCTGGTGGTTCTCAGTCCACTCGGACAGCTCGGTCCAGTGGTCTCAGTGAGTCAGACAGCCAGGCTGTCGTGGTCAACTCAACCTGACGCTATCAGGTGGTTCTCGGTCCAGTGGTCATGTCGAAGGACATGGACGGATGCCCCATCCGGAAGCATGTGCCAGATCCTTTCAATTGTTTCGGCGCTGGGAATTTCGGAAAGTTTCAGGTACCTTCTGTATATTTTGTTTTCTTGTTTTATTTTGTTTGTCTCCCGACAATTACTCCTAACTTCTCCTTTACTAAGGAGGAAGGAATTTCCAGCCGAAGGGACCCCACGCCCTGCCTCTACTGCAGGCCCTGCAACATCTATCACCATGGGCCCTATCCCCAAGGCAATCCCTACTCAGGTTCCAGCCTCGGGCCCTGCCCCCACGGCAATATCTCCTCCCCTAGCCCCTCTCTCTGAGGTAGCACCCACTTGGGTCTCTGGGGTATCTTCCCCTCTGACCTCTACCCCTCCTCAGGTACTAGCTGATCTCCCTTGCCAGGCAGATGCCCTGGCCTTGCAGTCTAATCTACTTCAGCCGCAAGCTCCAGGTCCCACAGCGCCTTCAAGGCTTTTTCCCCTGAGGGAAATGCCTGCCTCCCCTGCTGGGACAAGGAGATTGCATGTTTCATTCTCCATTTCAGATCTCATCCAAATTAAAGAAAAACTGGGGAGATACTCGGAAGATCCCACTAAGTTTACTGAGGGTTTTAGGGATCTGTCCCTGAAATTTGAACTTTCTTGGTGTGATTTGCATATCCTCTTCTCTACCTGTTGTACCACTGAGGAGAAGAGGAGAATATGGGAACACGCTCAAAAATTTGGGGACAGTTTGGCTAGCAATAACCCCATAAACTATCCCCCAGGAACAGCTGCTGTTCGAACTAGTGACCCAGGATGGAATTATCAAAGGAGTGAGGATAGAGAAAAGAGAGACCATATGGTAATTTGCCTGTTAGAAGGTCTAAGAACTGCATTTCAAAAGCAAATAAATTTTCAAAAAATTAGGGAGATTACTCAGGGAGAAAAAGAAAACCTTGTCCTTTTCCAAGCCCAGCTAGTAGAAGCTATTAAGAAGTATTCAAATTTGGATCCTGATTCTATTGAAGGGGCGGCAATACTTAACATGTATTTCATTAATCAGTCTGCCCCAGATATTAGGAGGAAACTGCAGAAATTGGCAATGGGACCCCAAACACCTCAGGCCCAATTACTGGAGACAGCATTCGGAGTGTTCAATAATAGAGACTTAGTCCAGGCAGAGGAAAAAGCCAGAGACAGAGAACATGCCCAATTCTTGGCGGCTGCCATGGCCAGGAGATTGCCGGAGGGTGCTTCTGGCAACTTTGGCAAAGGGGAAACCTGCTTTCGATGTCACAAGGAGGGTCACTGGTCTAAGGAGTGCCCCTCTAGGGCGCCCCCCTGGAAGAAGCCTCTAGGATCCACGCCTCCGGGACCATGCCCAGCATGTCCCCGAGGTTGGAAAAGTGGTAGAGCCTCCTCCCAGCACCCTGTCCTCCAGTCTTCTCAAGACTTGGAAGGAGGGGAAAGCCTGGGACTTGGCCGTGCTCCCACTTTCTCCACCTCTCTCGAGGAGCCCTGGGCAAAATCGAGGCAGAAGGTAAGGTTACCCACTTTATCACGGCTATGTTCTCTTGCTTTAACTAGTGGCCTTGGCCCCACATGTCCCTCGACCTATCAGGTCATGGGCATCAAGGATCTGTTGTCTGAACACTCCTTCTCTGGCCCTGCCCCCTTTTGGGGAAAGGACCTGATGGTGAAATTGGGAAGCCAATTTTCTATAGTTAAACCTCATAACTCCCTTTTCCCCCTGTTTCCCAGACCTCCCCATGTTCCCCCAGAGGCGTGGGAGAGGGTTGAGCCAATTGTTTGGGATCAGGGAATTCCTGGGCAAGCTACTTCTGCCACCCCAGCCATAGTTCCCCTCCATTGCCTTCATTATCCAATTAAGCCCAAGGCTTGGGAGGGACTGCAACCATTAATTGGCACTCAAGGCCCTGACTCACTCCCTCTAGAGTGGGGCCCCTACCCAGCACAAGCTTTTGGGACTTTGAAAACTAAACTGACCACCACTCCAGCATTAGCTTTACCTAATCTAGAAAAACCTTTCACTCTCTATGTTGATGAAAGGAGAGGACAGGCTTTGGGAATTCTAATCCAGTCCTTAGAATCTGACCCCTGTTTTCCAAAACAATTAGATTCTCTGGCTGCTACAGCCATTCCAATTGAGGAAGCTTCTAAGCCTCTAGCAGACCAGCCCCTAGAAGCTCTGCCTTGCCAGAGCACCCTGGAAGCAGGGGGCCACCAGTGCCTGGCTAACCACAGGCTCACCAAACATCAAACCTTGCTCTTAGATATCCCCGACCTAATTTGGATGTGCTACACACTCCTGAACCCCGAAGCAGAACAAGTGGTTAGGAGAGCTAGGTATGAAATAGTCATCTTTAATGCCCACCAGGGATATTGTCCTTTCTCTGTACTCCTGTACTGTCTGTTTTGTTGTTTGCTTAACTTCCTTGCCAGGTTTGTCTCCTCCAGTCTCCAAGCCATCAACTTCCAGATGACTGTGCACCCCTTGAACTGGACCCATCAAGCCAGCTCTACGCCCCTTGTCAGCAGGAAGCAATTCCAGAAGCTGAGACCTTCGTCCCTGACCCCAAAAGAATTTGGGTCCCATTTGTTTGAGGGGGGAATGATGAGGGCACAGTCTCTGGGAACCCCTTGAACCCTTGAACTCTCCTTGAATCTTGCCACTCGACCTGGCCTTGGCCTGAGGCTATAACCATTAAGCCCAAATGCCTACCTTGCCCAGTCCTCTATTGTCCAGCTGTTTCCCACCCTTAATCCTGTTTCCCATCCTTAATCCTGATCAAAATATCTATACCCTAGCTCTGTTACCCCAGCCCTTTATGGTCTGTCATTTCCATATAGCCTTCAGCTATTTCCCCCACCCTGGAGTCTGACCTCGTCCTTAAGTCCCTCCCTAGACCCCTCTTCTGGTCACCCCAGACCACCCCTCAATCCCTCCCACAACCTTTGTGTATATAATCTCCATCTTGCCTCCATGAGGTTGGTCAGAACCAATCTAGCTCAGATGGGTCTGGCCCTTTTTTCCTTACAGGCGTTGCAAGGGGTGGGATCTCTCGGGGCAGGCTTATTTGGCTAACTCTTAATAAACTTTGTCCTTTCCCTTGGCTGAGGAGGCTTGAGTCGAATTCTTTCGGCAGGACCCGGCGTGTCGGTACTTTGGGGTGTCGAGCACCTCTCACCCCAAACCCTCATCAGAATGAGCTTAAAAAGCTGTTCTAGTTGGAGTAGTCTTGGTCTGATACTTAATTAGAAATTATAATTTGCCCTCTTACCAAGAGCATATATGTACATAGAGAGAGATTCTTCCAAGAATCCCGGACCCACCACCCACCTCTTCTTACCCCCTAAATCTATGATCCTCTGTTTGAATATCTTTGTTGATGCAGAACTCACTACCTACTGAAGCGGCCCTCTTTGGGGTAACTCTCATTGCTAAGAAATTTTTCCTTACACAAAGCTCCAATCTGCCTTTCTGAAACTGTGCTCCTTTGCTCCTAGTTCTGTCCTCCAAAACTAAACAGAATGAGGCTCAATCATCCTTCCACACATTGGCTTTTCAAATACTTGAAGATAGCCTTCATGCCTGGGTTCCCTTCCCCAACTAATCCTTCTTGATCTTTTTGCTGTCCTTGAGTCGTTTCAGTTGTGTTCGATTCTTGGTGACCCCATTTGGGGTATTCTTGGCAAAGATACCAGAGGGGTTTGCCATTTCCTTCTCCAGCTCATTTTAAAGATGAGGAAACTGAGGCAAACAGAGTTAATTGACTTGCCCAGGGTCACACAACTAGCAAGTGACTGAAGCTAGATTTGAACTCATGGAGACTAGTCTTCCTGACCCCAGGCTTGGCGCTCTGTGCACTACGGTGCCACCTAGCCAGAAGCTGTGAACTAGAGAGGGAAAGGAACTTAACTAAAGTCACACAGTTAGGAAGTAGCAAGGATTCAAACTCAAGGCTTCTCATCTTCTATGCCAGGCTATTTTTTCTGCTAAATTGGGGACAGAACAAGTTTAGAACCCAGGGCCCAGCCAAGGCCCCATCTGTTTTTTTTTTTCCTTTTACTGGTGCTGTTTTCTTCTCTCACATGACTATGATTTCCTAATGTCTCTAACCATAGAGCATTCCCTGCCAGCAGAGAAGTGCACTCAAGCAAAACCAATCAATACAATGCCCTTGTCTACAGAAGCACACTTCCTTCCCCACTTGTGGTCCCTCATCTCTATCTACCTCACCATCAGTCCTGCCATCTACCGCACAAGTCAGTTCTGACATCTTCCAATGTTGTTTCCCTTTACATTTTTGTGACCATCATGTAAATTGTTCTTCTGTTGCTGCTTACTTCTCTCTGCATCAGTTCATAAAAGTCTTCCCAAGTTTTTCCTCATGGCACAATAACATCCCACTGCACTCACAAACCTCAATTTGTCAAACCATTCCCCAATTCATGGGCACTCATTTTCCTTCCAGTCCTTTGCTATTACAAATAGGGCTGCTATAAATACTATCATATCTATGAGACCTTCCCTCTGTCTTTGGCCCATATGCCTAGAAGTGATATCACAGGGTCAGAATGACTGCCTTTTGGGCCATGTTTGCAAATTGTTTTCTGGAATGGTTAGGAGGAAACAAATGCCTACTATGCGCCAGGCACTATGCTAAGCACTTTACAAATGTTACCCCATTTGATCCTCACAACAACCCTGGGAAGTAGATGCCATCATTATCATCATCCCCATTTTACAGATGAGAAAACCGAGACAAACAGAGGTCAAGTGATTTGCCCATGGTCACACAGCTAGTAAATGTATAAGACCAAATTCAGACTCGGCTCTTCCTGACTCCAGGCCCAGAATTCCAACCATGTACCACCTCGATGGCTCTATTAGTTGTGACTAATTCACACCTCTACCAACAGTGCATAAGGGTACCTATCTTCCCACAGCCCCTCCAGCACTTGGCATTTTTTGCCTGTTGTCATCTTTTCTAGGCTTTTTCCCACCATTTCCTACATGTACGTATCTACACGCATGTGTGCTTCAACACAACATATATGCACCTATGAATTCATGTGTCCTTGTTTCTGTCTGTCCTTCTGCATGTATGTGTATTTGTATGTATGTATATGGGGGGTAGGAGTGGGGCAGGGGCTGTCTAACTGACTGAATCTGAGTCAAAGCTCTTGAGTCCTCAGCAGCCTGAAGTTTTCACCCCTGGAGGCTGGTAGACAATCCTCTCAAGTCATCTTTTTTTTAAAATAATATTTTATTTTCTTTCCCAGTTACATGTAAAGACAATTTTTAACATTCATTTTTTTTTAAATTTTGAGTTCCAAATTTCCTCTCTCCCTCCCTCACCTCCTCCCTCCCTGAAATGATAAGCAATTTGATATAGGTAAAAGATGTTCAGTCATTCAAAACATATTACTGTATTTGTCATGTTGTGAAGACGCAGACCCAAAGGGGAAAAAAAATACAGAAAGTAAAAAATAGTATGCTTTGATCTGCATTCAGACTCCATCAGTTCTTTCTGGAGGTGGATAGCATTTTTCATCATGAGTTCTTGGATTTGTCTGGATCATTGTATTGCTGAGAATAGCTAAGTCATTCACAGTTCTTCACTGTACAATGCTACTGTTCTCCTGGTTCTCACTTCACTTTGCATCAGTTCATCTAAGTCTTTCCAGGTTTTTCTGAAGTCCACCTGCTCATCATTTCTTATAGCACAATAACATTCCATTACAATCACATATCACAACTTGGTCAGCTATTCCCCAACTGATTGGCATCCCCTCAATTTCCAATTCTTTGCTACCACAAAAAGAATTGCTATAAATATTTTTGTACAAATAGGTCCTTTCCCTTTTTCTTAATCTCTTTGGGATACAGACCTAGTAGTGATATTGCTGGGTCAAAGAGTATGCATGGTAGCATAGTTCAAAATTGCTCTCCAGAATGGTTGGGTCAGTTCACAACTCCACCAACAGTGCATTTGTGTCCCAATTTTCCCACGTTCCCCCCAACATTTATTAATTTTCCCTTTCTGCCATATTAGTCAATCTGATAGGGTGAGGTGGTAGCACAGAATTGTTTTAATTTGCATTTCTCTAATCGATAGTGATTTAGAGCATTTTTTTGTATGACTATAGATAGCTTTGACTTCCTCATCTGAAAACTCCCTGCTCATATCCTTCAAGCACTCATCAGTTAGGGAATGACCTTCCAAATCATCATAAGGAGAGCAGAGGTGAGAAATTCCACCTGGAAAGGGCGCTGTTCTTGGAGTCAGGCACCTGGGTTCCCATCCCAGCCAGCTCTGACTCTTAGAAGCTGTGGGTGACTTCAGTTAAGTCATTTCCTCTTTCTGTGTGTGTGTGTCAGAGTGGGGAACTCCAGGTTACACATATGATCTCTCCGTGACTTACTCAATAAGTCCTAAGGGGTTGCCCGACTGCACTTGGACTATAAACGAATGTTAGACTTCAGAGGAGGGGTTTGAAACCAGGTCTCCTGACTGAAAGCAGCATTCCAGCTATAAGACTAAATGCCTTTTTCCCAAATAGAAAATAGCAATGTTGATACTTGAACTACTTACATCACAAAACTATTTGGAAAGCACTTTCTAACCCTGCTCCCGACCTTCCAAGCTATACTTGGACAGAAGGCAAAAAGTCAGTAGCAAGGGTAGAACAAAAGGGTTTTTCCACCAGAATCTCACAGGTGACAGGAAAGGAGGAAACAGTGCTATTGGTGTAATAGAAAAAGCACCAGATTTGCTATCAATCTAGAGTATGAGAGGAAGTATGGCATAGTAGATAGGGAGGTAGCCTTAAAGGCAAGAAGAACTGGGTTCAAGTCCTACCGTCTGACACATACTGGCTATGAGACCCTGGGTGAGTCACCTAATCTCTTAAGTCTCTGGACAACTCTATAATGAACTTTAAATTGCAGAGAAAATGCTGGCCTGCACTGGTCTAAGGAATTTCCTCATCCAGGAGTTCATACACCCAGTCCCCTAGACTCCTTGAGGACAGAGTGTATAATTAATACAGTGTCTGACACAAAGTGGAGGCTTAATAAATTATTGTTGATAGAAAAAGAATAAAATAATCAAAACTGAATGCTACAAAATTATGATGCTTGGCCCCAAAGGAAAAAAGAAAAGACACCTTCCTATATTTCTTGGCAGAGGTTGGGGACTATGGGTATACAACACGACATGTGTCCAGCTTTTCTGTTCAATTAGTTTTGCTGAACTTTTTTCCTTTATGTTTACTCATTATGAGAGATAGATCTCTGGGAGTAGAACGGGAGGGACACATGGGAAAACATAGATGATATAAAAACAAAAGATATCAACAACTTTTTGAATGCTTGTTCATCATTTACTTTATTTACTTGTTACTTGGACAAAGAAATTAAGCTCTTTTAAACTATATACTCCTATCACCCTATTTTACAGACAAAGAAACTGAGGCCCCATAATAGCAAAGTGATTTGCCCAAGGTTATCCCACTATTAAGTGCCAGAGACAGGACTTGATCCAAAATCTGAAAGCTTCAAAGCTGGTGTTCTTTCTACTACCCCAAAACTATTTTTTTTTGCGGGGGGAGGCAATTGGGGTTAACTGACTTATCCAGGTTCACACAGCTAGTAAGTATCTGAGACCAGATTTGAACTCAGTAATTCCGCACTGGTGCTCTATCCACTGCGTCATCTAACTATACCCAAAAAACTACTTTTCAAAGTGTCCTTATAGGACAGACATTCCCTTCATTATCAGAGTCTCAAACATCTGTCTCAATGACTTTTTCCCATGGAGAGGTTCATCACCTACTGCACAGATCGTTGGAATGGAAAATGCTTAGGGTGTGCCCATGTGAGCCAAAAAATAAAAATAAAAACAAGATGCGTGGTGATTCCTGAAGGGTGATTCTCCCTCATTTCAAAGAGTACATAAATGCTGATTTCTGGGGTTATAGTCGATTCTAGAAGGTTCCACGGGGTCAGTGTTTTTCCAGATGCTTGGCCTCATTATAATTCTTTACAAGATCATTAAAGTCCTTTCCTCAAGCTCCCAAGCCTATGTATAGCACAAGACAACATAGGGAAGAGAGAACAAAACTCAATCACTTTGTCTGGTTCCCCCAGTCAGCCTATGGAGAGAGCACACAGTGAAGAGACACCTTCTTGAGCTAATTCAAAAGGTCAAGCTCAGGGGACCCCTTAACATGATGTCCTAGGACGTGCCCTCTCTCATACCTCATCTCCAGTCACTTGCCAGGGCAGCTGGGTGGCACAGTAGTTGGATCACTGGAACTAGTGTCAAGAGGACCAAAGCTCAAATCCAGCCTCAGATGCTTACTAGCCATGTGACCCTGAGCAAGTCACTTCTGTCAGCCTCAGTTCCTCTATCTGTAAAATGGGGATATATAATAGCCCCTAGCTCCCAGGGGTGTTCTGAGGATCAAATGACACAATATTTGTAAAGCACTTTGCAAATCTTAAAGTGTTAGATAAACGGTAGCTATTATTAAGTCTTCTTGATTGTACTCCCAAAACATCTCTGCCATTTGTCCTCTTCTCTCCACTCACCTGGCCACTGCCCTGGTTCAGCCCCTCATCACCTCCCACCTAGACTCCCAGGCTAAGAGCTGGGCATACTGAGGTCAAGGTGCTCACACTCTAAATGGGGGAGGGGGAGACAACACAGATAGGAGGGGTCAATTGCAGTGCTCTCTCAACCCTTAGTTCTCCTTATCGAATAGTTACAAATTGCTGCTAGGCCCAAGGTCTGGGGACAATCCTCCCTCTCCAATCAGGAGCCCCTCTGCTCTGGGCCCCCAGACTCAGTGACAGGTTTCAGTCTTGGGGAAGCTGAACTCTACTGAGAGAAAGGAAGCTTCTTTTCTCATACCAAACAAAGGCTTCTAATCTAGAGTCCTGGGGGGAAACAATCTATAGTTTAGTCTTGGCTCCTATCTAGGATCTTCCCAAAGTAAGGAGCAGAAAGGTATACATTTTATAGTGAAGAAGGAAGGAAGGAAAGAAGAAAATTAAGAAGGAAGGGAGTGAGGAAGAGGGAGGGAGGGGAAAAGGGAGGGAGAGAGGGAAGAAGGAAGGGAGGAAGGAAGGAAGGAAGGAAGGAAGGAAGGAAGGAAGGAAGGAAGGAAGGAAGGAAGGAGGGAGAGAGGAAAGGAAGGAGGGAAGGAAGGAAGGAGGCAAGTAAGGAAGGAAGGAAGAAAGGAAGGGAGGGAGGGAGGGAGAAGACAGTCCTTATCCTCAAGGAGTATGTGTGAAGACAGTAGTAAAAGGCAGCTAACAGGAGATGCTGGGTGGAGGAGAGAGGAAGGTTTTGAAGTCCAGGAAGTCAAAAGCAGGGCTGAAAGGTGCTGAAGCAGGCTGGCCTAGGTCCCTTCAGGAAATGGTCCAGGAGGAGCCTATTATCCCAATAGGAGAAGGAGGAGGGAGAGGTTCCTTTCAAAGGAATATTCTATGATCAAGAATAGCAGTAGGATGTCATGGAGAGTGGAAGCCCCAGGTACTGAGGGAAATTTCAGGATGAGACAGCAGTAAGGCATAATTTTGAAGGGGCAGCTATTTATTTCCTCTACACAAAAGACATATATAATACCCATAAGACCCACAAGAATACATTGACAGGAAACTTAACAAGCATAATTTAATAACAAAACTACCATTACAGTCACCAAAGAGACTGGTTGTCCTTAAAACATGAATGAATAAATGAGCATTTATTAAGCACTTATTATGTACCATCAAGTGCAGTTTGCAGGGAGGTATTTTTACAATTTACTTCAGGTCAGCACTCTCCAAACAATTTCCACTGGATCTTTGTCTTCAGGCAAGCCAGCGAAAGACTAAGCTCTTCTACCTATCTGTGGAACCCATTCCAATGCAGAAATTCCCCTTCCACCAGTCAACTCCAACCAACAGACCAAGATCTCTAGACCTCTCAAGCTCCCAAGGTTCCCTCCCAACCTGGACACATCTATCTCAAGAATGATATTTAGTCCCCTGCGCTTAGGAAAAGAACACCAAGTAGATGCAGCCAGAGCCTGAGGCTCAAGTTGGCTCAGTTGAGATCCCTGCTCTAGATGCCATGTTGGAGCAGGCTCCATGCTTCCAAGGCAGGAGAAAGTGTGGCCCCTACTCCTACCCTGCAGGGAAGACTTCCTTGCCACATCATCATAAAGAGCTGAACAAACAGAATGAACCAGAAGCTGGCAATACGCCAAGGACTCACCCAGGGTTTACTGTGTCTAGCCAAAGTTCCATGTACTTTGCTAAGATACAGGTCATCAGACAGAAGTAGGCAAAGCAGCTCTGTACATGCTTTATCCCCATTACTCTTTTCCCCAGATTTAAATATTTAATGCCCTTAGCAAATAGACCAGGTTGCAGTGGGCACATTTGTCCACATCCCCAGTTCTGGAAAGTTACCGGGTATCATGGAAAGGTTCAAACGTTGTCCTTTCCCAGGCCTCCTCCAATGGCTTGTACTAAAGTCAAAAAGCTCACATGGCACCATTTTTAATGGTCTCCTAAATGCCATGGGAAGAGACCCCGCATTCTGTAGAGCTCAGTACTTACATAGTCCCAGGATTAACAGCCTTTAGGGAGGGCCTATCGCTATCACAGCTGGTAGGCCTAGATGTTACAATCACCCCAAAATTTAAGGTTGTGCAAATTCAGCAAAGGACACTTTACAAAGTCCTTACAGATTATCACCTACAAGTGATCGTAACAGTTTGTCACAACATAAGCAAATAAAGAAAAAGGGAAAAAACAAATATTAGAATAAAACAACCAACAAAAATGAAAAATAGAGAAGAAAAGGGGGAGGAGGGCAGCTGAGCTTCCCTTCTCAGAGGGAAACTCTGGTCTCAAATGAGCTCACAGAACATGTGAAGCTCCCCATAACAGATAAGGACCTGGGTTCAATGAGCAGTCACTGCCTGACCTGTCAGTGAAAAGCTAAACTTTCCAGGGTATAGATCCATCCATGGTTTCCTACAGCACATAGGGCAACCCCTATGTTTCTGGAAAGGTTCACTTGCCAATGCAAATGCAAAGCTTAGAGTAAAGGTAAATAGTAATTGTTTCAGTTTTGCCCAGGAACCCTGAGGTTCCTAAGGGTCTTCCCCTCCCAAATTGATTTTTTTTTTTTAATTAGGTAAAAGGGACCATTCCTTGGCTCATTTCTTACCTAGCCTTAATCACTGAATGGGCATTGCCTCAGTCAAAGTGAGAACTCAGAAAGACCTTAGCTTAAAAAGGCCAAAGTCTCCCACTGCATCTGGGACCTTCTCCAATCGTCCTGATCTATATATTTCCTCCGGACCCAGATGGCTCGGAAGGAGAAAGTGAAGCTGGTGACTTGGCACAGCTCTCCCTCACTTAAATCCAATTCACTTGCATGTCATGGCATTACCTTCCTGATGTTATAGTCCTCTTCATGAATGAAGGACAAACAACAACAACGAACTTGACCCCACTGCTCTGGTCTGACTACCTCAGATTAGGGCAGCTAGGTGGCACAGTGGATAGAGCACCTACCCTAGAGTCAGGAAGATTAATCTTCATGAGTTCAAATCCAGCTTCAGACACTAGCCATGTGACCCTGGGTTTTACCCTGCTTGCCTCAGTTTCCTCATATGCAAAATGAGCTGGAGAAGGAAATGGCAAACCACTCTAACATCTTTGCCAAGAAAACCTCAAAAGGGGACACAAAGAGTCAGACACTACCGAAAAAGAACTGAACAACAGCCACCACTGCTCTGGAAAGCCTCACTATTTATAGGTGTAGGGGAGTTGTAAGTTTGGGGAACATTCCATCTCCATCAAGGAGATTGGACTTTGAGCCACCCATTACATAGAGAATCCTTTTCCCATCTGGATTCTTGCCTGTGATGTCCTCTATGACAGTGACAAATAATTTTGACAGAGACACCTCCCTGATTTATGCTTCACTTGAGATTGCTAATCAGAGGATCATTGAACAAAATTATCTCAATGGTTGCATCTATCAAGAAATTTTGTATAATCTTAACATTTGCATGAGAGATACCTTATTTGAGGAGAGGCTATGGGGTAGAGTTTTGTTCTACTGTGGTCAAATGCTTTTTGTAATCAACATCTTTGTATTTGTCACACTTCTGAGTCAGTTGTGAGGGGGTGAATTCGTGCTCCACCAAAGACAATTGTCTGAAAATGGCTGATTGTTCCCAGTTCACATTCTCATCAAGGATACCCTCTGGATATGGCACAGATTATTCTCATAAAGATTTTCATGGAGAGTGATGCTGATGTCTTCACAATCATCTTTGTTTGGTTAAAAAAAATGACTTGTCTGTGGTTTTTCTTTCTCCTTTCTTTGATTATATTCCCCTCTTTGTAATATCTTGAAATTCCACCCCTTAATATTTTCTGAACTGTCACCTGAAGCTCAGACATCTTCTGAGTGTGTTAACCATGCCCTGGTATCCTTCCTGATTCCCGGCCCTTGAGAACCATTTCCACTTCCTCATTCAGGGACCTGGGTATGGAAGTGGTGGTTTCACTGTTACTGATTATAAAGAAAGGTCACTTCCAGAAACTGGCAAATCTGTTCCCTCTTATATCTTCCTGTTCAAGTTTCATTTGCTTCATGAAAGGCAATAGAGCAGAGATCAGCAAACCATGGCCTCTGGGCCAAATCCAGCCCACTGCCCGTTTTCACATGGCTTTCAAAGTAACCAGGGTTTCTGTTGGGTTGGTTTTTTTTTAATTTATTTTTTATTTTTCGTTTACAACACTCACTTCCACAAGTTTTTGAGTTTCAAATTTTTTCCTCCTCCCTCTCCTCCCCCCTCCATCCCCTCAAGATGGCATGTAATACGATATAGGTTCTACGTATACCTTCACATTAAACTTATTTACACAACAGTCAAGTTATAAAGAAGAATTATAACCAATGGAATGAATCATGAGAAAGAAGAAACAAAACCAAAAAAGAAAGGGAAAAAAAGAGAGCACACTTTGCTTCAATCTGCATTCAGACTACATAATTCTTTCTCTGTATGTGGATAGCTTTTTCCATCATGGGTCTTTTGGAGCTGTCTTTGAACCTTGTATCATTGAGAAGAGCCAAGTCTATCAAAGTTAGTCATCACAGATACTATGTGTCTGTAATTGTGTATAATGTTCTCCTGGTTCTGCTCCCCTCACTCAGCATCAGATCACATAAGTCTTTCTGGGTTCTATTGAAGTCCATCTGCTCCTCATTACATTCATAAACCACAACCTGTTTAGCCATTCCCCAATTGTTGGGCATCCCCTTTATTTCCAATTCTTTGCCACCACAAAAAGAGGGGCTATAAATATTTTTGTACATACTGGTGCCTTCCCCACTTGTGTGATTTCTTTGGGATATAGCCCTAGAAGTGGTATTGCTGAGTCAAAGGGTATGTACTTTTTTATAGCCCTTTGGACATAGTTCCATGGTTGTCTTTTTGTTTTGTTTACAAAACCCCTGGTTAGTTCACAAGCCAAACATTTAAATATTAAAACCATTCTTAGCTCACAGGCTGTACAAAAATAGGTGACAGGCTAGATTTGTCCTATGGGCCATAGTTTGCCAATGTTACCATGGTGCGTAGGGCATGAGACTCAGAGATGGGAAGACCTGAGTTCAGATTCTACCTTCAGACACATACTAGCTGTGTGACTAACTCAGTTTCTTTATCGGTAAAATGGGGGAAGGGGAAGCCTTTAAAGTCCTTCCAGATCTAAATCCATGATCCTATGATCTATAGCAATAAATCCATAAACATTGCTGAGTGCTTACAACACACACAAAGACAAAAACTGAAGCAATCCCTGGCCTCATTGAGCTCACATTCTAATGCGGGTGACAACATAGGCTTTTGTATTGGAAGGGAAGGCATTAGCAAACACTTAGACCAAGAAAAGTTTCATGTAGAAGGTAGCACTTGAGTTGAGCCTAGAAGGAAACCAGGGATTCTAGGAGACAGAAGTGGGGAAGGAGGGCATTCAAGGAGTGAGGGACAACCAGTGCAAAGTCAGGGAGACAAGAAATGTAGCAGTCAGTCAACAAGCATTGATTTAGCGCCTACTAAGTGTCAGGCACTGTGCTAAGCACTCGTGTTCGTCCGTTTCTGAAGAGGACCATGGCATCAGGGAAATGATGACATGACTTACAGTTGACTTTGATTTGAGTGAGGGAGGGCTGTGCAAGGTCACCAGCCTCACTTTCTCCTCCAGAGTCATCTGGATCTAGTGACCAGAAGATATTCATCAGCATGACTGGAGATGACCCAGGATACAATGGGAGACCTTGGCTCTTTTAGGCTAAAGGGTAACGCCCATTCAGTGAATAGGCCTCTTTAAGAAATGAGTCAAGGGATGGCCCCTTTAATTACAAAAAAAGGAAAAAAAAACCAAGCTGGGAGGAGAAGACCCTCAGGGTTGCTGTTCCAAAGAGAAACAGATACTACTGACATTTACTCTAAGCCAGGAGGGCCCAAAATACAGCCATTAAGTGGAGCTTTGGCAGGGACCTATTGTGATCCAGTTTCTGAGCTTCAGAGTGAACTGGATTTAAGGTTTTGTGAAGAAAGAAGGAAAGAAGGAAGGAAGGAAGGAATGAAGGGAGGGAGGGAGGGAGGAAGGAAGGAGAGAAAGGGAGGAAGAGGGAGAGGGAGGGGGGAGAGAGAGAGAGAGAGAGAGAGAGAGAGAGAGAGAGAAATCTAGCCAGTAAACCCCAAGTTAAGTGGGCAGCTTCTAGCCATCAAAATTTACCTTCCTTTGGAGAGGAGAAGGAAAAGGAGAGGGAGAGGGAAAGGATGTGCTGAGTTACCCAACTAGCTGGGTCCCCTTTCAGGCAGCTTGGTCTACTCACAGGTTGTGTTTGTCCTTTGTTTTCAAAGAGGACTATATAATCAGAGAAATGATGACATGACTTGCAGTTGACTTTGGGGATACAAAGAAAGGCAGAAGACAATCCCTGCCCTCAAGAAGCTCACAATCTAATGATGGAGACAACAGTGCAAACACTATATATGGAAAAACTACAGAAAGGTCCATTTGGGCTAATCTCAGAAAGAAGGCACTAGCATTTAGGAAGATCAGCAAAGCCTTCTTGTAGAAGATTGGGTGTTAGCTGGGAATTGAAGGAGAAAAGGAAGCAGACATGAGGAAGGAGAGAATTCAAGGAACGACAGCCAGTGAAAATGCTGAGTTAGGAGATGGAGTGGGTTTTTCCGGGAGATAGAGTATTTTGTTCCAGGAATAGCAAGGCAAAGTATAGAAGGGTTAGAATCTGAATTGAGGGAATGAGGTGTTTAAAAAAAATATTAGAAAGGTAGGAGAGGGACAGGTTATGAAGGGCTTTGAATTCCAAGTGAAGGACTTTTAAAATATTTTATTCTGAAGGTGATAGAGAGCCACTGAAGTTTATTGAATAAACTATTTTAATGGATCATGGAAGATCACTTAGCTGCGAGGAGGACAGACTGAAGAGGGGAAAGACTTGAAGACCAAGCATCAGGCTATTGCAATAATCCAGATGTAAGATGATGAGAACCTGCCCCAGGGTAGCAGCAGGATCACAAGAGAGAAGGGGCTGTATGTGACATATGTTACTAAGGTAAAATTGACAGGACTTGGCAACAGATTGGACATAGGTGGTAAAAGAGTTGAGGATGACACCTAAGTTGCAAACCTGGATGACTGGGAAGGATAGTGCAATCCTCTACAGTAACAGGGAAGTTCAGAAAATGCAAAGTGTAGGGAGAAAGATAATGAGTTCCATTTGGGATGCTGAGTTTAAAACATCCCTGGGACATCCAATAAGCAGCTGAAAATGCGAATCTGGAGGTTAGGAGAAAGGTTAGAGCTAGATAGATAGATCTGAGAATCATCAGCACAGAGATTACAAATAACTGAATCTAAGAGATATATTGAAATCACCAAGCAAAATACTATAAAGGGAGAAGAGGACCCAGGACAGAGCCTGGTGGGACAGCCACAGTTACTGGTCATGACCAGGGTGAAAATCCGGCACAGGAAAATGAGAAGGAACAGTCAGATAAGTAGGAGGAGAACCAGGAGAAAGCAGTATCACAAAAAACTAGAATTCTAGAAAAGAGCATCAAGAAGAGGGTAATTGGCAGAGAAGACTGGAAGGATGAGGACTGGGAAAGACCCATTTGATTGGGCAATTAAAGATCCTGGGTAACTGTGGAGAGGTTAGTTTCAGCTAAATGATGCGGTCAGAATCCCGTCAGTAGAGAGTTGAAAAGGGAATGAGAGAAAGCAAGTGGAGGCATAAATTGTTGGCATTTTTTTCTAGGAATTTAGAGACAAAAAGGAGAGATATGAGGATGTAGCTAGTAGGGATGAATGGATCAAGTGAAGGGTTTTTTTATAGGATGGGAGAGACAAGCAGGACTCTATAGGCAGTAGAAAAGCAGCCAGAAGACTGAGAATGACAATGAGCATGGCAGCTAGGTGGCGCCATAGTGCAACGGAGCTCTGCACCTGGAGTCAGGAAAACATCTTCCTGAGTTCAAATCTGGCCTCAGACACTGACTAGCTGTATGACCCTGGGCAAGTCACTTAACCCTGTTTGCCTCAATTTCTTCACCTATAAAATGAGTTGGAGAAGGAAATGGCAAACCACTCCATTATCTCTGCCAAGAAAACCCCAAATGGGGTCATGAAGAGTGAGACACAATTGAAAACAACTGAACAGGTTGCATGAGTAGAGAGAACAGGATACTTTGACTTAATTAGGATTCATGCCAAGCTCTCTGTGCTCACTTTGCCTTCCACTGCTTTGTACTAATTAATGATGCTATGGTCCTGTTGTCCTCCTTCAAAGCATTTTGCAGAAGAGCTTGGAGTCTAAACTGGTATTTCCCTTAGCTGCCATCTCTCTACATTTAGCAAGGAGAGTTTTTGCTGACTCAAGCGGTTTATGGACCCTTTCGGCCTCCTCATTGTAGTGACTGTTTTACAGCTGTTCTTGAAGAAATGGTGGCAATTGAAGCCAATGTCTTTTATTTCCTGGCTTGTTTAAACAAGTCAAGCTGGAGCTGCTGTAGAGGAAATGCCGTCTGTTCATCTTCATCCTTCCTTTTGATCTGGTGTTGATCTTGACTTCTGGTTATCTGACCTGGTTCAGAAATGAGTCCCCCACTTCCTGTCTATTAAGATATGGTCAATGTTATTTTCTGTGATGTTGTTCAGTGATCATCACATCCAGAACCTTCCACCTTTCTTCTGGCAGAAAATGTTATATATACACAGTTGTGAGATTCAGAAACGGTTAGTCTCTTGGTCTCTTTTCTCTTGTTGTTTTATCCCAAACCGTTTTTCCAACCTATTTTCTCACTACCCTCTCCCTTGTCCAGATTTACACTGAAGTCATCAATTGTCAAGACTGATTTGGCTTAAATTGATGGATGCTGCCAGTTTGATCTTTCCTGCCTTTATGGTCTTCTCACTCCCAACATCCCACTTGATGGTCCAGCCATACCAGTTTACTTGATGTTCCTCACACAGTGGATAGAGCACTGGACTTGGAGTCAGGAAGATTTTAGTTCAAATCTAGCCTCAGATACTTACTAGGTTGTGTGACCCTGAGAAAGTCACTTCACTACTGTGCCTCAGTTTTCTTATCTATTAGATATGAGTAATAATAGCACCTGCTTCCCAGGATTATTGTGAGGATCAAGGGAGATGACATTTGTAAAATCCTTTCCAAACCTCAGAGTTTTCTATAAGTGTTGACTAGCATCATCTGCC
The DNA here is from genome assembly GCF_011100635.1 of Trichosurus vulpecula. Lineage (NCBI taxonomy): Eukaryota > Metazoa > Chordata > Mammalia > Diprotodontia > Phalangeridae > Trichosurus > Trichosurus vulpecula. The sequence goes on along the minus strand of NC_050574.1, from coordinate 75,294,765 downwards.
ATGTCCTTCCCCTCTGTACTGGGTGTCCCTGAATGCCTACAATCATTCCTCACCAATCCCTCTTGAGAGAAGGGGCCATATATGATGTATGTTGTTACGCTAAAATTGACAGGGCTTGGGAACAGTGATGAGAGAGTAAGGAGCTGAGGATGACACCTAAGTTGCAAGCCTGGATGACTGGGAGAATTCTCTCTCTCTTCAAGATTCAGCTCAAATTCTCCCCCTTGGCAGGAGGTTTTCCTGGTCCTCCTAGCTACTAGTGCCTTGCCCTCTTGTATGTGCCATTAGGTGGAACTATTTTTTACATGGTACCTCCCTCAATAAAATGCAAACTCCCTGAGCGCAGGAACTTTCACTTTTGCCTTTATAGCCAGTGTTTGCAACACTGGGCCTAGATTTTAAGAATTGACTCGATGATTAATCATCAACACCTTCCAAATTCTTAGCTTCTTCACCCTCAGCAAAAATGCCCAGGGCACCCAGTGCAGCTTTTTGTCACCTCTCATCGCAAGCACCGCAAGGAGGGAAGATCAAGCATCCTATGTTACCTGTGGCCATATGTTGAAGCCTCTTATTCTCTCCATAAGAGAATGCACAGAAATCAACCCACCTAGACACTATCCCCTGCACCTGCCCTCTTCTCAACTGTTTCCCCCTAGGTAGGTCCCTTCAGCTGTCTCCCTGCCCACCTTACCATTTGGCATTAGACTGGCCAAGATAAATAGACAACTGGGGCTGAGGATGTATCGTTATCCTTTGAATGTTTCTCCTTGGGTGGGAAACAACAAATGATCTTCAGCTGCCTTTGCAAAAGAGGTTGAGGTTAGACAGTAGGAAGAACTTCCAAAGAGCAGAAGTGTAGAAGCATTTTGTCTGGATCCAACTACCAGAAGAGGGCACCACAACCTCAACCACAGGAATCTGTAGTAAGCTTCCCATTTAGCCTGTGGATGACATCCCCTGTCACTGGTCAAAATGTCCAAATAACAGCTCACACAAGTGGGATCCCTTTCATGCAAGACAGAATCATGGAATCCTAAAATATTAGGGTGGAAAGAACAAGAAGATGGACCCCAGAAGCCATCCTCTTCCTTTTGCAGATGTGAAAACTGAAACCAAGAGAAACTAAGTGACTTCTTGTCTCAGGCTACAAAGGTAGGAAGTGGGAGAAGCAGGATTTTAACCCAGATCCAGTGACTCCAGAGTCATGTTTTTTGGTTTTTTTTTTTTCCCACTACACCATACTGCCTCTCAGTTGGACTCCCCTTTTCCTCAGAACCAGTCCTTCAAGGCTAAATCCCTTAGAACTTAGAATGTCAGAAGCAGAGGGAAGAATGTCAGAGCTGGAAGAGAACTTAGAAAGTAGAATATTAAAACATAGAATGTTAAGAACTGGAAAGGACCTTATTAAGCCTGTTAGAACGCAGAATGTTAGGAAATAAATGAGACCTTAGAACATGGAATTTAGAGCTCCAGGAAGCCTTAGAACACATGGGAGGTTGGAACAGAGAATGTGATAGATAGGAGGAATGCCCTGAGAGGTACCATTGCTGAGAGGAAATAAAGAATTCCTCTGATTGGTCCTGTATGACTGGGGTTCCTTTCTGATGAATGGTTGACTGAAGCCCAGTATGGCTCACAGCTCACCCTTTGGAATCTATGATTAGAGTGGGCTGTGTACCAGCTATCTACATAGCCTCGGGATCCTTTTCTTGGGTTCTCTCTCTAGATAAGTCTAAGGTGCATATCTAACTCCACAGTAGGTACCTCCATCTGACAAAGATTCATACCCAAAAGTATGACCAAGTTAACTGGGGAGACTATTCTAACAGATCAGGGCATTTCCTAATCAACCCCTATTACACCTAAAACATAGAAAGTTAGAGATGGAAGTCAGTGTAGAACATAGATTGTCACTGGAAGATAGCAGCTAAATCCAACAGGATCTACTTTTCTCATATCCAAAACCAGGTCAGTAACTTGCAGAGCTCAGAGCCGGGCAGGGGTCGTCGGGGGTGGGGGGGGGGGCAGGAGGAGGGGGAAGCTGGGCACAGCAATCAGACTTTGCCCTGGATTAGAACCTTTTGGGAGCACTGAAACCTTGCAGGTCCCCAGGCTGGGATGTACCTGAGATCTGTAATAATACAAATTTAATACCCCCAAGAAAGCAGCAACAGGCCCAGTCCAGAACTTCCATCTAGAAGTGTGAAGAGTCTGTTCTCAATATGAAGTTCAAAGTCAGAAAGTAGGCTGAAAGAATGAGCAATAAAAAAAAAAAGAATCCTACCTTTAAAAAGCTATTAGGTCAACGGGGACACTCAAGATACAAACCTAGAAGAGAATGACTCCAAAACATCTGCAAGCAAACCCTCAAAAAAAAAAAAAACAAACCCATAGTTTAGGCACAAATTTAACTAGAATTCATAGAAGAGATAAAGCAAGAGTTGTTGTTTTTTTTAAAGGAGTTTGAAATTTTTTTAAATAAATGAAATGATAGCATTAGAGGAAAACATTGGGGGAAAAAATGAAAGCTAAGGAAAAAATATTTGAAAGGGAATTAATGGCTTAGCACAAGAGGTACAAAACTTTATCCAAGCAACAAACTCCTTGAAAATTAGAACAGATCAAATAGAAGGCAAAGGCTCCATGAGACAATAAGAAACATCAAATCAAAGCCAACAGATTTGAGAAGCAGGAGAAAACATAAGGTATCTCATAGCAAAAATAACTGACCTAGAAAACAGATCAAGAAATTTAAGAATCATTGGACTATCCGAATGCCATGACCAAAAAAAAAAAGAGCCTAGATGTCATATTTCAAGAAATCTTATGATCTCTTAGAACCAGAGGGTAAAGTGATTGAACAAATCCACCTGTCACCTCCTGAAAGAAACCCCAAAATGAAAACTCCCAGCAAAATTACAGTCAAAATCCAGAGCCTAAAGGTCAAAGAAAAAATACCGCAAGCAGTCAGAAAGAAAGAATCCAAGTACTGAGGAACCACAGTCAAGATCACACACAATTTAGCCGCCACCATGATAAAGTAATAGAAGGCTTGGGATATGTTATTACAGAAGGCAAAGGATATGTATAGACTTAGAGCCTGAGAATAACTTACCCAGCACAACTGAGTATATAATGTTGCTACAGGGGAAATGATGAATCTTTAATGAAATAAAGGACTTCCAAGCATTCCTAATGAAAAGATCAGAACTATGTAGAAACTCTGAAGTACAAACATAGGAATTAAGAGAAACACAAACAGATAAATATGAACAATGATAAAGGACTAAACAAAAAATGAACTGCTTGCATTCTATTACAGAGAGATGGTCTATGTGTCCCCTCTGAACCCTATCATCATCAGGGACCATAGAGGGAGTCTTATTAGAAAAGGCTTGGGAGTGGTTCGGTTATGTCTCAAAGATCTTAAGAGAAGAATACAAAAAGAGACGAAAAGAAATACATGGTGGGAAAGGGGTCGGGGGGGTTGAAGGTAGATGAGGAAAGATTATCTCACATAATCAGGGTACACAAGTAGATATCTATACAAGCAAGAAGTGGAGGGAGCAGTTGACTTGTGAACCTCATTCTCATCTGAACTAGTCATAGTAGGGAAGAACAGACACACACACCAACACACACACACACACACACACACGTATTTTTGGGTGCAGAAATACAATTCATTTGATAGAGAAATAGGACATAAAGGGATGACAGGAGAAGGAATGAGGGGGAGGACAGATTAAGGAATTCATCCTGAGCAAAACAAACTCTAACTAAGGACGTATGAAAACATTTATAGTTTTTTGGGTAGTGGCAAAGAATGGAACTCTGAGGTGACGCCCATAAATTCAGGAATGGATGAATGATTTATGGTACATGAATGTGGTAGAATTCTATTGTGCTATAAGAAATGAAGGGGATAATTTCAGAGAAATCTGTAAAGATTGTATGAAAATTGATGCAGAGTGAAGCGAACAGAACCAGGAGAACAATGTATACCCCGCCCCCCAAAAAATAAAACCAATGCCAATGTGTTAAAGACAAGCAACTTCGAAAGAATTAGGAATTCTGATCAGCATCATGACCAACCATGATTCCTGAGGACTAATGATGAAACATGTTACCCGCCTCCTGAGAGAGGGGTGAAAGACTCAGAGTGCAGGATGAGACATATTTTTTTAGATGTGGCTAATACAGGAAATTTGTTTTTCCTGACTATACATGTTTTTTTTTTATTATTCTTTCATTCTCACTTAATGGGGAGAGATGAGAGAGGATGATTTTTATTAAAAAAAAAATTTTAAAAGAACATAGGCTGTCACAGATGACAGGGACCTTAGAAACTATGTAACCCAACCCTCCTATTGTATAAATAGGGAAACCGAGGCCCAAAAAGGGAAGATTGTAAGATAATAGATCTAGAAGTACAAGGGACCTTAGACACTAATTCATCCAACCCTCAATTTATAGATGAAAAATTTGAGGCCAAGAAAAAGATCATAGGATTATAGATTTAAAACTAGAAAGGATTTTAGAGGCCGTCAAATCTAACCCTTTCATTTTAGAGATGAGGAAACTGGGGTTTCAACAGAATGAGTGAGTTGCCTGGGGTCCCATAGCTAGAAAGCATCTGAGAAGGATCTGAGCTCGGGTCTTCCTAACTCCAAGTTGAGATAGAGATCCTAGACGCCACCCAAGGTGACACTCTAGATACTGGCTCACACTTCTCCTGATACCCAGCCTGGTCTCCTTCCACCCCACAGCCACCTCTGTAAACTTCAAGGCTGTCCCTCTCCTCCCTACTCCATGAACTAATTTACAATATTTTTTAACAAATTTCCCCCCATTCCCTTCACAAACATCAGCTTTCATTTCTCTTCTTCCTTAGTGCTCATCTTTTCAAACTGAAAAGCCCTCAGACTTGGGGGGCTTTCTTCCTATGTCTACCACTTCGGTTCTAGGCCCTTCACCCCATATCTCATGCACTGACCACTGTCAGGGCCTTCACCAGGAGCAATGGATAGAAGTTACAAGGAGGCTAGATGATTTCCTAATGATGATAGTCGTCTAAAAGAGAAATGGCCTGCAGTGAGAGGCTGCACTCACAAGGCCAGGGACTGTCTTTTGCCTTTTTTTTGTACCTCTAGTGCTTAACACAGTTCCTGGCACATAGTAGGCACTTCATAAATGCTTACTGACTGGTGGATTCCTTTGAGATCTTCAAAGAAAGACCAGAGGATCACTTATCAGATACATTATAGTGAGGATTCCTTCCCTGTATGGGCTGGACCAGATAGGCGCTGAGGTCCCTTCAACTCTCAAATTCTGTGATTCTGTGACAGGCTTCCTAAGCCACTGTATCCCCAAAAATTCTTCCTTTCATGGCCCTACCTCAGTTCCTCCTAACTTAAGATGAGTCAGTCCATTGTCAGAACCCTTCCCTTGACTGGAAGGGCTGATCAACAGGAAGGAAGACACTGAACGGAGCTAAAGGGGATGGGATAGGATGGGCAGACCATCTTGGCCTTCTTCCCAGGCAAAGGCTCTGCCCCACAGAATCACATGATTGAAGAGTTCAAGACATATCAGAGGCCATCTAGACTAACCTCCACACAAAAAGGAATCCCCAGTACAGTACACGGGATGGTCATTCAGCCACTGCTTGAAGATATCCAATGAGAGGACACCAACCACCTCTCCAGGGCAACCCAGTTCACTTAAGGATAGTGCTTCTTGTGGGGAAAGGTTTCCTGGAAGTAAATTTGTTCATTTGTAACATCTACCCATTGGTCTTAGTTATGCCTTCTGGGGCCAAGCAGAGCAAGACTCATCCCCTTTTTCGAAGGTCCTTTCCAAATCTAAATCTATGACCATAGACCTAGAGATGAAGAGGATGTCAGTCTTTTCAATCTAATAGACCCCTACATTTTACAGATAAGTAAACTGAGGCCCAAAAAAATGAAGTGATTTGCCAAAGGTCAGAGTATCAGAGTTGGGATGTGAACCCAAGTCCCCTATATTATACTACCCCTCCAAGTATTTGAAGAGAGAGAGACAGAGGCAGAGAGACAGAGAGAGAGAAGGGGAGGAAGGAAAGAAGGAAGAAAAAAGGGAGGGAGAGAAGAAGGAAGAAGGAAAGGAGGGGAGCAGGGAGGGAGGGGGGAGGGAGGAGGAAGGGAGGAAGGAAGAAAGGAAAGCAGAAAGGGAGGGAGGGAGGAAGGGAGAGAAAAGGAGGAAGGAGAAAAAGAATGTTTTATTAAGTTCTTACTATGTGCCAAGCACTGTGCTAAGCTCTAGGGATACAAATACAAAAACAAATACCATTCCTATCTTCAATAAGCTTACATTTTAATAGAAGGAGATTGCAAACATAGGGGATGGTAGAGAAGGAAAAGCATTTTGGTCAGAAAAGCTACACAAAAGCCCTGGTAAGCAGGGCCACAAGGGAGCAGGCTGAGACACTTGGAAAGGAAAGTGGCAGAACTGACTGGTTCATGGCTCCAGAACTAGAGGGTTTGGGAATCTGCACAGGTTCAAGGCCCTTTACCATCCTGTATGCCATCCTCTGAACACTCTCCAGCTTATCAATGGCCTCCTATAACATGGTGTTAGAACAGAACGAATGCAATACCGGTCCTGAAATGCAATATCCAACATCCAGTAGGAAGACTCCAAACCTGGGAAGCAGGAGCCCTAGGCTTTGGTCCTGGTCCTACCACTAGCTTGCTATATGAGAGAAAGCCACTTTCCTTTTCTGAGCTTAGTTTCTCCATCTATAAAATGAAAGGATGACATCAGATGGTCTCTAGTCTGGGAAACTCCTTCCAGTGCTGACATCCACTGTTCAGAGAATGCTGATAACAGAGATAAGGTTAGGTGGCTTAATGATCAGGGAAGGCCTCCTGGGACAGCTGGGACTAGAACTGGGCATTGGTTCACATCTCAAGTCTGATATTAATTCTTTGGCCTTGAACAGATCACTTAATCTTTCCAGGTCTGTTTCTTCATATGTAAAATGAGGGGGTTGACCAAATGGAAAAGAGAGGAGAGAGAAGGTAGTACAGACCTCAGAACTGGGGATGGGGGAGAAAACTCAAGGGGCCAGAAAGGCTGGGTTCTAAGGACTCCTCCTTTATATCAGCCTACGCTTCAAATCCCAAAGCTACCAGCCAGAGGCAAAGGGGCTTTCTGGGGCCTCTCCCTCAGTCGATCACCCAGGTGTTTTCCAGCTCCTGAAGCTCTGGAGACTCCACCCAACACCCGGAAAAGGATATCCAACAGTTAGTGAGAAGCAGCAGAAGGAGGGGGTGGCCACCTGGAGGGCATCATTTGACTACAGGAGATACTTGGAACTGGGCCCCAGCCTTCATGGTTGCAAAATCCATTTGCATTGTGAACCAGGGGTTCCCCAGAACAAAGTTGGGTTCTCCAGAATGGAATTTGATTTTCCCCACCCTTAGCAGAGAGACAGCCAGTCAGACTCCCACCTAGACCAGAACTGGTAAATTCCAAGTATCACTTAATATGTCACTGTCCCTCAGGAGTTCATAATGGAAGGGTCAGAATACTAGTATCTTCAGGGACCCTCATTAGATTGTGAGTTCCTCCAAGGCAGGGACTGTCTTTTTTTTTTCCTTTCTTTTTATCCCTAGTGCTTAGCAGAATTCCTAGAACACCGCAAATACTTAATAAATGCTTATTGGCTAATTTACCTGGAGAAGAGAGAGTCCTCAGTGAGTGAGTCAGTTGCTTCTCAGAGAAGTTTGATGGACCTCAGAGGTCCAGCCCATACCTCAAAAGGAATTCCCCTCAGTAGCATCTCCAACAAGTCAACATTCAGCTTCCATGTGCAGACCCCTAAGTATGAGGGATTTACCACCACTGCAAGCAGAATTTGGGAGGAAGGAGCCCATAGGGCCTGCTACATTTCCAAAAGCATTCCACTCTTGAGTTCCTCTGGATTTCCCCTTTCCCTGATTCCTCTCCACTCTTCCAAATCCTCCCCATCTCTAATCTTACCTCTGCTGAGAGGCCTTTCATATAACCTCTCCAACACAAAGTCAGCTCTCCTTCCAGCAACCTTCCATAATATTTATATAGTGTGTCTTTCTGTGGCCACTTAGCAAATCATGGTATTGTTCATTTCCTCCACACCCCAATCCCTGTGTGTTTACATTGTAAATACCTAATATGTATTTATTTGTGAACTCCTTGAAGGCAGGGAATTTTGCCCTTTTGCATTTTGTGTCCCCAGTGCCTAGCATACAGTAAGTGCTAAAAATGGCTTGTTGATTGGTTAACTGTGTCTTTAATTATCTTTCTCCTCCCCGAAAAAAGGCTTTGAACTCTCTAGGGAGGCAAGGACCAGGTCTCCCCAGCAGGTGGAAAACAGGGCCCCCACACACAGTAGGTACTAATGACATAGGTGCTTAGAGGTGGGTCCACCCCCCATTGTCCCTGAGAAGACCTGTACCTAAAACCCAGTCAATAGAGAGGGAAGGATGGATGGTCTCTCCTGCCTTATAGATTGTAGGCATCTTGAAACCAGGAATTGATGCTTCTGTCTGTTACACAATATTTTGCATATAGTAGATGCTTGTGGGAATGGATTGAATTTAATTGAGTGTGGTTTGGGCAGGCAATAGTTGTGAGAGTGAATAATAAAGGCCAGAGTGTGTGTGTGTGTGTGCGTGTGTATACATAAATACACACATATATACACATACATATATACATATGTGTGCATATAATAATAGACTTTACTGTAGAACTTTTAGACTTAGAAAATATAGCCCAGGTATTATGTGGGTTATCTCATTTGACTAATCTTAATAACAATCCTGTGAGATAGGTGCTACAATTATTACCGTCCTTTTGACAGAGGAGAAAATTGAGACTCCGGGAAGTGAGGTGTCTTGCCTCGTATTCCTAGGAAGTGTCAAGTAGGTAGACGCAGCTTTTCCCACTAACCCCGGCTGCCAGACGTGGACCGCACTGGGAGTGTGTGGATTAAGTGTCTCTCTGTACATGCGTGTACGTGGTGCGGCTCCTTAGGACAAACTGGGACAAGAATGAATTGAGAGGTTATCTAATCCAATCCCTTGGCTTTACAAATCAGGAACTGAGGCCCAGAGGGAGGAAGGGGCTCGCCCTCGGTTTTGCACCCAGGTCCTCTGAACCCTGGATCCTGCGCTCTTTTTCCATTATATGACCTTGTCTCTTCACCCCGACCCCCAAAGGCCTCAAAAATGAAATGACGTTGAAGGAAGGCCAGGTGTAGACAGAAGCAGCTGCCCCGTGGGCCCGCCCTCCCCTTTCCACACTTCCTCTTCCTTGGCCCCAACCCCACGTGGAAGCCGTGCTCCACGGGGGCCGGAGGAGCTAGTCAGGGGCGAAAGCCGGGTGCCTTCGGCCAGTAGAGAGTCCAGGCGTGGCCCTCCGACCAACGCCGATCCAGACGCTGGACTGGCCCAGGGGAGAGAGGGCCGGGTTGGGGAGCGGGGTGGGGGAAGGCGTGTCCGAGAAGACCGGCCTGGCCGGAGAGGGGGGAGGAGCAGGAAGGGGCGGTCCCGCCTCCCCACCTCTGCCCGGCCCGGCCCCGCCACTGCCTCCTCCCTCTCCTCCTCCTCCTAAAGGGCCGCTGCCGCCGCCGCCGCCGCTCCGTCTCTCCGCGTCTTCGAAACCGCCGCCACCTGTCGGGACCTGCCCGCCCCCCGGTATAAAGCCCCGGGGACGAGCCCTGCCCCCCGGAGTCGGACCCCCATGGAGACACTGCTGGGGACGGCGCACGGCCGGGTAGGAAGATCCCGGCGCGGGCGGGGCGGGTGAAGAGGGGCGGCCGGGGAGGCGGGGGCGGGGGGGAATCTGGTCCCCAGCTCGAGCCCGGAGCACTCCTCCCCCAACTTAGCTGAAGTTGTCGCCAAAGTAGGGACCAAGTCCTGGAGGGGCAGAGGGGGCCTGGGGGGGCGGCCGGGCAGCTGTCGTCCATCTCCGGACTGGGCCTGAAGAGGAAGCCCGAGACGGAGTCCGGCCCCAGGGTCAGGCCGGAGCCTCCAGGGCCCGGGGCGGAGCGGGGGGACCGGCCCCAACCCCCTGGGCCGGGATTAGCCTGGACCAGACCCGACATTTGTCTTCTTCGCCGCTCCCCCGCCCTCACTTCCCTCGAAAGTTTCCTACGTACTTTTCTGCTCCTTCAGCAGTTTTGGAAACTTCTCTCTCCCGGGCGCCCAAGCTCCGTGACCTTGGCGATGCCTCGGGACCGCTGTCTCGTGCCTGGACCTAAGAAACAGGCTCTGTAGCAACCCCCTCCCCACCATCACTCCCACGGTGAGATTGCGACCTTGGCCAGGTCTTCCCTGTGCTGGACTGGTGCGGGGAGTGAATTCGCCACCTAGTTTAGTCTGATTTCTTGACCTCCCCCACCCCATTTCCCAATCTGTCAAGGTTATCTGGTCTCTCCCTCAGGCTTCACCTAGTTAGAGGGGTGGGGAGGGAGAGAGACAACTGGAAGCAGCTGCCCAGGACCAGTGGGAGGGATGGTCTGTGCGCTCTCCCTTCCCCCAAACCGAAGAGGTTTATGGGAGGGGGCATCTCGGAGAGGTCTTAGCTCCTGAGGCTTATTGGGGAGGTGAAAATGTTAGGGAGGCGGGGTCTTGTGAGCCTTATCTGGGCTCTGCATTTCTGGCCTCAATTTCCCTAGCAAGATGGTGGCCAAGAGTACAGGAGGTTTTGGTTTCACAGTATAACTAAGCCTTAAAACTAGGGAAAAAAAAATCATCTAGTTCCTTCCTAGATGAGGACACTGAGGCTCAGAGCTAGGAAGTTTTGGGCCCAAGTTGCACCAAAAGTCAGTGGCAGAACTGAGATTTGAACCCAGGTCCACATAAGAAGCCTAAATGAATGTCACCCACCTCTTCTGTCCTAACCCCCCTGCTTAAGTGAGCATCTGCTTGATTGGTTCACAGAAGCTGGAAGGAACTGGCAGCTTGAGCCTTCAGGAAGAGAAGGATGAATGTGGACCAGAGGTCCCCCGAGGTCCTTACTCCTCGAAGTGAGGGCCATTTCCATCAAGCCAGCCCTGCCATGAGTCTTTCAGCTGTCCAGGAGAATGCCTCTCTGGGACCCAACAGCCTGGGACCCCTTCCCAGACAGCGGGGAAGCCCCCAACCCAGCCGACCTGGCTCCCCACATAACAGAACTGTGATGGTGGCCCCAGAACCAGGCCAACCAGAAGGGATGGATGATACAGAGCTACAGATGAAAGTGGACTTTTTCCGGAAACTAGGCTACTCATCTGGGGAGATCCACGGGGTCCTACACAAGCTGGGACTTCACGCTGACACCAACACTGTCCTGGGTGAGCTGGTGAAACACGGACCAGCCACAGAGCGGGAAGCCCCACTGGATGGGCCCACCGAGCCCCCGCTGGTGCCCCGAGGTGGAGGGACCCCAAAGGCACCCGTCCCTTGCTCTCTACCCCCTGAGGACAAGGAAGCCAGCAACCTGAGGCCAGTGGTCATCGATGGGAGCAATGTAGCCATGAGGTCTGTTCACACACTCTGGGTATCATTTTGTCTCTTCCTCTGCTTTCATGCTGGTTTACTAGGAGCTTGGAATGTCATGAGCATATTTGTCCTGGCCCTCACTTGCAGTCCTGTTTTGTGGTAATCTTGGTTACACATGCAGGGGTAACATGGCAGGGCTTTTGTTTGTGATCTGTTAAACAAACATTTATTAAATGCTTTGTGCAGCTCACTTTTTGGTAGTGATGGGTATACAATTCTGCCATCACCAGAGCACAAGTCTATCACCTAGAATGCCTATAGGAGGACAAGGCACCAGCATTTCAGTGGGGCTCCTCCCAGGGTGGAAATCATCAGGGAGGAATGGGTTTGCATCTCTGCTGGCCTCAGTTTCCTCATTTCTAAAATGGTATTAGGTCCAGAAGAATGTGGAGCCCAAAGGAGCTCTCGGGTTCCAAGTGAGGAAATGCCAACTTCATCATCTCTCTGAGGAAATGTGTACAAGGGATTGAGTGCCACTCTTGGAGTTGGGAAGACTTGGGTTGAAATTGCAACTCTTTACATCTACTAGCCACTGAGGCCTCAGGAAAGTCATTTAATTTCTGTGAGACTGAATTTTCTTGCCTTGAAGGGTTGTTAGGCTGTGTATGTAAGGCCTTTGAAAACATTAAAACTCTTGATGCTAAGATATCCCCTCCTCATCAACTGCAGGAAGAGTTGCCCCCAACTCTGCCTGCAAGGACCTGCACTAAATCCTTGTCAATTCCTGGCCTTTGGAGTGAGTGGGTGGACCCAGGGGTGAGTGAGCTTAGACCTCAGGTGAACCAGTGACTCACCTGCCCCTCTGACTCAGGGGACTGTCCCTGCTAGAGCCCTGAGCCATAGGGAAGGTGCTTCCTGGAGCTGGCTGGGGACAGCGCCTCCTGACATGAAAGCTTTGGACTCAGGCAGGAACTCCCCTGGGTGAGGGAGAAGGCAATGGGGTGGCTTGCTGGGGAGAGGGGGTGGTCCTCCTTTAAGCAAGGACTTGGAGAAATAGCAAGGTCTAATGAGTTCCCAGCCTTTCTGCTCTGGCCCAGCTGGAGGGCTGGGAGTAAAGTGGTCCTGGAGGTGTTACTGGGAGGTCCAGGAGAACGGGTCAGACTAGAGGCTAAGCCTTTCCTCTTAGCTAGCTGGTACAAAGGGCCCTGGTGTCTGGAGAGGGAAAAGGTCAGGGGTCAGCTTTAGGGGAAAGGAAATGGGTGGTTTGGAAATAGCTTATGCTAGGCAAAGAGAGCCTGAGACCAGGAGCCAGGAGACCTAAGTTCTAATGCTGGTTCTGCCACTGACTCCCTATGACCTTGGCCAATTTCCTTCCTGTGCCAGGGTCTCTGTTTTCTCCTCAGTAAAATGAAGGCTGATCACCTAGAACTTTACAGCTGACTAATTGGAAATCTGAGTGGGTTGTTATGTAGTTTTAAAAAATGATTTTTTTTTAACTGAAGACAGGAGGAAGTTTCTTGAGGGTTCTTCAAATGGGACACTCCTGATTTAGGGAGTTAGATAGTGGCATGCTTTCCTTGCTTTACATGTGAGAAAACGGGCAGAGAGGGAAGGATCTTAGGCTCATAGATTCAGGATTGTAAACTTGGACGAGGTCATACAGCAAGTATCTGAGACTCCGGGACTTCTGACTAATGAGTTCCATTCTTTCTGCTCTTACCCCGGGAGATCTGTATTGGCCTGGACTGAAAGAGGAGGGGAATAGCTAGGGTGGCCTTGGATTCTGGGGACTTCTAATATCTTGCAGCTTCCCCCACTCTTAACAGTCCCTGGCACAGCCAAGGTCAAGTCCAGTTCTATAGTTGGACCTAAGACAAGCTGGGTCTGGGGCTACCTGGAGGTTGAGGGAAGACTTTCTGAGAGAAAGCCTGGCAAGTCACAGTTTAGTGACTAGTGGGGCTCTTGACCCTCACTGTCGATGGCACAGCCCTGTTCAGCAGTAGCTTGAGAGGGCTTCCCTGTTACCTCCAGCCCCCTCATGCTCTTCATTGTTGGTGTCCAAGGGAATGGAGGTAGGGGGTGTGGAGTCTTTGCTTAGACAATTGGGCTATCTGAAGTGGGAAGAATGGTCCAGAGTCTTTCTGGTATAGTATGAATTTGGGATCAGTCTGGGTCTCTGTGTGGTATGCAGTTGTGTTGTGTAGGTTCTGAATACTGGTTTGTATGATATTTAGAAGTGTGGAGAATGTAAGTGTCTCCAGGTTAAGAATTATTTTTTTTTATTTGTCTTTGCATCCTAACATAGTACCTAGTCAAAGTAGGTATGTAGTATATGGGTATGTTGGGTTGGATTAAGAGTTCAAATCCTACATTTGGAGTGGGAGGGCCTGGGAGGGCCAATTCCCCACTTCCCTGTGTGGTGATGGGCAATTTTTGGCCCTCTCTGAACCTCCATTTCCCTATCATGTTAAATGAGGGGTTTCAACTCCTTTATCAGGTCCTGGAGAACAGGAGTTGTTATATCCTCAGCACCCAGCACAGTGCCTGGCGCTGAGGAGGAGCTTAATAAATGATTAGTTGGCACCTGAAGGCCCTTCCCGCTCCAAATCCATGACCCTTCTATTTGAAAAGAGTCTGCGGTGAGATTGGTTTTGGGGTGTGATATATCAGGATAGTGTGAAGGGGACTGGGTATCAGTGTGCTACAGTGTGTATTGTTTATTGGTGTATATTGGGGTGCCTCTAGGCCCTGTAAGTAAGTGTATGGGGGCGGAAGAGCGCAGGTATATATTTGTATACGGTCAGTTTTGGGGTGGGGAGGAGAAGTTCTTTCTGCTTCTTGGCATGTGTATAGTAGATTGAACTGGGAAAACAGTGTGTGGGGGAGGGAGAATGTGGGGGAGGTAATCCAGCCCAGCCAGGCCTGGAGCAGACAAGAAAGGCCCAGCCCAGCCCCGGGAGCCATGTGGAGTGGGAGAGGAGAGAGGTCAGGCCGAGCTGGGACCACAGTCCCCTGCTGGCTGGGGTTTTCATTGCTCCCCAGGAGGGGAATTCCAGCCCTGACTTCCTGTATTGGCTGTGTTGCAAACTGTGTCCCTGCCCTGCCTGACTACAACCCCCCTCCACCCCCCACCCCTCTAGCGCCCCCACCATATGCAAATCAGGTGGAAATTAACCTCTCATTTCCTTCTAAGGGAATTTTCTTAGCCTGTTGCCAAATCAGATTACCTGGGGAGGGCTTCTTCTTTCCCTTCCCAGGGGACTCTGGGAGAGCCTGTCTGGCCATAACCCTCCTCTCTCCCCCCACCCCCCACTCCTTCTCAAGCTTAGGGGCAAGCTGCTTTAATTAGAAAGAAAGCTTTTATTAAACATTAAAAGTTTAGAATTAGGCCACCCTTTCCAAGAAGAAAGGCACATGTTCTCTAGAACACAGATTGTCAGAGCTAGAAGGGGCATGTTTTGATTCAGCTGGCATTTTTCAACCACCTACTGTGTGCCAGGTCCTGAGCTAGACCTTAGAGATTGAGCTAGAGATCTGACCTGTGACTTCTTGCCCAGGGAATTCCTAGGTGAGGTTAACTCCCTCCCTAGTGCCAGTCAGCAGTTCCCTGCAACTCACAGCCTGATGAGAGTCACCCAGGGCATGAAGAAGTTAGGGCCTTCATCATCCTGGTCACGATGGCCTTGAATGCAGTGAGGTGTCTCTTGGCTTCCAGGCCAGCTCTAACCATTGTGTCATATTAGACCCTGAGGACACAAGGACAAAAAGAAGTAGCTTCCATTATGGGGTAGTGGGAAGTTGAGCCTTTAGGTTAGGGACCTTCAAGGGTGATATCGAGGCTGGCCTTTCCTTCTCACTGAATTGCCCTCCCCACAAAAGCTGTGTTGGGTGTTTTTGTCTTCTCAGGATTTCACACTAAGACTGACCCCTCAGAAAGGAGACTGAGCAGAGGATTCTTTTGGGTTCTGACTGTCTGGGGGGGAACAAAGGGACAAGTAGGCAGTGGCTCTAGGAAGAAAATGGCCTTGAGAAATAAAATAGAAGGGAGTTTTTGAGACCCTGAGAGAAGAGGGAGTCTCAGGTTCCTTCAGAGTCTCCATTGGGAACCTTACTAATGAGCCATGGCAGGGGAGGATGGAGGGAATTGGGGAATGCCCTAGTCTTTACTGTCCCCCTCACTTCTCCTTCCTCCTGAGGTCTCCCAAGGCTAGACTGACCCTTGTGGGGAGAGTGAGCTGGGCTCAGGAATCTTCCTAGAACAAGCAGGCCCTGGTTTTGTAGCTAGAGCCATAGGCCTTATCTGTGAGGGAGGCACAAGCTAAGACCTAGTGCCCACCCTCTGAGCAGGAAGGCTGTGTGTGTGTGTGTGTGTGTGTGTGTGTGTGTGTGTGTGTGTTGGCACGTGTCTGTCCCCACACCCAAACAGGGCCTTTCTGACATGTTTATACATGTGGGTAAAGAGCCCGGAGTAAGCTAGGTGTTTTGCCTCTGAGCTGAGGAGGCCAGCAGCTGTTTGAGATTCCCCAGGGACGAGTGAATGGGATTGCTACCATAATGTGTCTCATCCCACCCCTAACCCCAAACACACATGGCAGCAGGAAGTAGAGAGATGAAGGGTATGTTATACCTAAGCCAGCCAGCCAGCTTCTTCCAGGAAACTTCCTGTGACTAATCTCACTAAACCCAGGGGTGGGTGAGTGTGTGTTTGTGTGCACACGTGCTGGCATACGTTTGTGTTCATTCTCTCAACTAAATGAATGCCAACCTTACTGTCAAAAATTCCTGAGTTCAAGGTATTAATCTTTTTTTAAATTTATTTTTTGTTATTTAATAGTTTTCAACATTGATTTCCACAAGATTTTGAGTTACACATTTTCTTCTCATTTCTACCCCACCCCACCCCCCATAGCATATATTCTGATTGCCCCTTTCCCCAGTCTGCCCTCCCTTCTGTCACCCCACTCCCCCCGCCAATCCCTTTCCCCCTTATTTTCTCGTAGGGCAAGATAGATTTCTATACCCCATTGCCTGTATATCTTATTTCCCAGTTGCACGTAAAAACAACTTTTTTTGAACATTTGTTTTTAGATCTTTGAGTTCTAAATTCTCTCTCTTCTTCCCTCCCCACCCACCCTCCTTGAGAAGGCAAGCAATTCAACATAGGCCACATATGTAGCATTATGCAAAACACTTCCATAATATTCATGTTGTAAAAGATTAACTATATTTCCCTCCATCCTGTCCTGTCCCCCTTTATTCAGTTTTCTCCCTTGACCCCATCACTTTTCAAAAGTGTTTGCTTTTGACAACCTCCTCCCCAATCTGCCCTCCCTTCTATTATTCCCCCTCCATTCCCTTCCCCCCTACTTTCCTGTAAGATAAGATGCCCAATTGAGTGTGTATGTTATTCCCTCCTAAATCAAATCCGATGAGGGCAAGATTCACTCGTTCCCCCTCATTTGCCCCCTCTTCCCTTCCACTATAACTGCTTTTTCTTGCAAGGCCTTACTCTTAACACATTATAGCAATGGGTGATTATGGGCACATCATATAACCTCTCTGTGCCTGCAGGCAGCTCTCTAAAAATCTAATCAAGTCAATAAGCATTTATATGGGCCTGCTATGTGCCAGCCACTGTGTTCAGCCCTGGAGACAGAAACAAAGTCAAGCCGTCCCTACCCTCCAAGAGAGCAGTCCAATAGAAGAGATGATATGCAGACATCTACATGTAGACCAGATATAGACAAGATAAATCAGAACTAGTCAGCAAAGGAAAGGCACTAGAATTAAGGAGGATCTTGCAGAAGGTGGGATTTTAGCTGAGGCTTAAATGAAACTGGGATTCAGACATGAGGAGGGAGAAACTAAAACCAAGGAGCATCCATCCTGAATCAGTAGAGGGAGTTTTGAAATCACCATGGGGGGGGGGGGGGTGTGCAGGATGGGAGGGGAAGGTGGGGACTGCCTTCTGTTCCCTCTACATCCATTGCCCACAATCCCAGTTCTACACCTGGCTAGAGGCTCGGTGAGCATCGCCCACCATGGTACTTCCATTCTGACTTCTCTGGGGTTCAGTGCTCTTCCTCTCCAGCTTCCTAGAAATGAGGCCGAGGAGGGCAATACTATATAAAGGCAAGAGTCCTGGGCTAAAAGTCAGATCTCTGAACCAGTCCCAGCCCTGCGGGTGACCTTGAACAAATCACAGGCCTCAACTTCCTCCTTTACTAAAGGAGGGGGGTTTGACTAGCTAGCTGGCTGACCTCTTCCTAGCTGGTCCCTTGCTGGCTGGCTGGGATTAGAACACCCAGGAGGAGGTATTCTAATAATAATATAAGAATAAGCTGAGCACACAGAGCCAAGAAGAGAAAACCTGTTCTTGCCCAGGGAGGAGGGTTTCCAGTGGAGAGGAGATGGAGCTGGCCTGGTGCTGTGCTGGCCCCACAATTTACCCAGAGCTCAGAGAAGAGTCTGATGGGGTCAGAGTTCTTAGAAGGGACCTTGGAGGTCCAGGGCTTCATTTTCAAGGAGGAAATTCAAGAATAAAGGAGACCCAGGTTCCCCCAGCTTTCCTGGCCTTCCTGCTCAGCCTTCTGGTATCTTTTCTAGACACCTTCCCTAGAAGCTTCCTTGTACCCTAACTGGGGGCTCTCCACCCCTCCCCCCAGCTGCTTTCTGGGTTCATTTTGGCTTGGTTGGGAGGAAAGTGGGCAGGCGGACAGACGCCTTAGAAATGGGAACATCCCCGACAGGATGTGGTTTTCAGCGGCACTGCCTTCTTTACGTAAGATTAGTCTGTCTGATTTTGCCAGATGTATGAGTTTTCAATTCTCATTTAGGGTGGAGGGGGAGTGTTAGGGAGGGAGGAGTAGGCAGTGGGAGAGAGGCCAGTGGGGATAGGGAGTTGGCAGCCTGGACCTCCCACCCCGAGTCATCAGGGCCCTTGATTGCTTGGAAACCCTCTGCCACCTTGAGTTAATGTGCAGCCAGACCTGGTTACATGGCAACCATAGGGTACTGAATTGAAAGGGAGAACAGAAGGTGGTTTACCAGCCCCTTGTCTCTCCCGATTGCCCTCCTCGTCATACTTGGACTGAGGGGAAAAGGCTCTATTTAGCCACAGTGGCACTGTTTTTCCACTGAGAGTGGGGGAAATGAGGATCATTACCCACCTCCCCCCCCCCAGCCAAGTTATAGACTAGGAAACTGAGGCTCAGACAGTACTGAGGAGAACCCAGATGTCTGGTTATCTCATTCCAGACCTACATTAGGTACTGCCTTCTTCCCCAAACCTCCAGTCTAGGGGAGTTTATTTAGAGCAGGGCTTCTTAAGCCTGTGTCCTGGAGCCACTGGCTCCAGCCTTCAGACCCTTGTTCAGAATATTGTATTTAAATACAAAATAAAATGCATAGGGTTATAAAGGAAACTGATTATAATGAAGAATATATATTTCAGAATATATATTTTTTAAATCCATGGCCCCAGGTGAAGAACACCTGATTTAGAGAGTGACAGATACGTTAGTCAATCAGCAAGCATTTCTTAAAACCTCCTTCCATGTTCTAGGTACTACGCCAGATGCTGGGGATATAGATCCAAAGAATGAAAAAATTCCTTCTCACAAGGAGCTGAGAATCTAACAAGGAAACGAGTACATACACTGCACAAGTATGTGCAGACACAAATATAAAGAGCATACAAGGAAGATAGATACAAGTGACTAGGAAGAACAGGAAGGAGATTTCGTTCTTCTGGCGTGGTCACTGGGGTCAGTTGACTGGGTGGCAGAAGGATTCCAAAAGTAGATTTCTTCAGTGCCCAAATCTCTTTCTACTACTTCCTACCTGTGTGACCTTATGACACACGTCACTTAGTCTGTCTCTGGTCCTCAGTTTCTTCATTTGTAAAATGAAGGAGTTAATTTGTCATGGATAGAGTGCTGGACTTTGAATCCAGAAGAACTTGGATTCAGATCCCGCCTTACTTATTACTTGTATGACCTTGGGCAGGTTACTTCCGTGGGCTTCAGTTTCCTCATCTATAACCTGGGAGGGGGACTAGGTGACTTCTGAGGTCCCTTTCAGCTCTGGAGCTATGATCCTAGAATTCTAAGACCTCCCCCAATTCTTCATCCTGTCTTCTCTAGCCAGAGATCATGCTGAGGAGTCTCCTCATTTTGTCAAGCCAGTTCTCAGCCCACACACTCAAATCCTTTTCAGCCTACCTGTGGTGGGTTCTCTGGAGATTGCCTTTGGCCAGCAGAGTCTTCTAGAGCCCAGGCTCTGTTGGGGCAGTGGAGGAAGATTTTCATTGGAGACTTGAAGGAAATGACAGAAGTACTATTCCCCACCCCTTCTTAATCGCAGAGCCTTCCCTCTGTTACTTATTTCCTCTTTATCCTGTATATAGATTGCTTTGTATATATTTGTTTGCATGCTGTCTCTATTAGATTACAAACTCCTTGAGAGCAGGGACTGTCTTTTGCCTCTTTTTGTATCCCTAGCCCTCAGCACTGCACCTGGCATGGAGCAGACACTTAATGAATGTTTATTGAATTTTCATACCGCCCTCAGCAGGGATATTTGAGTAGCTGCTGGTTTCCTACGAGCCATCCCCAGACCCACCTAGGTCTATCTCCTCTTAGCCTTTTTGTAATAGCTGGGGGTTAAGGGTTTGAGTATGGGGTTTATTTAAATTTGAAATGATCTTGATCCATTTTGAGGCCTTCCAGGAGTGGCTTACTCATTCCCAGAGCTTTGACCTTCATTTCCATCTTGAGATGGGAATTGGAAAGGGAGGGTTTAAATCATAGACCTTTGAATTAATAGCTTCAGAATTGTAAAGGACTTTAAAGACACACAAAAATATACATACTTTGCTTTACAGATGTGGAAACTGAAACCCTAGAGAGGAAAAAAAAATCCTTGCCTATGTTCACACCGGTCTCTTGACTCCCAGGTGTAGAATTCTAGAATTTTATTGAATGACCGAGTCGTTTTTATAGTAGGAAAGGATTTCAGGAACCATTTAGTCCAGTCTCTTCTGTTTATAGATGAGGGAATTGAGGCCCAGAGAGGAAGGAAGGAACTTGCCTCATCTCATATATGGCAGATTCATAGAAGAAGCAGGGCAAGAGATCCTGCCTCCTTGGCCAGTGTACCTCCTTGGAGATACATTGTTTGGAGATAGGTAAGGTCCTAGAATGATAATAGTAACAACTGTATTTGTGTAGGGCTTTAAGGTTTACAAATCTTATCTCATTTGATCTTCATGACACCCCTGGGGAGTAGGTGCTATTATTATCCCTGTTTTGTGTATCAGAAAATTGTGGCTGACAGAGGTTAAGTGACTTGGACAAGGTCATGCAGCTAAGTAAGCGTCTGAGACCAAACTTGAACTGAAGTCTTTCTGACTCCAAGTCCCATCTACTTGTCTCATGTAGATGACGTAGCTACGGTTACAGGTATAGAGTCATAACATTGTTGATTTTCAGAGCTGAAATGTGGTACCTTCGAGATTGTGCATTTCATACAAGAGGAAAATGAGGCCCAAAGGGAAGTGATTTGCCCCTAAGTCAATAGGATATTGGGTAGCAGAGCTGGGTTTAAAACTCCCAAGTCTCTGACTTTCTTCTACTCTGCCACACTACCCCAGGTAGGCACAGAAACCAAAAATCTCCACATCCCTTCCCCCAGCCTCAGCTGATGTTGCAAAGTGTGTCTGACCCCATGGGGCGTAGGAGCTGCCAGATTCCTGGGTGTTTCCTCACTTTGAAGGGGGGAGAGGGCAAAAGGGGAATTCCCTGCTGGTAGCGCTATGGGAAACTGGGCTGGAACGTGAGAGCCAGAAGCCTAAGGGAGTTACCTGTTAGTATCCGATTCTTCTCATTCCTCGGATGAAGAAATTCAGGTCTCAGGAGGCCATGCAGCAACTGTGCCGAGCCAAGCCTCTCTCCCTTCCTCTCTGACCTGATAAAAACTGAACCCTCTGTCCTACGTGTCTCTTGTTTTCTTCTCCCTCTTCTCTATGGATTTACCCTGTGATTTCCACCCACCTTCTAGCCATGGAAATAAGGAGGTTTTCTCATGTCGGGGCATCTTGCTGGCTGTGAACTGGTTCCTGGAACGTGGCCACTCAGATATCACAGTTTTTGTACCACTGTGGAGGAAAGAGCAGCCACGTGCCGATGTGCCTATCACAGGTAAGGGGAGACATGAAGAGCCCAGGCCTCCAGGAGTGGGGAGGGAAGTGGGGGGCAAGCCAGAGTCTTGGAAGAGAATGTCCATTTCCCCACCTCTCCATCCGCTGCTCAAGCAGGGATTCAGAAAAATAGAGGTCAGACAGTAGTTTCACATTCCTCCCCTCTCCCTGCTGGATGGACATAGGTCTCTCTCTTGAGGGTTGATGAAAGTCATTGCATCTACCTTCCTCTTGGCAAGAAACCCTGCCTTCCAGCCCAGGTTTCCCTTGCAAGGGGTTGAAGACCCCATGTTTCTGTGGGAAAGGAGCCCCTTGGGAACTTTCAGAGCCTCAAGGTCCCTAAGGTGGAGTTGCGGGTTGCTGCATGGGAGCAAGGGAAGGAAGGATGTGCTGCTGCTGCTGCCGCCACTGGCCACCACCAGCACTGTCCAGTACTGACCAAGTCAAGGTCAAGGTTGAGATTGTTGTACTTCTCAGTGGTGATCAAGTTGATCCCATTTCTAAGACTT
Organism: Trichosurus vulpecula; assembly: GCF_011100635.1. NCBI lineage: Eukaryota > Metazoa > Chordata > Mammalia > Diprotodontia > Phalangeridae > Trichosurus > Trichosurus vulpecula. The sequence continues at coordinate 75,272,545 of NC_050574.1, read as the reverse complement.
CTGAAGGTTTACAAAATGTTTCCCTCATGCCAGGCCCATGAGGTCAGCAATGAAGGCACCCCATTTTACAGATGATAACCCAGCTCCCCCTAGGGTCACACGGTCCATATAAGAGGAGAAGCCAGGACTCCCAACTCAGACCAGTTGGCAGGTGGAGGACCTCAGCCACGGGGACTCCCTTGGCTGGGATAGACTCAGTGCCACCATACAGAGCGCCACATTCAAAGAGAAAGGTATTTTGCTGAGCCAAGAACCCCAAGAGGGTAGGTAGTTCCCTTTTTTCCCCTCAAAAAAAAAAAGCATCTTTGTAAATCCGTTTGAATTACAACCAACCTCATTGTTTTCTAAAGCCACCAGTTCAGAATGAAACTAGCAGGTCCAGATCCAATTTGCGTTGGGCAGTGTTTGAGTCAGCTCAGGTCCCCAGCAGATAGAATCTCATAGATTTAAAGCTGAAAGGAATTCTGAGCTCACCTGGTCCACTCACTCCTGAATCCCTGAGGTGGAAGAGGTAGCCAGGGCCAGGCAGTCCCAGGTTGTCTACCATCGGCTTCCTGCATCCTCTCTGCAGATCAGCACATTCTTCGTGAGCTGGAGAAGAAGAAGATCTTGGTATTCACGCCATCCCGGCGTGTGGGGGGTAAGCGGGTCGTGTGCTATGACGACCGCTTCATAGTGAAGCTTGCATTCGATTCTGATGGCATCATAGTCTCCAATGACACCTACAGGGACTTGCAGTGTGAGCGGTTGGAATGGAAGAGGTTCATTGAGGAGAGGCTGCTTATGTACTCTTTCGTCAATGATAAGTACGTCCCCATCCTCCTCCCGGCCCGCATGTGGGGCAGTGAGGGAGGGTCTCTGGAGGTTCAGTGTAATTAAAACATTGATTAAACCCATACCCTGTGCTAGGCTCTGTACTAGGAGTTGGGGTTGTGAAGACGAAAATGAAAGAGGTTGGCCTAAAAGAACTTGCCTGCTGCCTGCGGGAATATAACATAGACACACAAAAATAACAAAGTATACAAATGGCTACAAAGTAATCTCAGGAACAAGAGAAAGGATCACGGAAAGACATCCTGTAGGAAATGGGCCCTGAGCTCTGCTTGGTGGAAGCCAGGGATTATCCTGATTAGCCAGGGGCATTCCAGACTTGGAGGCCACTTGAACAAAGGCAGGCTCCCCCTTGCTCCTCACTGGGTGCCTGTACCGAATGGACACCGAGGCAGGGCAGGCTTGTAGGTCTGTGCAGGAGTGCCTATCAGTTTATCAGACAGGCTGGGGTTATTGAGTGAAGACCAGGCGGGATGAGGCAAAAAGGTTCAGAGAGCCCTGGTCTGCTAGGTCCCAACGTACACCTCCACACCCCCACACACAGGGGTCTCCTAACATCCCACCTTAGTCATCTTTGACACACTTGGGGATGAGGATGAGCAGGTTATGAGTCTGCAGGTGATGAGTCTTCAGGCTCAGTGTCTGCAGTTCAAGCCACATCTTCTTGCCTAAATTGGGGATGTCACCAGAGGATCTGAATTTCCAGAGCGCTGCCCCCTGGGCTTGGATCTTTTCAGGGCTCTTCTCCTTGGGGAACTTCTAGACCTGAAGCAGAAGCTAGGGGCCTGACTTCCAACCCCAGGAAACCGGGAACTGAGGGGAACCTTCATGTCTAACCAATGACTTAGATTTTCTCTTGCTTTTGACAGGTTCATGCCACCTGATGACCCCCTTGGCCGACATGGGCCCAGCCTGGATAACTTCCTCCGGAAGAAACCTCTCATGCTTGAGCACAAGAAACAGCCTTGCCCCTATGGTAAGACTGGCCCTGAACACCTCATTCCCTCACCCCTGCCTCTCCCTTAACCCCATCTCCCAGGAACCTCCAGGGACACAACTGACTCCCAAGTATCCATTACTGGAAAAGCCCCAGATAGGAGGTCAGGGGGCCTAGGCCTTAGCTGTGGGAGTTTGGGTGAGTCCAGGCCACATTCTGGCCTTTAGCTTCCACCCCTCTAAAATGCTGGACTACATGACCTTACTTGTGCACTATTCCTAGGGAAGTCAGTGTAAACACCCTCTGCTCTATTTTGTCCTCTTTAAATGGGGATGTGGTATTTGTATGATTGGGGTGAAAGTGTTGGAGCAGTGAAAGCTATTATTATTTTCCTCCCTCTTCCCCTGAGCCTCTCCTCTGAGCCTCCCTTCTCCCTTGCCTGGCTCACTCCCACAAGTCTCTCCACAGGGAAGAAGTGTACATATGGGATCAAATGTCGGTTCTACCACCCAGAGAGGCCGAGCCAGCCCCAGCGCTCAGTGGCAGATGAACTTCGAGCCAATGCCCGACTCTCCCCACCCCGGGCACCTGTGAAAGACAAGAAATGTCGCCAGCCCTCACCCACATCCACTCCAGCCCCTGGGTCCCTACCTGTCAAGGATGATCGGGAACACTGGTTGCCAGAGAAGAAGTTCCCAGGGCCCCAGCAGGCTTCTGGAGGCAGTGGGGATGGGCAGACTAAGGCCTACACCCAAGGCAGGAGCCTGCCAAGCATGAGTAGTGGCTTTGGCCCAGCAGACTGGCCTCCCCCTCCCCTAGACTCCCTCTCTTACCTCTCCCAAGATTGCCTAGACTCAGGCATTGGCTCCCTGGAAAGTCAAATGTCAGACCTCTGGGGCAGCCGAGGGAGCAGCAGCAGCCACGGGGAGTCTGGGGAGCCTCCCAGGTCTGGGAGCAGTGGCAGCAACCAACAGAGGTGCACTTTCCTAGGCCAAGGTCACCTCCTGCCCTATGGCCCTGAGCACCCCCCTGGCCCTTCATCCCTCTCCTTCTCAGGATATGGGCGCCCTGTGGGCACTGGGCAGTTCAGCATCCCAGCAGAGTATCCTCCACCTTTGGGGTATGCACCACGAGAGTATTGGTCAGAGCCATACCAGATGCCCCCACCCACTGCAGCTAGGGTTGCCCCGGCCCTTCGGGATCCCCATCTACTTAGTGCTCCGGCAGCCTATGGTGCTGAAGTGGCGACATGGGGAGCTGGGACAGATAGCTTCACCAAGGAGCGGGCCAGCTTACGTGTGAAGCTCTGTGGCATCTTTCCCCCACATCTGGTAGAGGCTGTGATGAGACGCTTCCCACAGCTCCTGGACCCCCAGCAGCTGGCAGCTGAAATCCTTAGCTACAAATCTCAGAACCCAAGTGGGTGAGCCACAGAGAGTTCCCACTGCTATTCACAGCCCCTCAGGGTGTGGACGTGGGAATGGGCATGGGCTGGGGGCTGCCTCGGTCTCCCATGGAACCTAGCCTAACTATGACAATGCCCCCAGCGTGTCCCTGGAGTTACTGGGACACTACATGGAACAAGCTAGTTTTTAACAACTCCCCTCATCTTGGCACAGGAACCCTGTGGGTTCCTGAGCATCTGCCTGAGGAAAAATCTTACAAGAAAGGGATCCCAGAAACCAAAGAAATACTGTAACGATTGATTCTGGTCATGGACTAAGGAAGACACTCTTTACCTGACTCGCCTCTGTCTTCCTCACGTCTCTGCTCTGTATGTCTTCTGTCCCCCCTCTCTCTCTTCTCTTGGGCTTTCCTCTGACTTTGCGCTGTCTCATTGTCTTAACTCTCTTCCATTTCCCTGTTTCTGTCTGTCTCTCGTCCATCCGCTCTGGGTCTCCATCTCTCGTCTGACTCTCTGCTCTTGATCTCAGTCTCCGTTCAAGACCAGAAGCGATCGCCCTGTTGGTACACATTGTATCAGAGTTTAATGATGAGACAACAACGTCTGTCCTGTGGCTGATGCCCCAAGCCCTCTTTCTTCTCGAGGACAGGAAGGAGGGGAGGAGAAGCCAGGGAGGGGAGGAGTCTGTTCCCCTCTTCAGCATCTCCAGCTCCCTCCCTCCAGGCTCTGTCCTTAGGATAACAGCCTCTCACTGGCTGGTTCGGCACCGTGTGCCCTCCGAGGCCCTGGCCAGGGCCCCCCAACCATGTACGCCAATGATGCCCCAGGGCCGGCGAGGTTTCATGTTAGTACTTAAGAAGATGGTTTTTAAGAATCTCTCTCTCCTCGTACTCGCTGTGGCTACCGTGTCTGCTTTATAGTTTCCCTCTCTTGGGTGTATTTTTTCTTCTCCCGGACCCCTGAGAACCTGAGGCAGGGACAGCAGAGACTTGTACCCCAGTAGGACTATGCCCAGAGGATATCAGTGCTAGTCTCAGGTATCTTTAACCTTCATGGAGGGGCAGCCCTGCCTGTGCAGGGGATATAGGGGAGATGTGGGTTTCTGGAAAGGTATGTTTAGATAGGCAGTGTTTGCTTCCTGCTGTATTACTAATAAAATTTTGGTTTTAGATAGTTTTGTGTGTGTATGTGGTGTTTCTCTTTGGATTTTATTTCATGGTTTTGGTTGGAGTGCAATTAGTAAATTAGATATGTCTCCAGAAGATAGAGCTAACAAGCAAATAGGGGAACTTACAGGAAGGTTGCTTTGGGCTTGATAAAACAAAGAGCTTTCCAGACTTTGGACCTGCTCCTCAATAGAATGGGCTGCCTTGGGAGTTGATGAGCTCTCCAGAAGTTAGATCGAAAGATGCCATCCCCTGGGAAAAAAGCTGGTCTAGGTACCCTCTAAGGGTCCTTCCAACTTGGATCCTGCTACCAGGCCTGGGGTGAACTCTAACCTCTGGAATGAAACCCAAGACACCCCTTCTGCTCCAGATTTCCAGCATTTGGAGCCACCTGCCTTCTGAGGAAGCCCAGGGCTGGGTTCCACCACACACACACCCACCCACACCCCCCTTTGTTGGGGTTTCCCCCATACACACATGCTGACGGCAATGGTCCCCTTCAGAGGAAGGAGTGGGGGGGAAAGGCCTGCCTGTTCCTCTTTCCAGTCTTGCTGGTTGGTTTGCTGGTAGGGCCTGACTACACTAATGACCTCTGTGAGAAAACACCAAGGCTTCTTTGGAAAGAGCTAAGAGGAGCCCAAAAGGCCAGAGGACTGGTTCCCTTGGTCCTCAGGATTCTTTTTTTTTCCCTTTTGGAGGGGGGAAGGCAGGGCAATTGGGGTTAAGTGACTTGCCCAAGGTCACACAGCTAGTAAATGTGTCAAGTGTCTGAGGCTGCATTTGAACTAAGGTCCTCCTAACTTCAGGGCTGGTCCTGTACTCACTGTGGCACCTAGCTGCCCCAGTCCTCAAGGTTCTTAAAGATCATTTAGACCAAACCTCTAATTTGACAGTGACATGCCTTCAGGGATCCTTGCTATTGACACCATGGTCCTAGGTCATCCAGCTGCCAGAATGATGCACCCGTGCCTGACCATATTTCTTTTTCCTACTTGAAAAATCATTAATGGCTACAGGATGAAATGTCGCTTATTATATAGCCTGGCATTGCCCTCGGGGATTTGGTTCTAACCTTGTTTCACTCTTCATCTCTTTCACGAACTCTTCTTTTCATCCATACTGGTCCACAAATTGATCCCCAATCTCCAAGCTCTTTGAACTCCATTTGTACAGGACTTCTCCCATGCCAACAACACACTCTGCTCTGGAATAGTGACAAGGACACATGACTTGGAGGTCCTGCATTGGAATTCTAGGCTAGTGACCTGGCTGGCTTTGGGCAAATGCCATCCCTCCCTGGGCCCCAGTTTTCTTATCTGGAAAAAGAAGGAGGCTGAGCTAGAAGATCTAGTAACATGCTTTTCTTTTCCATTCATTTATCTCGAAGGTCCAAATCTGCGATTTTTATCTTGGCCACTGGATTTCTCTGCCTTTGAGACTGCTCAGGTACAGCCTTCTCTACAGCCTTCCCTAGTTCTCCCACCCCCAGCACAGTGCCTGGCACATAGGAGGTATTTAATAAATGCTGTCGATTGATTAATTGTTGGCAGGAAAGAACAGTAGGAGATAGTGCTTGAGCTGGAGGGATTTTTTTTTAAATTCCTTTATTAAGAATTTAACAAACACCCAAAAAATGAGCACTTCTAGATGAAAGTAGAACAGAAAATTAGAATTCTACCTAAAATTATGGGTCTCTACTAAAGTTCACCTTGCTTTTCTTTTTAAAATATATAACATAAATTCAGCATGTAACTTTGGAAGTTGTCCTGATGAACTGTGATTTTTTTTTCCGGCATTCCTTTTCTTATCTGCATATTTTTAAAAACTGCTTTATTTACCCTCTTCTTTCTTTTATTTCTTGTCACCCTACTCCTAGCACCCTACCCTTGACCCAGTCACCAAAGTTCAGGAAACAGAGGAAAAGAATAACAAAGCCCTTGTAACATAAAGATAGACATCAAGCAAATAAATTCCCACCCTGACCTGCTCCAAAAATGTGTGTCATTATCATACAACTTGAATTCGTCATCTCTGTCAGGAGGTGTCCCCTGAAATCCTCCTTGATCATTATCTTGATCGGATTTTTAAAGTCTTTCTATGTAGTTTTTCTTTACAATTCATTATAGTATCAGTTCTGGTTCTATTCACTTTGTATCAGTTCATACAAGTCTTTGTGGGTTTATCTGAAATAATCCCTTTTATAATTTCTCACAGCACAATAGTATTCCATTAATACATATATGTTAATTCAGCCATTCCCCAACTGAAGGGCACCCCTTACATTTTCAGTTCTTTGCTGTAACAAAAGGAGTTCCTATAAATATTTTTGTACAGAGAGGTCATTTCCCCATTGCTTGGATGTCTTGGGGAAGCATAAGATGCAGGAGAGGTATAGCTTGGTCAAAGGCTATGCATGGTTCAGTAACTTTTTGGACAGGATTTCAAAGTAGTCGCTAGGGAGTCTAAGAAAAAATGAGGGAATGCATCCCAGGCATGGGGATCAGTCTTCACAAAGGCAAAGAAATGGGAGATGGAATGTCGAGGAAGAAAAAGCCAAAAGGCCAGTTTGGCCAACCACAGAGGTCCAGAAGGGAACAATGTGTAAAATCAGCCTGGCTGGAGCCACGTAGTGAAGGGTTTTCAGTGCCAAACAGAAATGTTTCTATTTAGTCCTAGAGACAATAGGGAAGAGATTGGGAGTTCTTAGAGGACAGAGGGGCTGGTTTTCATCTGTAGACCTCCAGTACCAAGCACAGGATCTTGTAGACAGTAGGCACTTAATACTCAAATAGAGTCAGTAGGGGAGCCAGGACTTCCAGTTCCAGGTTCTTTCCTCTACTTCATCCTTACTATAGTTTGGGTCCCATGGGGTTCTGACTTTCCCTCTTTTGATCTGAGCTGGACTGGAGACTTTGAGTTGGTGGTTTGAAGGGTAGGGAGGGTAGCTGAGTCAATGTGGGCTGTCCTGCCACCACCCCCAGAAGATGCTGAGTTTGGGAAGTCTTGGGATAGGCTCCCATCTGGGAAAATCAGGGCCTCCACCCCCACTAGGTGCCACCTCTTGGGGGGAAAGGTTGGCAAGCAATTGTCGACCCAGGTATCTTGGAACAGGGTAGGGGCTACTGGCACCCTTGGCTTGGCTCAACCCGTGGCACTAAGACTCTGTCCCTCCTGGGAAAGAAAAAAGGGGGAAATTCCCTCCTGGGGCTGCCTTTCAAGCCTGCGCAGGGGGTCTCTTAGCTCCTCAACCGAGGTTAGACCTCCAGTCCTAGTCCAAGCTAGGCAGGGCGGGGCCGCACCCACTTCCAGGAAAAGCGGTGACTCAGTCCCAGGCCTAGCCCAAGCCTCTAATAGTAGCCAGGTGCTCTCTGACACAGCGCACGTTTGGTCTCAGAGCTCAGAACCCCGCCCTAGGCTCCATGGCCCCATCCCCAGACTATCTGGACACGCCCCCAGTCCATCCCCTGGAACTGCGCCGGGTGAGGAGGTGGGGGAGAACCCTGATCTGGCGTCCCCTCCCCGCCCCCACAGGACTTGAATGGTATGGTGAGACTACCCCGCTCCGCTTCCCGAGCCTGGGAGGAGGGCACCAAGGCCCCTTCAGGCTCCTTTCGTCATCATAGGGCAGGGGGTGTCCGGTTTAAACCTGGCACCTCCCACCTCATTTGCGTCTTTTTTGCATGTGTATTTCATTACATGTAAATTGCTCTGCTGAACTTGCTGATTCCTCAGACACAGCCTTTGCTGGGTACCCCTGGCCCCAGCAGGACTCATATGCACCAGCTTGGACTGTCTGTAGCTGTTTCTTGACTTAAGTTACAGGGTTTTAGGATTTAGAGCTGGAAAGGACTTGGCATCTCTTCTACTCCAAACCCTTCAATTTACAGAAGGGGAACTCAATCTTTCTCTCACTCTCTCTTACTGTCACCGCTTGTGTCCCTGTCTCCTTCAGTTTCTTTCTCTCAGTTTCTATCATTGTTTCTTATCTTCTTTCAGATTCTAGCCAAATCAGAGTAGAACCTGGGGGCCCAGAGGAATAGAAGTCCAGGTCCTTCCCTCCAGGCTCTGGGGCCTGCTGTGGGACACACTGTTCTCCCAGACCACCCTTGTTAAGAGTCTGTGATCATCTCTTGCCTGGGCTGCTATGGGATATGTCTTGCCATTTGGACTCAAAATCAAGCTTTGCAATGTCCTGGGCCACTGCCAAGGAGACAATTGCTGGGTTTGAGAATGGACAAGGGAATCAGGACTTGCCAGGCAGGCTGAGTCACCATGACATCTGCAGCCACTACTTTTTCCCAGTTTAGGATTCCTGGGTTCAGGGAAGCTTTTTTCCCTCCTCTCTCCCTTCACCCTGCCCATTTCCCAATCTGGCTTCCAGGCAGGACCCTTCAGAGGCAGTGACTTAGGGCTGAGAGTCAGACCATTTCATTTTGAGGAGTTAGTGTAGTACAAGGGAAAGAGATCTGGCACTCAAGTCAGAAAAGACTTGGGTACAAATCCCAGGTCTCTGATTTACAACACCTGGGACTTTGGGCTTGTCTAGTCATCTAACTTACCTTGAACTCTGGTTTCCTTAGCCTATAAAATGAAGTTGGACTAGACCACCCTCTTTCCTTTTCCAGCTCTAAATATATGATCTGATGACATAGTGGGTGCTTAAGAAATGCTTTCAGAGTCATGACATGGCCTGTTTGGGTCGGGGGTTTTTGGGTTGTTGTTTTTTTTTAAGTTCATGGGGAGAAAAGATCAGGAAAACAGTTAATTGGGCACTGTCTGAACTGGGAATCAGGACACTAGTTTTTTCTGCCTCTGCTGGTAGAGGCCTCAGTTTCCACATCAGCAAAATAGAGACTGGTCTCTGAAAGGGTAAGTTAGTTCATGGGTAAGAAGTCAGTTCTTGGAAAAGAAGGCTCAATGACAGCATTCTGCTGGCTCCCAAGGACTTCTCTGTTCATTTTGTCAACTCCTCACACTCTTGATGGTATTTTAGAATATAAAGAGTTGGGAGGGACTTTAAAGGCCCGGTCCCTCCTCAAATTTACAAACTGGGAAACAGGGCCAAAGTGGAGACAAGACTTTTCTCAAGGAAATGGGCAGTCTGGATTCAAAACCTGGTCTCTGGATTCCTAGGTCAGGAACATTTCTCATTGGCAAAGGGGCCTCTCCAAAGCCTTCCTGGTTCCTGAAGATGAGAATCAACCAATAGGAAACAAGCAAGTATGCAAATCTTGAAGGAAAGGAAGGGGTGGGGAGTGGGAAGGGAGGGAAGAGGACCACAGCTGCTCGATTCCCTCCTGGTTGGAAATTATCCCAGGAGGCCTCAGTGGCCGCCTTAGCCTGGGGCCTCCTCAGGGCCCTGCTTCCCAGAGTCTTCAGCTGTGGCTGCAGACCTAGGCCAACCCTCTCACTAATCTTCCCTTGTTGGGCAGCCTGGTCCTTAGGAAATCTATGGCTTGCAGCATGAGGAGGCCACTCTAAGGGAAGTGGGCAATTTATCTCCCCCTACCACCACTACAGGCAGGTAAATGGAGCAGTAGATAGAGTGTTGGGCCTGGAGTCACAAAGACTCATCTTTTCTGAGTTCGAATCTGGCCTCAGACACTTACGGTGTAGACCCTGGGCTCTATTTGCATCAGCTTCCTCATCTGTAAAATGAGCTGGAGAAGGAAATGGCAAACAACTCCAGCATTCCAGTATCTTTGCCAAGAAAATCCCAAACGAAGAGTAGATACCCCTGAACAACCAGCTTCCCCCCCCCCATTCCTTTAGGCCCTGCCCACCCATTGGTACTCTCTCTTCCACTTTTTCTCAAACTGGAGGGGGATTTGGGGGAAGGATAGGCAGAGGCCACTCTTGCAGCTCTTCTAGGCTTAAACCAAGCATCCTGGAGCATGGCCAGTTTGGAGACCTTGAAACTATCATATGAAGAGGGGCCAAAGGAACTGGGCATGTGAAGTGAAAGTTTAGGGTGGGGGTGGAGCAGGACCACAGTCTTTTAAGTATTTGGAGTACTGTTATAGGGAAGTGGGATTTGATTTGTCTGCTTTCAACTCTATATGCAGAAAAAAAATGAGTTTTGGCCAACAATATAATGTGCTTCCTTCATAGGTGGTGAGCTCCTCATCACTGGTCTAAGTGTCTAGGTAGTGGCTGGATGACTAGATGTCATAATATCAATGAGCTGGGTCCAATGCTAATTCCCTATGGTGCCCTGGAAAGAGATCTAGACTCCTGGGAGGACTTGTATGACCTGATGCAGAGCTAAGTGAGCAGAACCAGGAGAATTTATGCAATAAAAACTACATTGTAAAAGCAAGCAACTTTGAAAGTCTTAAGAACTCTATAATCAATGTAATGACCAACCAGTAATTTCAGATGACCAATGATGAAGCATGCTATCCACCTTCTAACAAAGAAGGGATAGACTCAGGGTGCAGATGACCAATATAGTACATATTTTAAAATAATTTTATCTTTTTTTTGTCAGCATGGAAGTGGTAGATAAAATAGATTTTGTTAAGTTCTTTAAAAACTAAACTTAAAAAAATTAAAGAGGGAAAGCTCTGGACTTAAGATCATAGACCTGGAAGTACCCTCGGAGGCCATCTAATCTATCCTACTCCTTTGAAAGATGAAGAAGTCCAGGGGGAGTTAAACAATCTACTCAGTCACCCAAATAGCAGCAGATTTGGGATTTAAATGCAGACCGTCTGACTCTTTCCATGGAGTCATAAGATCTGGGTTCAAATCCCAGCCTCAGCCCTAGTTGTTCAAGCATGGGCAAATCCCTTTTTCCACTCTGAATTTGTTTCCCCAATTCTAAAATGAGCCTAAGATTTACATGCCCTATTTCACAGGTTTTTTATGAAGAAAGCACTTTGTAAAACCTTAATAAAGCATTCTAGGCATATGAATTATTGTGTTTATGATCCCTAGCCTGGAAAAGGGCCAATCGATTCAAAGCTTTGGTCCTCTGGGGGCCCACGATGTTCCTGTTCCTTTTTCCAGGTGCCCCCATGAAGAATGGGGGCAGGACCATTCACTTATGGGAGTATTGCCTGCCCTCTACTGGTACCTACTGGTAACAGTTAACACCTCCAAACACCTCATCTTAAGCTGCTTTCCTGTACCACATAAAACCCAGTGGACAGGTAAATCTCTGCAGGGAGGAGGGAAGGATGATGGATTGTTCTTATTGAACAGGGGCTATCCGTGTCCTTCAAGAAGAGATGGTCTCATATGACTACTGATAATATAGCAATGTAATTCTTGTTTATATTTTCTTATGATAACCAGTACTATTCTCGTTCTGGGGAATTTGTTTTTTCTGCAGTAGCACTGAGAAGCTGGCAGTCTTTGCTCCATAGTGTAACAGAAAAGAACATTAGAATCAAGAAATACAAGAAATATGGATTCGAATTCCATCTCTGCCTCTGATCTCCTGTGTGATCTTGCTTAAATGTCTTACCCTCTTTGACACTCAGGATGGGGTGAGGTTCTGAGAACTCTAAGGTGTCCTCCAGCTCCCAATTTCTAGGAGCCTGATCTTAGTTACACCCTCCATGCTTCAGACTCCTCCAACTATAAGACAGGATAACTCTGGTTCTTCCTACTACAAAGGGATTCAAGAGAGAATCTGTGAGATCTCCTCATGCCATGGAGAGACCCTGAGCTCTGTGACAGCCAAACACAAACTCCAGCACGACCTGGTGAAAGACCGTTGTCCCAAAATCAGGCAAGCTATGTTCCAAGAGGCCCATCACAGGGGCATGGATTTTCCAGTCTACTCAGGAAGATCTACTAAGGCAAGGAAGGGTTTAGGATCTGAGATGGAAGGAGCATCTGTACCTGCAAGGATTTTTAAAATAGTAATGTTTGTCAGATAGTTTTGGAAAGTCCTAAACAAATTCAAATTCAAGCATTATCAGTCAGTAGCCCCCGGTGATTTGTGAAACTCAAGTAGTAACTTCTGCAAAGCAACTGGAAAAAAAAAAAGAGCTCTGGCTAATGAAGTTCTAACTTCACAAGCAGTAACTGAAAAGCAGCAATAGGAAGGACAAGGGACAACTGAGGCAGAAAGGTCCATCCTTATTTGACATCCTGTCTGGAAGGTGTTGAAATTGGGCATGGAGTTGACACCTCAGTGGTCTGAGCAATCCAAAGCTATGGAACTGAGCAATGGGAGCGTGTGACATGTGGGGAACAGAGGAAAGAAGACGGAGAATTGGTTTAGCTTTGGATAAGTGAAAACCATCATTGATTTCACCAAAACAAATTGCAGAGAGTGAAAGAGAACCTTTATTCTACAGGAGCAGGATTATCAAAGTTAAAACACACGCAATTTTGTTCCAAATGATGAAGAACATCACCTATAAAACCAAGACATCAATACGACTTATTCTGACAGCAAATGGAAGGAATGGCTGTTCCAATCCTTTTCTCTTATTTCCAGGGGTGTCTGCCACACACACACACACACACACACACACACACACACACACACACACAGAGCATTTCTAGGCACTGCAAATAGGATGACACCTCTTGGGGAGAAATAAGTGTTTACAAAAAAGACCAACCCTCCTCCCCTTCCCACCCAAAGCAGGAAACCCCCTAAACTAAGGCATCACCAGAACAAAAGCCACACATAAGCAAGCTTCCTAAATGAGAATGGAATAAAGTGGTGATGGGGAGAAATCTGTAAATTAATACAAAATCCAATTACAGAACCTTTTAAAAGAGTTGGCATTACTTCTGAATCTAATATTAAACTATTAACTACTTTCCTTATTGAGCTTAAGATATACCTGATTATTTGCTTTAATCCACAAATAAACATTCTTCCTGCCTTCTCATTGACTTCCTTTGCTTAGCAAACCCTTTCTTTTCAAAGACGTGACCAAAGCAAGCTTCAGTCAAGCATCCAATACAATAAAAGTTCATAAGAAGAGCACTGGACAGGGAACCAAGAGACCTGGGTTCTAGTTCGGGATCTGCCGCTCATTCTCTTTCTAGGGCTCTTTCTTCATCTGCTCAATGAGGCAGCTGGCCCACATGATCGCTAAAGGTCCTTTCCAGCTCTCACCTCTTGGATTCTAGGCTTGAAATGGGAATTGGAAATTTAGCTCTGTACAATACTGAAGAAAAGGCTTTCTAAGAAAATGGTGCAAAGACAATAAGAAGGTTGTTTATCAGCATAAGAGAAACCTTTCAAACACACAGATAAAACTATACATCATTCTTTTTTGCTCATTAAAGTGGGTCCCAGAGGATCTCTACTTTAACACTTTAGTCTTGTGCCAGTTAAATACTTCAAAGTAATGAATCTGCCCTTCAAGATTGCCTAGTTCAGGTTAGCTACATGGAACCCCAACCCCCCTTAGTACTAATGAGGTTTCACTATACAAATGATTTTCACCTACTCTTTAAAGCACTTATAAGATTCCCAAAGACCCATAGACCAGCTACCAGTCTGAATATCCCTGCCTAGCTCAGCTCCTTGAGAAAAGCCCCTTTGCTCGCCTGAGTTTACACATTGTGTCTAGACTAACACTTTTGCTGTAGGCTTAACTGCTTTCTTTTCCTGGTCACTGCTTGGAATCTTCAGTTTATAAGGGTGAAATTAATGCCGTTCAGAAAAATGCCCAGTTCCAACTTCCTATGACATATATATCTGAATTCTCATCATGTTGAACCTCACAAACCCCAAGGACCAAAGGCAAGTCCTGTATTACACAAGAATACACCATATAAGGCATTAATGGGTGAAGATATTTTAATGACTGCCAAATGTCACCTCCCCCTATAAATAATGAAACAAAAAGTATACCAGCAAAGTCCTTGGAAATGTTTTGCTTTGATATGTCTCAAAATTACTACTGTAGCCAGCTTACAGGGTGGGAGATGAGGTAAGAAGGAACAAATGTATTTTCCTAAGGCAAAGCTTGAGGTGAAGAAGAAAATAAAGAACAGGGAGAGTTCCCCACCTCTACTATTTGGCTTTGGGGAAATGGGGAGAAGGGAGTAAAATGGAAGGGGAGTTAGCAGCTGACTTCTACATAATACCCTACAGATTTCTAAGCACTTCTTATAAAGCAACTCACTGCTATCCATTTAGGACAATTGTCTCAACAAATCCACCAGAGTCCTTAAGTGAAACTCAAATTCCCCCAAGGAATCAGTACTACTAAAAAGAGATTTTCCATAGTTTGTGGTAGTACTTCTGAGTATTTTAACTTTTGGCCTTAACAACTACTGCCAAGAACAGAGGGAACCCCAGAGCACCCAGAAAACCAGGACAAAATCTGAGAAGGTTTTGGGTAACCAATCTTCCAAATCACATCACACTAACAAATATTTATATGCAAGGCCCTGCTTGCTACGAGTTCCAGTTGCTCTCTCCAGGTTCTATTGCATTCCCCAAGTTTTTCTTTGGGTCGATGATGACACTGGATAGGATTCCTTATTAAGTTAGGCAATGGTCCTGCACTTCCTAGTCTAAACCAAAAATGACAAATACTCCAAATGCAGTTCTTCCAAGTGTCCCAGGAGAAATCCTGTAATTCAAAAAAACCTCTTTTATACTGCTGCATACGACTCCAAGTCAGATCTACCTAAAACCCGAAAAGTCTCTATGGGACTGATCCCTTTGATAGAAGCACAAATGAAAGCAGTTGGCTTTATAATGATGCAGCAGTTCATATAGTGGGGGGTGGGTGGGGAGAGTGAATACTAAATATAAATATATATGTATATGTATATTTTACGTACACTGCCACTAAATCACTAACAAAGTCCAAATCATGAGCTGGGGATATAACCGGTTTGCTATGTGCTAGGTTAAACATCACAGAAGCCAATGACTAATACATGAGAAATAGTGCTGGCCTCTCCCCTGCACAAAGGGCCAGTATGATAGACGAGGAGACAGCTGCTGGGCTTTCCTTCGGGATACCTCTTCTTCCCAGCATCCTTCCTGGCACAAACATCTAACTGTTCCACTGGCAGCTCAGAGGCAGGCACTCTTGCTAACCAAACCAAAGCCTACCTAAGGAGGCAAAAAGTCTGAGAGCACAGATGCAGTGCTGTTTGGGGGGAGGGGGGTGGTTTGTTGATTTGATAAGATGCTGCATCCTCTCTTCAGGAACCTCATCCCATTAACAAAAAAAACTTCTGCATTTGTGGATCTATCAAGAATTTAGCAAATAAAACATTTTCCCCAATAAAGACATGGACACAAGTAAGATCTATCAATAAATGAATAAAGCAAAATACCAACCCCAAAGTCTTGTTCCTTTGAATAAACCCTAACATTTGCTTTAAGTCCAATCATCAAACTGCCAAGTTCCTTTAAACAGTTTTCAGTAGGTTCTTCAGGTTCAGCAACCTGTTAGTCCTCCCCTCCTCCCAACTTAAAATGGAAGATAAGTCAGTTAATTAGTCTATAATAGCTTTCCCACTTTGTAAGTGATTTTTCTATGGAATTCCTGAATTCTTCCTTATGTCTTATGAAGGTACAGAGAGAAGCTTAGTAATGGATCTTTCTAGAATGGAGTAAATGCCAGTTGGAGGATTACAGACAAGATGAAAAGAGAGATGAGTGTCAAACACCTGATATTTTCTGTATGGTATGAAATGAGGAAAATAAAAATCAATGGGGAAAAAAATCTCAAATGCAAAAGTAAAGCATGAGAAGAGACTGATGCCTGTGAAATTTTATTTTTTATACAAAATAATAAAAACTTATGTTCTAAAAGGATTTGAACTTATGTTTTTTAGCTATTACCATTTGCCTGTACATGAAAATTGCTTCCAATTCAGAAGATGAGAAAAAAATTAAATAACCCTCTACCTTCCCCCTGCAAAAAGACAAATAGGACAAGTCATCCATTTTATTTATGCTACTAGAGATTATTTGTGTTAGGATATCAGCCTCTAAGCCAAGTAAAGATAATCAGATTCCAAAGAAAACAGCAGGAAGCCATAAGCTGTACAACTGTATTACAACAAACCCCTCAAAGAAAACAAGACAGTAACAACAAACAACACGTAAGGCAGAATAAGGAAATGCCTGATATTTACAGCCTCCATACGACAAAACACAACTGGGCGCTGGTTTCGGCATCAAAAAAAACCCAAGACATCTCTCAATGGGTATCACAGAAGACTCTGATGCAGCCAGTGCTGGGAAGTACTCAATCCCAAGAATGGAGAACTGCAGAAAGTAGGCAACCTAGGACTGCACCGTGCCTTGGTCTTCCTGCAGTTCAGTTACTAAAAATGACACGAGGTAAATGGTCTGATGTGGTTTTACAGAAAGGCTTTTCTTTCACCCCTCTTTAGAACAAACTACTCCTCAATGCAGGCACTGGGTCTGGGAGTGCAGACATTAATGGCCACTCAGTGGAGGGGTGTTTCTCTTGGTGAAGTTGTATGAGGGCAGGGCTCTACAGCCTGTAAGCTTCTGTATTAATGGGTCTTCTAATAATCCTGTGGGGGAGAAAAGCAAAATTCCAAATTACTACCCTAAATGGAACTCGGAAGAACACAAGGATTTTACTATTTTAGGTTTGTAAAACAATTCTTTGTTAGAGTACTCAAGTATAGAAAACTGCACAGCTTAAGAGCCTATTTCCAAGCAATGTGCTGTCCTTGGCAACTTTTTGAGTCTATTTTTTCCCTCAGCAAAGGGCAGAGAAATCTACTAATCTCTCCATCCTCACTCTCACAGCATCTACCCTAAGACCAACCATCCCCAGGTACTGGGAAGCAACACCTAGTCAGGGGTAAGGGTGTCTCTAGAATGGACCAAAGCAAAGAGAAGAAGCCCCACATACACGGAAAGGACAAGCTTGTCCTTGGTAGCAAGACATACTCTAGTTGAGCTCCCCTGCCTTGGAAAGCCCAAGTACTGACTATTTTTCATTGAATCAAAAGGGAATGATTTCAAGTAAAACTGTTTGAGAACTTATTTCTTCTTTTAAGATATAAAGCAAGAATACAATACTCTTAACAGCTAAAGGTGTGTCTGAGAAAACTGTTCTAGGCTCCAAAAGAAAACACAGACCAAGCAATAAGAATTTTGTTGCTTTTTCATTTTTTGCTCTAGGACATAGCTTCAAGTCAGCCAGCAAAGCTTGGCTAGTTCTCTCCAGTGACTTCAGAACACTGATACTTACGGCTCTTGGCTTTTTGTTTAGCTTCAGATCAATCCTGTGGTGAAAAAGACAAAAGATATTTGTATTTTACCTAACAGGAAAAAGAAGCTCCAAGAATCAGAGACTGCATATGGTACAAGCTACAACAAAGACTATTTGGTTAAGAAAAATCCACATTTTTTCATTAGACTATATGTCAAATTTAGTTGTTTACCCACTTATTATTGAGCAAGGATCAGTTAAAAATTGTAAGAGCAGATTCTCTAGACCTTGCCAAAATGCAAACTTGGATAACAACCCAGTAAGAAATATGGTAGTTGTAAAAGCCATTATCATTTTAAAAATTACTATGAAATTATGTGTTAGAGAGATTGGATTAAAAGGGCATGCTCTACATTAATGTGTTAGCTGTGTAACTATATCACCGATAATTATTCAGACACATTCCAAGTAAGTTCAGGAAAAAAAGACTACAAGTTTGTATTTCAGGATGTGAGATATAACAGGAATTAAGTGAATTTCATTTATTAAACTTCTCCAGAGCAAAATATCCAAATCTGATACTATTAATCTCTTTATGAAGAAAAGCCAGGAAATCAGTTTAAATATGAAATAAGGTAAAGTTGGTCTATTTAAAATAAAATAAAAATGAATAGAAGTGAAGATTACTTAATTTTGCTTAAGTTATTAAATGAAATGTTACCTCCATCACGTTTTTCTGTTTTTTAAAAAAACTTCCCAGCCTAACCTAATATACATACCTACAATTAAACAGATAAACTATGAGTTAGAAAGGTCTCAAAAAGGCATACTGGTGTCTACACACTAAACAACACAGCACAAGTACTAATTCAAATCAAACTTACTCAAAGTCATAATCAAACATGCCAGACGGGCTGAGGGGCAGCATTTGAAAGGAAGAAAGCAATAGAAATTAATATACTAATTAAATAAATTAGTTGATTAGCCACCCTAGCAAGATTACTAAAAACAAAATCAGCTTTAAGAATCTTATGCCATAAAACCTCAAACATCAAAGCACCCAGGTTTCTATAGTCAAAAGTTTCCCTCCATGGATTTTTACATCAGAAGTATAGTAGTGTTATAAAAGGGATGGTTATTTCATTAGAACTCTACCAGATATGTGGACCAATTCATTAGCTGGCAGATGCAGAGTTAGATTTTTTTAAACATACATGAACGGACTAAAAATGTAGAAGTAGGGCATTAGACAAAATGGGGAGAAAAGAGTTTAGGCATATAATAAAAAATGCTTTAAAAACAGTAACTCACAACCCAGTAATAACAGCATGAACTTTTTTTTTTAAAGGAGAAAAAGAGAAAATGTTCTGCAACACTATACTCAAGTAATATGTTCTCAACCAGGTGTCTAGGCCGGGGACCTGACGCTCTCATTCTTCCTGGAAGTCAAGGGCTGAATGAATACCCTTCAATGGCAAGGTGTTCACTCAGGAGATGGGCTGGTCAAACTGCTCAATCACTGAATGCAATACAGCTGACGGGAGTTACCTATTAAACATCAGGGCTTTAATTTAGGCATTCCAAAGTTTTCCAAGCATTCGGAAGAAACTTTGAGCATCCACAAGTATCCCAAACTTTCATCTACGCTCTTAGAAATTGGGGTAGAAGTAGTACCAAGTCCCAGGCTCATAGGTTTTGAGCTGCAAGGAACCTGGGAGGGCATCCCCTGAAACCACCCCACTCCCACCCCCATTTTACAGCCAAGGAAATTGAAGCCCAGAGCCACCACAATTTGTCCCTAGTTAATAAGTCAAGGTAATAGGTTTCGAACCCAGGTCCTCTTATTTGAAATCTAACATGTTTTGCACTGTTAGCCAACAGTGTGTTACAATTTCTGGTAGCGCAAATGACAAATACATGAGCAGTTATAAAATATCTTTTTGTTGCTAGCCACACAAACAGCAGACATATGGAGTGATTTCCTTGCTGGCTCCCATGCCTTCCAGGGAATATTGATGAGTCCCAGCCACAGCTGCAGGATACCCCTCTAATTAATTATGTAAGTTGTTCTTTATTTCTTTTATTTTTTAAGACACTATTTGATTTATTTACATTGTTCTGCCAAAATATAAAACTAGAAAAAGGAAACAGTCCCAGTCTAGATTACACCAAATAAAACCAGTTAAATCCACTGAATAGATTTCTAGTTCTTGGTAGTCATTCCTATTCTCTCTTCTCATCACTGTTCTTTATTTCTCACATGAATGTTCTGTGATTCTATTTATACAAGTCTTGAGTGTGCTTTGGTAGAATGACTCCCAGATAGTTTGTGAATTTTGTAACATTTGTGAATGAGACTTCCCTTTCTATTATTTTCTCCTGAATTTTGTTACTGCTAGTTAGAAATGCCATTAATTTTCTGGGTGTGTTCTTGTATCTGCTACTTTACTGAAGTTATAATTCTCAGTTTCTCTGCTGATTCTCTGGGGTTTTCTAAATAAGTTGTCCTATTCTGGCAAATAGGAATAGGTTTGTCTCTTCTTTATATCTGCTCTCTTTGGATGTCAGAAATATTAAAATCATGTTTTGTCCCAATTTTAACTTCTCTTGTCATTGATATTGCTACCAATTTTAAACTATGTCAAATAACAAGCCATCCTTGTTCTATTTTTATATTTACTGAAAAACCTAGTGTTTCTCCAGTGCAAATAATGCTACCTTTTTTTAGATTTATACTTTCTATCATATTAAAAAATCACTCTTCTATGCCTAGGCTTTTTAGGGTTTTTACCATAAATCAGTGTGGTACTTGGTCAAACACTTTTGCTATCAGCATTTAGTTTTGGGTTACCATGCTTTTTAAATTCAAACAATGCATTTTCCTATCTGAAGTGGTAGAACTTTAGTCAGACTATACCTGAGTAAATCTGGGATGAAGTATGATTTCTATATTCCTTAACATAAGGGGACAACAATCCATCCTCCATATGGCTACAAAATTAGCATTCCTATAACACAGACCATGCCCCTCCCTCTATTCAAAGATCTGGAAAGGCTCCCTCTAGTCTCTAGGAAAAAAAACAGTCTTCAGCCTGGCATTTAAAGCCTATCACAACCTGGTTCCCAAATCCTTCCCAAATCCCAAATCTTAGTTCCTTATGTTCATTCTTTCCTGCCCTCCCTGTTCCAGCTAAAGTGGCCTGCCAGCTGTTGTTTCCCATACATGGTATTCCATCAAATGCTCCCTTATGTGTGGAATGCTTTCTCCTCACCTCTACCTTGCAGAGTCCCTACCTTCCTTCAAAGCACAGCTGAGCTGCCACCTACTCCAGAGGACCTATCCTGATGTTTCCAGTTACCAACTCTCTCTCTGGAAATGACTTCTGTATAAACCCTGCATTTACTTATGCATATTGGGTTTCCCTCAGTAGAATGTAGTTCCCTTGAAGGCAAAAGCTACTTAATTTTCATCCTCAGTGTCTAGCCTATTATCTTACACTTAATACACACTCAACACTTAGTAAACTGAACTGAATAATATAATAATACGCATGATATAAACATGCTGTTCAACTCCACTTTTTTCCTTCAATAAAAGTAACTTATACCTGTCTGCTAAAACAAAGTGCTTATACACGAAAGAAGCTGTAGCTATGGATCAATATCTCAAACACTTTTCTTTAAAGGCAGTTGGGATTTAATCATTCTTAATATAATAAAATACAAGATCAAAGAACAGTATTTTCACTATCAGTGATCTACTTAAGACTGTAGACCTAAAGAATATTCCTTTTTTGGAAGGAATACTGTATCACAAAGACCATGTTCTTAATGTAGATGGGGGGCAGGAGGAGAGAGAGAGAGTGGAGGAGGAGTAGAGAAGGGGTCTGATCCTATGAATTAATTGGTATAGAGAACTTTCAGCATGGAAAAATCCCTCTGCTAATGCAAATCAGCAGCTCTTGTAAATCATACAGTCTTGAGAGTTGCCTGGGGGCACTGAATTGCCCAGGGTCACCCAGCTAGTCTGTGTCAAATCCAGGTCTTCCTGACTCTAAGCCTGTCCCTCTATTCTGTATACCAAACTGCTCCTCAATGATACCGGCTCTTGCCCCTAAAAGCACAGGTCCTCCACATTGGTCCTGCTGAGAATCTGGCAAAGGGAGACAGTCCCAGGTCAGAGAAGGCAAAGACCCAGCAATTTTAAGCTCTCTTTGGAAGTAGCTGCCTGCTCCTGAGAAGAGGATAGTTAGCTCACCTCCCTCAGCACAGAAGTCCAAAATGAAGGGGAAAAAGAGCTAGGGGATGTTCAGAAGAACAAAGAAAAGGATCACTCTCCCCTACTGACCAGTCACAGAAGACTAAACATCAGGATCTGACACCCCACAGTGCTAGTGAAGTCTCATTTTAATTTATAAAGTCAATAACTAGTGTCATGAGAGGCAGTGTGGTGTAATAGACAGAGAGCTGGCCTTGGAGTCACAAAGACCTGGATTCAAGTTCTGCCTCTTACACATCCTGACTAAGCAACCCTGGCAAATCACGTAAGCTCTCGGGGCCCTGCCAAAAGTCTCTTCCCACTCCAGTCCATCCTCAACTCGGCTGCCAAAGGCCATTTATCCAAAAGAGGAGCTGCTCAGTGAGTACCCAGCTGGCATCTGAAGCTCTTCCTACCTGGCCCCTTCCAGACTTCTCACACTTGACTCCCCTCCACCCTCTGCAACCCAGCCCCACTGGCCTGCCTGCACTGTTCTGAACATGGTACTCCCATCTCCCATCTCCAGGCCTTTACTGGCTTATCTGGCTTTCTTCACGTCAGCTAAAATCCCACCTTCAACGTGAAGCTTTTCCCAATCCTCATTAGTGCTAGTGCTTTCCTCAAGATCATATCCAATTTATCCTATATGCAGATCCTTCTTTATACATAGTTGGGTTTCCCATTAGAATGTGAGCTCCTTGCAAGCAGGGACTTTTTTTTTTTTTGCCTTTCTTTAGAATGAAACAGAATCAGTATTTATTGAGTGCCTACTGTGTGCCATGCACTGTGCAAAGCACTCAACAAATATCATCTCATCTTTCTACACTTAGCTCGTTACCTGGCATACAGTGGGTGCACAGTAAACACTTGCTGTTTGACCTGATTTGGCTTCTCCCCATCCTAGAAGGCTCTGCCCCTCACCTCTACCTCTCAGTGTTCCCAGCTCTGCTCACCTGCTGCAGGAAGCCCCTCCTGGTGCCCTCCTGCGAATGCTCTCCCTTTCATATGACACTCCATGTACTTGGTCCCAATCTTCCACATAACTACTTACTGACATATTCTCTGTCCCATTTAAAGCACGCTTCCAGGGGCAGAGCCTTTTGGTCTTTTTTTTTGTCCCCAGTGCTAAACAGAGTGCTTCGTGCATGGTGATTAACAAATGCTTGTTGAGAACTTTTTAAAAGGGTAAAATTTAGCTAGTTCTTCACATCTTCAATATTTAAAACTATGGGCAAATAACTCATATTGCTCGAACACTCAGCTGCAAGTCAAGGGACAGAAGCACAGAGGGCAGCAATGCAGGTGCTAGGAGAAGACAATATGTGCCTGTTTACTATAACATGGCAAGAAAGGCCTCTTCACATGCCCAGGCATCTGGGTGCATGGAGGGTAAAATGGTCAACAAAAACCGGAATTTGCATCAACTTTCCCCTTATCTATCTCAAATTCCTATCTTCCTTCTTTTATTATTTTCCCCTCAACTTTACACCCCCTTATGAGTTCAGTGACTATTGATACTATTCAATTAAAATAAGGTGGTCACCTGAAACAAGAAACAAGCTATTGACAGAATCTACACCACCACAAACCAAATAAAGCCCTTTAGAAATGATTAAGCTTTTCTCTCACTTAATATAAAGACAGAACCATTATTTGAGGATTCACATAATACTAGTTAGCTATCTAAAAAGTCTCAAAGCAAGACTTGCCATGACAACCGCATCTGACTCCCTGGACAAGAGAAAGAATTTGAGAATGGTAAGCTCCTAGCAGAAATTAAATCCAAGAGAGATGCGAAATATATCTGTTGGTACTATAGGTGATAAGCCAGGACAGTGATGACATAACTGTTGGCCCCAGAAAGCAGAATGATTTTTGTTACTTCCTACCAGTGTTAAGAGGCTAATGTGTTGACTTGTTATTAGGGTTACATGGAAGGTTGTTTTTTTTTTACCCCTTTTGCAATCTTCAAATTAAAAGAATTATGAAAAAATTTGCTGCTTTCCAACGTTTCCAAAACACCTTTCAGTTACAGAATGTCAATCTCTAAAGACAACAATTGGAAGTATGAGATAGTAGAAGGAGGGCTAGACTACAAATCAGGTGGGGCTTCCAGTCCTGACTCTGCCATTCCCCCAGTCACTTGAACTTGGGTGAACTCAGCTATAAAAGCAGAAGGATGGATTCAACGATCTCAAAGGCTCTCTCCTCACTCAAACCTTATAAATTCTAGAACCTATCAAGCCATCAAGGGTGAGGGACATTCCTGCTCTCACTGACTGAGTACCACTACCCATGGGCTGCCTGTTCTCTTCAGAGCAAAGAGGCTGCAAGGAATTTCACTGGAATGATGCTTGAAGAGCCCTAAGGTAATGCTAATGACATTTTGCTTCAACAAAAGGTTTGGAACTACACCTTCACTTCTCTCTCCCATGGCAATTTTCTCTTTTACAAGAAGGCAATACCTTTGAATGGACTGTCCATTATTTTCACTTATGAGTTACAACGCTTTGCAACATTATCATTTATAATCAAGAGTTGACAGCGATCTTAAATCCTCCTTTCTTAATGATATCTGCCTTCTACAGACTGTTCACGTTATCTTTCATTTCGCACCTCAGAAAGTAATGCGGACAAATGTTATCTGGGAAGGCACACTCTTATTTAAAAGGGCTTTGGACTCCAATACTTCAATATATGTGTCAGCATATTGCAGAGAAATGATTGGGGGTGGGACAGGGAAGGAGGGAGCTCAACAATCACTCAAATGCCATATTTAAAAAATGTGTTTGGCTAGTTCTCAGAGTTCACAAGGAATCAGAGAAAGTAAAACTAATAGAAACAAAAAAGATTTTGTCTATCCTACTCCCCTTTCTCTCAATTAAAAAATAAGCCCAATCTACCATTTTACAAAAAACCATTTAATATGGTTTTTCTACTCAAACTACACCTACTATTCTCTACCCAAAATCCAAAAAAAACTGGGTTCCTTCTGCATTGTTGGCCTCATTATCCATCAATTTAGAAAAAAAAAGAGACCATATTACTTGCAGCAGAAGCCTTTCCTTCTGGTTCCAAAAATGCAAATCCCCAACAGCAGCACCCAAGAATTTGTATTCCAGAAATACCCCTTTGAAATAATCATCACCTCAGCCCTAGAGAATGGCACCAGTGCCACTAACCTGTGTCGGTTTTTATTCTTCCTCTTTTTATGGCTGCTGTGATGACTCCCTGAAGAGGTGGAGGAAGCAGCCTTCTGGGGTTTCACCCCCTGCACCGATCCATCCAAATCCTCTGTGTCCTCTTGGCTGGGTTCATTCTCCTGATTGTGAAAGTCTGGAGATGTGTCACTCTCTGTACCACTGCCTGGTTCCCCTGTAGGAATTACAAATTCAGAAGAACCTCTTCAGGATCCCTTAGCCAAACAGTTTATCAGCCAAAAAAAGAGTTCACAATGGTTTGTTACCAGCCAGGCACTATTCTCACCCCAAAGAACTTCTACTCTGCCTGAGGATCAAGCATGAGCTTCCTGGAAGTATGGATTGGTTCATTCACTGTATCAATATTCCAAGCACCCACCACATAGTGCTTAATGGAAGCTTGCTGACTGACTGACTGGAGAAAGAAGACTCTCAGTTGAAGCTCAAGTTACTTAGGTTCCTAAGTAATACCAAGTAATTACAAATAGTAAAGCTGAAGACACTGGAGGACAGAGACCTGCAACAAAGATACAACAACCTTGTTGTATTGACTAGACCTTTATTGATATCTTGTTTTTATATCACCTACATTTTTCCCAGCATCCCTCCTCCTCCCAGAGAGACATACTTTATAACAAATAATTTTCTTAAAAGAAAAAAATCAGCAAAATCAACACATTAAGAAATAGGATGCTTCATGCAATGTTCCACACTAGTAGACCCCCTCCAAGGAGTGGGAGCAGGTGTCTTCTCATAACCTCTTCTTTGGAGCCAACCTTGGCCTCCAATATTTCACATTTCATTTCAATTGCTTTGTGATGGTTGTTCTTTCCACTGATTTATATTGTTTTAGTTACATGATACATTATTTCACTTTGCATCAGCTCACTGTTTTCCCATGCCTTTCTGTTTTCACCATGTTTGTCTTCTTACAGCATAGTAATAATTCTACTATATTCATCCACAAGACTTCATTTAGCCACTCTCCAGTGGATTGGACATCTACTTTATTTCTAGTTCTTGCTACCATAAGAAGTGCTGCTATCAATATTTTGATGTATATAGAGCATTTCTGTCTTTTGATCTTCTTGCAGATTATGCCTAGAAGTGAGATCTTTGCATCAAAGAGTATAGACATATCAGTCAATATTTAGCCTAATTCCAAACTGCCATCCAGAATGGTTAACTAATTCCCAATTCCACCAACAGTGTATTGATTATCTTTCTGCAGCCCCTCCAAAGCTTTTTCACACCTTTTGTCATTTTCCTCACTGTCATTTCCCAATTTCCTGGGTGTGAGGTGAAATCTCAGAGTTGTTTGATCTATGTTTCTGGTAATTTAGAACCGTCTTTCATATAGCTGTTAATGGCTTGCAATTCTTCTTTTGAAAACTGTTTACATCTTTTGACCATTTTCTATTGGGGAACAGCTTTTACCCTTTTATATTTCTATATATTATCTTATATATTGTATATGTCTATATATTATCTTAGATATTTACTACAAAGATTTTTCCCTCTTCAACTAGATACATTAATTTTGTCTGTGGAAAACCTTTTCAATTTCCTGTAGTCAAAATTATCTATTTCATCTTTTCTTTTAAAGGGCAGATATAAAATATTTTAATGAAATAGCCTTACAAAGGAATTTATTTATAATTAAGAGGAGATCCAGGGAGAAGGAGATGGATTCTATCTTGCATCTCTGCCCCTTTCCAGAGACCCTTCAGATCCAGCATTTGCCTATTAATGCTGTGTCTCTCAATAGAATGTAAGCTCCTTGAGGACAGATAGTTCACTTTTGTCTGTGTACCTTCAGCATCTAGCCTAGCAGCTAGTATAGAGAAGGTGCTAGGTGGCACAGCGGAGAGAGTGATTGACATGCATTCAGGAAGACTGAAGTTCAAATTCTGCCTCAAATACTGGGTAATTCTGGGCAAGCCACTTAACTCTTTCATCCTCGTTTTCTCATCTATAAAATGGGGATAACGACAGCATCTACCACCTTCCAGGCTGAAGAGGACCCAATGAGATAAAGTATGTAAAGTGCTTTGCAAACGTTAAAGTTCTATATAAGAGCAGCACTTTTTCTGATTGCTAAGAATTGGAAACAAAGTAAAGGTCCATCAATTGGAGAATGGCTAAACAAATTGTGGTACATGAATATAATGGAATATTACTGCATTGTAGGAGATGACATATGTGATGAAGACAAAAGTTTGGAAAGATCTATGTCAACTGAGGCAGAGTAAAGCAGAGCCAAGAAAATATTATATACAATAATATAACATTGTAAATGGAAGGAACGACACACCAAAAAAATAACAATAGTAAATCTAACAAAATCATATCAAGCAGGATTCAAATGAAGAAATATGAAAAGACACCCCCAAAATATCCCTTGATGGGGGTGGGAGATCCACAGCTGTTACACATTGCACATGTTTTCAGACTTCCTCAACGTACTGATTAGTTATACTGATTTCTTTTTTTTAATCTTAACTCTCACCCCACCTATCTGTCATATGGGGTGGCTCTTGAGAAGGGGAAGGGGAAAAGATACATGTGATATAATGGCGATATAAGAAATAGAAAACACCACTAAAATTATTTTTTAAAAAGGACTCTAATAAGTGCTAGTTATTGTTACTTTATTATTAAATATTGGTTGACTGGAAAGCTAGTTATGTACTGCAACGTAATAAAACTACGTTATTGTATGGTTTATGCAAGCAAAAGATAAATGATAAAAAAGAATTATGTGGCACACACAGCAATGTCAACCAATCAACCTTCTATTAATAAGTGAAGAAGGCATAATAATGCTTCATGTATACATAAAAACGAGGAACTTGTTTAATGCAAAGAATATCAAAGCTTGTATGAAGTTAAATCTGCAAGGAAATCATCTGACATGGTAAAGAAGTGTATGGGAACAAAAGAACTTCAAAAAGTAGCCATGCCAGAGAATGCTGGGTAGCGAGGAGGAGGTCCCGAGTCTGAATGCCATCACTGCCCCTCACTAGTATGGCTGACTGAATGTCAGTTTTCTCATCTGTAAAATAAAGCAGTTGAATTGGTTCTCTCAAAGGTCCCTTGCCAGCCCTAACCAGGGATTCTAATCTATTAAATACACCCATAATAATGTGCAAAATGGCTGTCTAGTTGTCCAGAGAACCAATGAAAAACTAGAAACTGGGTTCATTCAAATAGATAGTAAATTATAAAAAAGAAAGCTAAATAGATAAATTTAGAGAAAAACATAGGTTCATTCTGAAAGAAAATCAACATCGAGTTTCAATGAAGATTATGTCACACAGAATGGCTGATGTGTGTATATATGTTTAAGACTGAAATAAGCAACAATGAAGACTAGATGTACACTTTATTTGCTCCAGAGATGTTAAACAAAATACTGCATTTTTGAGAAAAACAATAGCCAGTGGTGAAACATGATGCTTCCAATTTAGCCTATGGTGAAAAAGACTCAAATCTTCAGGGAGAAACTCGATTGTCCTACACACGTGAGAGGACCAGACCAAGGGAAATTTTCGTTGCAGATTTGGACATTCACCCAAAATTCACTCCAAAGGATTAGTTGCATTAGACTTATGTAGAAATTGAGACGTTAGAGAGATTCTGTACATTGTAAAAAGGAGTAAACTGTAGCCTGACATGTTTCATAACAATGCTTCTGCTCACAGCATGTTTGCTATCAAATGTTTGAACGACAAAAAAAAAAAAATTGGTATTATTCAGCTCGATTCTTTATTTACCAGACTTCACTTCAAATTATTTCCGGCAACTTTCCAAAATTATATCCATCAAGTTTGCCACATCTGAAGATGACCAAAAGAACATGCTAAAAACCTCTGATTATAGTTCAAAAAGAACTCTAAAAGTGTTCAGAGCAGTAACAGCATTACTGGAATAAGTGTTCAGCTTCCTAAGCTACTTCAAAAGGGATACTCATCTGGATCCATAAACGCAGTCTACGTATTAGATAAGAGCCAAAACTACAGTGGCAGTTAATGGGAATGGAAAAGAAATGAAAGTCTGATTTGAGAGTGGGAAAGAAGAAAAAATGGGAGTTGTGGATACAATGGAATAGAGGAATTTAGGAAGACAGAGCAGTAAAGCATGACCCAAAGTTACCCAATTTATGTGACCAGAAGACAGCAGGTATAACTATTAAGAAAAACAATATTAAGATGGAAAGCTGGCTCTGAAGAAAAAACTGGCACTTCTGTTACAGGCAAGTTAAACCTGTAGAAGTAAAAATGTCCAAATAAGAAGCTACAAATGCAAAACTGGTCCCTGAGAAAGAGCTCCACATATCATGGCTATGGATACAGCTTTGAGTTACGCAGGGTCTGAAGCCAACAGACAATTCTTCATAAATTACAAACTTTCAAAATTTTTTTGTTAAACCAGGGTTTTAATGTAGCAATTTAATTACCTTCCATAAGCATCAAGATAATGCCCCAAATGAAATAAGTATGATGAATAACCAAGGATAGAGCTGAAAGGGACCCTAAGATCCCTTCAAACCAACCAGTTCAATCTTTTCATTTAAAAAAAAAAAGGAAAAAAACTGGGACGTAGAGACATTGTTATGGCCAAGATCTTTCTCTGTCCCATAACTAAACCACTGTTAATACTTAGATGCATGGACTTAAGTTCCAAGGTGACACACACACACACACACACACACACACACACGCACGTATATGTATACACATATGTTTTCACTGAGAGATCTTCACATATATTGCATGCTATGGCAAAGTACATGTGCATGGCATTTATAAATTAAATTATCTTACAATGAAGCCAGTAAAAAAAGAAATATGGTCAATTCTTTAGAAATAAATATCTCATTCAATGGAGTTATGCATAGAAATCTATCTTTGATTCCCAAGCACCTAGTACATAGTAGGTGCTTAATAAATCCGTCTTGATTATCTGATCTTATGATACAGGTCACCTGAATATCACTCCTCAAAAAAGGCTCTCAATTTATAGTTGTCTCATTTAACATACCAATTTTTGATGTAATGAACAGAAAGCTGTTTTATACCAACTCCTTTGAATAAGTTTTAAAAGCCTTGAAAATGAAAAGATTTGGAAAATAAAACACAGCAAATGAGAAACTTATCACAACTCAAGCTCAAATATGCAGAAATATATCTTTTTAACTTTATAATTTCCTCCAATCTTTTCAACACGCACTCTTCCTATAAACAATTTAATTTTCCATTTTTCCCTCTGAAATAGCTTTGGATTCCTTATTTATGTATTCCACTAGGTGAGTATACCTCCAACTTTTTATCGTCACTAAAAAGTAATCAAAATATTAAGTTATAAGTCTTGAAACATCTACTCAGAATTCAACAAACAGGAAGAAAAGGGGGCTTACAGTCAAAGATTAAAGTAAATACAAATTTAAACCAGGCCCTTTTTATTCATGTATATATGGAACAAAGTTCAGGAAGGAACAAAAGATGTATGTCATCTTAAAAAATCCAATTCAGAAAAATCCCGAAGTACAAAACTAAATATATTACAAAATAACTTTTTATGAAAATGTTCACATATCTTTCCTAATACATTTAAAATTATTCAATTTATATATATCTATATAGATAGATAGATAGATAGATAGATAGATAGATATATCTTTTCAAGAACATGTCTACTGCATAAAGTGAGGTATATATTTATCTTCAATGGTTGCTAGGAAGCCCTTCTTAGGACAATTTACTCCAGATGTTATTCTGAAGTACTGTTAATCAGTTAATCTTTCTTAGAGCAGGTTTACATGAGATGTTGAAAATGGTCTAATGGGAAGAACCACGTTTCTGAATGGTTCTTAAATTCTAGTCATTTACAGAAGAATCAAATTATACTAATTTACAATGCTTTGACATGTACCCTTTTATAAAGTGGTTTCAGAGCTTGGTTTAATAAGCACTCCTTTGCCCTGAGTTAATTCATTACCTTGTATGTTATTGTTAATGTAGTTATTTAGTTCTAGTGAAAAATATTCACATGACCTAATTCTGCTATACTCTCCCTTTGAAATAAAAAAGCATCCATAACTTAATATTTCTATTGCCCTATAAGACAGAACTTCTCATCCTAAATGTATCAGTGGTATATGATGCCAACCACAGCAACAGGGAGGAAGTGCATGACCTACAGAAAATGATCATTTCCCAAATCAACATCCCTCTCTTTGCTCTCCTGATTTCCCTTCATCCTTGAATTTGTATGAATAGTTGATCCTCTAAAGATATACTGATTTTTAAAGAAGCTCCAATATGGAGAATTCCAAAAACTGAAGTACAAAGATAGATCTCTCATCACTGTTTCAGAAGTCAAAATAGAAACAAAGTATTGCTTCCATACATTAAATGGTAGTGTTGTTTTCCAAAGCATCCATTATCTAATAAGGCGGAAGATAAGTATGTTTCCCATTTTATAGACAAGAATTTATAGGTATCATGGATTAATAATATGGGAGAGTTAAAATGAACATTGGAGGTCACCTAACCCAAACTTTTCATTTTGAAGTGGGAGCAAGTAAGCTCAGAGACACTACTGGAACTAGCCACAGTCACGTACAACTATGCCCACAATCCAGCGCTGCTGATTTCAAGTCCAAGGCTCTTTCCATCTCACCAGATTACCTCTCTCTCTGTAATAAAAGTTCTTCAATAACTTTAATTCAGTGGGCTTAAAGAGGGTCACTTACATGTGTTTTTTCAGAGAACTGAGGACAGTTTTTGAGCCCACCTCCCTAGTAACAACCAAGGGAGGTAAGGAAGCATGTTGCAATCTCTCTCTCTCATAGCGCCTGTAAGGGTTTGTACTTGTATATGAACAAAAGTGCAAGAGAGCCTCCTCTAGGTTTCTCAAAGAAACTACAAGGATTTAACATTTATATGCAGGAATGACTAGATCCTAAGAACAAAAAAACTTACTTTTTTCAATGAGTGGGTCCTGAACTCCAGCCAATGCACTGACTGCCTAAAAGAAAAAGACACCAAGAGTCAGAAGAAAAAAGAAATTAAGATTCTAATCTGGGTATTGCAAAATAGGAACCTGGGAAACCACTCATTTCAGAAAAGTAGCATTTGGCTAAATAGATTTATCTGGGAAAAAATATGAATTTTTTAATAAAGTATGAAAATTACACATCAAATGCAAAAAAAGTACTTTTTTCTTTTTTAAGAGAATTGACACAAAAACTGATCTAAGTTTCAACTGGGTTGATAGTTAGTCAACCATCAGAAATGTACTGCTAGTCTTACCCCACTTACCGCTGCTGAAGTAACTGAAGATTTACTGAAGAGTCGTTCGGCTTCCTTAAATTTTCGGTTCCTACGATCATTTTTGCTATTGGAGTTTCTAAAATGGAGGAAAAAAAACCCTACTAAACACTTGCTGAATCTATAGTTAAATTTTATTCCATACTTTGATTTGATAAGGAAAAAATTATTTTCAGAAACAAGAAATCCTTTTTCCACTGAAGGCACCGACCCACAAGGAAAAAAATTTCAGTTAAAAGCCACACTTAAAAAACTTATTTTAGTTCTTTTTTGCTTTAATGTAATAGAATATTTAATTCACAAGTTTTTGAAATTAAGAATGGGAAAATAAGGTTTTATTTAATAACAAAAATGAAGGATACTTCAGTTCTATACACTGGCCCAGAAAGACCAGAAAAGAGATGAGAGAAAAGAGAATGGGAAAGGGAAAAGAGAGAAGGCAAGAAAAACAGAGAGAAGAGAAAAAAGTCACGAAGGAACAAAGACACTCATACACTGGGAGAGGATAAAACCGAAGAAAAGAGGAGGTACCCAAAAAAAGAGGGAGAGAGAGATGGTCAGAAACATACATGTACCCCAAAGGGAAAGGAAAAAGGAGGGAGGGTGGGACAGACAAACAGACAGACACACCCACCAGAAAGGAATAGAAAGACAGTCATGTGAACCAAAAGGAAGAGGATCAGAAACAAACACACACACACACACACACACACACACACACACACACGACACCCCAGGAGTAATTCAGGAAGACACCAACCAAGAAAAAAGGATGATTTTCTTTTACTCCAACTCTTCAAAATTCATCATATTTTCCAATTATTTGTAAACTATATTCCACATCTTGTATTAAAATCATGAGACTCTGGGAGAGGGGGATGTGGCATTAAAGAAGCTTTATAATGTTCTGCATAAAATCCAGCCTGTTCTCCTTCTCCTCTCTTCCTATTTAACTGTGAGCCAGAGTATTGTCCATTTGTACTGTTTGTCCCAGAGACACAGACTAATGGAAAAGCTCAAAAAGTTGTCTGTCCGAACTCATGATATAATCTGAGTAATGGTTATTCTTCAATCACTTGTCCTTTCCCATGCGGATGGTAAGTCAACTCTTTTGAATGGCTACAGATCTTTTCCAGGAAACTCTGCTATGTTCCAAGGATGGGTGAAAGCAGCATTAATTTCAACTACAAACAGAAACATCTGTAAGATCTCAATATCCACATGAATCCCTCTTCAACACAGACCATGTGCTGAATCAATTTCATGCCTCAGCTGATGATTAGTATTTAGTAAGTACTTATTATGCGCTAGGAACTGTGCTGTTAGGCATACAAATATAAAGAGAAAGTTGGCCCCTGCCTTCAATGAGCTTACATTCTAACAGAGAAAA
Source organism: Trichosurus vulpecula (assembly GCF_011100635.1). Taxonomy (NCBI): domain Eukaryota; kingdom Metazoa; phylum Chordata; class Mammalia; order Diprotodontia; family Phalangeridae; genus Trichosurus; species Trichosurus vulpecula. Next base: position 75,238,882 of record NC_050574.1, on the reverse strand, counting down.
GATAACAACAGAAGAGCTGAAATGGGAGGTAGGGGGAGAGTAGATACCCACATGGCCCCAAGATGGCAAAGTCAGGAGGGAAATGAAGGGAGATTGGCCTGGGTCCTTCTCCAAGATAAAGGCCCCAGGAGGAACTCACCAATGAGAGAAAGGGATCACGAGGCCGTAGAGTTTCAGGGTGAGGGCAGCCCAAGTGCTAAGGGTAGTTCCAGAGTAAGAAGGTAATTAAGGTACCATAGGTGAATAAGGTTATTATTTCTGCTGTATCTTTCAAAGAATCTTCAATGATTCTGATTTATGAATGGGAGACACCTTGCTGAAGGAGAGCATTTAAGGTGGCTCAAACCAAATGCTCTTTCGTAATCAACAATAAGTTCAGTATAAACTTGTATTCTTTAGATCTTTCCTTGAGTTTCATGATAGTAAAGATACAGTCCATTGTACAATATTGCTTGTGAAAACCTGCTCCCTACTATCAATAAGAATGGGTCTTTTTGGTTGTATAGATAAATCTTCAAGATTTTGTATAAATGGGAAAGTTAGCATGTGAGTAAGTAGCTGAAGTTCTCTTGGTTCCCCGGGGCGGGGGGAGGGGGGGGATTCCCTTACGTCTTTGGCATCTTCTTCAGATACAAAGTAAATTAATTCCCCAAAGTCTTCACAATTAATCGCCTCCTCTATGTATACTTATTTCAATCAAGTGGCTTTTCTAGTCTTTGTTCTTTCTTAGTGACACTGCTATCCCTCTATAAGCACAACTAGGGCTATGATGTTAAAGTCTAAGCATGGTGCTGTTTCCCAAACTTTTCTATTTCCTCTTTCTGTCCATATAGTTTGTAGAATAACCTAGTAATAAAATCACTTCTATTCTTTCACAGACCTTCATCCCAATATTCACCTTACTTTTCTCCTCTCTGATTCCTGGATTTCTGAATTAGAAGCTCTTTGGCCATCTGTGAATATATAGTTGAGGTCACAGATTTTATTACTGGCTCTTTTCTTGGATTTCAACTACTATGAACTTTTGGGTAGCTCAACTGCTACTCTTCTTTCTTCACTGTAGAAAATCTTTTTCTTTTTTGTTCCTAATTGCAGTAGCATATAATTACATAAAAGGCCTTAATAATTATTTTTATGTGTCTCCTGGTTTTGTTGTGATTTCACCTTTTTTATTCGCTATTTTGTTTATTTTCTGCCCTCTTTAATCCAACTGGCTAAAGGTTTATCAATTTTATTAGTTTTTTTAAAGAACAAGCTTTTAGTCTTGTCATTTCTATAGCTTTTTTGGTTTTCAGTTTATCTATTTCTCCTCTAATTTTTAATATCTTCTTTGTATTTATTTTAGGTTTGTTTGCTTTCGATTTTTATTTTTTTATTAATGTATGTTTGTTGGAATATGATTTTTACTCACGAGAACTCTTAGAAATTTTTATTGTTCCATCATTATTTTCTTTCATTTTATTTGTTTCTATGATTTATTCATGGACCCACTCAATATTAAGAATTTCATTGTTAAGTCTCCTGTATCTTTTTGCTCTCTCAACTGATTACTATTCTTATTGTGTTAATAGTCTGTAAAAGATGTGTTTACTCTTTCTGCCTTTTTACACATATATCTGTGCCCCAATACATGCTCAATTTTTGTAAAAGTTCCATGCAGCGCTGGGAATATATATATATATGTATGTGTGTATATATACACACCCATATATACACACACACACACACACACACACACACAATCCTACTTAAAAGAAAACTGAGAAGAACACCGAAATCTCCTGCTATATTTATATTACGGTCTGTCTTCTTGTGGTTAATTTTTTTCTTTATGATATCAGATACAAGTTTAATATTGATATTTGTTTGTCTATGATTCCTTTTTGGCATTGTTTCTTTGTTTATCCCTGTTTATCATGGGATAAATGTTTATCATAATTTTGAATGTTTTTGCTTTGTCTAATAGCATGATTACTTAATCTAATACCATCTTTATCTAATAGCAGGAGTGCTGCTTTTTTGGATTCACCTGATGCATAAGTAATTTTTTTTTCCAGCCCCTCTTTTTTATTCTCTGTTTTTTAAATGTGTTCTTGTAAGCAATGAATTGTGGAGTTGAGCTTTGTTATCCAACCTGTCACTCTTTTTTTGTTTGTTTGTTTAATCTATTCACATTTAAAGTTTTGAGAGTTAGGCTCCATTGGTCTTCTCCAAATTAGGATTTCCCCCCACTCCTCTGTAAACATAGTATTTTGTCCCTTCAATTAGATTAATCTATGTTAAAGCAACCCTATTCTCACTGCTTCTCTTTTCTCCTTCCTCAAGCACTTTCCCTCCCATCACATTTATTTCCCTTTTCTCTAGTTTGGAGTTTTACTTATTAGTCCTTTTTTTTAATGTAGTTAATTCTCCCACTCTTTTCTCCTCTCATTTAAACAGTCAAGTAAAATCACACTTCCTCTCCTCCCCTTCAATTTGTTTTGTTTGATATTTTAAATTTTATTTTCTATACCTTAAGAAAAAAGGATTCTTCCCTCCTCTTCATTATTTATCTTCCCTTTTTATTCTTTGATTCATGGCCCTTATACTACGTCTTTCTTTAGTCTCAATTGCACATGAAATAACAGCTTCTAAGGTAACTATGCTGGGTTCCCTTCTTCTAAACAGTTTCTATTTTAATGCATTGGAGATCTCGTCCCCTGGCCCCCTTTCCCCCATTGTGCCTCACTCTTAGAAAGCAGAAGATAGAAAGGATATTGGTCCATGGTACGAATTTTCCTATGTCCCTAGTTGTATATTCATGATTAACCTTTACCCACCTGTGGTTATTTCCCCCCCAATTACCATGGAATCCCTTCCCTTGGTCCATGTCCTAGTACTCTTCTGAATGAGTGTTGTCCCCAGCTCTGATTTCCTTTCTCCAAAACAAGGACGAGTGGTCTAAGGACCAAATCTCTGCAGATAATACCCATCGTAAGGTCCCTAACTCCCTTTATAGAATCTCTCTTCTTCATTGATAGCCCAGTACAGGTCTGTCCAAAATGTGATTTATGTGGCCTGCCTACAAGCATAGAAATTTACATAAATGCTTTAGTAAAGAAAGCTGAGCTACCACAGATTCCTCACTAAAATGGCAAATCAAAATACACTGCCTATTGTTTCAATAAAAACCTAAGGTTGGACAGCCCTGGCCTCCCTCCCACCAAGATTTCTCCCCTTTTTTCCCTGTCTTGATGTTCTTCCCCTCTGCTTCCTTGCCCATTCTCCTGTAGGCTCTCTTATTCTTAAGAGACTAGATGAGTTATTTTCCCTTCACTGCTAACTCTGATTTAATTAAGGTACATCCCCTCTATCATATTCCTCCCCTTTCCCTTTTTATGTATCTTTTTCAATCTGTAATTTAGCTTGACCAGAAAAAGAAAAAAAAACATTGATTCAACATTGATTCACCTATAAGTGGGGTACTGTGAGATATAGCCTATGCTATTTCAGGCCTATTTCTTCCCTATCACCCCTATTTGATGTCTACTTCAAATATTTCAAACCCCTCTTTTCTTAACTGCCCATCCCATTCTTTCTTCATTAATACTTAGGATAAGGTTTGCAGGGTACATCATGTTGGGCTGTATCTTGAACTCCTTTGCTCTTTGGAGCAAATTATTCCACTTCCTGCTGGTTTCTGGTGAGTGCAGAATAATCTTGCGTTATTTTAATTTCTTTTCCTCTATATTTGAAGGTATTTCTACTCATTACTTGCAGAATTTGTGGTTTCTTAAAAAATTGTTAAATTTAACCACTTTATGTCTTGGAGTTTTCAGCATAGGGTTTTTTGGTGGAAGAGATATATGGATTCTTTCAATGGCTGTTTTCTCTATTCAGAAGTTCAGGGCAGTTTTCTTACATTATTTCTAACATTACCGTGTTGAGGTATTTTGGTTACTCATGTTCTTCTGAGAGCCCTATCATTCTTAAGTAATCTCCATGCATCCTGTCTGCTTTTACAAATCTTCTTTCTCTTTTACACCTTTTCAGAAACATCCTGCTGTGGTTCTATGCTCTCTTGGGAATCCACAGGGTCTTCTGCCTCACTGGTGTTGATTCATCTTCCTGTCTTGAAATACTTAATTCACAGATGCCTGAACGCTGTTTCCTCATCTGAAGGCCATTTCCCCTTCTGTTATTAATATCTTTCCTGTCGGTTTTTTCTGCTGATGTTCAAGGTCTTTGAATTTTGCTCCTCCTGAGATCTTTGATGGATCTTTTTTTCTTTATTTTTCCTACGGCTCAATCTGGATCCCACTCCTTTGTTGGCAGTGTCCCTGAGAGCTGGATCTCATAATTATGTTAGCCTCCTCCCACAATGGACAATTATGGTTCACCACCTTGGTCTCTGCTCCAAGTGACTTCTAGGGGTACAGAAATGGCCCCAGCTGCATGCTGGACTCTCTCTCAGCTTTAGTGAAGTGCCACACAGCTCCCCACACATGCTCTGCCCCAGCTCCCTCTGTCCCCAGGTTTAGCTCAAATTCTGTTGCAGCCCAGAATACTGGTACTCTGCTGCTGTTGCATTCTGAGCAAATGTTTACCATTTGGATGTGAGGCACTGGGAGGAGGGGCTGAGGGTGGTGTGTTGAAGGAGAGGTGAGTTTTATTCCAAGTACATAGATTGACTTGTATAGACCTACTTCTAGGAACACTGTGGGAGGCAGGGAAAAGGGTGCTGAGTGGGCAAGTTAGGGGCTAGGGATGAGCCTTCTCTGCTGTCAGGTCATCAAGTACTTACTTTGTTTGGGTTCTTGAGAGCCTAGATCATGAAGACTCCTAAAACTGATTTATGTCTGATGTCTAATACTTTTTTTGGAGAGGTTTGAGAGGTCATTAAGACTGGAGAAAATATCTAGCCCTCTATCTTGTTGGCCATATGACCTAGATGTCTGATATGTTTCTTATTAAATTCATATAACCACTTTCTAGTCACTGTCTGACTCCTCCCAGCTTCCCTGAGGGCTGGCTCTCAAAGCTATGTCAGCTTCCTCTCACCTTGGGCAAATACATTTCATTGTCCTCTGTCTCTGCTTCAAGTGACTTCTGGGGGACGGAACTGGCCCCAGCTGGGTGCTTTCCCTCAGGTTTAGCAGAGTGCCACACAGCCCATACAAGGGCGCTACTCCAATTTTCCTGGTGCCTCAGTTCTCTGGCTGAGCTCTGCTGTAGCACAGAGCACTGCCGCTGCTATTCTAGCTGAGCAAGCTTCTGGGCTTTAATTTTTCTTTGTACTAGGATAACAATGGGAGGGGAGTAGAACTGAGTTCTGTGGCAAGCTTGGTAGGTCAGCTTGTGCAGCTCTGCTGCCAGAGCATGATGGGAGTGCTGAGAGATGGAAGTGGGGAAGGGAGTGCTGAGTGATGATGTTAGGGACCAGAGATGAGCCTTCTTTGCAGTTAGTTCACTGAACTGCTACCTGGTCGAGGTTCTTGGTGTCCTAGACCATGCAGACAGGTGGACCTGCTTTATCTTTTATGCAAGATTCCTATTTTGGAAAGGTCTGAGAAGTCATGAGGACTGAAGAAAGTATCTGTCCAGTTGGTCATGTGACCCAGAAGTCCTGTAGGAACTCTCTATGGTAACCTACTTGTAAGGCAGTTTTTTTTCTAGTGGAGAGAGTGCTGGCCCAGGAGTTCAGAAGACTCCTTCTGAGTTCAAATCCGGCCTTAGTAGCTGTATGATCCTTGGCAAGTCACTCAACACTGTTTGCCTCAGCTTCCTCATCTGTAAAATGAGCGGGAGAAGGAAATGGCAAACCACTCAGTGTCTCTGCCAAGAAAACCCCAAATGGGGTCACAAAGAGTTGGACAGGCCTGAAGACTGAACTGACTCAACAACAAAACCCTTTTTAGCTTAGAGCCATTTTGATCACATTTGCAAAACACCTGGCAAATACATTCTCACCAGCCTTTGTTAGCTGTACTATCCCTGGCCAGAAATCTGTTATCGTTATATTTTAAGCCAAGTCAACAAGGGATCTCACTATGTGCCAGGCACTGTGCTAGGCACCAAAGACATAAATACAAGCAAAAAGAAACTCAGACCAGTCCCTGACAGGCAAGAAACTTACATTCTAATGGGGGAAGAAAACATATAAAAGGGGCAAGGGGGAGGGAAGTCAGGAGCAGATCTGAGAAAGGAGTGAATGAGTATGACTGGCTTGGGCACTTCCTCAAAATGAAAGTTCTAGAAAGAACTCACCAATTAGAGAAGGGAGGTGCAGGGATCTTCTAGGCTGATTAGTTCCAGAATGCTGAGACACAGAAAAGTCTGGCAAGTCAGGAACAAGGAGACACAGGAGAGGACACTGAAAGGTGTCCATGGTCCAGCAGTCCAAATCCCTTTCTCAGACACTATCTTCTCAGCCCATTTCCAAAATCAACTTCCCTCTTCTCCTTCCCTTGCCTTCAATGGACAACAGTGAGGAAACTACAACTTGTGCCTCTGTGGTCTTTAGTTTCTTGCCCAAGACTTGCTTTCTTCAGAAATACTGTCTATGTTACTTCCAGCAGTATCTTTTGTGCTCAAGTGAATGGCCATAAGCAGGTAGTCACCATCTATTTTGATACATCTTGGGACGTTTTCTGCTTTGTCTTGGGCACATTCCTTGGAAAGCCAACAAACCTCTTTGCTCCTGTAAGCCAGTTATGAACTAGTGGCCTCAGTACCCATGGGCAGGAATCGGCAACAACTGAAGCTCCTCGATTCTTTCTGTAATCCTCAATGGGATGATCTCTCCCTGATAGCTTCTGTGGCACCACCACATCAAACTCAAGAAGACAGGCTGCGCTTCTCCCTCAGAGGAAACAAATCCCTCCTCTGCAGGAAAAGCTTCAAGTATATGGCTGTCCCTTTCCTTCCTTTAATCCTAGCATAACACTCTTCCACTTTCTCACGACTAGGCAAGGGCCAAGATTCCCCTCCTCCAGCTTAGATAACCCTTTCCTCCACTGAACCCTTACCTCCTTTTCCCTTAGGAATGCTTCAGTGTTTCTCTCAACCTGGGAAGAGGACAGACAATCATACCTACCGAGAGAGAAAGAGACACACATACCCCAAGAAAAAAAGGAGAGACACTCCTCAAGAGGAAAGTACATGTGTTCATGTGTATGTGTATACTTGTATACACACACACCCCAAGGAAAAGGTAGACAGAGATAGACACACACATACACCCTAAGAAAGGAGAGACAGAAACATAAACCAAGAGGAAAGGAGACACAAACCAAGAAAGAACAGACTCACATCCAAACCAAGAGGAAGAGGGAGATGCACACACCGACAAAAAGGGAGAAAGACAGAAAGAGACACCCACAAACCAAAAGGAAGGAAGGCAGAGACAAATACACATATAAACCAATCAAGAGGAAGAGAGCAAAAAAAAAAAATAAAAGACACCAAAAGGAAAGAAAAGGAGACAGACAAAACAAAAAGAATAGGAAAAGACTGACACATGCATGCATGAAAACACATACACACTAAGAGTAAAGAGAAAGACACACTCACCAAGGAGACAACCAGAGAGAGAGAATCTCTCTCTCTCATACCAAGGGGTGGCCTACATCAAAGTAAAGGAGGAGAGATAAACCACAATAAAGGAAATATCCACAAAAGAAAGCAAGAGACAATTAAAAAACACAAGACCCAACAGTCAGAGGAAAAGGGGAAAGGAGAGACATAAAGAGCAAGGAAGAAAACAAAATATACACAAAGGTCAAGAACTAGAGACACAAAATTGAAGGAAAAAACTTAAAGAAGTAGAAAAGGACTGAAGGAAGACATGAGCAAAGCAAAGGGGCAAACACTATGTATAAATGGATGGGAGAGAGACAAATAGAAGGATAGCGTATAGAAGATGGGATGGAAAAAGTAAAATAGGAACAAAAAGATGAGTACTGAGGGAGTTAATGTTCATAGTTGAGCATATATAAAGCTTTTAAGATTTTTTACAAAGTTCTTTTAAGTCCACTGTATCATTTGATCCAATAGTTAGTGGTAAATTAACTCTTTTCACACCCAGCTGTTTACTTGACCTTTAGACTGAGCACTTTGAAAAGCTGATTTAAGCACTGTTCACAACTCTTCCACAGCTCTCATCATCAATTCACCACTCAGAGACACCAAAAGAAATTATCCAAATCACCGTGCATGATCTCCAGGGACCTAATGACCAGGGTGGGATGAGGGGGTGGGAGGTTAACATTACCACCGAGCAAAAGCTCTCATATAGGTATCCATTTCACGATGTATTTCTATTGCATTGTCTATCCTCAGGGTTTCCAAAATGTGACATCAAAATTACCTTCAACTCTGGTCCCCAAGGGTGATAGACACTACTGAAATGGAATGAAAAATGAACTGAGGTAGTCTGCTTTGTGGGTTAGAATACTAGTTTGGAAGTTCACAAGGAACCTTCATCACCATCACCCTGTGAGGAAGGTAGTACAAGGACTTCAATCCCCATCATAAAATACAGAAAACTGAGGCTCAGGTAAGTGACCTGCCTAAGGACAGACAAGTGAGAGAGGACTCTTGGCCCTCTCATCCCAACTCCAGGGCTCCATCCACTCCAAAGGCCTGTCGTTCCACTAACTAAGACTATGCCCTGGGCTCCAGGCTGGACTTCATGGCTACCTTTCTGACTCAGATTCTGTGACAGCATTCCAACTGTTTGGGCTTCAGTTTCCTCACATTCAAAATGTACAGATCAGTCTACTTATTCTGAAAAGTCTCTTCCAGCTGGGAAATGCTATGACTTCTAAATGAGCACCATTACTTAAAGAGCAGAAAACATGAAGAGTTAACACTCAGAAGCAACAAGATACTACACAGGACCATACAAAAGACAGGTTTGATGAGTTTCTATTTCTACCCACTAAATTTCAAGATTCTTTTTCTGACAGTTTTCAGAAGAGTTTTGGGAACGGAAAATGAAGAAGTCATTCCCTCCAGTGATTGGATATGAATTACAAATGTGGATCATAGGGTTTAAAGCCAGAAGGGACCTCACAATTCATCCATTACCAACCTCCTCATTTTACAGACAGAGACATGGAGGTCCAGAGATGGGCAATCACTTTAAAAAAGAAGTAACAAAGCAAGAATCCAAACAGAAGCTCTCCGACTATAATCAGGATTCTTGCCATCACTCAACAGCATAAAGCACAGTAATAGGTTTAGGAGAGAAACTGGACTGACCCCTAGGGACTGATCATTTCAGTAAAACAAAAAAAGCCCAGATGCCAAACTCACATAGAATTGTTGAGCAAAGTCACTTATGGGAATTTGCTACCTGGAACAGGCTAAGCTCTATGGCTCCACATATGATGACAAATGGTGCTAGACATTAAAACAAACTCAGAACTGCTACTGGAGAGACACTCTTAAAAACAGAAATCAGTAATGTTCTACCCAAAATACCAGCTACAGAACAGAAGCCTTTCTGACACTCACTTTTGATTTGTCAGATAGCGGTCCCAGCCCCGAATAATATTGCCATACATCTGGGTGTCTTCCAGGTAGCTCCCTTCAAAAGCATAGATCTGTCTCTCCAAGTTTGCCAGCGTCTCCTGGTGGACACACACAAAAAAAGCAGAGGGATGCTACTACCTTTCAAGTTGGAATATTCAGTCTGACCCAACAGAGATTTAGTCAATAGGTTTAAAACTAAGGCTCTTGCCTCAATAATTCACAGTTGATACCGCCTCTTCTGTACATTTCCACACAGTTCTCACCCTCCATAGAGTAGTACGTGATGTACGATTATACCCAAACTATTACAGAATCTTCGCTTTGGCTTTGAGAGGCAAAGTTAGGATTCAGAGTAAAATGAATCCTTCACTGTTTCTGAGTACAATAATAATGCTTTTATCACCTAGAGGAGCAGACTGGCTGATACCACAAGGAAATTTCACTCACATTAGTAAAAGGTGTAAGAGCAGCTTGAGTTTCAGAAGGGCCTTCCATCCATTAGGCTTAGAAAGCCTTTAAGGGTCAGGGTCCCTTCTCCGTTAGCAACAGCTAGAAAACGTCACCCGGCTGCGCACATCTTCCTTGTTGCTATGGTAACCAACATCTGCTGCTCCAGGTGAAGATGCCCCACGACCAACCCTATGCAAGATCCTCTTCAAGAGTCACTTTTCTTTGCCTCTATTCTCCCCTTACCAAACAATCACAAATTCCTCCAATCCTAATATCCCACCCACACAATCCTGTCCCTTCCCCCAAATACTTCCCAATTCCAAATCTGTCTCATACCTACCTCCTCTCCACCCCCCACCAGGGGCACGATTTGGAGGGCACAAAGTTGATGTTGTCCACCCCCAAATCCCACCTTCCTCCCCCTCCATCTTGCCACCTAAACTCCCAATCCCCCAACTGTCCCATCCCAGGCACACCCCTTCACCATCCACCTCCTCAGAGGGCTCCCTCACTTTCTTTCCCCATGGCTTCCTAACAGAACCTCCCCGGCCCTCAGTTACCCCAACTGTAAAATGAAGAGGTGGTGGACTAGAAGGCCTTCTGAGATGCCTTCCAGCTCTAAATCCATGATCCTATGAACCCATCCTGCTTCCCCTTCCCCCCCCTCCCCAGCTCCCCAACCCCCTGCAGGTACCAGCTGCCTCCCCCATTCCGCTTGGTCTCCCGCTCCTCCCATCCCGCTCCTTAGCCCCGCCCATCCCGCTCCTCAGCCCCGCCCCGCCCCCGCCCCCGCGGCGCGTGCCCGTCAGTCACCAGGGGCGCGCGGGGGCGCGGGCCCGCGGAGGCGGGCGCGAGCGCGGCTGGGCCCCAGGGCACGAGGCTGGGGGCCCCGGGCCGCTGGGAGCACGAAGCGGAAGCGGTGAAAGGGGCACTGCGCGCCGGCTGCGCAAAGGGCCCAGGGCCCGCGCCGCTGCCGCCGGCGTAACGGCCGCCAGGAAGCCGGGCCGGGCCGGACCCCCGCCCCAAGGAGCACCCGGGCTGGGCGGGGAGGACCCAGGCTCCTTCCCTCCCCTCCCTCCAGTCCCCTCACCGCCAGCTCCTGCTTGCGCTTCACCAGCTCGGCCAGTTCCCGCCGGGTGTCCGGGATCTGCGGCGGCGCCGCCTTGTTGTGCATCGCCATGTTGGGCCGAGGCGCGAGGAAGGAGGCAGAGAGGGAGCGAGCGAGGTAGACGGCCCCGCCGCGCCCCCGCCCCTCATCCGCCAGGGGGCGCCGCAGCCGCCGCCACTGCGCCTGCGCCCGGGAGTCCCGCGCGGGTAGGGGAGGAGGCAGAGGAGAGTAGAGAGGAAATCGAGGGAGTGAGACGGAGAATGGAGAGGAAGTGCAAGGAGAGAGAGGAAATAGAGGAAGGGAAAGGGAGAATAGAGAGGAAATAAAGGGAGCGAGAAGAGGAAGTGGAAAGAGGAGGGAATTGGGAGGAAGAAAGGAGAGAAGAAAGTGGAAGAAGAGATAGAGAGGAAGAAATAGAGAAAGAAAAAAGAGGAAATGGGAAGGAGAAGGGACATTAGAGAATAAATAGGGAGAAAACAGGAGAGGAGGGAGAGAGAATAGAGAGGAAATGAAGGGAAGGAGAGAATAGAGAGGAAATGGAGAGAAGGGAGAGGGAAGAGGAGGAAATGGAGAGAGGAAAAGAGAACAAGAGAGAAAATAGAGGAAACCAAAGGAGGGAGAGAGAGAAGGGAATAGAGGAAGAGGAGTGGAGATAGAAGGGGAGACTAGAGAAGAGATAGTGGGGGGGAGAAGGGAATATAGGGAGAGAGAAGAGAGATTAGAGAATAAATAGGGAGAAAGCAGGAGAGAAAGGGAGGGAGAGAGAATAGAGGAAATAGAAGTAGGAAGGAAGAGAGGAGGAAAAAGAATAAGAGAGATTTTGAAAGCTTTACTGTCTGGTCCCAGCTGAAACTATAGGGGCAGGATGGCTGGAAAGGAGCCTAAAGACCAGCTACCTCATTGGACCAGGAAGGAAACAGGAAGAGAAGGGATGGGATGTCAATACCAGCTGATTAGGCAGCTGCTAAGTGCAGGAATGCAAGCTCCACGCGGGACTGATTCGCTTTGTCTTTATTAACAGTTTCAAATGAATCTGTAATATCATCATTTAGGAGTTCCCTCCAACAGTGTATATATCCCAGCCCATCCTATGTCAGCCTGTAACGTGCCATTCTCATCTTAGTCCTCCCAAAAGTATGTCACAAGGAGCCCACCCAACGAGTTGAAGGCCTTCCTTGCTTTCTCCCAACTTGGAGAAGCTCCTAGTGAACAGTCCATCTTCTCTTTCTGTCATACGTTTCTCTGATGATAGCCTTTACGCCTGTTTTTCAGAATTGGTTCTTGCAACCTGCTCACCCCAGCCACAAGCCTTTCCACTGTCCTCTATGTGATGCTCATCTTGAGTTCTTCAGAAGCAATGAGGGAAGGGGGACACTGACCAGTGGGAGCTCTGGCCTCAAAGCGCAGCAGTGCCCTCTGCCTGCTGCCACACCTGCCTTGGGATGAGTAATGGAGGGCCCTGCTCTCCACATCAGAGTATGCACAGCACAGTTATTCTAATTATTTCCACTTCACTAAATACATGGTAAAGACATGGACTTTTGACTGGCTACTGAACCAGAACTGGGACTGTAAATAAAAGACTATTGAGAGGGCATCTCCACCCTTTCTCCTTTCCTGGTGTCCAGAGAAGGTGTTATGGACCTCTAGGGCCACAGGCCCCCTCTCCCTTGAAGCCAGTCTGAAGCACATGGCCCTGCTGTTTCAGAAAGAGGAAGTACCAGCAGCCTACTTTCCCTACTGGGTCCACATGAAGCCATATTGCTTCCATTGTGTCTTTACTTTCATGCTGTATGGTGGAGGAATATTGGAGGTAGAACAACCTGGTAAGATTACAAAAGCTTCAGTAACAGAGGCCTAGTGGCAGGAGCCCGTGGTTGGGGCTGACAAAACTCCTAACACAGCCCTAGAGAATCTTGAGGACCTAGAGGGCCACATGTGGCCTTGAGGCTGCAGGTTCCCCACCCCGATCTAAGACAGTTCCAAAAGACTCACGATAGAAAATGCTATCCACATCCAGAGAAAGAACTATGGGGTCTGAATGCAGATTGAAGCAAACTATGAATTTTCTCTCTTTTTTCTTTCTCTTGGTTTTTCTGATTCTTCTTTCACAACATGACTAATGTGGAAATATGTTTAATATAATTATGCGTATATATATCAAATATATATATGCCTATATCAAATTGCTTGCCATCTTGGGGAGAGGGAAAAATAGAGAACTCAAAATCTTATGAATGTTGAAAACTAAAAATAAATAAATTTTTGAAAAGAACTTTAGCAGATTTTATCTCCAAAGCAGGGATTATTAACCTGGGGTCTATGAACTTTCAAATAATTATTTTTGATAACTCTTAAAAAATGACCTACAGAGTCCAGACCAGCAGTGGGGATCCAGTAACAAAAGCAGTGAATGGGGTCCTACAAGCAAGGCATCGACTCCGTCCATTTGCTGTACCTCATTCAGAAGGGAACTTGGCAGGGTAAATGCTATGTAGCAATTGCTTTAAGCTGGTGCCCCCTAAACCCCAGGGACTGAGGTGGTGTAGAGGACAGGATGCCCTGAGGTGTTCAGGGGGAATAGTTTATACTTCTATTCTTGCTATATCTTCTCAGTAAATATCCCTTTTTAAAAACAAATTTGATATTAATTGTTTAAATGATCCTAGAGTACTAATATCTAAGGGAAATTTCCTAGGGGAAAGACTAACTGATAGCTGTTGCCATTGGGGGCATACCAGCTTGGGGATTCAAGCTGATAGAATTAGAGGAAACCTCCCTGCCCTTGAGAATCCAACTCATCAGTGCCAGTGGGACCTGGTCCAAGGACCCCAATTTTTACAGACTATACTTGCATGGAAAAGATGGACCTTTGTTGTTATCATGGGGAGTTTGGGTGGAGGAGGGGGGTCAGTAAAAGTACTTTACATTTTCCTGAAAGTAATCCAACCCAACCTCCTTTTCAACCCTGGGTCCAGCTCATTGTCCCTCAGTATTGTCTGCTGTTGGACAAGTTTGTTGAGGTATTCTCGTCACTTTTGAAGGAATCAATTAGGTGTGAGTTTTTTGTTGTTGGTTCCCCCCCCCCAAAGCCCTTTGATATCCTCCTTTAGGTAATCTCATGAATCAGTCCCTTATTACCTCACCATTGTATCACCTCCAGCATGGATCTTGTTTATATATACTTCATCCAATCCATCTGCTTTTCCCCATCTTTGTTCTTTAGCACCAATTTGACTTCTATAGACCCCTTAGAGACTGATATTAGGGCCTAAGTGCCCTAAGTTCCACTATCCTTGATGGAGAAAACAGTTGATTGTGATAATTTTGGAAAATCTTTTCAAATGTTCTCTTTGTAGCTCATTTCCATTTTCATCCTTTAGTTCTCTTAGGATGACGGCACAGTTGGATATTCTGCCAGGCTTTCTTTAAACTGATTTTGTCTCTGCTTTATGAGATCATACTGCTCATAACTATCCAGCATCCTTCTTTGTAAGATTTTCCAGATGATTTTGTATCTTAACCTTACATTTCACTGAAAAAATCGGGGCCATTTGCCAAAAGTTCCTTCTCCTTTCTTCATCATCACAAATCATTCAGGTACCTTGCACTACTATCTCCTCTATCACCGTCTCACACAAAGAAGTAGCCCTATATCTCTTCTTTGTTTCATTGCCGAATTCCTTGAAAAGGCCATCGACAACCAAAAGCTCCACTTCTTTTCCTCTCGCTCTTTTCTTAACTCTCTGCAGTATGGCTTCTGATCTCATCATTCAACTGAAACTGCTCCCCAAGGTCACCAATGATTGACAGATCTAATAACTTTCCCTCCAGTCCTCATCATTTTTGACCTCTCATGACACTGCTCTCTCCTATTTCTCCTTCTACCTGTCTGACCCCTTCTTGGTTTCCCTTGCTGAATCTTCCATCTTGGTTGATCCTGCTAACCATTAAGTTTCACCAAAGTTTCCATCCTGAACACTCTCCTCTCCTCCCTCTGTACTTTTTCACTTGCTGATCTTATCAGCTCCCATATTTTTAATCATCATCTCTGTAGAAATGATTCTCAGATACGTTTGTTCAGCTGTAATCTCTGCTGACTTCCAGTTTTGCATCTCTAGCTGCCTATTAGACGTCTTGAACTAGATGTCCTGTAGACATCTGAAATTCAACATGTTCAAAACAGAACTCATTTTCCCCTCAAATCTTCCTTTTCTTAGTTCTCAATTTATTGTCAAGGGTAGCACCATTCTCCCCACCCAGGCTCAAAACCTAGGTATCATCCTCAACATCTTGTTCTCTCTCACTTCCCCTATCCCATCAGTTGCCAAGTCCTATCATTACTACCTTGGTAATATTTTTGTACACGTCCCCTCTCTTCTCTGACATTGTCACCATCCTGGTACAGGCTCTCATCACCTTTTGCAAGGATTATAGCAATTACTTGATGGTTGCTCTCCTTGACTCAAGTCTCTCCCCAGTCTATTCCATCCTCCACTCAGCTATCAAAACCACTTTCCTAAAGCATAGGTCTGACCTTGACACACTCCTATAAACTCCAGTGACTCCCTTTTAACCCCAGGTTAAATATGAAATTCTCTGTTTGGCTTATAAAGCCTTTCTCAACCTGGCTCCTTTCTCTCTTTCCAGTCTTGTTATACCTTACTCCCCTCCACATATGCTGATCCTGCAACACTAGCCTCCCTCCAGTTCTTCATATACTCCACTCCATCTCCCAGCTCCTGGCATTTTTACTGATTGTCCCCCAGGCCTGGAATTCTCTTGCTCCTCCTCCCTACCTCCTGACTTTCTTTAAGTCTCAGTTCAAATCCCACCTTTTGCAGTAATCCTTAATTTTAGTGCCTTCACTCTGAGATTATCTCCAGTTTATCCTGTATATATCTTATTTATACATAGTTGTTTGCAAGTTGCCCCCCTGTTAGACAGTGAGCTTCCCAATAGCTGAGACTAATTTTTTTTCCCTTTCTTTGTATTCTCAGCACTTAGCACAATGCCTGGTATATATTATGTGCTTAATAGATGTTTGTCAACTTGACTTTATTAGCCTGGTGTTGCCGTCATCTCTCTCTGGCAAGCAAGTCAAATAGTTACTGACTAATGTGCTCTCTGTACTGTTTTGTTCTTGTGGTAATAGTTAATTTTCATTGATTGAGCCTCTGGATGAAATAATTATAGTCTGTGTCTGTGTAGTTTCTGTTGTCCATTTCCCATTTTTTATCTTCAATAGCTTGTTTAATTCAAGGTTAAATCTTAATTGTATACCATATGTTTTTCTCAATAACATTTTTCTCCTTATTAATTATAAAGTCTGATCTTAGTCCTGACAAAACAAGGAATTGTCTGACTTGCGGACAGATGACTCAGAGATAACTCCCACATACAAAATAAGTCTTTGCTTTTCTGTCAACATGTAGTCACTTTCATTCTTTGTGATGTTTAGTGCTCACCACATTTAGTACCTACTAACTCCTTCTTTTGACAAATGTATTCATGATACAGAGGTGTAAGACTTCTGTACAATGTACAAAGTCTTTGGCCTTCCTCATTTCTTTTGCCCTCAAGGAAATTAAATGTCCAATATCACAAAGGGGCAGTGCCGAAAATCTGCTGTATTGACTCTCTGAGTCCAGTGCTTTTTTCCTCAATAGCTATCAATCACTCAACAGGAATTTATTACTAAATGCCTTCTCTGTGCCTGGCACTCTGCTGCTGTGTTTGGGGGATTCAAAGACAAAAATGATGACAGCTATTGTGGTAGCCCCCTCCCCCAAGGAGCTTGCATTCTATTAGAGGAAACAAATGTATATTCAACTTACACTATGCTATATTAATTAGATTATATAATGCAAACAATATGTATATAGTGTATACACATATAAATACACACACCTGTGATTTCATTGTTATAGAGAATTCCCAGACAAGGAAGCTCCCTGTACCAATGCAGGCAGGCACCTTCTCTGCAGCTTAAAGTTTGAGAAAGTTGCTTAGAACACTGAAAGGTTAAGCCACTTGCCTAGGATCACTTTAGAGCATGTATCTGAGGCAAGTAGTGAGTGTAGATCTTCATGGCTCCAAGGCTAGTGCTCTAACTACTATGCAACATTGCCTTTGTTACGCATGAATATGTTGTTTGTAAGAGGGACTTGAAGACTGATGAGGGAGACTATAGAGTGAATGAATAAGGCTTTTATTAACTGTTTACTACATACAAAGCACTGCACTAAGCCCTGGAGATACAAATAGAAAAGTAAGACAGTCCCTGCTGTCAAGGAGCTCACATTATAATGGAGGTAACAACATATATGGAAAGTTTCAAATCTTACGTTAGACGAAAAGGTTCCATGGCCCTTAGATTTCAGCAGCAAAGCAGATGGTAATGCTTCTTGAATGTCATTTCCACTGATAAAATCATATCTGTTTCTGATGTGAGCCATCGGACAGCGCCAAGGGCTTCGGCAGCAGCTTTCTTTTTCGGATCTTCAAAAGATGGCTGCATCTCCCCAGGGTTGCTTCATTAGATGATAGCTACAGACACTGGACTTAAAGCACTGCTATTACAGAGGCTCTTGGGTTCAGCGTCCTGAGCTGTCTCCATCAGGGTCTTGGTGGTGGCCTGATCTGCGGGGCACATACTGCCTCCTGTCTCTCCCTCAGGGTTCCTTGCTGCATCAGCTAGGCTGACTTGCTTGCCCTGTGGTTAATGCTTGGTTGGCAGTTGATGGAGATTTCTCCCTTCTCCATAGAAGCTGCCTCCCCAGATGATGGCTGATGGCTAGGATGGAAGTAGGACTAGTGGTATGGAAGAGGCTGCCACTCCTAGGGCACTTGGGCCTATTTGCCCATTCCTGGTCAGTAACTGGTGACAAGGAAGGTGAGCCCCTTCTCCACGATGATTTCTCCCCTCAATGGTGGCTGCTCAGAGGCTGCACTGGAAACAGGTCTGGTGGTTTGGGAAATGCTTTTATTCTGAAGACTCAAGGTCCAGGGTCCACATGGAGATGGTGGTCAAGATGCATTTGGATTGGGTGTATTTGTAAGCAATAGGAAAGAAACAAATAAATAGGGAGAGATTAAAGTGGAGGGAGGTGGGGAAGTGATAATTGTAGGGGCAATCTGCTGAAGAATATGGGAGAGATCAAGGATGCATGGAGTGGGGTTGGCCTTGATGGGAAGGGTCACTTAATAATGACTAATTTCCCAGTAGAATATAAACTCCTTGAGGGCAGGAACCAT
The DNA here is from genome assembly GCF_011100635.1 of Trichosurus vulpecula. NCBI lineage: Eukaryota > Metazoa > Chordata > Mammalia > Diprotodontia > Phalangeridae > Trichosurus > Trichosurus vulpecula. The sequence goes on along the minus strand of NC_050574.1, from coordinate 75,220,551 downwards.
TTGTCATTTTTGTCTATGTACTCCAGTGCTTAAGTGGACAATTAATGTTTGTTGAATTAAACACTTCAATGAGATGCAAGTACCTCAGTGTGACTACTCTACCCATCACCACAGATTACAACTCTATGACTTAACAGGTCTTTCAGCTGCAGAAGTTCATCATCCCCCAAGCTAATCCGGCAATATGCCTCTCCAAACTTAACTGATTCTCAGTAAAAAGACATAATGTCACTGGGTCTATACCGAAAGGTTTCCCTGCTTTGTAGCTACTGTCAGTACTTACACTTTGTATTTTACTTTAGTGTTAGGAAAACTTCAAAAATACCTTTCCAGTCTTCATACACATTATTCCCCTTCACAGACACCACGATCCAGTGACGATGGCCTTCTCGGTGCTCCTCATGCATGATATTCCATTTCCCAACTTGACGCATTTTCACTGGCTGTCTCCAGTGCCTGGAATGCTCTCCCTCTTCTGCTCTGACTACTGACCTCCCTGGCTTCCTTCAAGTCTCTGCTAACATCCCACCATTTAGAAGCCTCTCCCAGTCCCTTTTAATGCTGATGCCTTCCTTTTGCTTTTTCTCATTTATCTTGTATATAGCTCATCTGTACATAGTTGTCTGCATGTTGTGTTCCTCGTTAGACTGTGAACTCCCTGACAGCAGGAACTGTTTTTGCCTCTCTGTCTTCAGGACTTAACACAGTGCTTGGTAGAGAGTAGGCACTTAATAAATACTTGTTGAATAGTTCGTGCCCATGACAAAAGTTTCATGCAATCATACAAAAAGCAATATGGTCATGGATAAAAAGCCTGGAGTTAGAAGATCATGGTTTCAGTTCTGGTTCTGACACTCTGGGCAAGCAACTTCCTGCCTCAAAACCTATTTCTTCATTTGTAAAATGATGATGATGATGACGACGACCACTTATTTCACAAGTTTTGTGAGTTAATCTTAAGGAACTGGAGAAAGGTAAGCTACTCACACTCTGCCAGGGATAACAGGTAATAGATCCTCTATTCATTCTTATTAGGAAAAATACTCCCATTTACCCAGACGTTTATTAGTCATAGGCAAGGCACATTTATGCTTGGGGCTGGGGACGAGGCAGATTATATAGCCTTGGCCCTCACAAATTAGAATATATGTATATAAAATAAGAATCCTGGGTTTGTGGCCAGAGAGCGAGCTTCAGCTATAACAAAGACAGGGGTTCAAGTTCCACCTTTGAGATGTACTAGCTGTATGATCCTGGGTAAATTGCTTAAGCTCCTATTGCCTGTGACAACTCACTTGGAGTGGAAGCTGCACTGTACATTGAATTGGTAGAGGAAGTCACCATGTCAGGAGTTCCCAAAATCAACAAAATCAGGTTTGGACCAAATAAAAAAAATAATTTTTTTATATGTGTGTATGCATGTATATGTGTGTGTGCATGTATGTATACATAGACACACACATATGAAAAAAGAAAATTTCATATCAGATAGACCTCTTTGGGCTATGATTATCAGAAAAGGGTTCCCAGTAGAGATGCATCTGAACTGAACCTTGAAGGATGGCCACAGACTGAGAGACTAGGGAAGACGACATCCTAGGCACAGGGGTAGTTTAATTAAAAATACAGAGGTGGAGAAAGATATAATGTGCTTGGAGGAAACAGTCCAATTTAACTGGAGCTTACATCTAAGACTGTGGGTCTGGATTAGTTGGGATTAGGTTATGAGGAGTTTTGAATACAAAGTAGTCTGGATTTTAGTCAATAGGTAATGAGAAGCTTTAACTAAAGGAGAGCTTCTTAACCTGGGGTCTGTGAACTTTTAAAATATTTTGTTGGACACCTATCTCAATAATTCGGTTTCTTTGTAGTCCCTTTATATAAAAACATTCTAAGGGGTCCACAGGCTTTATCAAACTGATGAACAGATCCATAAAACCAAAAAGATTAAGAACCTTTGCTCTAAAGATTTTTTTTTTTAACAGAGGGATGTGGTTAAACATATGTACATTAGAAATATTAGTCTGACAAAAATGAGAAAAATAAATTGGAAAGGGGAGACAGGAAGAACCAGGAGATTTTTTAAAAGGCTAGGAGAGTTGGGGGCAGCTAGGTGGCACAGTGAGTAGAGCACCGGTCCTGGAGTCAGGAAGACTTGAGTTCAAATTCGGCCTTGACACACTTACTAGCTGTGTGACCTTGGGCAAGTCACTTAACCCCAATTGCCCTGCCTTCCCCACCGCAAAAAAAAAAAAAAAAAAAAAAAAAGGCTAGGAGAGTTAAGGATTGTATACACAACCCTCCACAACCTCTTTACCATCTCCACATTACCACATCTCAAAGAAATCAGATTAGGGAAACACATACTAGGGTTACCCATTTAGAGCTGAAGGGGACTTTATAAGCCACTTGATCCAATACCCTCATTTTAGATATGAGACAAACCGAGCCCAAAGAAGTCACCTTTGGTAAAATCGAGCACTCCAGTGTTCCATGATGTCCCAATACCAGCCAAACAGCATCCAGGTGCTTTGTGTCATTCAGTTTTAAACCTTACTGTGAGTTATTGAATGGAGCATCTCCATATCCTAGATGCTGGAATCATTCTGGAAGGCCCAAAGACAAGCAAATCACCACCATACAGTTCTCTTCAGCACTTCTCTAAAAAGGGTTTTCATATCGTCATTCCATCCTGGGGAGGCAGAGAAGTACTGTTTTCAGGGCCAAGTAAGAAGGCAGTCATTTGGGAAAACTATCACAAATACCCAGAGTAACAAGATCGTTATCAGAGCCTGAAAAGATCTTAGAAGCTGAAGGCTGGCTTTATTTTATATATGAGGAAACTGAGTCCTCCTACCAGGTCTTCTGAGTCCACGGTCTTTCCACCATAGCACACTGCCCACACTTTCAAAAAAGACATCTGAACTGCCTGGCATCCTTGGTTAACTTCCAACTGGATAATCAAAACTCAAATGGAAAACCTTTCACTTCTTCCTATACTAAATTCTGGGGAAGCATTATTATCTAGCAAATTAATGATGCTGCATCCAAGGCTATGAATCAGGACCCTGTCTTCCCAAATTTATACCTTTCCCCAGCACCCAAGACAATGTGTGATTAATTCATTTCTTGTATTATAATGTATGGTGTGACTGAACCAATTGCATTTCCATTCAGGAAACTTGATTCCCAATGCAATACCAATCACATGGTGGGGTATTTTTGAAGTGGTAATGTGGATCCTCTAGTAACTATTACTTGGAATTTAAATCCAAATATTGTAGACTACCAGCAAGAAGGTTTGTCAAGGGATTGACTTTTGAAGATTTATTGAATTACTGAGATCTTGAAGTGCAAAATAGACAGAACCAGTTAACTTAAGGCTCTTTAATTTTAGTTCCTATGTTAAAGTATACCCCCCCAAGTTACCAAGAGATCAAAGCCAAAAAAGTTTTTAATTCCAAAACTTTAATTTAAAAGTGAGTAGCTATTTCACTTGATACAAACTTATATACATTTGTGAACATAGTATATTCTGAATCCTTTATCTTGCTCTTCAGAGACTGCTGGCATATACCTGAACATACCACACGAAAATTCTACTTCAACTTAACATTGTTTCATTTCTTGGCCAAATAAGTGATTTTTTAAAAAGAGGGAGTTAAGGACTTATAAAATGTAAACATTTGTACTATTTATCAAATAATAATCATCCTGAAAATCTATTTTTTAAAAAGTGATGAATTTCTAAAACCTTGCTGCATTGCATACTAGCATACTGATGTAAATACAATAATAAAAATTCCATTTAAAAAATCCAACCCAAATCAAACTATTCTTTACAGACACAAGCTATGAATTCTGTTTTTATTACTAAGTCAGAATAAAGGTTGCTTCACAAATTGTAATTACTAAGATGCTGCTTGTCTATAAGAGGATGAGGGGGTAGGTATGGTATGACTGGAGAAAACACTTAATGGGAAGTTTTGAGGAAATGGGATTCATATAAAATCCAGGAGAACTTCAGAATGACTGCAGGATTCAATAAGGAGATGCAAGTGACCAGAGTTCAAAAGCATTTTGATTTTTCACTTTGCTTTGGTTTAGACAGTCATTCTTCCTTGGAGTAGAAAAGGTACTGCAAACAAAGTTTGACAAGAGATGGCAGAAGAGGAAACCAAACGGTCCAACTAAACATGTTTCTCAGATAGAATGTGTAAGAACTATTGCACAACATCTGTCACTACTCCAGTTTAGAAATTTGCTGGTGATACCTGGCTTTGGAGCTAGAGGAGAATGGCATCTCAGCCGGCCTGCTCCCAGGCCCACTGCTTCCATCCTTTTTAAAGAAATCTTCCATCAGAATCACTGAATCCAGGAACCATTACTTGTTTGTCAAGAAGAAAACCTAGTACAAAAACATCTGTCTGTGCTGCCGGCACGTAGGAAAGTTGGTATTTTCTCCATGCTCTATTGATACATCCACCAGAGTGCAGGCTAGAAGTAAAACTTAAGAGCTGCTCTGCAGCATCAAGTGACCTTAAAACCCACTGGCAATCAGTGTAGCAACACAACTGATCAGAGAGGCACCGGAGTGAGAGAGACAAAGAGCAAGAGCAGGCCAAGGGAAAACTCAGTCTGTTTCAAAGAAAATTTAAAAATACAAAATTGGATTCTATACATGCATACATTGGATACTGGACATTAAGCATGTAGAAGCTGGCAGAGTCATTGGAGACAAAGACCTAGGGGAACAAACTGGTAAGTTTTTGCCCCTTTTAATTTTAAGCTTATTAAATGTTCACAAAATATCATGTTTTCCAAAGCTTTTTGTCCCCCAATCTAAACAATGAACACTAAACCCACACCATGTCGCCACATACCCAGTGGTCAACACTGGTCGGCTGTCTGAACATCGTCCATGACAAGATACATTGGGAGAAAAGCAGGTATAAATAACCAACATGCAGAGATAATCTCAAAATCTCATACATTTCAACCTAAGAACTAATTAATAGTAAAGCTAATTGACTTTCTATTTCTCTTTCCCTAACCAGCACTCTGGGAGTGGTGTTTGTGTAGACTGAAATAGCAAGGCCCTATGGGAGGGGAAGAGAGGAAGGGTACAAATAATCCATCGACTGAATAATCAGGCCTTGGTTTATACAGGGCCAACTATACATAGCATACACAAAAGCTTCTTTACACTCCCTGGTAAGGATAAAAATCTTGCTCCCAATTTAGAAAGCACTGATGCTTCAAAACGCTCAACGCTCTTTATATGGATTAGTGATCTGGAATTTAGTTTAGGTTGTCAGTGGTGTTCCCACCTGTTTCCCCTCTCAATCACCATTTATTTTCACTTCAAAAAAAATTTAAAATTTAAACCTTTTTAAAAACAAAAAGTATCAAAAGGCTTTATACTAGAAAGTATTACACTTTGGGGCTGAGTAGGGCTACATTTACAGATTCTTTTATTGTGTGATCCCAAACTATAAATAAATGAGATCCTGCTATTCAAATAACAGGGTGATCTATGCCTTTACTCATAATGTAGTATTCCATTTACATTACAAAAAAAACCACTCAGATGCATGTAGTACACACCTCCAGCCACCACCCACACACACCCACCCACACACTCTCTCATCCAATTTATATATACAACATATGTACACAGACAAAATTCGATGCACACATATTTGACTTGGGGAAGATTAGTAAATAGGTGTTTCCCTTACCTCAGCTCCTCCCTGCTTATGGGGGGGGGGTGGGGAAAGATGATAGACATGGCCTTCCAGGATATTAAAAAATACAGTAAGTAGAACAAAAATTTCTTTCTAGCACACACAAATCTAGTTAAAATGAATAGACTGCTCCAACATCTGAGGTAATCCTCCCACACAAGTGACGCTATGAGTTAGGAGAAAAAAATGATGTTATAATAAATGCAAAGCAGTTAAACAGACAAGAAAACCCAAATTAATGACAGACCCAGGCTACTTTGGGAAATACAGAATCCTCTTATGTAAGAAACAGATCCAGGATGCATTTTAATCTCTTCCCCGCAATGGCCATGGTTTTACTGTCCTGTCATGTAGTTCATCAGGACCCAATATTTGTCTGCATGTAAGCAGTCTATAAGGTCATATGTGTGGTAAAATTCTCATTCTCAAAGACTTAAATAATGAGATCGATTTCTATGATTCAAGGTTAACTGGACTGAAGCTTCGGTATATATAATGGGGGTCTGTTTTGCTGATAACCAAAACTTGGGCCAAATTCTCTGTCTAGGTATTTACAAAAAATAAAATGTGAAAAACTGCTGGTCCATATTTCTTAGTCACTGTACAAAGCAAATAGCTGCACAAAGAGAACATGCCATGTTTCTCTTTTTAACCAAGGGTCTACAGTTATCAGGCAATAGTTTCCAGAGCACCAACTCATGCCACGCCATCATGCTTCTACTATACACAATGGACAGACTGTTATTGGTGAAATTATTCTGAAAGCAAATGTCCACACTTGTGTGGCTAACGGGTTACAGAAATAAGTTCAACCAAAACCACAAATTATCAAATTTCTTAAATTTTAACATAAGCTGATCAGCAACAGAGGAAAGACTTAAGGCAATAAGAGGCACCAGGGAGTGCTGCTCTGCTCTTTAAATTCCAAGTCCAGGCCTTCGGCAAAGGAAAAATTCTCTTAACAGCTACAGGAGCTTCTTCTGAATTTGCTAGCTGTCAGAAATCTCCTCCTCCTCCTCATCCTCATCTTCTTTTCTATCCACCTCAGAGGTGTCTGAAGACTCATGAAGCAGTACATATTCCCTGCTACTGAACCCGAATTTGAGCACATCCTTCTCCTTTAGTTCATAGTAACGCTGTGGTTCAATGCGCTGGTTGTTCAAGAAGGTCCCATTACCTGAGCCAAGGTCGATGATATATGGCCTTACCCTTCGGCCAACTGTTCCATCAGCACGGGTGTATTCTACAAGCCTAGCAAAATAAGAAAAGGACTTTTAAATTAGCTCATGCCAAAGCACTGGACACAGAGACCAGGCTCATTCATGTACAGCTCTCTTTTCTAAGTAGAGTAGATGACATGAACAATGCTATTACTGGCTCAAGTTAAAATTCCTCCAAATAAAGAAACTTGACTAGGTATATGGGTAGAGGAAGTTGCTTATACACCTAAATTGTAGGAAGAGTGAATAATGCCTATTGAAGAACTCTCTTATACACCACAAAGACAAGGGATGGGAAAGTACAAATCAAAAAAAAAAAAAAAAAAACCAAAACAAAACCCCCCAAAAAACCCTATTCATTAGTCTTGCTCAGAATAAAGGGTATCATGACATGGCTAGTACATGAAGAAAATTACAGAAATATCTGTGTGATTTTTCTTTCACCTATCGAGACCTACAGATAACCAGGCTCCCTTTAGCTCAGTGAAATCCACAAAGCCAATTATTAGACACATGGGGTCTGATCACCCCAAAAAAGGGTTTCAGTCCTACAAATGGAGGTATTCAGGTTATTTATATACATTTTAAGTCAAAAGCTTGAGAAGGCAGTGTAATGTAGTGGAAAGAATAAGAGCACTGGACTTGGACGTTCAAACAACTGGATTTTAAAAAGTCCTGATTCTGGCACTTGCTGACCCTGGGCCTGTGGGGGAGTCGTTTAGTTTCTCAGAGCCTTGTCAGTCTCCTAATCTGAAAATGGGCATAAATAACAATACTTGCTCTACCCATCCTCAGACGGCTGCGGAAAAAATTACTTTGTAAGATGCCAAGTGGTAAAGAAACAGGGGCCAGTTTTGTTTTAAGAGTGAGACTGCAGAAAGAGCTGCGCAGAGGCCCTGACTTACTGATGACTTTAAAGCTAACAAGTTTTACCGAGCCTTACCGATACTGAAATACTGCGTGCTGCTTTGAACAGGAGGGGTGGTCAATAGGAATATCTGCAATTCGCCGGTGTCTGCCCAGAAGATAAGCACTTTGTCTGTGGATGTACATGACCGGGAGCACCTCATCATTCTTAAAGGGGTAAAGGCGCCAGCGTTTCTTTGGGATCCGTGCTTCTGGAGGCTCACTATACTTTATCACCACACCACGGAACATGTTGGTATCCTCAAGGAGTGCCCCTGACAGTTCAAAGCTGGGTTTCTCTTTATTTGGTGGGTCTTTTCCTTTACTGTGGCCACCAGCAGACTGCAGAACAATCTCCTGATTCTCATCACTGCTGCCACCCACATCTTTCTTCTGGCGACGTTCCCGTCGCCGAGAGTTATAAAATTCTCTTTCTGCTTCCTGTTCCTGTAGGTTCTGGGCATCTCGATTCCGCCCACCACTAGGCCTCTCACTAGCGGTCTTCCTCTGGTTAGAATGGCTATGGTGTCTGTCTCGGTCACCATTTCTCTCCCGTCTGTGTTCTTGTTCCGATTGCTCCCTGTGTTGCCTTTCATCTCTTCCTCTCCTGGGACGGTTTTCACTTTCACCACGTTCCTGAAATTCAAGGAACCATTCAATTATAGAGAGTTCCCAATTAATGAGGTTACTTACCAAAGCTCATTTTGCAAGTTCATTATTTGAAACCCAGAACGTTATCTTCCCAAAGGAAAAAAATGTCACAAATATGTGGTCCTGAGAAGCAAGGAGTTAAGAGGGAAGACCTAAAAGAGAAAGTATTTGTTCCCTCTTTCTTGTGGAAGGACCAGTCATAGGCAAAATTTTAAAACAGACGTTTGCCTTAAGCATTCTCCCACCTCTGGGCACCCCTCTTCCAAGTGCCTTCAAGTTGTGCTAAGAGCCCCAAAGAGCTATTTGGGGATAGTACAAGAAAGAATATAGCTACATACCTTCTAACTGAAGTAAATCTGTAACTACAAAAATTGCATGCAACAAAGAAAAAATTTCCCAGCCAAGAAGAGGAAAATCATTTTGGGCAGGAGTGGTCAACACATAGGTCAATTCAGCCTAGAAGGCCAGTCCTTGTAGTCAGCTCCTTAATTTGGTCCTGCTTCCCACAGCTCTGTCTTTTTCTACTTCTGAACACATAAATTCTATTAAGGCGCAAAATTTTCTCACAATTGGCTTCCATTGTGGGGTAAAGAGGATGCAGGAGGGTAAGTATAGGTATTGATAAAACAGAGGCTGCCTGTATTTCTATTTAGGATAAACCAAAAGTGACCAATGCATGTGCTAAAATTATTTAGTATAAACATTAAATTTAGGCCACATTGTTCTCTCACATATATTTTTGAGATTCATTCACAGTAGCTAGCTCTTTAGGAACTAATTTGGGAAAAGAAGATAAGAAATTTCAAGATAATTACTTTGATAGGTTTTTTTTAAATTTACATTCTGAAAGCCTTAGAGACTAACATGCTGTTAAAGAAATGAGAGGTATTAAAGAGTTGTACATTTAAGAATTAGATGACAGAGAGCTGCAGCATGTAGACAATGGCTCCACTCTGGGAAAGCTACAACCAGCTGCCCAAAGACAATTTATTCTCCAAGTGGTAGAACTAACAGCACAACATGGAATACTTGCCATGGAATACAAGCAGTGGCTAGGGTTTCCCAACTCTTGTTCTGAACCTTAAAAGATGTTAGTTAGTATGTGTATTTATGTTCCGAGCTCTTCAAGTAACTAGTTCTTTTAATGAAAACCAGTCTATATCCTGGCCCTCTCTCTCCATAAAAGTAATGCTATAACCTTGGGGCTTACTTCCCAATTGAAGAGGAAAGTCCACATTCTGATACTAGTATGAAGAAATTCTTAGATCAGAACTTGGGAATGAATCATGTCAGTTGCAATTACCTGCTTCACCTTGACTACGGGATGGTGAGGGCTACGGCTTCTCTTACTCCGAGGAGATCTGCTTCTTCTCCCAAAGGACTTGTTTTTCCTTTTGGTTGGTGATCTTTAGAAAACACAGCACACACAGGAATTGGTGGCTAAGCTTTGAACCTTTACCCCAATTTCCCTCACCCAAAGAAAAAAGTTTTTGACATCTCCTACCTAGTCTGCTGTAAGTTATCATAGGCTTGCTGAAGAATAAAACTGTGCAAGCACTGGTAAATGGACACAAGGAAAACGTGCAAGCATCGGTAAATGGACACAAGGAAAAAAAGGACTACACACTGCAGTAAAAATTGTCTTCAGATTAGGAGATCTAAATTATTATCTTAGATCTGCCACTTAATGTATGATCATGGGCAATAATAACTCACATTTCTACAACAGTTTACATTTTACAAAATGATCTATCTCTTCGTGACAGCCCCATGAACCAAATAATATGATTATCCCCACTTAGCAGATAAAACTGAGGTTCAAAAAGGTTTAGACTATGTTCACACAACTAGTAAGAGTCACAGACTGCTGGAGCCAGGGCTCTGAACAAAGATATTCTTATCCCCAACTCAGTGCTTTTCCCACTATATTATACTACTTCTCCAAAAAAAAAGCAAGGTGGAATGGGGGCAGAGGGGCAGGACAGCAATCACATAGGACTATGAAATATGAAACCCTGTGACTTCATGGTGCAGAAGATACTTTGCAATAAGCAAGTCCTTGAACTCTCTAGACCTCAATTTTCCCCATCTATAAAATTCAGTTAGACTAAATACCTGGACTAGAACCTGCCTCCAACTGCCTCTCTTTCTTTCAAGGTCCAACTCAGATGTCACCTCTTCTATTAAGAGCCCTCTCCACTCCCCATCACTATCAACCCAATCCCCTCATATACTGTGTCTTTCTTCTTTATAGCCTCATCTTTACTTAACTTAAATGAATGGTCCCTTCCAGCTTTAACTAAATCTCAACTCAAGGAAGATTTTGTCAGTAACCTTTACCTTACCCCATCCCCTCAGACCCATTACTCTGCTTTACTGAAATCTCCAATGCTTCCTCCAGGGGTGACTATGACCCTGAGTTTTTGAAGGCTATGCCTGAAGTGGGTAAGTTGGAAGGGCTTCAAGTTCAGCCTTAGGGATAAGACTGCGCATCTGTTGTTTCAAGACCAGTCTAGGTAAATTTGAAGAGGCTCATTACCAGAGGGCTGGCCTCACCAGAAGGCTGGCCAAGTGACTGACCACAACAATTCATAAAAACCATTTATTAAATTGTGGAGGAATGTTTCAACTTGTATTAAAAGAAGAGGTACTCATACCAAGGAAACCACAGAATCTTATCATAAGAACAAAATATTAAGGAGAAGGGTGTAGGGTGGTAGTGAAAAGGCTGTAAAGATGACAAGCAATATAAATCCTTCAAGAGGTACAAAATCTTGTTTGTGGGAATTGGGGGTAGAGGTGAGCACAGCAACAGCAGATTACAGTTATATTGCACAGTTTACAAATTTCTATCCATACAACAATGCTATAAAATGAATTAAATCCCAAAATGCCCAGTTCTATATTCTAGACAAAAAAAGTCAGCAAATAGCGATAAAAGTAAGCATTCACATCCAGATAGCCCTTTAGGCCTACAAAGCTCTTATGTATCTTATCTCAATTCACCCACAAAATAACTCTCCCATATAATTAATATGGCAGCTAGGTGTCAAAGTGGGGAGAGTGTCACGCCTGGAGTCAGGAATACTCAGTTTCCTCAGTTCAAATCTGGCTTCAGACACTTAACTAGCTGTGTGACCCTGAGCAAGTCACTTAACCCTGTTTGCCTCAGTTTCCTCATCTGTAATACGAGCTGGAGAAGGAAATGGCAAACCACTCCAGTATCTCTGCCAATAGGATCCCAAATGGGGGCACGAAGCCTCCAGAATAACTGAACAACAAAAACATAATTAATGCAAGCATTCTTATTTTTCTTTTACAAATGAGAAAACTGAGAGCCAGAAAAAGAAATCACCTTAGCCAAGGTCAGAAGGCTAGTGAGTGGCAGGGCCAAAATTAGAACCCGGGTCTCACTGGCCAGGGCTCTTTCTACCACAACCCAGCTACCTCTCTGAAGAGAATAAACCTGCGTACGAACAGCTACAAGTAACACCAGAGAGGGAGCAAAGGCATCCGAAAGTCCTATAAAGAGCCAAAAAGTGTGAGGACAGCTGGGAAAGAGAGTAAGGAAAGACTCCCTAGAAGAGACAGGATTTGCTTGGGGCTGGACCAGGAAAAGGGAAGGGATGGATCTGAGGCAGAAGAGCCCGGGAGGGATCACGAAGCAGAGTTAACAGAATGCTGTGTGTCTGGACAAAGGCGCGGGGCCACCGGATCGGGAGGTGAGAAAGCTCCCAAAGCTTGAGGAGGGAGGACCATGGAGGCTGACCCGGCGGGGCCACCCAAGGCGGGAGGGACAACCACCACAGCCGGGAGTCTGAACACTAGCGTCTCTCCAAACCTGTGAAGCAAGAGAGAGAAAGGGAGGAAGGGCAACGGGGACCCATTGCGGGAGCGAGGCCGGGGAGGGAGTAGGAGCGAGGTGTCCCCGAGTCTGAAGGGAGGAGGAAATGGGCTCGTACCTGCTGCAGCTGCCGGCGCGGTCGCCGGAGGCACGAGCGCTGCGGGCTCGCGAGGCCGGGGCCGAGGCCGGGGGCGGCAGCGGCGCCTCCTCCTCCCGCGCCGGGCTCGGACTTCCCGAGGAGCCGCGCCGGGCCCGGGACCGTGGCCGGTGAGAGCGGGAGGCGGGGGTCGGGCTGCGCTTCTCCTGCTTCACCAGCGACAGATCCGGCACCAGCACGTCGTCCCCCGCCGCTTCCCCCGGCTCGTCCTCGTCCTCCCGCCGCCGCCGGCGCCGGCGCCGCTGCCTCCGCTCCCGCTCGGACTTGGCCTCCTTCATCCTCGCGGCCCGGGCCAGTCGGCTCCTCAGCGACGGCCCGAGCGCGTACCTCCCGCTTCCGTTTCCGGGGCAGCTTCGATTCTCCTTCCGGCAGCCAAACGGAAGTGAGGCCCCTGGCGGACTTTGGGTCACGTTGTGTTCGCGCCCCCTGACGGACGCCGCTGAAAAGAGCGCGGTTCTCGAAAGAGGTGAGGGAGGTCTCGGCGAACCCCGTTGATAGGCCTGCAGGTGAACACGGGCCTGTGGAGTTCTCATCCTAAAATCAAAAACCCTTAGAAAAAAAGTTCCGTTGGCCTTGCCCCACCCCCACCCCCTCTCGCTCACTACGCCCACCCAGCTTCTCCCCTGGGGCAGCAGCTGGGATTTATTCGGGCCTCCCCAAAGACCCTCGTCTGATCCTCACCAAATAGGCGCCGTTACTGCCCCCATTTTCCAGATGAGGAAACGGAGGCAGGCAAAGGTGAAGCGAATTGCTGAGGTTCAACCAGCCAGGAAGTGGCTGAGGCCGGATTTGAACTCGGATCTTCCTCTGATTCCGGGTCCAGCCCTCCGGGCCACCTAGCTTGTCGTTGTCAGGCAGCTCAGTGTGGAGGAGTCGGGATTCCAACCCAGGTTCAGAGCCCCTTGCTGTCGCCCTTCCACCCACCAGGCTGTCTGTCAGTTATCTTGTTACTGCTGGATAAAGGGCAGAGACGGTGGAGTAGAGGATGGGGAGATGGGGTAGTGAGCTTCGCTCCAAGCTCTTAGAGGGCGGAGACTTTTATTGTCTTTAAACCACTGCTAGCACAGGGCCTGTCCATGGTCGGTGTTTAATAAACACTAGGAAGGAAAGAAGAAAGGAGGAAGAGAGGAGGGCTAGAAAGGGAGAAGGAGGCTTAGGGACAAGTTAGTCCAGTCCCTTTATTTATACCCAGGGAGGTTGAATGACTGAGGCCATGCCCCATAACGAGCAGAGTCAGAATCCAAACTCAGGTTAGTCCTCTAAGACCCTTGGTCTTTCCGCTGGACCACATCCTTAGTTTAAACTCTGTCCTGCCTAGACCCAAGAAACGAGCCGTGACCGCTTCTTAGGGCATCCGGTCTAAAACTCTCTTATCTCCCCGGAGGGATTTTTGTCTTCACTAGTCACAGTCCACCCTAGCGTCTTTCCATAGCAAATGACAAGGAATAGCAGCACTTCTGTGAGTTGTAAAAGGGAAACAGGGCTTCAGGAGGAATTCAGGCTCCAGGTGGAGGGCACGGATGATTAGCACAGGGCGAGCAAGGGGAAGTACCAGACTCATGCCTTCATTGCACAAGCTGATTGTGTGCCTAGTGTTGCAGGAAGATCCAGAATTCTGGTCATAACAGGAGAAGCAGCCTAGCGTGATAAAAGGCCAGGATTGGAGTCTGGAAGATGAAATCTGACACGTCGCAGTTGTAAAGGGGCAAGTCGTTAAGCTTCTCAGTGCCCCAGGCAGCTCTCTCTAAGTCTGCAGGCTTTACAGAAGGATTGCGTATCTGAACCATTGGAAGGAGTTTCATCACCAGGGATTCCCTATAAATGAAATTTCATGTCCAGCAAATAAAACTCTAAAATAACAACAGAAAAAAAAACAGTTCCCATTTGTGAATGAGTGACTTGTCCAGGATTGCACAGCAAGTGCCTTAGGCAAGTTTCAAACTCAGGTCTCTATCCCCTGCAGCTCATACCTTAGCCTCTAACAGGACAGGAGAAGATACTCACAGAGGTTCTTAACCTGTGCGAAGGACACCTTTAACGGTCTAAGTAAAGTCTGTGTTTTAACATATTAATAGCCAGCGTTATGTGGCACTTAAGGGTTTGCAAATTTGTTTTACAACTATCTCATTTGATCCTCACCACAACCCTGGGAGGTAATTAGTATCCCCATTTTACAGATGAGGAAACTGAAGTGGACAGAGGTCACATGACTTTTCCAAGGTCACACAGCTAGTAAGTATCTGAGGCAGGATTTGAACTCAGGTCTTTCTAACTCCAGGCCCAGGACTCCATGCACTGGATTATAAAGAAAAACAATTATACTGAAATGCAGTTATTAAAATTCTAAAGAAACAAGTTCACAGACCCAGGGTTAAGAACACTTGCCTAATAATATAAACGAGCCTATGGTGATTGAGCTCTCATTTCTATAGCACTTTTCTCAGAAGCATCTCTATAAGGCACTTTTCTCAGAAGCATCCTGTGTGCCCCAGAAAAAGGAGGTCTCTTGCTCAAGGCCGCACAGCTAGCTAAGTGACAGAAGTGAAGTTCCATCTGGTTGCTTCTGGGTGGGTGCCTAGTGCGGGATTCTTTTCACCACACCTGGCCTAAGAAAAGAACTTGGAGCTGGTCGGGGGAGGACTGCCAGCCAATCCCACGGCTCTGCTATCGTCACGCCCACTACGAGCCCCGCCCCATCGCTAGCTCCGCCTCCACCACTAGTTGCAGGCAGCGAGTGGTAGGGATAGGGGGTGGGGCCTCGGTTTCCATGGTGACAGTAAACAAGGCTGCGAAGCCTCTGCTGCAGCAGCCACCATGATTCCTCCAGTTGACTCTCTGCTCAAGTATGACACTCCGGTGCTAGTGAGCCGGAACACAGAGAAGCGGAGCCCCAAGGTAGAACCGAGGACCCGGAAATGGGGACTGCAGGGAGGGAGGGAGGAGAGGGGAAGAGAATGTGGAAGTGAAGAGGTAAAGGAGGAAGATGGAAGAGGGAGTGGGAGGGGAAAGGATGTGGGAGGAGAGGAAGGGGGGAAAGGGGAGAGGGAGGATGGAAGAAATAGTGGGAGGAGTGAGGAGGGGTAAAAGTGGGAAGAGGAGAACAGAAGGAGGGAAAGGACCGAAGAAGCATGAGGAGAAATAGGAAGGAGAAAGGAAGATATGTTTGGGAGGAAGGAGGAGGAACTAGCAAGAGGGAGGGGAGGGAAGAAGATTGAGACGAAAAAAGACAGTAGGAGAAGCAAAGTGAAGGAGGAGACTATAGGAGAGAGGAGCAAAGAGGAAGGAAGAGAATGTGGGAGGGAAGATGTGGAAGTTAGGAAGGAAGAGGAAGAATGAAAAAGTGGGGAGGAAGGAAGAGGAGGGTGGGAGAAAAGTTGGCAAAAGGAGGGATCACAGAAGTGGGTGTAGAAGAAGGAAAAGAGATGTTGGTAAGATGAGAGAGGAAGAAAGGAAAAGGTGAGGGTAGATGCATGGGAGAGGTAATGAGAAGAGGGATATCATGAGAAGAGAGATAGCAGAAGAAGATGGGAGGGTAGAAAGGGAGAAGTAAGGTGGGAAGAAAGAAAAGAAAGGATACAGGAAAGAACCAGGGCCATAGCTGCCCCAAGGCCAGTTCTGGGGGCCAGGTCACTGAGCTTCTCTGTCACCTCCTTCCCAGGCTCGCCCCCTGAAGGTCAGCCCCCAGCAGCCATTGGCTACAGGGCCAGTCCCACAGCCACCCAAAACCAAGGCCACCCCTTCTACTTCTGCTGCCCCAGACCCCACCAAGCAGGCTGAAGAGATCCTGAACTCCATCTTGCCCCCCAGGTAAAAAAATCAAAGGATAATCAACAAGCTGGAAAGTCTTGGGTTGGATGGATCTGTGGTCCAAAGACTGGCTTGGCCAAGTTAACAAAGGCTTATTCTACAGGGCATTGAGGTTTTTGATCATAGCAACTCTACTAAGATGTAGAGGGAATAGCCACAGTGATGAGATAATTAACCCTTGAAGTACTGACATTGGCATCTGGTGGCCAGACTAGCCACCAGAGAGAGTCCCACAGCCCACCCCCAACCCTACCCTTCCTGAGGGCCCAGGATCACAGGATTGAACTGTTAGAGCCATGAGGGACTTTAGAGGTCACTAGTCCAACTTCCCCCACCCCCATTTTATAGATGAAGAAACAGAGCCAGGTAGTGAGTTGGAGGGCCTGGATTCTACTGTAGGCCCTTTGACTCTAAAGACCAGTGCTATATGATACAAACAGATAGGCACCAGTTCCATACCCACAAGAATTGGGAGAGGCACAGGAATTCTAAGTCCCAAAGATACTAGGATCTTTTTTTCCCCCTCCAAGGTCACTTAGCTCTCCTCACACCAGGGTCCTCTAATTATAATCCATCTATGATCCCAGGAGACTCCTCATTGCATCATAGAATGTCAGACCTAGAAGGGCCTTAAATATTATTTAATCCAACTACTAAAATGGAACTTGAGTCCAGAGTCCAGTCTAAGATCTGTTAGTCTTAGCATGCAAGGGTCTTCAAGTAGCTCAGGTCCTTCATGTGCCTAATGTGTCATCTTTTTGTTCTGGCTGTTATCCTGATGGAATCATAGAATACAAGAGCTGGAAGGGACTGCAAAACCATCCAACTCCAACCATTTCATTTTTATATATGGAGACACTGGGGCTAGGGAAGTGGTCACTTCTTTTCAGGAAGACCTGAGTTCAAATCTTGCCTCAGACAGACACTCACTAGCTGTGTGAACCAGGGCAGGTCATTTGACCTGTGTCAGACTCAGTTTCCTCATTAGTGAAATATAAACCAATGGCATCTACTTCACGGGGTTGTTGTGAGGAACAAATGAGATAGTATATGTGCTTCGCAAACCTTAAAGAGTTGTATAAATGCTAGTTATCATTATCATTACTATTATTGCCCATAGTCACGTGGGAAGGAAGCTCCAAGGAGAGATCAAAGAGGAGCTCTCTGCTTGGGGGTAGATGGGATGATGAGAGGCGATTCAGAGAAGGCAGAGTTGGAAAGTCTTACTTTACTTCCATTTTCTCTGCCAAGAACAATGATCTCTGGACTGGAAGGGACAAGGGGAAAATCGCTGTTAGGGAATCAGAACCCAAGATAGATAAGGAGATCATAAGAAAGCACAAAGCTGCCCTTGATTGGCTCAAGTCACTAGAGCCAAATGACCTCCATCCCAGGGTGCTAACAGAGCTGGCTGATGTGTGACTGAGCTACTCTCAGTGATCTTCAAAACATTAAGGATTTCCTCAATAGTGACACAGGCCTCCCTGCAGTGTCTCCCTCCAGATACTCATCTCCTAACTCAGGGCATTTTCACTGGCTGTCCTTGATGCCTGGAATTCTCTGTCTCCTCATCTCTATCTCCTGGCTTTCCTCCAACTCCCAGCTAAAATCTCACCTATTACATGAAGTCTTTCCTGATCCTCATTAACACTAGTGCCTTCCCCCGAGATTATTTCATATTTATCCCATCCCTATCTTGTTGTACATGGTTCTTCGCATGCTATTTCCCTGTTAGACTGTGAGCTCCTTGAGAGCAGGGAACTGTCTTTTGCCTTTCTCTGTATCCCCAGACCTTAGTACAATGTCTGGCATATAGTACGAGTTTAATAAATACTTGTTGTTATTGTTGATGTAAGTGGCATAGTGGAAAAAGAGCACTGGATAGTCATGTGACATGAAGTCTGTTCTAGCTTCTTCCACTAGCTAGCTGAGGAACCATAAACAAGCCTCTTCCTCTCTCTGGTATTACATGGGATGTAATGATCCCGTGAAATGGTCCAGGCATTCCTCTTCTCCATTTCATCCTCCACCCAGCTGTCAAAATAGGGAAAAAATTAGGGGTTTTGGCGTGCCTTTGTATCCTGAGGCTAGTGACCTTGTACAGCCCTCCCTCACTCAAATCAAAGTCAACCGCAGGTCATGTGATCATCTCTCTGATGTCATAGTCCTCTTCAAGAACGAAGGATAAACACAACAATAACCTAGTACAACAATTTGCTTATTGTACTGTATTTAAACTTCACTACATAGGTGAGTACAGAGGACGAGTGGAGATTGTGGAAAATAAGAGAGATTCTATAGGATAGATTTTCAGAAAAGGAAGAGACTGGAATTTCATATTATAAGCTGCTATCTGTTGCCTTCAATTCTTGGCATAATTCCAGAACATAATATTAAAGGGCTGGTCAGTGAATGTCTAGAAAAGGAAGTGATGATCACAATCAACATGGTTTTATTCAGCATAGGTTATGCAACAGTAAACTCAGTTTCTTTTTTTTTTTTGACAGATTGGGAGGATGCCATAGATACATCAGGAGTGGGGAGTGGGGAGTGGGGGGGAGAGAGAGAGAGAGAGAGAGAGAGAGAGAGAGAGAGAAGCCCGAGAGAGAAAGAAGCCCACCTGTAGCAAGACTGTCACTGTGTGGCTTGAAGGGAGGCAGAATAACTATCTTGAGCCTTTTCTCCCCCGCCAGAAGGAGCAGGAAGTTGGGACCAGAGGCCATTCTGCTCTCCTCAGAGAGGGGAAGTACTAGGCCAGATGTATATCTGTTCCTTTAAATATTCATTTAGGGGATATGATTAGTTTCAACTAACTTGTGATCACTTTGTGTCACTTTGTCATTTCTTGGGAAGAAGGGAGACTCCCTTTCCCACCTAATACCAGTTTCATAATGAATGTATATAGCAAATAGCAGTGAAACTCAATTATCCAAATCATAGCAAAACAGAAATCAGAGAAAGTATACATGGGAGAATATATACCAGACAATACAAAGGGAAGGAGCTCTCCCATGGAGAGTGAGATAACTCAGCTCAACCAAAAGAGAGAGAGTCCTTGATCTCATCCAAGGGGAAACTCTGTACAGCCTCTAGTGTGGCAAGCTGGAAGTAGGGACATAATGGAGACTGCTAGTTCCTCTCATGTTTTACCAGAGTCTTTTCCTTCAAGCAACCTGAAGTGGGGTTAGTTTCTTACATCTTCTCTGTCTTGAAGCTGGAAGCCAAAAGCACCTGAAACCGCAAGATTTAAAGCTTGATAAGTCTCTGATAAAGTGACTCTCACCAATTCTGCCCCACCCTTCACACAGCTCACGGTATTCATCCCTGTCCATAAGGAGAGTTCCATATCAATGGACTTTGCAACAGGGTTTTTCACCTAAATTTTAGCAAAGCATTTGACACTTTCTCTTGCTGTCCTTGTGGAATAGATGGGGTGGGGGTGGTTGTGGCCTGAACAGTAGTGCAGTTTGGTAGATTCAGAACTAGTTGGGTGGCCACGCCCTTCTCCTCCTCTCCCCCAGTAGTCATTAAAGATTTGAAGTTAGCTTGGAAATAGGTCTTCAGTGGAATACTCCGGGGATCTGTACTTGCCACTATGCTGTTTGCTGTTTCTGTCATTGTCTTGAATAAGGCAAAGGTGGAAGGCCAGACCTGAAAAAAGGTATGGAGATAAAAACAAGTTGTGGCAACTGAGGTGTGCAGGGAGGAGAAGAGCAAGGGGTAGAGATCTATCTCTTTGAGGAGTGATTGAAGGAACCGGGGATGTTTAGCTAGGAACAGAGAAGCCTATGGAAGGATATCATAATTGTCTCTAAATCTTTAAAAAGCCCTTATGTGGGAGAGGAATTAAGTTTGTTCCACTTGGCCCTATAAGACATTACTAGAGGTAATGAGTGGAAGCTGCAGAGATGATTGAGGCTCATTGGAAGTAATCACTTTGTAACAGCATAAGCCCTAGAGGTGGAATGGGCTGACTTAGGGGACAGCAGATGCCCTTCTCATTCCAGATCTTCAGGCAGAAGCTAGATGACCAAGAGGAGTGAGACCTAGACAATAGTACAGCTTAGACAATTCAGAGCTAAACGGTTGGCCAGCCAGAGGGGATTATGGGGCAGTATGGCCTGGACTATGTGGGTTCTGAGGGTGAATATGTAATTTTAGAGGCAGATTTAGGCCAAGTGTAATGAAATTTCCTAACAATTAAGCAAGGCCCCGTGGACATTATCTGGGGATGTTATAAAGGGGAATTCTGTGAGGTACATAGTTGGATTAGCTAGCCTCTCAGGCTCCTTCCAACTCTCCCATTCTGGGATTCTTTGAAGTATCAGGGCAGGGACTAAAACCCAGGACTTCTGGCTTTTCTGGTATTTCTACCCTTAAGCACTGTTTCTTCTCCAAACCCTTCTTCAAATCCATTTCCAGAAGCCTTTCTTCATGCTCTGGCTCATCTGTTCTCTTGTATCCTTGGGCATAGAAGACTTCAAGAAACAGGGCAGGATTTCTCTTAAGTGAGCTCCTTGTATCAGGACTCAGTCAAGATGTAACAAAGAACCTTCTAACAACCAGAGCTGTTTCAGTGTGAGATGAGCTGCCTGGATAAGTTGTGGTTTCTCCATCATTGGAGGTTTCCCAGCAGAGTCTAAATAACTAAAGGACATTTGGGGATGTTGTAAGAGAACTTCTGTTCAGATACAGGCTTATTTGGAAACTTCTGAGGTGCCTCCCAGTTCTGAGAGGCGATGGTTTGTTTTTTTTTTTTTTTCGAGACTAGAAGTGCAGTGGCCTTTTCTAGCCTGATCCTACAGTTAATCAGCATGGAAGCTTTGAACTGCTGAGTCTTCAACCTTGGGACTTACCACATTGAGGCTAGACCCATTGGGGACACCTGATTGGTTTAAGCCATTGCAGCTCAGAACTCCCAAACTCAAGTGAGGGAACAGCATCAGCCCTTCCTTATCATACCTAGTGATTCTGTGATTGTGAAGGAAACCAGTCTTATTATAAACTTCAGAAATGTGGTGGAGAAAGCCCAAGGGGGTCTTTTATCAGCCGAAACAATATGATCCAGTGGAAAGAAGACCAGACTAGGATCTGAAGCACCTGGGTTCAGTTTAGCTCAATTCAACAAACATTTATTAAGCACAGATTGCATGTGAGACACTTTGCTAGGAGTTGATTCCCCTCACACAAGTCTGCCACACAGCCCTGGCTCTCTGACCCAAGGCAAATCGAGTTCCTTTTCTGGGCCTCAGTTTTCTTACCTGTGAAATGGAACTAATAATCCCTGCCCTTCTTTCCCTTGGGGCTATTGTACAGTTGATAGCACTATATAAATGTGAGCTATCGTTATTATAATATTGCAGCTGCTATAGAAAATGGAATGGAATGGGATAGAATAGAAAAGCATTTGTTATTACCTTCTTACTATGTGTCAAACACTGTGCTAAGCACTGAAAACACAAACAGAAAATCAATATAGCCCCTCTTCTCAAGGAGCTCACATTGAAGGAAAACCAACATATATAAAAGGCTTTAGTTAAAAAGGGACAGATTGAAGGCTTAGTGGTCCTTAAGTGTAGAGGAAAGGTAGCTGAGAAGATCCAGGATTCCTTAGTAGGTGGCAGCAGGACAGATTGAAGCACCTGGGGGCAGTGAGGGCATAATGTCAGGGCCATGATGACTTTACCATGGATAAAGTCAGCTACCATTATTTAACTTGGAAAAGCTATAAGCCAAGAATAAAGTAGAGGGGGTGTTGGTGTATGATTTTTTTTTGTTTGCAGATGATTGTGCACTCAGTGCAGCCTCTGAAGTTGAGATGCAACTAAGTATGGATTGATTGTCTGCTGCTTGTGCTAATTTTGGCCTAACAATTAACATCAAGAAAACATAGGTGCTCTGCCAGTCAGCACCACCCCATCCGTACATGAAACTATTGGTTACAGCAAATGGAGAGGTTTTGAGTGTGGATAAGTTCACTTACCTTAGCAGTATGCTTTCCAGGGATGTGCACATTGATAATGAGGTTGATGCATGCATTGACAGAGCTAGGTTAGTGTTTTGGAGGCTCCAAAGTAAAGTGTGGGAGAGAAGAGGTATTAGACTTGATTAGATGAAGGTCTATAGAGCCATTGTGCTGACCTCATTGTTGTATGTCTAGGAAACCTGAATAGCATATGATACCGTGACGGGAAACTGAATTGCTTCCATTTGAATTGTCTTGGGAAGGTTCTGAAGATCACCTGGAAAGTTAGGTTACAGGACATTGAGGTCCCTTCTTGAGCTCAACTGCCAAGCATTCAGACTCTACTGCAGAGAACACAACTGCAGTGGACTGGCCATATTGTTAGAATGTACGCTTGCCTAAAAGTCTGCTTTATGGAGAACTCACATAAGGCAAGCACTCACATGGTGGTCAGAAGAAGTGATACAAGGACACACTCAGGTTCTCTGAAGAACTTTGGAATTGATTGCATGACATGGGACATGCTGGCAAAGGACTGCTCAGCATGGCATGCCCACATCAAACAAGGTACTATGCTCTATGAGCAAAGCACAATTGCAGTAGCTCGAAAGAAACATGAGATGCACAAAGTTAGAGAATCCACCCCAAATGTTCACATGGACTATTTGTATACAACCTGTGGTGGAGCATTCTGAGCTCATATGGTCTGATCAGCCACAGTCACACTTTAGCTTGATTCTGACATAGTGATGTCATTTTGGTCCTCTTTGAGAATGAAGGACATACCATAGATAGTAAGACCTGAGAATCTATCCCGTCCCTAGAAGAGTTGTAGTTGGTGACTGCTTGATCATATAAGCTGTTTGAGTGGCCATGTCCCAATCAGTGATTCTTTGGAAAGACTTAATTGTTCTCAGGGTCAAGGGGTGGGGGTTGAAGAGGTCAGCATCCATCTGGATGTCATAGACAGTGGGGGCTGGGGTGGGAGATGGAGAAGTAGACAACTTTTTTGAGGAGTGTTGAAAGTGAAAGATGATACAATAGCTAGGTGGACTAGAAGGAGCCATGGAAGCTTTTTTATATTGGTAGGTGGGGTAGCAAATGAGAAATGGACAAAAGCCTGGGACTGGAACTGAAGGAGGGAATCAGAGCAGTCTAGAGGGATATCAGAAGACTCCAGAGTTAGGGGAAGGATCATTGAACTTGGAACCAGAAACTTTGGGTTAACCCCTTCATCTAATGTTTAACTACGTAACTTTGGGTACATCTTGAGCTCTGTGAGCCTCAATGTCCATAATGGTTAAATGGGGACAATAAACTTCCTAAGCATTGTAAACTTTTGAGTCCAACAGAAATGTGAGATATTACTTTATGTAAAATAAAAAGAGGGGGATGGGCTAGCCATGGCATTCTGTGATCCTTGGTTGATACCCATTACAGCATTCCCCAAAAGCCTCTGATTCTGCTCAAGTTTTGTTTTCCTTTTCTTTTTGAGCCGTGGTAGGCACCTGGTGGGCTGGGACTTGAAGATCTGTCTGTTGTCCTGAGACTTTCTTTTTTTTCCAGTAAGGAAGAATTTATTAAGCACATATGACTAGTGTAAGTGTATTTCTAAATAAATAGAAAAGTGGGAACAGTTCCTGCTCTCAAGGAGTTCACATTCTGATGAGGGACAGTACAAACAGGTTTTATCAGCATATCAAGTGGAAAGCCTCCAAGTCCTTAGGGTCCATCAGCAAAACAGATGTTACATTCGCATGTATCTTCTTTAATATCAGTTCCCCTGGTAAGATTGTATCAGCTTTTAAAATAAATAGTATTTTATTTTTTCCAATTACGTGTAAAGACAATTTTAACATTCATTTTTTAAAAATTGTGCTCCGAATTTTTTCCCTCCTTCCTTCCCCTCTCCCCTCCCTAAAATGGTCAGCAAGTTGATATGTTATTTATGTGCAATCATGTAAAACATATTTGTGTATTAGTCATGTTGTGCGAGAAGAAATAAGCCAAAAAGAAGAAAAAAATAAAGTAAAACTAGAATGTTTTGATCTGCATTCAGACTAATCAACTCTTTTCTAAATGTGGATAGCATTTTCCATCATGATTCCTTTGGAATCGTCTTGGATCATTGCATTGCTGAGAAGAGCTGAGTTATTCATAGTTGATCATTGCACAGTGTTGTTATATGTACAGTGCTCTCCTGGTTTTGCTCACTTCACTTTGCATCAGTTCATAAGCAAGTCTTTTCAGGTTTTTCTGAAAAATCACGTGCTCGTCTTATAATACAGTAGTATTCCATTACATTCATATACTACAACTTGTCCAGCCATTCTCCAGTTTGTGGACATCCCTTTCATTTCCAATTCTTTGCCACTACAAAAAAAGCTGCTATAACTATTTTTTGTACTGAGACTTTCTCTGTGACATTGTTTACCCAGTGTTAATGTGCATTTCTTGCATGCATGAGAAGCAAAGTATGAGTGGATACCTTCAGAGCATGCTAGGTTTTGGGTGTGCAGGTAGTAGAATCCTTGGGATAAAAACTATCTGTGGATAATTCACAATATGGTTGATTCAGATATGGATACTGGGTAATAACTAGCAAAAGATTGACTAGCCAGTTAAGTGCCTTGCTGCACACAGTTGGTGCTTTCTGTCTTACACATCTTTGCTTAGACCACTTCTACATGTCTGGGGTGTCCTCTACTGTCTCCTTTGTGCTTTCTATACATTTTTATTCCTCCCCTTCTTAAGTCCCACTTCCCCTGGGAAGCCTACCCCAAATGGGCTTAGCCCATGGTAATCTAGGCTTCTTCCAGCTATAGCTTGGTCAGCACTGATCATAACCTTGGACTATGAGTTACTTATTTTTTCACTCTTCTCCTTTGGCAGACTCCCTGAAGGCAGTGATCATGAGCGATTCATTTCTGCCTTGGCCACAGCCCTGAAAACAGAACTCTCTATACCTTAAACATTTACCAAGTGCATACTGTGAGCAGGGCTCTGTGTTAGGCTCTAGAGAAGCTTTAACAATTAGATGAGGACAGTCTCTGCTGTCAGGGAGCTCCCAGTTTAGGAGCAGGGATGTGGCATATACACAAATAACTATAATATGCAATATCACATCAAAAGCTGCTTAGCATAGCAGAGTGCTTTACACATGGCTTAATGTTTGTTTAATAGAAAGGATTTCTTGAAATGGAGCTTTGGAAAACCAGGCTCTGATAAAGCCTATTGGGATTGAAATGGAACTACTTGACCATGCCTTAAGCCCAATCACTCTGGCTCTCACAGATTGACCAATAATAGGTCTAGCCCAAGCCTCACTTGGTCATTCTTTGGGTTTTGATGACTCAGAGTGAGTGTAAATGGCAGTTGTTTCTGTTCTGGCCAGAAACCCTGAGAGTTCTCCCCTCCCGGTTTACTTTTTTTTTTTTTTTTTTAAAGTAGGCCATCTTTTGCCTCTTTTCTTACCTAGGTTTAATTCACTAAATGGGTGTTGCCTCAGACAAACTGAGACCCAGGAAAGACTTTAGCTTAAAAAGGCCAAGGTCACCCACTGCATCTGGGGTGATCTCCAGTTGTCCTGATCGATGTCTTGCCACTGGACTCACATGGCTCCAGAGGAGTGAGGCTGATAACTTTGCATAGCCCTGCCTCATTTAAATCCAGATGATTTGCAAGTCAAGACATTACCCTTCTGATGTCATTGGTCCTCTTCTAGAACAAAAGACAAACAACAACAACAACAAATTATATTCACACAAAGTTCAGTGTCAGGTTGGAGGGAGAATATAATTATTGACTGGGGGTTGTGATCGGGAAAAGCTTCCTAGAGGAAGCTCGTGTGAGCAAAGGCATGTTGGTATGAGAGCACAGTGCTAGTCCATGGAGGAGAGGACTGTGAGATAAGGCTAGAAAGGTAAGATGAATGACACCAGAGGTCCTTGTATGTCAGGCAGAGGAGTTTGGACTTTACTGGGCAGGCAATAGGGAGCCACTGAAGGGACTTGAGCAGAGGAGTGGTATGATATGAGCAAGATTACTCAAAGTTATATGAAGAATGAATTGGCAGGAATACTTGTTAGGAAGGTATTGCAATAATCTCAGTGCTCAGCAATGAGTGCCTGTATGAGGTAGTGTTCTTAGGAATAGAATGGAAGAGAAAGATGGGAGATGTGGCAAAAGTAGAATCCATAGGACTTGGCCAGCATTATGAATATGGGAGCCCAAGTGAATGGTGGTGCCACAGAAGGAAGTGGTTTAGCATGAGAGACACAGAGCTTGGCCTTGGACGTGTTCAGTTGGACATGCTGGTGGGCCATTCATGAGATGAAAATGCACATCTAGGACTGAAGGATAGAGGCTTAGGCATCTTCTGCCTAGAGATGGGAGGTGATGTTGAGAGAGTGGCCAAAGGAAAAAGCATAGATAGGGCCAAGGACTGACCATTGGGGAACACCCACAGTAGAAAGTTTAGAAGAGGACCGAGTGAGAGGAGAAGCAGCTAGAGAAGTAGGAGAACCAATTTACTTTTGCAAATCCATCTTGATTCTGGACTCTTCTTGGCTTGCCAGTAAGCATTCTAATTACATCCGCAGTCACCATGTCTAGTTATAAGTTACTTACAGTGAGAAGAGAATTCTTTGGTGATTAAAAAAAAATGACCACAAAAGAGTGTGGTGTTTCTGAAACCAAGAAATAGCAGAGTGTCCAGTGGCAGAGGGCTGGAGGTTGGGGTGGACTTCTAACACCATCAGAAGCTACAGAAAGTGCTAACAAAACGCCATTGTTGTTGTTGAGTCATGGCCAACTCTTCATGACCCCATGGACCATAGCATGCCAATTCTGGCCGTGGGGTTTTCTTGGCAAAGATACCACGGTGGTTTGCCAGTTCTTTCTCTAGTGGATTAAAGCAACTTAAGTGACTGAGGCGATATTTGAATTCAGGTCTTTCTGACTCCAGTCCCACCAGCTTTATCCACTGAGACACTTAGCTATCTCCACAACAGACCATTGGTTTTGGTGATTAGGAGGTACTTGGTGATCTGGGAGAGAACAATTTTGATAGAGTACTGAGGCACAGTAGAACTTCAGAGGACTGTGGAAAAAGTGGGTAGGTGAGATGGGACAGTACCTAGATGAACTAGAAGGGCCAAAAGAAGGCTTTTTCAGGATTGGGAAGGGCTAAGCAGAAGAAAAAGATCCAGTGGATAGAGAGAGATGAAAGATGCATGGTGGGGCAGCTAGGTGGTAAAGTGAATAGAGCACTGGCGCTAGAGTCAGGAGGATCTGAATTCAAATGCGGCCTCAGACACTTGACACACTTACTAGCTGTGTGACCTTGGGCAAGTCACTTAACCCCAATTGCCCTGCCTTCCCCCCCTCCAAAAAATAAAAGATGCATGAGGATGGGGTGTGGTTAGGAAGGGAATAACTGTTGGACCAATTCTGAAAGAGGTGGAAGGGCTCAAAGGTACCTGCTGCGGGATCTTAATGTATTTTGATATCTCTCTGCTTTCGTGATGAGAAGGAAATGGGAGAAAGATGGCAACAGTGAAGAGGAAAGGAGCCGAGGGAACTGATATTGTGTCACCTCTGCTCTTCTCAATAAAAGGCTAGAAAAGTATCTGTTGTCAGGTGATGGTGATAGATAGTGTTGTATGACTGCAACTGGGGGTTGGAGGAGAAAAAAGAAAAGAAGATTTGGAAAAGTTGGCTGCGATGCTTCTATCCTCTTACTGGAGAAGTGAAGGCCTAGAGATGCTGAGTGAGGCATGTATTATCAGACATGGCCAATGTATTGATTTGGGGTAAGAAGAGTAAAATCCTCTGTGTGGCATTCATTTTACTTAGCTGTATTTCTTTATTACAAGAGGACATTTGTTTATGGAGAGGGGAATCCTTGGGAAAGACCAGTGAAAAAAAGAATAGTAGTAAAACTTTTCTAATATAAAGAAACCTTAAGGAAAAAAGGAGGGAAAAATTGCTGAATTCACAGGTAGATAATATTAAAACTGTTGTTCTTGTTGTTTGTCCTTTGTTTTCAAAGAGGACCAGTGACATCACCAGGTGACGCCTTGACTTATATGTGAATTGAATTTAAGTGAGGCAGAGTTGTCATCAGCCTCATTCTTTCTTCCAGAGTCAGTGAAATCCATTGGCAAGACAAAAAATCAGGATGACTGGTGATGGCCTGGGATGCAGTGGATGATCTTGGCATTTTCAATGTCTGAACAAGCTCTAGGTGCTCCTACTTCAGCTGCCTTCATGGTCATTGGAACAAATTGTTCTCATCTGGCCGTTCTGCCAGGGGAGGTTTTCACTTGCTTGGGGTAGACACCCTCCATAACTCACTTGACAGGTTTGAAGCCTGTCAATTACTTTCAACCTGGTTTAGCCCAGCTGTGCGTGCTACAGCTTCTTTGAACCACAGGTGAGAGTTGGGTGACAGGTAGAAGCAAAGGTAGAAGTTGCTAGTCCTCCCTGCACACCCCATACACCCTAATAGTAGAGTAGAATGACTGTCAAGAAGCAATTAGGGGCCAGCAGAGGTTATAGATAATGAATTTATAATGGGTGAAATTAGCTCAGTTTTGTGTGACTTTCTTCAACGACATAAACTTGTTCATGGCCACAGTAGGTGTGGCATCTGAGCGCCTAAAGGAATAGGAGGAGGTAAGGAAAGTAAGACAGAAATATGAAAAGGGTCCCAAATAAACTCTGCTCCTTTACACTGTGCCTTGGGTTCAGCTGGGGTGCTGCCAGAAAGGGGTAGTTAATGGATGGATGGAAGGTGAAACTGCTCAGAAACCCAGTGATGGGGCCTGAGATTCTCCATCATGGGAAGCAGGGAGAGCCGCCGTTGTGCATGGCCTTCTGGTGACTGAGGGTTATCGTGGGAGAATCCCTAACAGGCGTAAAACCTAGCTATCATATTTGACTCCTCACTGTCCCTCATCCCTCATATCTAATCTGTTGCCAAATTCTGTTGCTTTCACTTTAATAACGTCTTGTATATATAGCCCCTTCTCTTCTCTGACTCTGCCACCACCCTGGTACAAGCCCTCATCACTTCACACCCAGATTATTGCAATAGCCCGTTGGTGAGTGGGTCTGCCTGCTTCAAGTCTGTCTCCACTCCAGCATCTTCTATTCAGCTATGAAACTGATCTTCCTAAAAGCACAATCATCACAGCACATACACACACACACACACGCACGCATGCACATATACATACATGCACGCACACACATTTAATAAACTCCAGTGGCTTTCTGTCACTTCCAGGATAAACATTAAAATCCTCTGAATGTCATTCATAGTGCTTCCTCACTTTCTCTTCCTTCCCTCTCCCCTACCAGCCTCTTTACTGTCTTCTTATGCCCTTCACAGACTCCATGATCTAGTCACACTGGCCTCTTGGCTATTCCTCAAATACGGCTATCCCCCATGCCTAGGAATCATTCCCTCCTCATGCATGCCTCCTGGCTGCCTTGGCTTTAGCCTTAGCTAAAATCCCATTAAAAGAGGCCTTTCCCAGTTACCCTTGCTGCTGGTTCCTTTTCTCTGTTGACTATCGTCACTTTATTCTGCATATATCTTATTTGTGCACAGTTATCTGCATGTTGTCTATCTCATCACACTGTGAGGTCCTTGAGAGCAGGGACTGGTTTTTTGCCTTTCTTTGTATCCCCGGTGCTGGGAACAGTGCCTGACACATGGTAGGTTCTTAATAAATTCTTTTTTAAGAAAAATCTATTATTTATTTAATGTTTTTAGTTTTCAGCATTGATTTCCACAAGAGTTTGAATTACAAATTTTCTCCCCATTTCTACCCTCCCCCCCACTCCAAGATGGCATATATTCTGATTGCCCCATTCCCCAGTCAGCCCTCCAGTCTGTCACCCCACTCCTCCCCATCCCCTTTTCCCTTACTTTCTTGTAGGGTAAGATAGATTTCTATGTCCCATGGCCTGTATATCTTATTTCCTAATTGCATGTAAAAACTTTTTTTTTGAACATCTGCTTTTAAAACTTTGAGTTCCAAATTCTCTCCCCTCTTCCCTCCCCACCCACCCTCCCTAAGAAGGCAAGCAATTCAACATAGGCCACATGTGTATCATCATGCAAAGCCCTTCCGCAATATTCATGTTGTGAAAGATTAACTATATTTTGCTCCTTCCTATCCTACCCCCCTTTATTCAGTTTTCTCCCTTGACCCTGTCCCTTTTTAAAAGTGTTTGCTTTTGATTACCTCCTCCCCCTATCTGGCCTCTGTTCTATCGTCCCTCCTTTTTTTTAATCTCCCTCCTTCTTTCCTGTGGGGTAAGATACCCAATTAAGTGTGTATGTTATTCTCTCCTCAGGTCAAATCTGATGAGAGCAAGATTCACTCATTCCCCCTCACCTGCCCCCTCTTCCCTTACAATGAACTGCTTTTTCTTGCCACTTTTATGTGAGACAATTTACCCCATTCTATCTCTCCCTTTCTTCCTCTCTCAACATATTCCTCTCTCATCCCTTAATTTTATTTTATTTTTTAGATATCATACCTTCATATTCAACTCACCCTATGCCCTCTGTCTCTCTATATATGTATATTCTCTTCAGCTACCCTCATACTGAGGTCTCATTACTTATACACATCATCTTTCCTTGTAGGAATGTAAACAAAACTGTTCCACTTTAGTAAGTCCCTTATGATTTCTCTTTCTTGAGTACCTTTTCATGCTTCTCTTGATTCTTGTGTTTGAAAGTCAAATTTTCTATTCAGCTCTGGTCTTTTCACTGAGAAAGTTTGAAAGTCCTCTATTTTATTGAAAGTCAATATTTTGCCTTGGAGCATAATACTCAGTTTTGCTGGGTAGGTGATTCTTGGTTTTAATCCTAGTTCCATTGACCTCTGGAATATCATATTCCAAGCCCTTCAATCCCTTAATGTAAAAGCTGCTAGATCTTGTATTATCCTGATTGTGTTTCCACAATGCTCAAATTGTTTCTTTCTGGCTGCTTGCAGTATTTTCTCCTTGATCTGGGAGCTCTGGAATTTGGTGACAATATTCCTAGGAGTTTTCTTTTTGGGATCTCTTTCAGGAGGTGATTGGTGGATTCTTTCAATTTCTATTTTACCCTCTGGGTCTAGAATATCGGGGCAGTTTTCCTTGATAATTTCTTGAAAGATGATATCTAGGCTCTTTTTTTGATCATGGCTTTCAGGTAGTCCAATAATTTTAAAATTATCTCTCCTGGATCTATTCTCCAGGTCAGTGGTTTTTCCAATGAGATATTTCACATTGTCTTCCATTTTTTCATTCCTTTGGTTCTGTTTTATAATATCTTGATTTCTCATAAAGTCACTAGCTTCCACTTGCTCCAGTCTAATTTTTAAGGTAGTATTTTGTTCAGTGGACTTTTGGACCTCATTTTCCATTTGACTAATTCTGCCTTTCAAGGCATTCTTCTCCTCATTGGCTTTTTGGAGTTCTTTTGCCATTTGGGTTAGTCTATTTTTTAAGGTGTTATTTTCTTCAGTATTTTTTTGGGTCTCCTTTAGCAAGTCATTGACTTGTTTTTCATGGTTTTCCTGCATCACTCTCATTTCTTTTCCCAATTTTTCCTCTACTTCTCTAACTTGCTTTTCCAAATCCTTTTTGAGCTCTTCCATGGCCTGAGACCAGTTCATGTTTTTCTTGGAGGTTTTTGATGTAGGCTCTTTGACTTTGTTGACTTCTTTTGGCTGTATGTTTTGGTCTTCTTTGTCACCAAAGAAAGATTCCAAAGTCCATTTTCGCTGCCTGTTCATGTTCGCAGCCAACTACTTGACCCTTGAGCTTTGCGTTGGGGTATGACTGTTTGTAGAGCAGAGAGTACTTTGAGGGGCTGTGCTGTTGTTTTGAGAGCTATTTCTATACACCAAACTCTGCCACACCAGTGCTCCTCCTCCCCTAAGAACCAGCAACCTGGACCGTGACTCAGATCTACACAAGCTCTGCATTCCTGCTCTGATCTGCCACTTAATTCCTCCCACCAGGTGGGCCTGGGGCTGGAAGCAACTGCAGCTGTAGTTCTGTAAGCAGCCTCGGAGCTGCACCACCTCTGCTGCCCCCAGGGCAGTGGCCGACCATGAACTCCTTTCACTCTGTCCCTGCAGTTTTTCCCACTAACCTTCTCTGTTGTCTTTGGTGTTTGTAGGTTGAGAAGTCTGGTAACAGCCACAGCTCACTGATTCAGGGTGCTACGGCCTGTTCTGCTTGGCTCCCAGTCTGGTTGGTCTGGGCGTGGCCCATGCTGGGCTCTGCTTTGTTCCCCTCATGGTGCGATAGACCTTACCCAGAGAGCATCCAGGCTGTCCTGGACCGGAGCCCTGCTTCCCTCTGCTATTCCATGGGTTCTACAGTTCTAGAATTTGTTCAGAGCCATTTTTTATGGGTGTTTGGAGGGTCCTGGGGGAGAGCTTTAGACAAGTCCCTGCTTTCCAGCCACCATCTTGGCTCTGCCCCTTAGTAAATTCTTAATGGCTGACTACCTGACCTTAGGAATCAGAAGTGTTGGGTTCACTTTTGAGCTCTGTCACCTGCCTGTCTGACTATGGGCAAATCTGTCATCCTCAGCTGTGAAATGAAAGGGTTGCATTAGACAGAGAGTCTCCAAGATCCCTTCCAGCTCTGACATTCTTCAGTGCTATGAGTCTATGATTCTGTGATTTCTTAAGTCCTGGGCCTCGGAGCTGCTTAGAGGGCCTATCATCTTGTCTGCTGTGAGCACAGTGAGTTTGTGGTGACTGCCTGCCTGCCACTCTTGCCCCTGACTTTGTCCCTGGATTGTGTGTTTGTGCCACAGAGAATGGGTGGAAGATACTCAGCTATGGATCCAGCAGGTGTCCAGTACCCCCAGCACCAGGATGGACGTGGTGCATCTCCAGGAGCAGCTGGACTTGAAGCTGCAGCAGCGACAGGCTCGGGAGACTGGAATCTGCCCCGTGCGCAGGGAGCTGTACTCACAGTGCTTTGGTGAGTGCATTTGGAGGTGGCAAGGTGGGCAGTGTGGAGAGTGGGGTGGGCTCAGAGACATAAAACTGGACTCAACTCCTAATAATGGCCACCTGGGACTTGTTGGGTTTCATCCTCCGAAGAACTCAAAGTGTTTCCTCTTCTACATCACTCACAGTTGGGGCCACTGAAGCCCAGAGGGGTTGTTAGTAGGTCAGCAAGCATTCATGAACAGCCTACTCTGTGTGCCAGGCACCATGCCAGGCACAGATGGGCAGACAAAGAAAGGCAGAAACTGTCTCTGCCTTCAGAGAGCTCACATTTTAATGGAGGAGACAGTCTGTAAACAGTCATCTACATAATCTATCCCGTGTAAAAGAGTGATCATTTCCGAGGGCAGGCACTGGTAGTGGGGGCATGGTGGTGGGCAGGATGAAGACTGGGAAAAGCTTCTTGCTGAGGGTGGAGTTAGTGTTGAGTCTTAGAGGAAGCCAGAAAGTAGAGGTGATGAGGGAGAACATTCCAGACCTGGGGCCTGAGGCAGGGGTGGAAGGTGGGTCAGTGATAAGAGGTCCAAGAGCCCCAGGAAGAGTGGATTAGAGTGTATTAGTTTCTTATAGATTCTAGCTATCAGTC
Source organism: Trichosurus vulpecula (assembly GCF_011100635.1). Lineage (NCBI taxonomy): Eukaryota > Metazoa > Chordata > Mammalia > Diprotodontia > Phalangeridae > Trichosurus > Trichosurus vulpecula. The sequence goes on along the minus strand of NC_050574.1, from coordinate 75,186,626 downwards.
TTTTAGCTGATGTAGTTGTGGAAAATGATTTCTGCCAGTCTGTTTCAGCAGTTAGGTAACATGTCACGCATCTGACAACGGCAGTTTAAGGTTGCTTGAAAGTTTGCTTTTTGTTATATAAAATTCTTTTAAAAATCTGTGTAGAAACAAAGCCACTTATTTTTATGCCTTAACAACTCCTTCCATTTGTTTGATACTCATGCTCTCTGTAGGTGGGACAAATATTGGTTTTTAAAAGTGCCCGGCTCAAGGTCACAGACAGTTCTAGTAGCAGTCTACCAGCTCCAAGTCCAGGGTGGTCCCCTCTGCTAATTCAGCTCCTCCCTCCTTGGTAATGAACACAAATCTCCTCACAGAAACCCGGCTTAATACTGGTGTTCCTGTATTTGGCACCTTACTGGCTAATCCTCCCCACCCCGGCCCCAATGGTGCCTACCCTACTAGGGAGCTCCAGGTGGCCATTCCTCTGGCATTGTGACCGGGACTTCCATGAAGTAACTAACCCTCTTACTTCTGGCCTCCCCTCCACTCACCAGTCAGTATCCTCATTACAACTGGAGTCACTGCTTGCATTTAGAAGCTGCTTGGAATGGGAAAAGAGAACTCTTTGGTGATTTGAAAATATACAATCCAACCACATTCAGACCACAGTCCAGAAACTTATTTCAGAGATTAATTTGCTTACCACTTGATAAACTGACTGGCGCCAAGAGGCTGCAACAAGAGGTCTCCTTAAAAAACTGGGCTTCTTGGCTGCTCCCCAGCCTTTCTGTGCCAGGCTGGGCACTTACTCTTCAGTCCTGCATGTTAGTCCCATCCTCAAGACCCTGGGGGAACTGGGATGCCCAGCAGCCCTACCCAGGCCTACCCAGTCAGATGGCCACATGGGATTCCTTCCCAGTCTCATACAAAGAAAAGTGACTCCCTAACAACATGAAATTGGATTCTTTTTGCGTAGCATTTGCTTGATAAATAGTTATAGATGTGTAATAAATGTTGAATTGTAGTGGAAGGAGCGCTGGCCTTCGAGTCGGGAGTATAGGGTTCAGATTCCAGCTTTGTCATTAACTCTTTGTATGACCCAAGTAAGTTACTTCCTTTTGCCAAGATGAGCCTCTCTTTTCTTATCTATTAAATGAGAGGTTTTTTATTTCACTAGTTGCCATGCCTTACAAGGATCAGTAGAAGGAACTAGGAATATTTAGCCAGGAGAACCCTTGGAGTGGACATGACAGTCTGTGATAATTGAATTTGCCATTTAGAAATGGGGTTAGAGCTCTTCTGCTTAACCTCAGAGGACAGAACCAGTAGTAGTAAGCAGGTAGAGAATAGAGAGGAAGATTTAGGCTCAGAGTAGGGAAAGACTTCCTCACAATGAAAGCTATCTAAACATAGAATGAGAGGATTGGAGTGTAAATCATAAACTCTATCAACCACCATATAAAAGAGAATGACATGGACAGTCATTGAGGAGGATACAGCTCACACGGTTCTCGGAGGAAAAATCTTCTCTGAAAACATACGCTAACAGAACAGAAAAGGAGAGGATCAAGAAACTAAACATTCAGATGCCACCTAGAAAAACAGCAAATGAACCAGCCTAGAATAAGAACCAAAGAAATGTTGGCAGTTTCAAAAGTGGCATGGGCTACCTCTGGATACAGTGGGCTCTTGGCCCCACACTGGAAGGCTTCAGGCAAAGGCTGGATGGCAGCTTGTTTGGGAGGCTGGAGGTGGGATTCCTGTCCAACCTAAGATTCTTTGAGATGCTTTCCTGGGGCCCTTTCAGCTCTCTCTGGCATCTGCTTCTCTGCTACTGACTGGGGAAGGGTATGAGGACACAAAGTGCCCCAAACAGCACCAAAGTCATCAGCTTTGGACTCGGAGGCAGAAGATCTAGGCTCAAATCCCAGCCCAGCCACTGCTGCATAAGTGTAGGCAAGTCACTTGGCTTCTTTGGGAGGCTCCCCATTTCCCCTCATCTGTAAAGTACCTTGGGGGTGTTTGTGAGAAAAGCCCTTTGAAAACTGGAAGGTGTAGATATGGGAATAGCAGTTATACTGAACCGTAGGGCTCACATTGATCATCAGCCTGCTGTCAGGGCATTGTCCTAGGCTGACTGCCTGCTACTCCACAAACCTCGGTTTTGGCATTCTGTCTCCAACAGAGAAGTGCTTGGTCTGGTGGGATTGGACTCTGTGAGTCATCACATTCCTTCCCCCCTGCCGAGAGAGAGAGAGAGAGAGAGAGAGAGAGAGAGAGAGAGAGAGAGAGAGAGAGAGAGAGAAGGAGGGAGAGGGAGAGAAAGTGCCTGCCACCCCAGTTTTCACCAAACTGGTTTTTTTTTTTACCTTGGATAGTGTCCCCCCACTTTGAGTCAAAAGCAGTCAAGAGAAAGCTTTGCCCTTCTCAGCATTCTCTTCAGGGAGAAAATATGTTTGGTAATACCCAAGTTGCCAGCCTGTTGTCTTCACTGACCTGTGTGTGTGTCTATCTCCCTGTGTCTTGGAAGATGAGTTGATCAGAGAAGTGACCATAAATTGCGCAGAGCGGGGCTTGCTACTGCTGCGTGTCCGGGATGAGATCCGCATGACCATCGCAGCCTATCAGACCCTGTATGAAAGCAGTGTGGCCTTTGGCATGAGGAAGGCACTCCAAGCTGAGCAAGGGAAGTCTGACATGGAGAGGAAAGTGAGTGGGATGAGGGGACTCTGCGTGCACTCTCTGCCCCACCCCTTCCCCCCATGGCCAAGCCTGCAGATGCTTGTCCCCTCTGTCTCCTGGGCCCCTTTGTTCAACTTAGGTCCAGGTCCACCTCCATTCTAGACTCCTGAAGTCCCCTTGGGACACTCCTCCAGTTCTCAGAAAGCACAGCATTTGTTCCAAATAGTTTTCCTCCTAATATAGATCTCATCATTTGCATTTCAGGAAGTCATGCTTGGTTTTAAATCACAATCACCTTCTAAGCATAGAGTGGGGTTTACTTTTGGTTTCTTTCCTAGGCTTCAGTGTCAACACTTTGGAATTCCACTGGGTGGCAGTAAAGATTCTGGGAATGTGAGATTTTCCCCTTGGTTTCATAAATTTAGATCTAACTCAACCTGTTATGCAGATACTTTCTCTCTCTCATCAAATACAACCCTGTCCTAGCTTCCTCCCCAGTGGGGAAATCAGATGTCCTCTTTGCTCAGATTGCAGATTTGGAAGCAGAGAAGAAAGATTTGGAGAGGCAAGTGAATGAGCAGAAGGCTAAGTGTGAGGCCACTGAGAAGCGGGAGGTTGAGAGGAGGCAGGTTGAAGAGAAGAAACACAACGAAGAGATTCAGTTCCTGAAGCGGACCAATCAGCAGCTGAAGGTGAGGCCGGTCACTTTGGGTGTCATGGGCCTAATTCTCTGGAGGGCCAGATGTGTACTCTCAACCATAGCCTAACATTTTCTCTTCTAGCTTGGTAGGAGAAAGCAACAGTGTGGCTCCCTCCTCCTACCTCCCAGGGCTCAGATGAATAGCTCCCTCTTCAAGAGAAATTTGTTCCTTAAGTGGGTGTGGGAGAAAGTGAGGTTTACATTCTACATCTTTCAGCCTCTGGTTTTGGCAGCATTTTCCCCAGAATAACAGAGTCCAGGAAGTCCTCACTGGCAAGTCACTGCATTTTCTCATCCTGACATTTTAGAGACTCCCATTCAGAAGGGCCAGGCCTCAAATGCACATGGATGTTATCTGAGACAGGTCCCTTAGCAGCAGAGCATGACCTGGTCAGGGAAGGCCCCAGAAAGGAAAGTGGCAAGGAAAGCCTTTATAATTCTAAGTCTCCACCTGGGATGCTGTCAGAAAAGCTGGCCATTTTTTTTTCTCTCCTTTTCTTGTAGTCCCTTTCTCTGACTAGATAGGAACACAGAAAGGGTGGGATGTCATCCACTGACAGTATGGAACAGCCACTGCTGCTCTTTCTCCCCTGCCCACCACTGAAGGCTCTCTTGGGGAGAATGCTGCATTATCTTCTGGAGGGAGGGCTTTCTGGGCTTTGGCCAGCAAGGGCACTCCAGGAAGAAGGATCGGAATTCCCACTGCCTCTCCTCCCTTCTTCTCAATGGAAGACCTAACGAACCTTGTGGCTCTGGGATTGGCAGGGACGTGGGCTTCCGCACACCAAAAATACTCAATCTGAAAAAAGGAGCGATGCTTCCTGCTGATGGAGGGTGGTATTGGTCTTTGTTGCTGAAAACTGATTTGCTATTGAGACACAAAATTCTTTTTTATGAAGAAAAAAAATCAGTTCAGAAATCTTCACAGTCAGATAGGTAGTCTTGAGAGTAAACCTTTTCCTGTCTTTCACAGATAATTTTGGTGTACCTTAATCTGCCAGAGAGTTTATAATAACAAAAGCAAAGGTTTATAATAAAAGTTTATAATAGTTTATAAAGTTTATAATAAAAAAAGCAAAATACCTTAGCATCTTTGTAATGCATCCTAGCAAGCTCCTAATCCCCAGGATGAAGGATTCTTTAGACACGAGTTATTTCTATGAGCTCAAAGCTGTCCTGCTTCAAAAGCACTGCTTACCTGCCTCCTGCACCCCAGGATAGATGTACTTACAGTGGTTTATTTTACTAGTTGCCTGAAGAACAGAACAGTTGTCTCTCAGGCACTGTCAGCTTGACATACAAAATGGAGGCAGCCTATACACTAGTAGCAGTTTTCTTTAATTGGGCGTCAAGTTGTCTCAGTGATGGAAAATTTGCTATTCCACATCCCCTTGTCCCACCTGGCACACAACTCTGGAGTTCCAAAACTGGAGGGCCAAATGTTTAATTTAGCAGACATAGTCAAGCCTGAAATGTGAGTCCTGAAACCACTGTTTCAACAGCTTTTATTCAATTTCCTCTTCAGTGCTTTACATTATACCCTGAGCCTGGCCATTGCATGGAAACCAGGGCAGCTCTGGTTTCTCCTAATGCAGCAAGACCATGCTGCCAAGCCAGAAACAAATTTAGAAAACATGGCGTTAGGAATGAAAAAAAGAAAACCCAAACCTAAAAACCTCGGGCCTGGCTGTCTGGACTATTGCAACTAGCTCTCCTCAGGGACATTTTTCACCTTGGGGGGCTTGATTCTGGAAGAAAGGCTCCACCTTAAATATTAACTGCTTTTGTTTTTTGTTTTTCAGGCCCAACTGGAAGGCATCATTGCACCAAAGAAGTGAAGATTCCCACGTGGGCCCCAGTGAGAACTATCCCTATATAAACGGTCCCCTGTAATAAAGCTACAGTTTAGTGAGTGAACCAGCCCACGCCCATGGCCTCCAGAAAAAACATCAGGCAATATTCACACCATTGCCTAAATGCCCTGAAAACATCTCAAGATTTGGTAGTAATGCCAAAGGTTGGACGATGGGAATTCATGTCTCCCAGGTATCTTCCATATTTGGCTTGCCAGACAGTTTTGGAATTAGCTAAAAGCCTACTTGGCATTGCTCAATGTAGACCCCTGAGCAAGAGTTGTCCAGCTCAGGGGCTGAAGTGGCCATTGTCACACCTTAACTCCTACAGCCAAAGAAGCGGCTCCTCCCTTCAACTCTACTTTCCTGTACTTCTTATCTCTTCATCAGTGCTTCTCCCAATGCTTGCTACCTGTTCCACTCCTGCAAAGGGTCACCTGTCTGGGGTCTATTTTTCCCCACCCAACTGTGGTCCTCAGGACCTGTTTTCATGCTTTGCTTCAAGTTAGCCCAACCCTTCTAATCAATCAGCCACTATGGCCTCTGCTGTTTCAAGCTGCCAGCAGCTATTTCTCTTCAGAAGTCAATAAGATTATAACATTCATGGCTTTGTTTAGGTTTTTCCAAAAAGAAATCCGAGTCACGGGCGTCTATCACAAGGAGGCCACATACAGACACCAAGGTGGTACAGCAACCTTTTTCACAAAATATCTGTGTTTTGGACTTGATAGACTGCAGAAAGAGGACCTATCCCCTAAATAGCTATGTCCAATTAATCAGAGCTGATCAAATCCCAGGAAACAACCTCTATTTAGTACAACTGGTAAACCAATCAGTGAGAACTGACCATGGATGGCTACTACTCTTGCTCAGGAGGGTAAACTTTCAAGTCAAAGTAAAATAAATCCAGATCAGTTTTCCCAGGGTTTTGTTTTGTTTTTGTAGCACCATACCTTTTAGTAAACAAAAATTTAAGCTAAGAGGGGAAAAAGAACTAACTCATTTCTATTTGGGGCCAAATGGGTTTAAGTCAGTGGAGGAAGCCATTCAAACCAATTCTCCCAGGTAGCACGGCAACGACTTTAACATGGCAGGCTCTACAGGTACTTGCTCTTCATGGAGACTGGCACTAAGGGCTGTTGGAGAAGGAACCTCACTAGTTAAGTGAGCCTCCCTGCTAGCAGGGGAGACCCAGAATCCCACTCACTATTCAGGCACGGAGATTTGCTTGAGAAAGGGCCACGTCCTACAGGAACCATTTGCTTTCATTAAGGCAGGTACTACTTGTTCACCACACTCAGACTCAGAAAAGGTGTTGTGCCTCCCTAGTACTCTCAGACTCTGATACAAATACTTGCATGGGCTCAGCACTCTACTCCCTGAAAACTGAATTCCAAATTCTGGACCCAGCACCCAGCACCTCGAGCTCCTGAAGGGAAGTTGCTGCTGCTGTATCTAAGTTTAGGCTACATAAAATATTTCTTAAAAGTATTCTATTTCGCAAGACTCTCTTTAATCTAACAAAACAGTGATTAGACAATCCTTCTTCCTCTACATCTGCCAGCTAAGTACCATGATAAAGCTACCTCTTGGAAGGTCTCAGAGGGTTATTTGAAGTATCCTTAAAAATCTCAAAGGTTTTCATCACTTAAATATGACTTTAGTCAAGATAGCAGTGTTTCTTTCTGAGTTTTGTCAAGTACACATGAGTGATTTCTAATGTCAGGTCAGAACCAGCAGCAGTGAGGTCTTGGAAATGCAAACTGTGTATGAAGAAAATGAACACAACCAATTGTATATTTTTGTAAATTTTAATAAACCAATTAAAAAGTTACTGCTTCCGTTTGAACTGTTTATGGTGATGCTTTTGTGCCCCTGAGTCACTGGTCTTCTTTTTGTTCCTATTCTTGTTTTTCACATTGTGAGTGTCATAGTACCGAACCCCAACCTTTTTGGCTCTCTTCTGCCGGTCTGCCCGCCTTCGCTGCAAGAATGAAGAAGGTCAAGAGTCAAACCAGGAAAGCTCCAAAAAGGACACGTCTTTCTGGTCAGTGGGATATTCCTGAGCAGCCTTCCATAGCCACTAGATGATGGGAGTTTAGTTCAGAAGTCTGTCCTGTAATCATGCCTTGTTTCGGCAACTTAATCTACTTCTAGGACATGTCAATCACCCCCAAGCTTACTAGGACTGTGGTCATAAGACAGGGCTCTGGTTCCCTGATAGGCTAGTAATTTCAAAAAGTCACATTTAGGCTATGAGGGTTCCCACTGTGGCCTTTATAACATGCACCTGGGGTAGAGGAAGCTTGGGAAAACTTACTGCCTTCGACGTAAGCTTTTGAGACTTCTCTTCAGGCTCCTCCTCTTCATGTGCCTTTCTCTTTTTTCCTTTCTTGGTATGTCCTGGAAAAGGAATGGTAACTTGAACATACAAACCACAGGGCTGTGGATTAAATGACTGGCTTGGGAATAACACTGGACTCTTCTCAATGAAGAATTAGAAAACTTCACTTGCATTTTCCATTTAATCTCAGTGAGTATGCTACTGAAGTTGAGATAATATCCTTAGATGAAGGGAAGGTCAGTATCAGCTATATATACTTCTCGAAATTTCAGTGTGCACAAGGAAAAAATCCAGTGACAAAATACAAGGGCTAACTTTACCATTGCAATTGCATGGAAATCATACATAATTTAAATTTCCATACTTCACAAAATGACAAAGATCTACAGCTCTGAGAGATGAAGTGACTTCCACAGAGTTACCCAGTAAGTGTGTGCCACAGCCACAAGTCAAAGCCAGAGAGAACAAAGGATGTATTCTCACTACAAAATCAATACCCATCCCATATCTCTACGCCAGGTTCAATTTCAAAACCATGTTTAAATGACTTTTACTTTACCTTTTTCTTCTACATCATCTTGCTCTTTGCATTTGGGCTCAGATTTGGAAAACACCTTTTCACTGAGTCCTTTGGGAATTCTACAAGAGAAAAGACAGGCACAAAATAACTCAAGAGACCAGAGCCTCTCACCACATAACAAAGACAGTAACATTGTGAACTACCCATAATTTCATCTGGCTAAAGAAAAATCTGTTAGGAAAGCTCAGCTGTCAATAAAGAGAAATACTCTATTTATATGCTTGAAGAAGAAACAAATAAGTCTCTGTAACTCAGCCAACTGAATGTCATTTGTATGTTATTATTTGGAGATAACAGTGAACTCCATATAGTGTCTCAGGACCTTATAACATACAACCTGGGAAGAAAAGCAGGCCTTACACCCAAACCGCAGTTGTCAGATGGGTGACGTTACCTGATTGCTGAAAACTTTCTGGCTTTAGCTTTGTTTAAGAATTTCTTGTATTTAGCAATTTTTTCATCCAGAGCTTTAATAACTGCTTTGGTGCCATTTTCCGTATCTCCCTGAGATGCCTGGTTTAACTCCTCATGCTTTTCCTTCAGCTGCTCTTCTTCCACTTCCTCTTCCTCCTCTCCAAAGGAGTCATCAAATTCTCCATCACTGTCAGAGATCTCCACAGGGACCAGATCTTCTCCCGTAAACTGAGGCACGACATTGATCTTGCCAAAGTTCTGTCGAACACGCGCCAGGAGCTCTCTCATCTCAGCATTTGTGTCATTGCTCTCTTTCTCCTCCCCGTTCCTTTCAGCCACAGCCGTGGCTTCTTGACCTTCATTTTCCCCCTTTTCCTCTCTGGTTTCATGGGGTGATGCTGCTGAAACAGCCGAGGATGCTGGGAACTATTGAGAAAGGAAAAGCAAAAGCTAAGAATGAAGATTGTGTCTTCAGGGTCTCTATCTAAAGCCTGCCTTTTTCCTGGACACTGAAGACCCCATACGTACTCTAAATCCAAAGTCACGGCACAGAACTCGTCTAACCCAATACAGTCAATAAGCATTTGTCAAGTGCTTACTATGTGCTAGGCAATGTGCAGAACGGCAAAAACGTGGTCCTTACCCTCAAGGAGCTAATATTCTAACGGAGAACATGCATTCAACACTAAATACATGAAAACTAGGTTTTCAACATATGGAATGCAGTCTCAGAGGCAGAATGCAGTGAGAGGAGCTCATAGGCCAAGCATTCAGGCTTTCAGTAAGTGTCCGGGAAGAGGAAAGAGAGTTATGGAGACAACGTAAATACGTGGGGGAGACAGAATGTAGATGACTTCTTTGTTGTTACTGTTCAGTCATATCTACCTCTCCGTGACCCCATTTAGGGTTTTCTTCGTAAAGATACTAGAGCGGTTTGCCATTTTCCTTCTTCAGCTCATTTTACAGATGAGGAAACTGAGGCAAACAAGGTTAAGTGACTTGATGAGAGTCACACTGCTACCAAGCGTCTGAGGCCATCTTTGAACTCAGGTCTTCCTGATTTCAGGCCTGCCTTTCTATCCACTGCACCACCTAGCTGCTGCAGGTGACCTCTAAGGTTCCTTTAACTTAAAAATCCCGTGATACCTATGACTTTGCAACTGAGATTATTGGTGAGAATAGAAAACATTATCAGTCTGAAGGGAAGTGATTAGGAAATAGAATTAGGTATCGAAAAAGAGGAAATACAAAACCCTAAATCAGGAGGTATAGCAGTATAAGGCAAGAAATACAACGTTATCTTAAGGCAACAAGAATTGAGCAAGAGAAGGATCAAGAGCATCTTCCGTTGTCTTCTGTCGGCCCAAACCAAAGAGGTTTTTCATCTGAACAAGTCATGCTGGCAAATTTGGATCCACACCCTCACCATAACTGAGGCAGCGCGGGCGTGGCACAGACAACTCAATGCTGAACCGCCACTGTGCCACTCAGTGGTGCCATGACCACTGGGAAGTCCCTTTTGCTCTATGAGCCTCAGTTTTCTCATGTATAAAGTGAAAATGATCTCTGTAGTACATATCTCATAGTGTTGTTTTGGGGTTCAAATGAGATAACAAATGTAAAACACTTTACAAACCTGGGACCACTATGAAAATCAAAGTTTTGGAGTTGTTTTTCCTAAAACAATTATACATGCCGTAACAATATATTTTCAGCAAATACCTGTCATAAACAATCCCTTAAAACCTATTCCAAGCTTAGCCACATGCTATTTGTTTACCTAATTCCAAATGCTAATTTCCTAATAGACTAGAAAAGATGAGTGGACCCCACAGCACAACAGATGGTGTACAGGTATCAGCTGAATGCAGCATGTAAGTTAGCATACAAATGGGTGCCAAGATTGCCCAGTGTTGTCTACCTCATTCTTACCTGGGAGCCTGATGGGGGCTCTGCGTTGGGTGGCTTGACAAAGAAAGGAATTCGGCCCCTTTGCCAGTCATTGAGAACCATCTTGCCCACAGTCTGCAGGTCAGGCTCTCCACCCTGAAAAGTCACACAACAGATTTCTATTAGGGACACAGAACAAAACTAGCCCCCAGAATGGTGGTATGTCTGCTCCCTAACACAGACCTCACTTTCAGCTCCATTATTACTGATCACATAATTTCCATATTACATTATTAAGCACACAGAAGTTGGTCTTATCAGCAGATAGAATATTACACTTTAGGGATGTGCCTACTTACCTTTAAAAGTTTTCCAGTCCTGAAGGCTAGCTTTTCCAGGAAGTCTTCAGCATTTTCCCAATAATCAATTTTATATGTCTTACTGATATATTCTGGCTTTGCTCTTTCAAGCACAGCACTTATATGGTCTTCAGGACTCTTAATTTTTTCGACTTGAACCTAAAAAATAATAAAGAACTTGATGCTTGCAAGCTTGATCACAGTTCTTAAAAACATTACCCAAATATTAGACTCTATAGAACAAGCACTGTGCTATGCCCTGGAGGTGCCCATGGTACCTGATTTAAAGAGCTTACAGTAATTAGCATATATATATTTTCAAAAATATGTTCAAAAATTCTGTATAGCAAAATGAGATCCAAAGTGGGAAGAAGTTATCACCAACTAGGTTAAGTCAGGGAAAGTTTTCTGGAGGTAATTTTTCAATTGGGCTTTGAAGGATGAATAAGAATTCAATAGACACCAGGAGGATATTCTCTAACCACAGCAGCAGCATAGCAGAGGGTGTACAGGACAGACAGTGAGTGGTCCAGTTTGGCTGGACTGGAGAATACATATGATTATAGATTTTGGTCAGCTAGTCCAGGGGTAGGGAACCTGCAGGCCTTGAGGCCACAGGTTCCCCACCCCTGATCTAGTCCAAACCTTTCATTTTACAGATAAAGAAAAGTGATTTGTCCAACCAGAGTCGCAGATAGTGAATGGCAGAACTGGGATCTGAACTCAAGTCCTCTTTCCATGGGATCAGTCATGTGAGAAAAAGCTGGGAGGTTAAGGTGGTGCCAGATTGAGGGACCTTTGTGTTTTAGGCAAACGAGTCTGAACTATACTCAATGGAGAATAAGGATTGAGGAGTGCCAAACAGTGGCAGGATGTATGATGAGAACCATGAATCAGGAAGCACATCTGGCAATGTGGGAAGGATGGCAAAGAGGTGAAGGAAAAAGGAAAGGCAAGACCTGTTGTCGTTCAAACCACATCCAATGTTGAGGTTGCTAAAAGATTTCAACACCATTCAATGAGAGCCTACATTGCTGAGAGTTGCCCTAAGGACTAAAAGCCATGAACTGAGTGTTCTATCACAAACTTCCAGCTGTGTGGCTTTCCCTTGGTGCCTCCTGCTGGTCACCTGCAGCCTGCCAATCCTGCAGGACTGCAGCAGTTTAATGAGGAAGGAGTAGTTTAAAATGGGACAGGATGTACAGTCATGAATACCTTTAAAGGCTAAAAGGAACCACTTACTGGTTTTGGTTATATTCAGAAATAAGTAAGGACACAGCTAGACTCCAAAATGACTCAACTCTTCAAGCCTACAAGTATGAACACAGGTCCGGAATAAACACAGGTCCAGCTTCTTTCTGGATCCTTTGTATAAACTAAGAAATCCTTTGTGGGACGACGCTGACCAGAGATACCAAGGATTTCACCCACTCCTCAAACAGGGTAAAGTGGAGCAGGAGGTCCTGCTCAGCATCATGTTGTTGACAGACCTCAAACTACTTTTGTGTGAGTAAAGCAAGTCATCCAAAGGACTCCCTACAGAAGACTTCTCTCCAAAGGTCATAATTAAATATGATCAAAACACTCACCACTCCTTTCAGCACAATGTCCGTTTCAGAGTCCCCAGAAGGGTAAACCACTCCTGGACAGTCAATGAGGAATATCCGACGCATCAAGGTGATGTACTGCCAGACCTGAAGAAGACCAAAAAGTCAGAAGCCTTCCTCCTCCTAAGTAATGAGAGTCTACCCTTAACAAGCAACTGATCCCCTACACCCTCACGTGAGACCCAGAGAACAGCAATTTTCTGAGTAACGGATCTACTGATTGTTGTTGTCACTGTTCAGTCATGTCTGATTCTTGGTGACCCCAGCTGGGATTTTCTTGGCAGAGATACTGGAGTGATTTGCCATTTCCTTCTCCAGCTCACTTTGCAGATGAGGAAACTGAGGCAAACAGGGTTAAGTGACTTGCCCAGGGTCACATAGCTAGTCAGTGTCTGAGGCTGGATTTGAACTCAGGAAGATGAGTCATTCTGACTCTGCAACAAATACTCTATCCACTACACCAGCTAGCTGCCCCACCTACCAATTATGTCTTGTACTATGTGCCACATACACGACACTTCCAATGAGTAAACAAGTTTCTATAACCTAAGAGAACAAAAATGATGCTAACAAATTTCTAACCATTTCAGAAGTAAACCTTCCTGTGCTTTTCAAAGGTGCTGAAATCTTAACAGCAAATCTGCCCTTTCTCCCTTCATGAAGAAGAGAAAACACCCGGTGTGCAAGGCCAGAACACAGACCCAGGAATGGCAGTGTCTTTTCTTCTCAAATCCAGACATTTTCTTAGGCTAATTTTTGTTTGAAGTAGAAAGCAGGATTAAGAAAAATTAAAAACAGGCAAATATGAATGGTATGTACCCGATGATGCCAAAGCTTCACACTGGCCTATAAAATGCTCCTGCACTTTTATCAAAATATGTGAAAACCTACAACACACCAACATGCTGGATCTCTTGCTCCCAAACTAAGTCTGGGAGGCTAAACCCTCCAAAACAGGTTCATTCAAAAAATGGTAGGCGTCCCCAAGGATCCAGGCAATTTCCATTTTTTTTGTGGCAGAAATATACAACCACAAGACTCCCTTCCCAAACAGACCTACCTTGGTTTCTCCTGCAATGGGAGCCACATTACAAACTTTCTTGGAACGCAGAGTATTTATCACAGAACTCTTGCCAACATTTGGATAGCCAATGAACCCCACACTGATTTGCTTCTTGTCAGTGTGCAACTGTTGGAGAAAAACACAATCAATTATATACACAATTAAAAATCCTTAATACAGAGTTAATTTTTACTTAATATCTGTGCTCCATCAAAGACCTATCTCAATGTCTTATCGCTGCAGAAGTAAAACAAGGGTCCTACAGCTAATGAGGGAGCTGGATCGGATGCCTTTGGAGGAAGCTTCCAGCATTCAGTCCAAGATCCTACAATAATAAAACATAAATGGGATGGAGGAAAGGGGGGAAGAGGACGGGGTCCTCTTCCAAGCTGGAAAAGCTCAACAGTATTAGGGTCAGATAAGTGAGACTCGAACAAGGCTGAGAAGGATTATCACCAAAGTGCTGGCCACTAGGTGATGCATTTTTTCAGCCACAAGAACTCATAAAATTAGTCTGGTCAGGATTAGAGAGGACAGCCACACTGAAAAGCATTTGTGTATGTCCAAATGGAAACATAGATTTTAAATAAGTCAAAGAATTTGCTTTGTCTTCTATGTGAAATTACATGTATGTCTTAAGTTTAAAAATATGTAGGTCGTAAAACCCAGGAATAAATAGGAAATCTCTATGGTTAGTTAAAAATTTACTTTAAAAAATCCAACATGACACCACAGAGAAAGGATTAGTCATCAACATAAGGAGAGAAATAGCCACTGACATTTCACTGGGCCCGACAGAGAATCCTTAGAAGCAATCATATGTCTGTCCCACTAGCAACTCATCAGACCTCCTTCTCAGTACTTAACACATTCATCTCTGGCCCCACGCACCAAAGAAAAACAACTCCAAACAGCTTTGGAATTTCTAGAAAGCACTTTAGCTCTCAAGGCAAACTAGATCTGAGAAATTTAGATAAAAGGCATCTGTACACAATTTACCTCTGACTACTTGCTTCCTTGCCAAATACGCAGTGGTAATAGCCACTCTTCCATGGAGAGTACCATTTAAAGACATTCAATTTACCTCAACAAATGGGTATCACACAAAATGACTCCAAGAGAAACAGATCACATCTTAATACCTTTCCAAACTGACGTAAAAGCTGTATGAATGCTCCTTTGCCAAAGGGGTTAGTGAGACTCGCGTGAAAGGCAAGTGTTGGATAATCTTGGGAGAGGACTGCAACCCATCGTTTCTAAAGAGAAAAGATATGTTGGTAAACTAGCAGATGTGAACAGAAAACCCTAAACTCTAACTTGTTTATTTACAGTAAAGAGCAAGATCAGAGCTTGAATTACAGGATTGTTTTTCAAATATACAGTTAATGTTTTGTCTATTGTTTTATAAATGCAAAACAACACTCTAGAAATGCCTTCACTGCTAGCTAAATGCAATTAACAAAATAGGAAACAGACCAGTGAGTGTGACAGCTGTCTCCTGAAAAGGCCTGCCTATCTACCACTCTGGGAGCAGCACAGTGAGTTGTCCCATCACACAAGAGAGCCAGGACGGGATGACAGAAGGAGCATTTTATCAGGAATGAGGAGACTACAGCTCTGGTGTAGTTGTATGAGCTTGGGTAAGTTGTAACTTCTCTGAACATCAGGTCTTTCATATACAAAATGGAACAATAGCATATGACTTTCAAGCCTCATAGAATTGCTTAAAGGATCAAACGAAAGCCCATGTGTCAGAGGGCTTTAAAAACAATGAAGGGATCCATGACGACGTAAGATGTTATGGTGACTCTTTTACTGTCACTAGTCTTACACCCCGGGGAAACCGTGCAATTCTCACTTCTATCACTATCACTCTAATCACAAATTGGTCACATTCACAATAGCATCACTCTACTAACTAAAAGAGAACAGATACATGTTAAACCAGTAATACTTCCAACAAATGCCCCCAGAACACATAAACCTCTTCAAAAATAACTTATTTTTAAGGCAAGAGCCACCATAAAGGTCCCTGGATAGAGGGAGGGCTAGTTATACTCACTGTTGCCCAAGTTGGGACAAGGTCACATTTGTTAAGAACAAAAATAAGATGTTTCCAGGGTTTTTCCTTTTTGAGATAAGTCTCAATGTGAGGAGAACGCGTGCCCACTGGATCTCTGGCATCAAGAACCTGTACGACAACATCTGAGGAGTCGATCACCTGAAAATCCAGAAAGGCAAAAGTGGCTTACCACAGAATAACAGCAAAATTCAACAGGGAAAGGTGCCATTTTTGCATCCACGAGTAGAATTGTGACAGCTCTGTGAGGAGGGAGGGTGGGTAAAAAGCAGACATATAACCACAACCTATTCTCACAGCTGAATAGTACCTCAAAGAGTTTTCACTTTTATAGGCTATTAAATAGCTCTCTTGGGATTAATGGAAATGGATTAATCTGATGCATAATGAAGAGAATAGGCAACAGACACAATGACTGTGACAATATAAATGGAAAATACAATAAAAAACTGAATGCTTCAAAAATTATAGAATGCTTCACATAATGTCAAACGACGGATGTGCTTTTTAGTTTTGAGAAACTATATTCTTTTTTACTCTTTGCTATAATATATGGCTCTTTAGGGAAAGGTAGGAAGAGAGAAATAAAGGTGATATAAAAACAAAAGATAACAATAGAAGAGTTTTTAAAAAGAAAATTGATTAATCTGTTTGTAATTAGTCTTACCATATGATTCTAGTGCATTACCAAACAAAGCCCCTTTTCTTAATTTCTTAAAAGAACTCATTACTAAGTTAATACTAAGAGCCTATACAAGTTCTTAAAACCTTAATTATGAGTTAGGAGAGCCAGTGTTATTCCAAAACAGTTTCTAACATCTATGCTCTCAGATAAAGCATTAGGTCTGTCTGAACATGCCAATACATGCATGACCATGTGCGTATACAAATAAGCACACATATGTACACATACATATATAAACACATGCATATATATACACACATATAAATAAAACCATTGCTTTCTGAGGAAGAAGCAAGATGGACTCAATCATCTAAACAAGGTACCTGACTTCAAGTCTTACCACTGGGTAATAATGTACAAGTCACTTTACCTCTTCAGGACTCAGTTTACTCATCTGTAATGAAGGGACTGGACTACACAATCTTTAAAATCCCTTCCAGTTCTAACCTAAGATTCTATGATCAGATAAATTCAAATAGAGGTATCATTATCACAGACACTCCAATCAAATCTTGGCCACGACATACCTCCAATTCTCCTAGATGATGACTGTTAGCAGTTTACAAGTAACATAACACCAAAAAGAGAAAGAGCTGCATTTGCTTGGACCAATTAATGTATCTTTCACTTACTTGGCTGCACTCAAACTCCTAAGAGGGTGGGAGGACAGGCAGGGGAGGGGTATGTTCCCCTTTTTTCAATAAATTAAAGTCACTTTCTTAGAGAAGATCTGTTATGCCAAAGAAACCCAGCACCGAGGAAGCTTTGAGATTAATTTCTTACCTTATAGAGTTCTCCCCAGATTCGTTTGGACTGTCCCTTTTTAAATATCTCCTCTTGCGCTTCATTCCTAAATAAGAAGGGACAGAGCTAAGCAACTGAAACAGCAGAGTAGTCTCACCTTGGTGAAAATGATGCCTAAAACATACATACCAACTACATAATAGAATGAAAAAAAGATTAAATCACTGATTTGGTGTTTGTCAATCAGTGATGATGTACTGAATGCAAACAGGACAGGAAAGTGATATAAAATTGGCATGGCCTGAATTTGAGTCTTTACCACATATTTCTAATGTTAATATTAATATTATCACTTTATATTTGTAGAGTAGAATACAGCTTACAGTGATCATTATCTTATCTGAGCTTCAAAATAAGGGGGAGAGGGTACATAGAAGTAATTATCAGATACTTTTGTGAATAACTCTAATGAATTAATCCATCCATGCTTTCTTCTCCTGTGTAATTCTCGTCTATGTCTTCCCATATGTTCCCCACAGCGGTCCCCCTGAGGTGCTGGGGAGGGCTTCCTCTAAAACACTTGACACTGTGTTCATAACAATGGAGCACATGGGCTCTCCATGAATGAATGAAAAAAAAATTTAGTAAGTGCTTACGTGTAAAGCATTGTGCTAAATGCTGGCAATGCAACAAATAGAAAAGTAAGACAATCCCTGCTCTCAAGGAGCTCACATTCTAATGTGGGATCCAACACATATTGAAAGTTTCAGTTCCAAGTCAGATGGAAAGGTCCCATGGTCCTTAGGATGCAATGACAAAGCAGACAGTAATGTATCAACATTAATGTCATTTCCAGTCATAAAAATTCTAGCAGTTTCTTACCAAGACAAGGAGTAGTGAATTTGTGATGAAAAAAGCAAATGAGATCTTTAAAGAGGCATGGCTCCAGCTTCTAGAACTGAATAAAAAAAAAACCCATACCCATTAAATCCTACTTTTAATTCCTTCATCTAGTATCTTACCTCTCACCAGTATCTTCTGTTACCAGGTCACGATCTTTCTTTTGGTCATAAGTCTCAGCTGAAGCTTCTGCATTTTCTATAAGAGACTGCATGTCACTTGCAAAGAGAGTGGGTTTCTTCCTCTGTGACTTTGGGCCAAATGTTGTTTCAAAAGTTTCTGTGTCAAGAATATGCACTTTGGAATGCTAAAAAGAAATAAATCATAGTAAAAAACTAATGAAAGTAGGAGGAAAGAGCAAATTGCAGTTTCCCTCGAAAAGGCTTTCTGCATTCATTTACAAGAGTGCAGCCTTCACGTGACTTTAAATCAGAAATGCTTAATTAAGGAGACCGAGCACTTGTTCTTCCATTCTGAAGTCCTCTAAGTTTCTTTGGAGAAATACCAAAGTAACACAAATAATCAAAGCAAACATGAACAGTTTTGTAAGATCAGCCAAAAATTCTGCTTTATTTTGCTTATCATAAACTTGAGTCAAATGAAATTAAACCTACAATGATGAAAATTAACTTATCTTTCTGATCACTTTTGGGGGGGTTTTTAAAAACAAGTGCACGAAACTCACCAAATTCACAGATTTTGTCAAGGACAATCATACTCAAATTTGTGTTTTTTTTTAAACCAACTGTAAATGCCAACTTTTTCTTGGAAGTTCATTTCTTTCATGGCTAAAAGGAATTGCTTGTTTTGTAAGATGCATTTTAGTTTCAGATAACATTTTCCCTAATTTAGGTAACATTTTTATTAAATACACATGGAAAGTTTTTCAGATGAAAAACATCTAGCAAAAGTCCAAAATAATAGCTTAGATGTGATAAAAGAAACCTGACACTAACTAAAACTTGATGTGTCTGTAAAGAGGTTACAGGCATAGGAATTTTTGAAGCAGGATGAAAGTGACTGTTTTGGTTAGGATCGATCACGTAACAGGATGTTAGCAGCGGGGAGCACACAGCCTCACAAACTGTCTTCTGCTTATCATTTCGAGTTCTTTTATAAGCACCAAACAATGAATACTGCTAAATTGTGAGGGCACCTGATGTGTTTTTAGCTCCTTAATTGTAATCATTTGGAAATTTAAGCCATTAGAACATTTTCATAAACAGCAATCCGCTTCCTAAGACATGGACTATCTTATTTCATCTTTGTATCCCCAAAGCCTAGCAGTTTCTCATACAGACAGTTCTCGCTTTATGTAAATTCGCATTATGTAAAGAATTCTGAAAGAAATCCACATTCCAAAAAATACCAAAAAACAACTATGTTAATTTTGTTATACAGTACTATGCTCTTTTTCTGCTCCTTAGCCCAGCGCAACATGCCCTCTCATCCCCACATCCCCACCAAAAAAAAACCCCTTCCAATGAAAGCAGAAGAATGCATATATGCAGAGACCACTGCTGCCACTGGACTGGGTGGGGGAGGGGTGTGTGTGTGTAGAGAGAAGGGATTTCTACACTGCTCCACCCACCTACGTGTCTGGCCCCTGTGTGTCTGTCTTCGGACAGACGTTTGTCCTCAGTCCTCAAGTGTTGTCCATCCTCTCCTGTCTGTGTCCATGTCTGGCCCCCACATGGCTGGCCCAGCCCCTGAATATTCCTCCTCCTGCTTTCACTTCTGTCCCTGGCCTCCATGTGGCCTTCAACCCTTCAACCGTGTGCTGGCACAGAGCCTCCTTCTCATCTCCCTCCCTCCCTTCCCATACCCTCGGGCAAATTCACATTATGTAAAAATTGTTTTATGTAGAAGTCTGTGAATGGCTCACTCACATAAAACGAGAACTGTCTATATATGGCAGGTATTTAATGTTTGTTGAAATTGTTGTATTAAAGGCTTGTTGTTTATTTTTTTTTAAGAAAAATAAGGAAATGGTGTTTATCAGGGTAGAATAAGATCATCCAGGCCTCCTATAGCCTAGGAGCCATCCTCAGTCTCTTCACTTCTCTCATTGCCCAATGCCAAGTGATCAATTCTACCTACACAACATAGACATGTCTTGTATCCGTCCCCTTCTCCCAACTCAGTCTCAATGGTGACCACCCTAGATCAGACCTTCACCACTTCCGGCCCAGGCTACTGCAGTAGCCTCTTATTTGGCGTCCCTACCCTCACACCTCTCCCATCCAATCCATCTTCCACATGGCCGCCCAACTGATCTTCCTAAAGCAAAAGTCTGATCACATCACCCTCCCTCCTGCTCAGGCAGCTGCAGTGGGTCCTGACCGCATCTAGGATGAAGGCGTGTACAAAGTGCACTAGGCACTGGTTGTACCAATGACACTAGATACTCTCTTGATATAGGTCAAGTGTTTTAGCAATATGGAATATTTGGAATGGGCCACAATTCAATGGATTTTACAAGCATTTGATAAGTGCCTACTCTGTGCCAGACACTGGGCTAAGGGCTGCGGATATAAAGACAAAATCAAAGCAGCCTCTTTTTCAAGGAATTTATGTTCTACTCGGGGTGAATAACATATACACAGATAAATGAAAGACAAACACACAACAGAGAAGTTTCGCGCTGCGGGAGAGGAAATGAACTGGCCCTTAAGTTGAGCTTTAAATGGAACTAGAGATTCTTAGAGGCAGAGACAAAGAGAAACAACATTTCCAGTGTAGAGGGACAGCCTGTGCAGAGGCTCTTATATGGGATACAGAATGTCACAAGGAATGGCAAAGAGGCTGGAACATAAGAGTTTGTGACAGGGAGTAATGTGAAATGACAAGTCTACAAATACAGGCTGAAGTCAGACTATGAAGGACTCTAAATAGCCAACAGAGGATTTTATCATTTATCCTAGAGGCAGTCAGGAACCACTGAAGACTCCTGAGCAGAAGGGAGGATGACTTTTGTCAGCTCTGTGTTTTAAAAACATCAACTGGACAGCCTGGATGGAAGAGGTGCCTGGACGGCAATAGGTAATGGAGGCCCAATCTAAGGTGGTGGACCAATGAGTCTGAGGTGACATAAGGAGCTAGATGCAAGAAATGTTGTGTAGGCAGAATTGACAGACTTGGATATGGACAATGAGGGGAATAAAGAGGTTGAGAATGGTTCCTAGGTTGTGAACTTGAGTAACTACAAAGAGAGCGGTGGCCTTGATAAAAATGGCAAAGTTAGGAAAAGGGGTAAATTTTGGAGAAAAAATGAGGTTCTATTTTGAACATGCTAAGTTTGAGATGCTTATGGGTCATCCGGACAACAACGTCCAGGAAGTAATGCATGATTTGGGACTAGAGCTCAGGAAGTCGGATAGATCTGGGATTCATCTGCACAGAAATGATGAGTGAACCCATGAGAACTGACCAGATTACAGAGAAAGAGTGAAGGGAAAGAAGAGAACAGAGCCCTGGGTTACTCCTAACTCAAAGCAAGAATGACAAGCAGTAGGAAAATCAAGGAAGAACCCGTGTCATGAAATGACATGAAAATGTCATGAAAACCCAAGGAGAAAAGAATATCTTCTCAAGAGCCAGGGATGGTCAGCAGTGTCAAAAGCTACAAGAAGGACAAGGATTGAGAAAAAGCCATTAGCCAATAATAAAACCTCTTGTTCCTTCCCTGTAAGCTAGATTCAATCTAATTTTAAATGACTACCTTTAAGATACTAGGAAACAGAATAAGGTAAATGGTGACTTGTTCATGGCTCATGAATTACACTGATATGTTTCTCTGAAGAAGTCATCCCATTAATTAACTGAATCTGAAGGAATAAGGAAGCCTTGATTCTTTTTTTGTTTAAAAAAAAACAAACAAAAAAAAAAAAACACTTTTTTTGAACTCTTGTGCCCTACCCCCAGCTTATAATGGAATTGAACCTGTAAGTACTAACCACATTTCTAGGAACTTTTGCTCAAAGCAAGTATAAACGTGTAAACACTAGTCCATTTCTCTGGTTCAGCAACACGTCAATGACATCTAAGTGCCAGCTTAGGTTTTTACTGTGCTTCACTTTGGTAGATTATTACCTTTCCGTCTAAAAGAGAGTATCCTCATCTGAATGTAGCCCAAGTCACTAATTCAAAATTTACTGAACCTGAAAGTACTCAATCCAACTCAACACAATTTTCTCCATCAAATTTTGTTTTCTTTAATAACAAAGAAAAAAACCAAATCTTACCCAAACTAATCCTCCCTCTACTTACTTCTGGACATTTGATGGAATTATCCTCCAAATGAAAGAAGGTTGTATATCTATCCCAAAACACTCAAGTCAGAGATGACAAAAAGAATACCCCACTCACAAGATCAAAACAACTTAGTCTTGAGGGTGATAAGAAAAGAAGACCAGAGATATTCCCACTACTAAATCAAATTTCCTTATCCTCTTAAGAGGAAAAAGATCTGGAAAGATGAACTTATCAAACCTAATTTATTTCCACACAAAGTGCAGATCACATTCTTACATGAGGCTGGATTCGGTCATGGAGGAGAGACATTGGTAATTTGCTTTGCTTCATGACAACTTGGTATGGATCCTTCATAACTTTATCCATTTCTTCTTGGAATTTCTGTAATGATGACTGCTTAATCACACGTGTATTTCCTGTTTTATAAATGAAGGATGGTTCGATTTAATATAATGACTATGCTACTGTGAATGGCAGATTTTTAACTTCCCACTCCTTAAATATCTGCCATTCAATAAACTAAATGACTATGTAGGGAGCACCTAATAGGACCAAAAAAAAAATGCTGGAAGAAAAAAATGTGTCCATCTACTTCTGCTTTTAGCCATGAGAAGATAAAGTTAAAAAAAAGACCTTTCTCCACTCACCCTCTAACAATAACTCACTCACTAACTGACCAAATAATGAGTTTTAGCCTCCTGATCTCAGTATTTCAAAAGATCTGCAATTCCCCTCCTAGGGATACTTCCTCTACTGACTGGACTTACAAATCTATGGTTTAGAGATCTGAATCACTGTGGCCAAAAATATTCGTTACCTAGTGGTCAACTTCCTAGTGGAGTTTCTCCTAACCAGGCTAATTCTGGAGCAATAGTCTGTCACTGGGCTCATATAAGGCTTTATGGATTAGTAAGCCCTGCCAGAACTTGAATTCTGTTGGCATAGCCTTCAAGCACCTATGGCCCTTTCCATACTGTGATGAGGCATCAGAGGAAGACATCAGTGTGGATCAAACTAGAAAATAAATGTCCTTTTGAATGGAGTTGGGGTTGACAAATTTCCTTTCTGATAGATTTGGCAAGGGAACTGGCACTCAATCAGAAGCAGGCCAGTAAGCATGAAACAAACAGAGGCTCAGTACAGTGTCATGTTTACTATCCCCAAGTACAGGAAGACTTGGAAGAAGTACTAAGTACTGTTAAAAGGATGTTTTAAATCAATATATCCACACAAGAGAACAAAGTAAAATACGCATTAAACTTCCTTTGGACAGATATATAAATCTTAAATTCTAAGGACTCTATGCAATTAAACCATGTTCTGCAATGTAAATGCACAACTAGAGAATTCAGGTCCCAGAAAATAATTTTCTACCGCTCTGTTACACAAAGAGGCATCCCATTACAAGAGACCAAGGTTCTTCCCAAGGCACACTGGAGGGGCCCTGGACCACAAGCAAGGGAATTAGCAGGTATAATCTGCTCTGTTTCACATAGTAAGGAAGTCTGGCTATGTCAGTAGTACCCCATGTGCTAAGGAATTGCTTAAAAAACACCACGAGCAGGCAGGAAACACAATAATGAAGGTAGAGTTTCAAGATGGAACCTGTACGAAGCTTTGAAATTCAAGACTGGACTATACTTTCACTGAAAGTCAACAACGGGATCTGTTGTTGCCAACACTGTATAAAGTCAATCAAAAAAAAGAAAAGGAGTTTTGAAGGAACTTTAGATTAAATAATTTTTTGACTAACATGGTCAAAGTCTGTTTGTCAGAGTAATACTACACCCATGGGCCTACATCAACAACAATCTCTCCAGCCAACCAAAAACCATAAAGATTTTAAAGGCTGTTCATGTCATTAAAGATGTGCTTCTAGATGACTTAAGTAATTAGCAACAATCATGTATTAAAATAATGAGGTGCAGATAAAATACTACCATCATATCACTGTCCTTCCTAGTTGAGGGTCCCTGAACTATGCTATCTAACTAAATACTTACTGCTATCAGAGACCCTGAATATTTTACTCTATCTAGCACTCAATGCTTTATTCATAAAACAAATGGAATAGCAGATGGACAATACAAATACTCACCAAACCATTTAATATTGGGTTCCACTCTTGCCACTGTGCCAGAAGCCACTGATGACTGATACTGCAGAGGTTTAATTACCTTACCACGACGATTTCTAAATTGAAGAAGTACATTTTGGTTGGTGATATAAAGTCAAATGGCAATGAAAAAGTATGATTCACTGATGACCCAAGAATCTTTGATTTTGAAAGCTAAATGAATAACAATGATTTCAGTGATCTAAAAGCGTCTCATTCAGCTGAATCAGATGGCCAAAAAGCCATTTACACGCCCATTTGTGAGAAAGCAGCAAATAACGACCTCTCTTGGATGAGTAGTCAACGATGCTGATTTATAATCTGTGTACTTGGAGGGGAAGGCAGGGGAAAAAAAATCACATACTTGAATATTTGTGATACAGGCTGGGCTGGTTTAAATGAATTTTAAGCAGTAGCTGACTTACGCTAAAACTCAAAATTCTAAACCAAATTGCAAAATGAGTGACTAAGGCAGACTGATTTAATCAAAATTTTGATTATAATGCATTTTTTAAGAATGGACAGAGAATCTAATTATCAAACAAATTAGGACCAGCTAGTAAAATGCCACCCTCAGCAAGTCACTGTAGTAAAGGCTGTCTCAGCAGAATCACAGCCACTATTTTCCAAGTGTCAGAATTTTTTTCATTTTAAAATTTGACATTAAGAGGGCAGAAAAGAGGTGAGGTTTTTGGCTGTTCTAAAACAATGCCTCCATATTCTCTGTTAAAAGAAAATCAATTTTTTAACCTGGCAGTTAACAAACTCTTACCTATAAGACCATTAGCAAAAATATTTATTGCCTTTCAACTTAATACCATTATAGCATAAACCTGGAAAGGTTTCAAAGTAATTTCTGAAAACCTGCAGATTTTATTTATGTAAAAAATATGGTTTATTTAAAGCACTAAGGTTTGGTAAGGAAATAATATATAACAGCTCACCTTCGTTCCTTTTGTCGATACATATTAAGACGCCGAATTGTTGCACGGTCCCGCATGTTTTGACCCCCAGCTCCTTTTACTCGATCTAAGACATAAAAAAGTTAGATGGCATCCTGTCCAACTAACAAGTCACTTCTTTTTTTTTTGGCAGGGCAATTGGGGTTAAGTGACTTGCCCAAGGTCACACAGCTAGTACAAGTGTCAAGTATCTGAGGCCGGATTTGAACTCAGGTCCTCCTGACTCCACGGCCGGTGCTCTACTCACTGCGCCACCTAGCTGCCCCCTAACAAGTCACTTCTTATACCCCACTGACAACCAGATAAGTCAACTGAACATTTCTGTGAAACAGCAGCCTCATCCTCGCAAAAGATTAGCTTTCCTTTTAGTCTAATAATACCTTATCATGAAATGATCATAATTCAAAGTCACATGAAATGAAACAACTTTTGCTTCAAATCTTGATCTGCTGTTTAATACTGCCATTTACTCCCTCTGTTTCCTCAACTAAAAAGTAGATAATGATGAGCAAGGTAATTAGTAGCCTGGCAATAGTTTCTATCCCTGTTTAACAGAAGAAAGACCAGGCACATGAGAGAGAGAGAGAGAGAGAGAGAGAGAGAGAGAGAGAGAGAATTATTTTCCTTCGAAATAAAAATTTTCATCCTACAATCTCTATTTTCTTTGATGTACAAATTCTTAAAAAATACACCGCATTAACTGATGCATATTGTTTCCTTCTAGGTATTTTTAAATTCCATTCCTTCTAGTATTAAATCACTTTCTTATCCTTCAATAAATAATATCTAAGAACCCCTCCAGATCTTGCATTCCAAAACTATAGACTGAATTATGCAATAGCATTTGAGGAAAATTCCCCAAAAGCACTGAAGTGAAAAGTTAGGAAACTTGTTAATTCTAATTGCTCTACATCATTTAACCTTTGCCTCAGTTTCCTCAACTATAAATGGGGATAGTAACAGCACCTACCTGGAAGAGTTATGAGGATCAAATGAGATAATATTTGTAAGTATTTAGCATAGTGCCTGGCACAGAGTAAGCATTGTAGAAATGCTTATTCCCTTCCCCCTATTAACTAGATGTGTAATCTCATTCAAATCAGTTAGTTCCCCTAAATCATGGATTTTTAACTTGGGATACACCAATCATTTGTTAGATATAAGGGTGCGGGGTGGGGTGTCTATGAACTTGGATGAGAAAAAATTACATATTTATTTTCACTGAATTCTAACTTAAATGTAGCAGTTCCTTCTATTAGAATTAAAAACAAATATTACATGACTCTAAGCTGGAGTTCCTAGGTTTCACCAGACTGCCAAAGCAGTCCATGGCATAAGGAAGGTGAAGAGTCTTCGCCCTAAACAGATCTCTATTTTCTCAACTATGAAATGAGGGAGTTAGTTTATATGATTTCTGTGAGCCTTTTCTGCTCTAATATTCAATGACGCTGGTCTCAATAAGCTGAATTATTAACATCTGATGAAAAACTCCCAAAGGATCTTTAACGTAATCAAAAGGGTTACTTTGCTTTTAAGTATGTTAGAGTAATGTTTATTTCTGATTTAATTTTATTTAAGTATCTTCAATGTACTATTTTCTGCTTGGTCATCTCTAGCTCACATTACTTCCTCAAGACAAGAAATCAGGGATTTCCAGAGTCATTAAATACTGTTAGTGTTATAAAGTAATAAAACACTTCAAATAAATGGACCATCAAAGGTCACCTTGTTCATTCCCCCACCTTCAGTTAGTATTGAAATTCAAACATCTACTCTCTATAAAAATATATAGTTTTAGTTGAGAAAAATATACTTTACTATCTCTCTTCATTATCCCACTCACTAACTCTTCAAGTATAGTCTTTTTTTTCCTTCCTTAAATTCTTGTTTTTCAAATATCGTGCATTTATTTGTTATCCCTTCCCATGGGAAAACATGTAAGTATAGCCATGCAAAGCAAATTCCCAAAGTGGCCATATTCAAAACTGTTTGTCTTATTCTGCCTATTTAAATGTACATCACTGCTCTGTCAGGAGGTAAGTAGGGTTCTTCATGCTTGGTCTACTGGAATCATAATCAATTATTTTGTTGATCAGAATTTTAAAGTCTTTCCAAATTGTTAATTTTTTACAATGCTGATGTTATAATATAGCTGTTCTACTGGTTCTGCTTACTTCGCACCGCATCAGTCCATATAAATCTTACCAAGTTTCACTGAAACCATCTCTTTCCTCATTTCTTATAGCACAGTTACATTTATATACCATAATTTGTTCAGCCATTCTCCAGGTACCTCTTAGTTTCTAGATCTCTGACACCACAAAAAGCACTACTATAACTATTTATGTATATAAAGGACCTCTTCTTTTATCTCTTTGGAGTACATGCCTAACAGTGGTTATTGCTAGGTCAAAAAGTATGGAGGTTAGAAATATTTAGGGCACAGTTCCAAATTGTACAGCTTTTCCAAAACCCACATTTCTAAGAATGTATTGACATTTTAGATCTAAAAATAAAGAAGACTGTTATACTAAAAAATTGTAAAATGTCTATGCCGCTTTCCACCTCTGAGGCTGAGCTGTGTCTTATCTGTAAAAATGATTTAGATGGTTCCTTTCCAGTGCTCACTCAAGATTTTATGAAAGAAATGAAGCTGCACTTATGGATGAAGAGGCTGCCATGTTGCAACTACAGCTCCTACAGTCTTCGGAGTAAACGAATTTAATACGACAAGTGAAAACCACCAAGTTTACTACAACAGTAAACATCATAATCTCTTGCTTCAAATGATCCATGTCTCTGTAACTTCTGCGTTGTTGGGTTTTTTTAAGGGTACTAAAAAAGGAGACCAGATCTACTGTATTCTTCCCTAAATCTAAAGTTGTCATTGTCAAATGCAGGCAGCTAAAACATGAGCTAATCCTGCTTTGATGTCCATCTAACTTGCAGACTAGAAGTCACAAAAGTAGAGAATCTTGGAGATGGAAGGAGTCTCAGAGATCATCTAGTCCAATCTGTATCTGAACAGGAATTTGTTCTGCAGCATCTCCAACAAACTGTCATTCGGTTTTTACTTCAATGATCCAAGGTCTTCAAATCGCTGCTTAATGATCTCCACCAAAGAGGAATACTACCCCTTGAGGCTGCCTGTTTTGCTTTTGGGCAGCTCTGATCATTAGGAAGTTTTTCCTTATATGCAGCCAAAACCTGTCTTTGCAATTTGCACACGTTGCTTCTGCTGTCAAATCCTTCGGCTGGAAACTTAAACGACTGTATCGAATGATCCACCCTCTAACACTCAACACGAAGGAAACGAGGGAGTTTAGTCACCACTTCCAAAGCCCTCCCCTCTGCCATCGTACTCGCTTCGCAACTCAGAGATGCCCAAATGTACCACCGTTGCTCCCAATGCGCCTGTTCCGCTTCTACCTACCTAGAATCTCAACTTATGCTTTTAAGAAACGGAATACTTAAAAATTCTTTACAGCCAGACGTTAGGAAGAATTTGCTCAAGTCCAACCTCTGAAACATGGCTATGTGAAAGCAGGTGAGTCATCTGACCCCTCAGAGCCCCGGCAGCAACTCTCCAAGGCTGCAAATTACAGACTAGTTCCACACCAATGAAATCATACGTACTCTCATAGCCATTAATACAACCTTAGCTATATATAACAAGTGCCCGATGGCATTACATCCACAGAACCCTGGAGATCATCAAGCCCAAGAACTCTCATCTAATAGATGTGTAAGCTGAGGACTACGGAGCACAGGTTCATAGGTTTAGGCTCTGGAGTCAGCAAATCCACCTTCTTCCCATTTGACAGTGGAAGAAACTGAGCTCCAAGCAGGACCTCGGGCTCCCAAATCCCCACTCGCCATAGGAGGCGAGAGACTTGTTCAAGGTCTCTCACTAATGACCGGCTTAGCCCCGGATCGACAATCCAGGAGTCCCCAGGGCCCTCCCCAAAACACCACGCTAGCCCGCTCCCCCTGTCCCCCACGCTGGCTGGGAGCTTAGCTACCCCTTGGCCAAGGGGTCTCGGGGCCATCCCCTCTCCCCCATCCCATCACCCTTCGGGCTCCCTCTCTCAGAGTTTCCAGAACCAAGGGTCTCCTCCGCCCCTCCCCCAGGCCTCCCTTGCCCCCCCGTACCCGGGTTGGTGCTGGAGGTGGACGGGTTGATGGAGCTCCGTCCTTTGTACTTGGGCTTCACCATCCTGCCGGCAGGTCGGGGGCCGGAGCCTGGGGGAACGGGGACTCAAGGTTCAGGTTCAGGGCCTAAGCCGGCGACGGTCTGAGGACTGGGGCAACCACCACGACAGCCCCCGCGCGTCGGGAAAGACGTCACTTCCCGCGTGCCCGCGACTCCCTTCCCCTGCTCTCCTTCTCTCCGTAGCTGCTTCCGGTCGGCGGACGCGTGCGCACGCGCAGGTCGCGCTCACTATCCGGTCGGCCAGATCCTCCCAGCTCCGCCAGCACGTGGCGACTGCGCAGCCTCCGGAGCCGCGGCCTCGTGCCGAGCCCCGCCCCCATACCCCTGGCCGCTGCCCACTCTCGTGAGCGCCCTTTCTCATTTCTCTAAAATCCCCCATTTGCTAAATCAGGCACGGGACCTTGGGCGCCCCTCTCCCTTTTCTTTCCACTCCCTCTCCTCTCATCTTTATTTCTGTGTCTGTGCGCCCACCCTGGGCCCCCATCGAGTCCACGAGGGCCGGACCCACGCGTGGCTTTTTGCTCTTCTTTTGCTTTATGCTTCCAAACACTGGCAGAGGGACTCACCCATAGCAAGAGCTTGACAAATGTCCACTGAATAAATAAAGGAACCAGTCAAGCAGTAATTGGCCTTAGATAGAGGTCGAATGTCAGAGCAGGAAGGGACCTTAGAAGCCAGAACCTGGAACGTTGATGCTAGAAAGCACATGAAACATAAACCTAGAATGTTGAAGCTAGAAAGCGCATGAAATGGAAAAGGGCAGAGCTGGAAGGGATATCAGAACATAGACTAGGAGGGATAGGCAGAAGGGACTTCAGAGAACGTCAGAGCTAACTAGATGACCTTTAGGATGCAGAACACCCGTGCTGGTGAATAGTTAACAACCATCTCTCTGGGGAAAAGAATGTTAACACCATGCCCTTTTACCTCTAATCTGCATCGTGGACGTTTTGCCCCTTTCTTTCTTAAGTCTAGAAAATAAGCAAAACAGTAAGTCAAGCCCTGATTTGAAGCGTTTGCTGATTTCTGAGGTCTTAAGTGCTCATGGTTGGAGTGGGCTTGAGCATATCCCAGCTTCAAGGGTACTCAAAACGTAAAAAAGGTAGAATGTCAAGAGCTAACAAGGAAGGACTTGAGAGTACAGAATATCGGAATTATGTGGGACCTCAGAATGAATGAATAAATGAATGGCTAAAGCATTTATTAAGTGCTTACTACCAAGCACAAGATATATATAGAAAAGAAAGTCCTTGCTCTGGAGGTGCTCACTTTCTAAAGGTGAGACAGTAGATATGGGAGGTTTCTGCTGCAAGTCTGAAGTAAAGGTCTCGTGGTCCTTAGGGTGCAGTGGCAAAATTGATGGTAATACCTTCTTTAATGGCATTTCCACAAATAAAAATTGTGTCAGTTTCTGATGTTGAGCCATTCGATGGTGCCAAGGTTAGTAACAAGAACTTTCTTTTTCTGAATCTTTAGTTGCTGTGCCTGCAGCATCCTACAGAAACAGTTGTCAGACTGCGTGTCTACAGGGTATGTTTCTGAAAGTTTGCTATTCCAAAGACTTTGGGGCTCCGGATACTGGGATGTCCCCATCAGGATTGGAAGGGAGATAGTGGTCAAGGTGGTTTTATTGGTTTGATTTCCCTGGTGCATGCTGCCTCCTGTCTCTCCTTCCAGGTGCTCCCCCTTCATTTCAGCTGGCATCCTCCTACTATGAGTATCAGTTAGCTGACAACCGGGTGGGCTGGCTGGACTCTTCTCCACAAGAACTGCTTCCCTGAATGATGGCTGTAAGGGTTGGGCCGTTGGTCTGGGGGTACCAGAGGTAGAAGATTCCTAAAAACATGGATTGTTAGAGATGGAAGGAACCTTTGAACTTAGAATATTAGTGGGCAGGGACTTTTGAACACAAAACTTAGAACACCAAAATGGAATGGACTGAGAGCCCTGAATATGGACTATTAGACTTGGGAAGGACTCCAGAGATCATCTCTTCCAGTCCCTTCTTTAAAAAAAAAAAGTTTCATTGATGCATTTTGTTTTTATAGGACAATTATTTCCCAACACCCATCCCCTGTGATACAAGCTGAGCACCTTCCAGGACATTCACACATATATAAAAGAAAAATAAGTTAAGGAATACTATCTGATACATTGTTTGTAACTGAAAGAGCATGCAGTATTCCCATTTTAATTCACTGTTTTAGGACAGAAATGCGTTTTTAGTATCAGTCACCATTCTAGAACCAACATTGTTCATTGTATTTGATCCAGATTCTTTTGTCTTTCAGTATTGTTTTCATTTTCATTACGTGTATGTCAGTTAATCAATAGCATTAAGCACCTACTATGTGCCAGGCACTGGGTGTTATTCTCTTGGTTCTATTTACCCTTATCAAGTAATAAAATTCTCCTATAGGCTTTTCTGAATTATTATTTGTCATTCCTTAAGGTAGAGTAGTATTCTAATACAATCATTTTGTTCTATCATTCACCCCATCAGCAACCACTCTGTTTCTAGTTTATTGCAACTATTAAAAAAATGTTGCTATGAATATTTGAGTATATCTAGAAATTTTCTTTTAGTCCTTGAACTCCTTGTGGGTCAATGCCTACTAGGACTGGTGGAACAAAGTATATGGATAGTTTAGAAACTTTTCCTGCATGATTCCAAGTGACTTTTCAGAATGTCTAGAATGAGTCATATCATCCACAACAGTGTATTATTGGTCCTGTCTCATCACAGTACAACACTGAGTATCTCCAACTTCTATCACCTTTGCCAATGTGAAGGCACTCCTTCATTTTACAGACAAGAAACCAAAGCTAAGGAAACAGTGAAGTTAAAGGACTTGCCTGAGACAAACAGGAAGTAGCAGGATCGGGGTTTGAACCCAGGGACCCTCATTTCAAATCCAACATTCTTTCTATGACTCCACTGCAAGGGACTCCCTATTCTGTCTAGGAAGAGATCCAAAATGTTCAGCTGAATATTTAAAACCATTAACAATTCAGCTCCCACCTACCTTTTCATTCTTATTTGATTTTCCTTCCTATCACACACTCTCCATTACAGCCAAACTCAAATGATCACCATCCCGAGTCCATGACATCCCATCTCCCTGCTTCTTGTTACAAATGGCCTCCTATATAAGGAGCGCTCTGCTTGCTTACTTCCTAGGCTCCTTCAAAACAGTGCAGTTCCCATTGCCTACACAACACCTTTCCAGTTCTTACCCCTCCCCTATTATTAGCACCCTCTCCCTCTGGAAATTACTTTGTATTACTTAATTTTTAAAATTGATTTTTATTTTAAACTTACTGTGTTTCATTGCATAATCATCACAGATTTTATGCCAAACTTTTTTTTTACCAAAAAAGCAAGTTGCCATCGTTATGTGAAGTTTTTTTTTAATTGTGCCGGTATTACTTAAAAATTATTTATTATTAAACTGTCTTTGGTGCAAAATTAGGATGCGCAGAATACTGACAATGTTCATGAGCTGAGAATTCTAGGCTCGAGGCTTACAATGCCAGAGAGATAAATGCATATCCATTTGCCGCTGGTGAATACATTGCTGCTCTGTTTACCTTTTGAGTGGCATGACAAACGGAATTATACCCTGCAACGATTACTGGATGAAACGTTATAATCCAATTTTTGGACTAAAAAAACCAAAACGAAACGAGGGTATGATGATTCCGTGGTGAAATACGGTAAACCCTGTTACTTAGAATTTACTTGTATACCTGTTGTATTCCCCTCTACCCACCCACCTACCTCCCCCGCCCCCACACGCTAATAGAATATGGACCATATGTTTCTTGAAAGTAAGAAACTGCTTCATTTTTTTTGACCTTGTATTCCCAGTGTCTGACACAGTGCCTTGCACATAGTAAGTAAGTCCTTAATAAATGCTTGTTGAATTGCATTGGAAAAAGTCAAATGGACTCCGTGAGGGCTAAGCTACTTTCTACTGGAGAATCTTAGGATACCAGGCAATGTCCTTTTGTATAAAACAAAATCCTGACTCTAATGAATCTGAGGTTTCAGAGGAAGGTAGGAAACTGGCAAATCATTTCCGTTTTCTGGGCCTCAGTTTCCTCATCTATAAAATGGAGGCATTGTACCAGGTCCCTTCCAGTTACAAATTCCATGAAGTATGTTATGCCTGAAGCTGCACACTAAGGGAAGCCCCAGCAAAGACAAGCTCTGAGGTTACTGGTTCCAGTGGCCAAAGCAAAAGGTGTTGATGGCTCAGAATTTTATCCATGGCACCTCCAATTCTCAGTCTGGAATTTAAAGCCTTCACAGTTTGGCTCCTATCTACCTTTCCTTCAGAAATTAGCATGTATTTTTCCTTGTTTCCCAAACTTGAAAGATTGCCCCCAGCGTTCAAGCCATCTTTTAGATTACCCTGTGTGTTGTCAGGGTAGGCCCAGGGAAAAGTTTCTGAGCAGGAGTGTGGGGCCAGGGTGAGGGCAAATTTGGGCCTATGTTACAGCTAACCAGTAAAAACAAATAACTTTTTACAAAGGGAGGCACCCTCATTTCGGGGGATTTGGTGCTTTATTTGTTTTCTTGTGTCCAAAAGAAAACAAATAAACCTAGTACCCGAGCCCAGAAACATTCCTCTTAGAGCAAAACCAGACCAAATCCCAGACATAAGCTGGAAAGATACTCTCTTCTTTTGTTCCCCCAAGGTCAAGGACAGAGCTGAGATGAAACTCAACCCTAGTTCAAAGGTTCTAGCCCAAATGCTGATATCGAGAGGACCTTAAAAGCCTAATGTGAGGACACCTTCATGGTCTGTAAGGATTGATGATACTTTTTCAAACTCCCTCAAAACACTTTTTGACCCCCAGAATCAAAATTGTATTAGTCTCAGAGAGAAGAAAGGTTAAAGTACTATCCAATGCTGCAAATTGGTACAAAAACAGAATAAACACGGATGGCAAAAATGAGCTCGTGAGCTCATATGGTCTTTGATCAGAGACATAATTTCATTATGAAATTTTGAATCAGGCTGTTGTGAAGTCCTGCCAAGGAGTTTCATTTTCCCAGATGATATGGCAGGTTATTTCTCTCCTCTTTCGCACTCCACTTGGGTTTACCATATTAACTTTCTCCTCTATTTATAGTGCCTGGCCCTTTGCTATGGCCTTTTCTGAACTCCAGAAATTGTCGTCAATTTTGAAACTAAGTTAGCAATCAGCCATGATTAATGATGATCAGTCTGTGGTGTGGCTATGGCCTGGCCCTGTATTTTCCTCAATCAATTAATTAGCAAGCATTTATTAAGTATCAACTCTATTCCTGGAGCTGTGCGTAGGACACAAAGCTACCCTGCCCTCAGGAAGTTTCCATTCTTTAGGGCCTGAACCACTCTTTTAGCTAAACACAATTTAAAAAAAAATGTTGATCATGTTTCCTGCTGAGTGTCCAAAGCATGGTCCTCAGTTGAAATCCAGACTCTTAATACTTTACTCCATTGGTGGCCAATGGTCAAGTCCCTTCCCCTCTCTGGGTTTCCATAGTGGGGCAAGATAAATAAGGTCCCTTCTGGTTGTAGCTCTTGTGATCTTGTGGGCATGCCATGGAAGAAGGATGCTACTAGCTGGGTGATACTGGACAAGTCACTAAACCACTATCAGCCTCCTTTTCCTCATAATAATAGGTTTTTTGAGAGAATCACATGAAACAGTATGTGTAAAGTGCTTTGCAAACCTAAAGGTTCAGGTTCAGTCATTTTTCAGTGACATCTGACTCCTTGTGGACTCATATGGAGTTTTCTTGGCAGAGATACTGGAATAGTTTGCCATTTCCTTCTCCAGCTCACTTTACAAATGAGAAAACTGAGGCGAACAGGGTTGAGAGACCTACTGAGGGTCATGTATATAATAAGTGTCTGAGGCCAGATTTGAACTCAGGGAGATGAGTCTTCCTGACTCCAGACCCAGCACTCTATCCACTGCACTACCTACCTGCCTTATATAAATGCCAGTTATTTATTTTCATCTTTTAATATGTTCTTGCCCTAATGTCTTTCCTTTTGCTCTAATGGCAATTCCTTGATTTCCTGCAATTTTGTCCCAGGTGACTACAGTTTATATGTATATATGTATATGTGTATGTGTATGTATACATACATACACATATATATGCATACACAGACATATAATATGTTTATTATATAGTTTGTTTTTATATTGATTAAATTTCTTTCTATATGTCTTTTCCTATACCCTCTTAGAGAGCCATCTCTTTTTTTTTCAGAGATTTTAAAAAGTTTGTTAAATTTCATTTCCTATTCTGCTGCAAGGTTGAAGCCTCATCTGTATAAAATAGCTGCAGCCAAGCAGTTTATTAAAAAATTAAGTTGGCATTGTACTGCATCTGACACTGCCAGTTAACCAATCTCAGTAAATTATTCCCATGGACAGAAAACCAAATGTATTTCAAACAATACTGGTGATGGATGAAGTTGGCCATTACATTACTGATTTAAGGCTTTTTACAGATAAAATTCTAGCTCTGAAGTACATGGTCTTAAGATTCACTTGAAAGTCATCTCCTTTGACAAAGAATTCCTAAAAGGAAGAAGAGGAGAAGGAAAAAAAAAACCTAGCAAACCAGTCAACACATCATAAAAGTCTGATGTTATCTGTAATATTCCACACCCGTTAGCCCCTCACCCAAGTTTAGCTTGATGAGCCATTTAATATTTAATAGACTTTAAATAATATTTAAATAACATTTAATAGAATTAAAAAACTCTGGATGAAAAGCCTTCAGCTTCAACTTTGTCTTCTGGATCTGGTGGCATCAAAGTGGGTCTAGTTTACACTTGATGAGGCTGTTTGTGGTGTTGTGTCTCTTCTCTGTTTCGCAAAGTGAAGAAGGAGGCAGGCTTCTGGCTTCTAAGTCACTGCTGAATAGATATGCTGTGGAAGGAAAGGACTTGACCTTGCAATACAAAATCTACAATGTGGGCTCAAGTGCAGTCCTAGATATGGAATTATCTGATCATTCTTTTCCTCCAGAAGACTTTGGTATTATTTCAGGAATGCTCAATGTCAAATGGGACCAAATTGCTCTAGCCAGCAATGTTTCCCATACTATGGTCCTGCACCCCCCAAAGGCTAGCTATTTTAACTTTTACCTCTGCAACCATCACATATCTTGCCCAGGAAGAAGGGCCAGTGGTGGTTGGCTTCATCGGTGCCACCGGGCAGGGAAGAATTCTGGCACAGCAAGAGTTTGATAGTTTCTAAGGCATTGAATCTTTTAGAGAGAGAAAATTTTCTACTATTTCTTGTTTCTCAGAGTAAGAAAAAGATAACCCTAATGGTTTTAGTGCATGTCCTACTTGGAGTATAAACCCACTGAGATTTTAGGTCAACCAAAAGGTGTAGGTGATGAAGAAAAACAACCAAGCAACCCATGGAGCAGCATGTAACAGAGACTGTAAGATCCAGGTCAGGAGGAACAGTACCAGGACTTCATTGGCCTTATGCTGCAAAGTGGTATGTATCCTTTCTTTGCCCATGCCTGAGACATGCACATTTCCTTTTTGTGTGCCTCTCTACTCATGACTTGTACACGTGTCTACTCTCTCTGCTTGATGCAAGGTGTGAGTTTTGGGGAGATTGCTCCCTAAGTTTTCAGGGATAATGTTCTAGTGTAACATCTTCTGATTATGTTGTTTCATTAAATGCCTTTAAGTTGAAATAATTATGCTCTTTGACTGATTACTGAAGGGTGAATACCTCAATGGGGGCTCCTAAGCTATAGTTTGAGAAATGTTGATGAAGAAGCATACCTTGACCCTGGAGTAGCCAAACTCCAAGAGACAAAATCTGCAAGTGAGAGTCAGAATCAATGTGCTCCTGGAATGCTGTATATCTAAAGCACTTTGAAAACCTTAAAGTTTATGCTATGTAAATATTATTATTGTTCAGTTGTTTCAGTTGTATCGGACCCTTGGTGACCCCATTTGAGGTTTTCTTGGCAGAGATACCGGAGTGGTTTGCCATTTCGTCCTCCAGCTCATTTTACAGATGAGGAAATGGAGGTAAACAGAGTTAAGTGGCTTGCCCAGGGTCACACGGCTAGTACATGTCTGAGGCTGGATTTGCACTCGGGTCTTCCTGACTCCAAACCTAGCTTTCTAGCTACTGTGACACTTCGATGTCCCTATGTAAATGGTGGCTATCACTATTCTTATTATTACTCCTACTATTAATTCCCTCCTCTGCTAACATAGTGGCCAGGGTTACTCTTCAGCAATAGCAGCAGTGGATGACAAGCATCTTTGGATAATTCTAGTAACTTGAGCACCCAAAAGTAGCACACTAAAATAGGGAATCTAACAAATAAACTCCTCTTCTGTTTTCTCAGGAGAGTCTTGGAATCCTTGGAGAGGAAGACTATTGTAGTGGCTAAAATATATATCCCTATACCCACTCTGAAAATACACATCTTGGCTTTGTCCTAAATGCCTTGATGTTTATGTTGCAACTAGAGGGTCATTATCCCTGGGCAGTGTTCCACTATCAGGCCATTAGCCCTTAATTAGGGACAGCTTGTTGGTGTGTACATCTCCAGTATAGCTGGGAGCTTAGACTCATACAGTATATTCCCCTTATGGTTCTCTTTTAGCAATTTGACGATGAACTGACCCCTTCCTGTTGGGGCTTGGAGCCATGCCCCTGAGAAACTTTCCCAGCCCCATAGCAAGAGAATCTGGGACCTTTGCAGAGCTGAGAAGTTGACACTCAGTATCCATTTTCAGGGCTCTCTTTTCTCCCTCCCTTTTCTTTCTTATCCCTAGGAGGACAGAGGGGAGAAAGCTTTGTCAGGAAAGCTAAGTGCCAAGAGTTTACATTTGCAAGCAGATACAAAAATAACAAGGTGCCGGTAAATTGGGGCTTCATGGGCCAGCATCCCTTGGTTCTCTGTCAAGGACATCTGAGTTTTTCCATGCCACTGGGGTGTTTGTGTACAAGGCTATGGAAGACCATGGGGATGCTCATGTACCTCTTACGAAGAAGACATGCTGGAGAGTTCAACTCTGGACTATTGAGACTTTTTTTTCCCCCATAGGTTATTATTTGGTCTGGTCAGGCTTGTGAAGTTGGGAGAAAAATAGTCTCTATTAGTCTTGGCCAGGATTACATGACAGCTAAGGAGCTCTTCAAAAAGATCCCTAAGATCAAGTTTTGACAAAATAACCAGCAGCACTTTCACTGACTATGAGATATCTCAGAATCCCTGTGGCCCTCCTGAGCACACTAAAACTCAACATGTGAGTTTTCCAAGGTGCTATTAGAGAGCTCTCTAATTTTGGGTCTGGTTTGTGTAAGCTAAGGTTCCTGACTTGAGCCTGGGAAAATTGGTCCAGAACACACACTGATGTGAGAACTTGAAAAAGAGGTCCAAATCGTAGATAATTGTTTAAGCTTGTATTAGGGCTAGAGGCCCACTCAAAGCTGTCTCCCCCAGTATCAGTGTGTTTCCTATTACAACTGATATTAATCTATCAAGCCATCCTTTTGATTTTTAATCCTGTAAGACTAAATTGTTGTATAATTTTTTTTACCCCCTGGCACTCCTGCCCACCTCCGCCCACCTCTTTCCTTTGGAAAACACTTAAAAAAATAGTTAACAAAATATCTTGGAGTGTTTCCAGGGAATAATGTGACTTTAAAGGACCTGGAAGTGAGCTCCAGAAACCAGATCTCGAATTATGCCCAGCAAGTGAGAGTCTTCTATCAGAAGGGTTAGTCCTGCCTTGGGGGCAGATTCTATCCAGCAAGATGCTGGGATTTTAGAGAGGCCTTCTCCCTCCCTTGTGCTCTTATGCTGACTTAGGCTTAGGATGAAATCCCACCCTAGACAAAGATTTTAGGTTGGGTTGTAGAGGAGGGGATGGGTAAATAACCTGTGTTCCCAAGCAGCAGAGAGTTTACTGACCAAGAATTTTGATTTGCTTCATTTTACAGAAAAAAAATCCACTACTTTCCCTAGCTCAAGGAAAGTAGTTTTCAACTTTTTTAAAATTAAGGTTTTATAGGTGCATTTTACCTCCATAGTCATTTTGATTTTTTAAAATATTTATTGTTGTGCCATGGCATCATAACTTCTGTTTGGTACATTATAATTTTCAAGGAGTCTGTTGATTGGGTAAGGTTATATACCTCTTGTATTACTCTATTAGTTAATTATTCCTTCTAAGTCTTTTCTCCAAATTTCTCATTTTTCTCCCCAAAATTTTCCTCTACTCCACTCATTTCATTTATAAAGTCATTTTAAAATTCTTGCTTTATTTCTCCTAGGAATTCTAGTGGAACTTGTATCCAAGCTGGGTTGTTCATTGAGTGTTTGCTTGTAGATGTTTTGGAATGAATCTTTTCTTCTGAGTTTATATTTGGGTGTCCCTGCCAGCATCATAGTTTCTCATGATGAGAATTTTTTGTTTACTCATTCTTACTCCCTTACTTCCTGAATTGGGACTTTATGTTGGGGGCTAAACTCTGTGCACTTCTGGAAGGAATGTCTGACCTTGTTTGGTCCTGACTTGTATTCTCTGAGGTTCTACACTTGCATTCTCCAGGAATTAGGTGCTGTATTCTTCAAAGATCTCAGGGGAGGCTTAGACTGGGTACCTGAAAGCTTTCAGATATCTGGCGCAAGACAAAGTCTGAATGCTCCCCTTTAGGTCTGAGCTTTGCAAGCTCCTGATCCCAATTTGGGTCTGGGTAACACAATTGTAGGCTTGCCCTTGGTTGGAGCTCCAGTAGACTGCTACTAACTCAAATGGCAAAAGAGCTCCAAAAAGCCAATGAGGAGAAGAATGCCTTAAAAGGCAGAATTAGCCAAATGGAAAAGGAGGTCCAAAAGACCACTGAAGAAAATGCTGCCTTAAAAACTAGAATGGAGCAAGTGGAAACTAGTGATTTTATGGGAAATCAAGAAATTATAAAACAGAACCAAAAGAATGAAAAAAATGGAAGGCAAGGTGAAATCTCATTGGAAAAATATCTGACCTAGAGAATAGATCTGGGGGAGATAATTTTAAAATTATTGGACTACCTGAAAGCCATGATCAAAAAAAGAGCTTAGACATCATCTTTCAAGAAATTATCAAGGAAAACTGCCCTGATATTCTAGAACCAGAAGGTAAAATAGAAATTGAAAGAATCCATCAATCTCTCCTTGAAAGAAATCCCAAAAAGAAAACTCCTAGGAATATTGTCACCAAATTCCAGAGTTTCCAGGTCAAGGAGAAAATATTGCAAGCAGCCAGAAAGAAACAATTTGAGTACTGTGGAAATACAATCAGGATAATACAAGATCTAGCAGCTTCTACATTAAGGGATACAAGAGCTTGGAATATGATATTCTGGAGGTCAAAGGAGCTAGGATTAAAACCAAGAATCACCTACCCAGCAAAATTGAGTATAATACTCCAGGACAAAATATGGACTTCCAATAAAATAGAGAACTTTCAAGCTTTCTTGATGAAAAGACCAGAGCTGAATAGAAAATTTGACTTTCTAATATAAGAATCAAGAGAAGCATGAAAAAGTAAACAGGAAAGAGAAATCATAAGGGACTTACTAAAGTTGAACTATTTTGTTTACCTTCCTACATGGAAAGATGATATTTGTAACTTATGAAACTTTTCTCAGCATTAGGGTAGTTGAGGGGAATATACATATATATGGACAGAGGGCACAGAGTGAGTTGAATATGAAGGGATGATATCTAAAAAAATAAAATTAAGGGGTGAGAATGGAATATATTAGGAAGAGAAAGGGAGAGACAGAATGGGGTGAATTATCTCACATTTTATGGCAAGAAAAAGCAGTTCTATTGGAAGGGAAGAGGGGCAAGTGAAAGGGAATGAGTAAATCTTGCTCTCATCGGATTTGACTTAAGGAGGGAATAACATACACACTCAATTGGGTATCTTACCCTACAGGAAAGTGGGGGGAAGAGAATAAGAGAGGGGGGATGATAGGGAGGGTAGATCAGGGGAGGAGGTAATCAAAAGCAAACACTTTTGAAAAGGAATGAGGTCAAGGGAGAAAATTGCAGGATAGGATGGAGGAAAATATAGTTAGTCTTTCACAACATGACTGTCATGGAAGTGTTTTGCATAATGATACACATGTGGCCTATGTTGATTTGCTTGCCTTCTCAAGGAGGGTGGGTGGGGAGGCAAGAAGGTAGAAAATTTGGAACTCAAGGTTCTAAAAACAAATGTTTAAAAAAAGTTGTTTTTACATGCAACTGGGAAATAAGATATACAGGCAATGGGGTATAGAAACCTATCTTGCCCTACAAGAAAGTAAGGGGAAAGTGGATGGGGGTGGGGAGTGGGGAGACAGAAGGGAGGGCAGACTAGGGAAAGGAGCAATCAGAATACATGCCATCTTGGGGTGGGGGTAGGGTAGAAATGGGGAGAAAATTTGTAACTCAAAATCTCGTGGAAATCAATGTTGAAAACTAAAAATATTAAATAATCAAAGAGATGTGAAAAAAATAATACATGTTGTCGTGTTGAGTCATTTTTCAGTCATGTCTGACTCTTTGTGACCCCATTTGCTGTTTTCTTGGCAAAGATACTGGAGGGACTTGCCATTTCCTTCTCCAACTCATTTTATAGATGAAGAAACTGAAGCAAATAGGGTTAAGTGACTTGCCCAGGGTCACACAGCTAATAAGTGTCTGATGCCAGATTTGAACTCAGAAAGATGAGCCTTTCTAACTCCAGACTTGGTACTCTATCCACTGTGCCACATAGCTGCCCCACAATATATAATAAATGTTAGTGATACCTATTTTCCAATGCTGTCCCATAGCAAAAGATTTTTGGAGTCACTTGGTCAAGGTGTGTTTGTACGAAACAGTGGTCAAGATACGACTACAAAGAAAGATTTTTAAAAGGAAAGACAAAGCTGATCAGCGCAATGACAAAAAACAATGCTGCCCACCTCCTACCAGAGAAATGATGAACCTAAAATGCAGGATTGGACATCCATTTCTGGACATGGTCAATGGGGGATTTATTTCATTGGATGATGCATTTTTGTTATGACAGTTTCACTAATTTTATTTCATTTATTGTTCAATAGGTAGGCAAGTGGGAGACAGAAAATAAATTTTTGCTCATCAGAAAAAAAGATAGAAGTTTTCTTTATCTGTCTTTTTTATTTTTTTTAAGGAAAGAACTAAGAATCATGCTCTTGAGGATAAAGAATCTCTGGGATAGCAGAAATGCAAAAGTCCACAAATGTGTAGCAGAATCAGGTGAAGACCTGATCAGAAATCTACATTCTACAAGTTCTAGAGATAAGGAGAAAGAAAGAGGAGAAGGGGGAAACAACAGAGACGTGGGTTTATTGTGTCTATGAAAAATTGAAAATTTGTGGAAATGGTCTGTTGGGGTGGGGGTTAAGAGGAATTGTTAATATCTTTAGCCCTCCCCAGCTCACGCGTATATGCCCTCCAAATATGTTGCCCCATGTTCAAGTTTCCTGTGGGCCTGTATTCGCTCAACTTCACAGCTCGTGAGCCTCCAACAATGTGTTTTCCCTTATTAGACAGTGAGCTTAATGAATTCAAAATAAGTAAGAGCAAAGTAAGAGCATTTGGTGAAAAGCTACAGAAAAGTAGCAACAAAACATTTCTCCATTAACTTTGGGCACACTTTCCCTCAAATATACACACCATCAATGGGGAAAGGACACTTGTAGGAAACATGCATATAGGGCACAGTCCTAGAATATCCCTGCAAAGAATAGAAACTCAATTTGATGGAGCAAAGACAGCTCAGCTCACCTATGTTCAGTTCCTCAGTGCATACCAGAGTGAAAAGGAGATTTTGTGCCTCTTGTGGACAGAGCATTTCTGAGGCAGGAGGCAAAAGGTAGAAGAAAAGGGCAGTGCTCGAGTATTATGAGTAACTAATAATTTGCTGGCCAAGCCCCAAATTTCCCATCAGTCTCCTCTGTAGGATTTTACAAACAAGCTTATATTCTAAACCAGGTATCATCTCTCTGTATGGGAAATTTACCTCCGCAAGTATACAGGACTCATTTCCCAAAGTAGCCAGGTCCAATTCAACGGTAACTTTTGGCTCCACACTCCTGTGTGGCTTCAAATAGAGCTGG
The DNA here is from genome assembly GCF_011100635.1 of Trichosurus vulpecula. Classification (NCBI taxonomy): domain Eukaryota; kingdom Metazoa; phylum Chordata; class Mammalia; order Diprotodontia; family Phalangeridae; genus Trichosurus; species Trichosurus vulpecula. The sequence continues at coordinate 75,143,017 of NC_050574.1, read as the reverse complement.
TTCTTTTCACTCTTCCATTTCTTATCCAGCTTTCACTGAGCTTTCTCCTTCATTCCGATATGGGAAGCCAGAGTGTTTCTATTACCTTGCTTCTGTGAGAAAATGTTCTAGGACTAGTAGAAATTAGTTTGCTTTTTCTTGTACCTCTCCCTTCTCTGCATTGTCTACTCAGTCTTTGCAACAGGCTGATCATAACTATCTGCTCTCTGGCCTCACAGTGCCCAGAAAGAGCATCTTCAGGTCATTCCAGATCCAGAAGCCCTTGAGCCTGCTCTCATCATTAATAGTTCATGGGTCCTTTCCATCTGAATTCATAGGACCTTGTATAGGAGTAACTGTGAAGACTGAAAGTATAGGGCAGCCTACTGTGGTAGATAGTAGATTACTAGTGACCACTGTATTATAGTGATTGTGAATTCTGGGGTCGGGAGCTGAGCTGGTCTCCACTTCTTCCTAGAATTCTTGTTCTATGGATGTTGCAGCATCCCAAAGTGGGATTGTCTCAGACAGTGCAGACATATGACTTGATCTTTTCCATCTTTTATCTGTGTGTTGTCCTTTTAGTTTTGGCCTTAAATGCCCTTGGGATGATCTTATTTCATTTAACCCCTTAAATTTTCTATAAATATGATTTTCCCACCACTGCTTTTTGCTGGTTTATGGATCAGTTCTACTCAAAATTTCCCAGCAGCCTCCTTTGTTGGAGTTTACAAATAAGTTTATAATTTAAACTCTCTCCCCAGGAGACATTTGTGATATTTATTTCTGCAGCCTGTGGAGGGGCCATGACTTTGTGAAGCCAGTGACAAGAACTACCCACGTAACACTATAGCTCATGAGCCTTGACCAATGTGCTTACTTTTGTGAATGGCCCAGACTGTCACACTCTCCTAACATGTACTGAGTGATGCAAATACAAACAAAATAATTTCAGTAAGAGGAGAATACTAACAGCTAGGGAAGGGGGATCAAGAAAGACCTTGGATAGGAGCTGGCATCTCAGCTGTTTGATAAACCCAAGAATTTGAACCACTGGGAAAAAGACTCCCATTCAACAAGGATTTCTAGGAAAACTGGAAAGCAGCTTGAATTAAATGAGGTTACCGGCAATAACCAACATGATAACATCAAACATTTAGAGCAGCATCTTATGCCATATACGTAAGTATATGCTTATGTTATGAGCTCCAAATGCACATATGGCCTAAATATAAAAGGTCACAGCATAAAAAATAAAAAAAAAACATTTTTTAAGAGCTGAGTTGAAGGAGGGGCTCTTCAGGTCTTTGGATCTCCAGTGTTTAGCATAACGTCTGGCGAATAGGCACTTATTGATTGACCAAACAAAGACTAAAGGAACAAAGTGATCCTAAAAGAAATCTAAAGCACCCTTTCTTTACATGGACACTAAGGGGTAGAGGAGGGCTGGAATGACTGCTCTCTTTTGTCAGTGCTATGAATTGGTCCAACTCTTCAGTAAAACAATTGCAGTTGTGGGGGGTGGAAGTCACTAAACTGTCCATGCCCTTTTACTCAGAGTACCTATTTGCTGAGCGTATATCCCGAGGAGGTCAAACACAGGAAGAAATGTCCCATAAATGCCTTAATATTTATAGCAGAACTTTTTTGTGGCAGCAAAAATAAAAATGGAAACAAAGTGGGTACATTTTGGGGAATGGTCGAACCAATTGTAATATGTGATCATAATATTCTGTCAGCAACGATGACTGTGAAGAATTCACAGAAACATGGGAAGATGTATCCACCGATGAGCAAAGTAAACAGAACCAGAAAAAGTCTACACAATGTCTATAATAATGTAAATAAAAACAATCCTAAAGGTACTCTGAATTCAGATGAATTGCAGTGAATAATATTGGGTACTCAGTAACAGAATTAAATACTCATCTATCATCTAGATAGAGATGGAGGGGGGAACCAAAGGTGGGGAATGTTGGGAATGTTGTATGTATTCACAGACTATAGAGGGCAACCCTATTCTCCCGGTCTCTCTAGCTTGAAACCTAGGTATCATTTTTGACTCTTCACTATCGTTCATCCCACCCTCCCTCTCTTTGCCCCCACCAATATCCAGTCTGTTGATAGGGTCTGTTGATTTCGCCTTTGCGAATAGCTCCCTCCCCAACACCCCCCCTTCCTTGCCACCACTTTGGTGCAAGACCCTCATCACCTCAGACCAAACCTATTGTGTTAGCTGCTGGCAGGTGACCAAGTCACCACCCTGTTCAATGAACACCAATCACTCCCTATTGTCTCAGGGATCTAATATAAATCTTCTGTTTGGTATTAAAAGCCCTACATAACAGCCTCCTCCTATCTTTCGAGTCTTCAACATAAACTTTTAATCCTATCTTCCTGGCTGTTTGTCAAACAAGACACTTCATCTTGGCTTCAGGAATTTTCATTGGCTGTCCCCCATATCTGGAATGTTCTCCCTCCTCATCTCAGCCTACAGGCCTCTCTGGATTCCTTTAAATCCCAACTAAAATCTTATTTTCTACAAGAAGCCTTTCCTGACCCCTCTTAATTCTCATGTCTCCCCTCTGTTTGTTAGTTCTTATTTATCCCATATTATTACTTATTTGTACCTATTTGTTTACTTATTTTCTTCCCCATTAGATTATAAACTCTTTGAGGGCAGGGGCTGTCTTTTGCCTCTTTTTGTGTCCCCAGCACCTAGCACAGCCCTTGGTACAGAATGGATATTTGATAAATGCTCATTGATTGACATGAATGTTTTTCTGTTTGATTTTGCTTACTTGTTTTTCTTTATTACAAGGGATTGGTCTGGCATGGGACTGGGGAGTATATGTGTGGCTAGACTACTGGACTTAGATTCAGAAATACCTAAGGTTAAATTCTGACTCAGACACTTACTGGCTGAATGATACTGGACAAGTCATTTAACTTCTCTCAGACTCAATTTACTCACCTAAAATTAGAGAGTTGGGGGGTGGAGCCAAAATGGCAGCATGAAAATAGGGACTTTCTTGAGCTCTCCTCCAAATCCCTCCAAACACCTATAAAAAATGACTCTAAACAAATTCTAAAGCTACAGAACCCACGAAATGACAGAGTGAAACAAGTCTCCAGCCCAAGAAGGCCTGGATGGTCAGTGAGAAGGATCTATTGCACTGTGCTGGGAGTGGAGTCCAGCCCAGTGTGGGCCATGCTGAAGACACCAGGCCAGAATTGTGCAATCTGGCCCCAGCCTCAGGGCTGCAGAGGCAGTGGAAGCAGCTACAGCAGCAACCCAGCAGCAGCAGCAGTGGGGGTTGCTTCCATAGCTCCAGGCCCAGAAACAGTGGGGGGAATCGAGTGACTGATCAGGGCAGGAGTGCAGGAATCTCTTTGCTGACACAGAGGCAGGGTTCTCTTGCTTTGCCCTGCTTGGATCTGGGTTGCAGTCCTGGTTGGCAGTCCTTGGGGGAGGAGGAGTACTGGTGTGGCAGAGCTTGTGGTGGATATGGAGAGGGAGTCCTCCTGGTAGTTCACAGGCCAGGAGAGGAGTCCTCCCTCCAAACAAAAAATCATACCACCGCAGAATAGAAGTAACTCTGAAAACAGCAGCACAAAACCCCTGAAGTTTGGGACATAGAACTCTCCACTTTGAAAGCAGGCATACCCTGACAAAGAGTTCCAAAGCCCAGTAACTGGCTGGGAAAATGGGCAGCAGGCAGTGTAAAAAGACTCAGACTATAGAATCTTTCTTTGGTGACAAAAAAGATCAAAACATGCAGCCAGAAGAAGTGAACAAAGTCAAAGATCCTACATCAAAAGTCTCCAAGAAAAATATGAATTGGTCTCAGACCATGGAAGAGCTCAAAAGGGATTTGGAAAATCAAGTAAGAGAAGTAGAGAAAAAATTGGGAAGAGAAATGAGAGTGATGCAAGAAAATCAGGAAAAACAAGTCAATGACTTGCTAAAGGAGACCAGAAAATACTGAAGAAAATAACACCTTAAAAATAGACTAACCCAAATGGCAAAAGAGCTCCAAAAAGCCAATGAGGAGAAGAATGCTTTGAAAGGCAGAATTAGCCAAATAGAAAAGGAGGTCCAAAAGACCACTGAAGAAAATACTGCCTTAAAAACTAGAATGGAGCAAGTGGAAGCTAGTGACTTTTATGAGAAATCAAGAAATTATAAAACAGAACCAAAAGAATGAAAAAATGGAAGACAATGTGAAATATCTCATTGGAAAAACCACTGACCTGGAGAATAGGTCCAGGAGAGATATAGGGGCTAAGAATATGATAATCTGGAGGTCAAAGGAGCTAGGGTTAAAACCAAGAATCACCTACCCAGCAAAACTGAGTGTAATACTTTAGGGCAAAATATGGATTTTCAATGAAATAGGGGGCTTTCAAGCATTCTTGATGAAAAGACCAGAGCTGAATAGAAAATTTGACTTTCAAATACAAGAATCAAGAGGAGCATGGAAAGGTAAACAGGAAAGAGAAATCATAAGGGACTTACTAAAGTTGAACTGTTTTGTTTACATTTCTACATGGAAAGATGATATTTGTAACTCATGAGACCATTCGCAGTATTGGGTAGTTGAAGGGAATATACATATATGTATAGACAGAGGGCACAGGGTGAGTTGAATATGAAAGGATGGTATCTAAAAAAATAAAATTAAGGGATGAGAGAGGAACATATTGGGAGAAGGAGAAAGGGAGAGATAGAATGGGGGTAAATTGTCTCGCATAAAAGTGGCAAGGAAAAGCTGTTGTAATGGAAGGGAAGAGGGTAGGTAAAAGGGAATGAGTGAATCTTGCTCTCATCAGATTTGGCTTAAGGATGGAATAACATACACACCCAATTGAGTATCTTACCCTACAGGAAAGTAGGGGGAAAGGGGATAAGAGGGGGAGATGATAGAAGGAGTGCAGATTGGGGGAGGAGAGAGTCAAAAGCAAACACTTTTGAAAAGAGACAAGGTCAAAGAAGAAAATGGAATAAAGGGGGAAAGGACAGGATGGAGGGAAATATAGTTGGTCTTTCATGATGTGACTATTATGGAAATGTTTTATATAACAATACATGTGTAATCTATATTGAATTGCTTGCCTTCTCAAGGAGGGTGGGTGGGAAGCGAAGAAGGGAGAGAATTTGGAACTCAAAGTTCTAAAAACAAATATTAAAAAAATTTAAAAAAGTTTTTACATGCAACTGGGAAATAAGATGTACAGGCAACGGGGTATAGAAATCTATCTTGCCCTATAAGAAAGTAAGAGGAAAGGGGATGGGGTGGGGGAAGGGGATGATAGAAGAGAGGACAGACTAGGGAAAGGGGCAATCAGAGTACACGCCACCTGGGGGGGGGGAGAGTAGAGATGAGGAGAAAATTTGTTGAATGTTGAAAACTAAAAATAAATTTAAAGAATTTGGTTATTTTAAAAATAAATAAAAATTTAAAAATAAAATTAGAGGGTTATATTAAATAACTTAGGGGCAGCTAGGTGACAAAACAGATAGATGCCTATCCTGGAGTCAGAAAGACATGAGTTCAAATCTGGCCTCAGACATTTATTAGTTATGTAACCCTGGGCAAGTCACTTAACCCTGTTTGCCTCAGTTTCCTCATTTGTAAAATGAGCTGGAGGAGGAAATGGCAAACTGCTTCAGTATCTTTGCCAAGAAAACCCCAAATGAGTTCACAAAGACTCTGACATAACTGAAACAACTGAATAACAACAACATTATAACTTCCAAGGTCCTTTCTAGCTCTAAATCTACGATTATATTAGAAAAATACATATATTTTATTTTTTACAATTTAATATTTTATTTTCTCCCAGCTACATGTAAAAATAATTCCTAACATTTGTCTTCTGAAATTTTGAGTTCCAAATTCTATCCCTCCCTCTTGCCCCTCCCCCTCCTCCCCTCTTCCCTTATTGAAAAGGCAAACAATAGGTTATACAAAATACATATATTTTAAAACAAATAAAAAGTCACACAAATTTTCTGACTATACACTACATATTTGTTACATATTGCACTGATTGTATTGCTTTTCTCTTCTCCCTAGCTCCCATATAATCTCTCAGCAGAGGACTCCATTGCCTACTGTATTTTTTTAAGTTAATTAATTATTTTATTTTATTAGTTTACCATTGCCTAGTGTATTAAGAAACTGGAGGCCATTTTCTGGGTTTCCTTTTTGCCCCTGTACTGCAAAGCTCCTATAGAGCATCCCTCATTCTTTTCTGCTCTGTTCCAGTTTCTGAAGAAGAGGCAGCCCTTTTCTTTGCCAAAGCTAAAGCTTGTTTGTGCCCTGGATCCTATCTCCTCTTGTCTCCTCTGGAAGCTCACCCCCTTTCCCTTCACTGTTGCCAGGTCTCCTCCATCCTTAAAAAATCCCCACTTGACCCTGACATCCCTCTTCAGTTTTCCAACTTTTCCTCTTTATGGATGCACTTTTAGAAAGCATCTCCTACGCTCCTTGTCTCAATTCCTCATGTCCCACTCACTTCTCAACTGCCCTTGAAATCTGGTTTCTGACACCACTGAAATTGCTCTCTCCGCTGTCACCAATAATCTTTCCACTGCTAAGTCTAATGTCCTTTTTTTCAGTTCTCTTTCAACTTTTTGAAACTGGCCACTGCTCATTGCTCCCGGAGGCTCTCTTTTTCCTTGGCCTCTGGGACACAGATGTCTCTTGGTTCTTTTCCCATCAATCTGACCATTCCTCAGTGTCCTTTGCTGAATTTAATTTCCCAATCACCTATTAAGTGTCTACTTCATTCTGCTACATGCTGGGGATACAAAGACAAAAATTAAAACATTCCCTGCCCTCAGGAAGCTTATATTTTACTGGGAGAAGGGCAAAATACACAGAGAAAAGTAAATACAAAATAACTTGGCAGGGAGAGAACTAACAATCAGGGAAATCAGGAAATGCCTTGAGTAGGAGTTGGCCCTTGAGCTAAGTCTTGAATGAAGTAGGGATTCCAAAAAGTGGAGGGGAAGAGGAGAGGTCATTTTAGGCCAGGGCAACATTGCCATCACCTATGTCCTACTCACTATGTATGGGCACTTCTCAAGGCTACATCCTGGACCTTCTTCTTCTTCTCTCTCTCCCCTCTGGCTCTTGGCAATCTCATCCATTGAATGGTCAACTCTATGTAGATGACTCTCAGATCTCTATATCCACCTTTAATATTTTCCCCTGACCTCCACCACCAATAACCTGTTAGATCTTTTCACCGAGATGTCTCATTGGTATCTCAAACTCAACACATCCAAAATGGAACTCATTATTTACCTCCACACACCCCAACTTACCTTTCCTCTCAACTTCCTTATTTCTTTAGAGAGTTCCATCATTCTTACCCACTTACAACCTCAGAGTGTCTCCTAACTCTTCCCTTCTTCCTCACTCCCTCCACTCATGTGGCCACCACCACCTCACTTCAGTCCTTCATCACTCTCTCTTGGATTATTACAATAGTCTTCTATTGGCTAAGTAGTGCTGATGCATCTGATCTCTCCCCTCCCATCCTCTGCCTAGCTGCCAAATAATATTTTAGAGAGCCAAGTATGGCCATGTCACTACCTAACCCTAGAGTCTTCAGTAATTCCCTTATGCAGCTAGGACATAAAATACAAACTCTTCCTCCATACTCTGGTTCCCACCTACCTTTCCAAATTTCTTTCATATTCATTCCCATCATGCACCCTCTCCATCTAAACTAGTCTAGTAGAGGTTTCTCACACATAGCATCCGATATCCCTTCTTTTTTAATATCTAATGTATTTTCAGTTTTCAACATTCATTTTTATAAGTTTTCAATTATCTCTCCCTCCCCAAGACAGCACACAATCTGATGTGTGCTCTATACATATATTCCTATTAAACAGATTTTTCACATTAGTCATGTTGCATAGAAGAATTATAGCGAATGAGAGAAAGCATGAGAAAGAAAACAAAACAAAAGAGAAGAGTCTGCTTCACCCTGCCTTCTGACTCCATAGTTCCTGCTCTGGATTTGGATGGCATTTTCCATCCTGAGTCCTTTGGAAAAGTTTTAGGTCCTTGAATTGCTGAGAAGGGCTAAGTCTATCAAAATCAGTCCTCGTACAGTGTGGCTGTTACTGTACATAATATTCTCCTGGTTCTGCTCACTTCACTCAGCATCAGTTCATCTAAGTCTTTCCAGGTTTTTCTGAAGTCTGCCTGCTCATCATTTCTTATAGCACAATAATATTCCATTACATTTATATACCACAATTTGTTCAGCCATTCCCCTTTGATTCCAGTTCTTGGCCCCATGTCCCTGCCTTGAGACTTTGCACAGGCTGCCCCCATGACTGAATTTGAACTCTCCTTTCATTTTCATGTCTTAGAATCCCATAACTTCCCTCAAGGCTCAGCTCAGGAGTCACCTTCCTGGGGAGGCTTTCATGATCCCTAATTGGAATCTTCTTGTATCTCAGCCCAATCGATGTTCTCCCCCCCTCCCCAAACTATAGTCTGCTAGTTGGTACAGGGGATAGAGGGTTAGACATGAGGTTAGGAAGACCTGAGTTCAGATCAGGTTCAGATACTTACTATCTGTGGAAACCTGGGCAAGTCACTTAATGTCTACTGGCCTTCATTTCCTCATCAGTCCCATAGGAGGGTTGGACTAAGGTCATCCTCCAGCCCTAAAATTCTGTGACCCAGCTGTAATGTTAATGGACTAGGAAGATCTTTCCCATCCATTAATAGGCTAATGTGACCACATGTGTTCAGTCACAGATGTTTTGCTGCTTTAAACTCCTGCTCACAGCTGTGATACATCCTCAGTCACCATGGAGCCCACTGGGAGAGGAACTTGCTTAAAGGGGAAGCTTGCTTATGTGGAGGCTAGCTTGCTTGAAGGCTTTCACACCTTTTGGTAATTAGGCACTGAAGCATGAGAGTTGTGATGCCTTCTGGCTGTGTGTGTGTGTGTGTGTGTGTGTATATGTATAATATATATATGTGTATATGTATACACACACACACACACACACACACACACACACCAATGAAACTCTGGCTCCTTGAAGTATCATCAATATTACTCTTTCCCAAGATCTCTATTGACTAGATATTGATTAATAAAGATCTTTGTCATGGAGTAATTAATTAGCAGAGTCAGGATTCAAACCCAGATCCTCTCATTAGCCACCCAGAGCTCATCCCATTATGCCATGCTGTTTCTTGCAGGCTTTCATGCTCTCCTACCTTGGAGTGAACAGCTGGGCATCCTGCTCTAACCACTCCTCACATCATAGGCTGTTGTGAGACCTCAAGATATGGACACCTTTGGACTCTTTTATGGGAAGACCCACAATGGATTGAGGTCAAATCATTCTGGAGCATATAGAATTTGGGGGTCCCTCATTGCCATGGGTGACAAATAGCAAATAGGTTAGCAAATAGTGGAGAAGGACTGGACTGGTAATTTCATTAGTATAGGGAATTCCCAAGTGAGGAAATTCCCTCTACCATGTTAGGTCAGCACCTTCTCTGCTAATTATCTTCTTAGTGGGTTGCCTAGACCACTGAGAAGTTAAGCAACATGCCCTGGGTCACATAGTCAATATGTGTCAGAGGGAGGATTTGAATTCATTTTCCTGGCTTTGAGGCTAGTTCTCTATCCTACTACGCCAAGGGAACAAGTTGGGAAGACCGGAGTTCAAATCTCGTCACAGACACTTACCAGCTAGGAGAACCTGGGCAAGTCACTTAATGTTTGTTTGCCTTGCTTTATTCATCTGTAAGACAGGGATATTAACAGCACCTCCCTTCCAGAGTAAGCATCTAGGTGGTGCTGAGTCTAGAGTCAGGAAGACTCATCTTCCTGAGTTCAAATCTAGCCTCAGACACTTACCAGCTGTGTGACCCTGGGCAAGTCACACTTAACCTTGTTTGCCTCAGTTTCCTCATCTGTAAAATGAGCCAGAGAAGGAAATGGCGAACCTGTCCAGTGAGGTCACGAAAGCGCTGACAAATGACTGGACAACAACAACAACCTCCCAGGGTTGCGGCGATGATCAAATAAATAAGAAAATAATTGCAGAGTCCTTGGCACAGTGCTGAGCACATAGTAGGCTCTATGTAAAGGTTAGTTATCATTCTTATTATTTATTGAGTGCTCTATATGCCAGGGGAATCAATCTAGAGCTGGAAGGGGCCTCGGAGGCATCTCATCCAACCCCCTCATTTTACAAAGGCAGAGACTGAAGCCCAGGAGTCTGGGTGATTTGCCCAAGGTAGTAAAGTGTCGGAGGTAGGATTTGAATCCAGGTCCTCCGACTCCAAATACAGCGCTCTTTCTACTGCTTCCTATAGACAAAAATCAGAGCTCCTTCCCACATTCCAGCAATGCTGACTAACCTCAATTCTAATGTGACAAGTCTATGAATGAAAACGATGGCACGCAGGAGGGAAGCAGTCTTACTTTTTTGAGGCTTTTCTTCTCTTATCTTCTTTGGTTTCCCCTTGTTGGAGTCCCGGCTCCTCAGCACTCGCAGACCCAAGGCTGGCTGGACGGAGACACCTTGACTTGGTGGCATTGTTAGCTGACTCAGACTCAGCAGAAGAAGCTGATGTTTCTGGGCCTCTGATCCATCTCCCAAGTGGGCGCTTCCTACATCTTCCAGTGCCCCCATAGAGTCATGGGCCACCCCGCTAGAGAGAATCACTTCCAGGATGACAGTAACAACTTGGATGTATATAGTGTTTTAAGTTCTGCAAAGTGCTTTCCCTGCATCATCTTATTTTGATCCCCGTATCTCTGTAAGGTGGATGAAACTATTATCCCCATTTTACAGGTGAGGAAACTGAGACTCAGAGAGTGACTCTCCCATGACAAACAGCCAGTAAACTCCAGAGGGTGAATTTGAATCCAGGTCTTCCAGACTGCAAGACCAGCAGTCTATCCACCGTGCCTTAACGCCAGTCATAGGAGACCCAGGCAGATAGCCAATTGGCCTAAACAATTTCCATGGATTCAATGATCATCTTTAGATAGACGACTCCAGGCCGACTTATCTTTCCCTAGGACTTCAGTCCTGTACCTCCAACCGGCTACTAGACATCTCCACCCAGCATGTCCTACACACATCCTCAAATACAACATATCCAAACCGACAGATTCTCCCATCCTCCTAACCTCCCTCTTCCTCACCAGGGGATTGTCATTTTTCCAGTGACTCAGTCGTGCCACATGGAAGTTAGCCTCAACTTCCCTTCCCTGATCCCCCATATCTAGTCAGCTGTCTAATGTTGTAGTTTCAGCCTCTTCAACATCTCCAGCATCCATACCCTTCTGTCCATTCACATCACAACCACCCTAAGTCAGATCCTCATTCCTTCTTGCCTGGACTTTTTCAATGGCCTCCAGATTTGTCTGACTGCATCCAGCCTTCCCCAGCTCCAATTCATTCTCCACTGGGCTACCAAAGAGTTATCCATACAGTGTAAGCCTGGCCACGTCACTCCCCTGCTCAAGAGGTCCCAGTAGCTCCCTGTTGCTTCTAGGATTAAAAAAAAAACACAAAACAATTTCATCTGTTTGGCATTAAAAGCCCTTCACAGTCTGGCTCCAGCCTATCATTCCAGGCTAATCACATATCGCTCCCCTTACGCGTTCTAAATTTCGGCCAAGATGGCTTACTTGCAGTTCTCTATATATAACATTTCATCTCCCACCTCTGTGGCCTTTGCTGTCTGTTCTCCCATGCCTGGAAAGCGCTCCCCCCTCATCTCCCTCTCTTAAAATTCTTAGCCCACTTCAAGGCTCGGCTCCTGCACCACCTTTTTAAAGAGACTTTTTCTGATCCCCCAAGTTGTAAGTGCCCCTACCCCCAAATTGCTTTGTATTTATTGTGTAGATATCCCATGCTTGCATAACTGTAAACATACAAGTCATAAGGTGGAGAATTTGGAATCAGAGGACCTGGGTTCAAATCTCAGCTCTGCCATTTACGGGTCTACCAAATGTCTCTGCACTGCTGTTTTTCATCTGCAAGATAAGGGTGGCAGACTTGATCACATCGTATGTCCCTTCTGTCTCTCAGTCTATGATTGTTGCATGCACCCGGCAGGTTATCGTGGGCTCCTTGAAATCAGGGGCTGTCTCATTTTTATCTCTATATCCTTAGCCCTGAGCTTAGTTACCGGCATAAAGTAGATCCTCGTTGAATGACTGTCTGATAGACTTACAAAAAGTTCAGGTGAGGCTATTTCCTTGTCATCCCTTCCACCACCAGCCCCTCTTTCCCAGCTCTCTCTCTTCCTTCCATTCCTCTGCCCTGAAGGGATGCAGGTTTATTCCTTTTGGGGATGAGCACATTGTTGACTTTAACTCTCTTCTATGTTTCCCAGGAAAGTGTGATGGCATGCAGCCCACAGCCACTCCTTGAAGAAGAGAGGCCGGCATGTGCCAGGACAGGGTGCCAGGAGCTTCAGAAGCTGCCAAAATGCCTCCCATTTTATGGACAGGCCTGGCTCCACCTGGCCACATTCCAAGTATTTAATCAGCAGCTTTTGGTACAGATTGCATTGCAGTGGGAGCCCCTCGGAAGTCGACTCTTAAAAAAAAATCTTGAACCATGAATGAGAGCAGACGGTCCAGACTTCTCCCCCCTGGGCCCTGATGACCCTCGCCTAGGGATGGAGCAAGCTCGTGCTGATAACGATAATCAATACCCAGAGGTTGGCTGCTGCTGTGACCCTACGGCCCTGAGGGGCTTGGCTATGCCCTCCTCCCCACACAGGTCTGGCTCCAGCCAAGAATCTATCTCACCCACCTCCGTGCACCAAGCCCCAGGAGGATGAGGGAGGAACCATTTTTCACATACTTTCTCTTTTCAAAAAGTAGATGTGTTTTGCAATTTCCTACTTAAGCTCTTGAAAGGCTTTAGGGCAGAATCTGACCCACCTTTCCACCCACCTCCTCCCTGTCCCCCCAACAACTGGCCCTCAACTCAGTTTTCTGAGCACCACCAAGGAAAGGCAGCTGGAGGTGCCCTGAAGCCCTCAGGGATGGAGAAGGAAAGGTCCTAACTATCCATCCTCATCACCATGCCCTCTGCTCTTCTCCCCCACCTTCTGGGGTTTCATCTAAGACACCATCAAGGTGGTTTAAAAAAAAAAAGCTTTCTACTGAGTCATCAAGCTTGAAGTTGAAGGAGCTGTGGAGTGCTCAGCAAACTCCAATGACTCCCTAGTACCTTCAGGATTAAATATTAAAATTTTATTAAAATTAACATTTAAAAATTAAATATTAAAATCCTGTTCAACTTTTAAAACCCTTCACAAACTGGCCCCCTTCCGACCTTTCTAGTCTTCTCACTCCCTTCCATGTACTCCATGATCCAGACACTGATCTTTTAAGAAAAAATTACACACACACTTACACACATATATTTTTTCAATCAGCAACATTTTGCCTTCTCTCCCTTCCACCCACCCCCTAACTGGGAACAAAATAAAAACAAAAACTCAGTCATCAACACGTATATTGCAGCAAGACAAACCATATTTCCATGTCAGACACTGGTCTCCTTGCTGTTTCTTGTGCATGATGCTGTGTCCAGACTCCATGCTTTTCGTTATCTGTCCTCCCATGCCTGGAATGACTTCTCTCCCCATCCCTGCCTCCTGGCTTCCTTCGAGACTCAGCTCAAATCCTGTTTTTTTCCAGAAGTCTATCCTGGTCCCTTATTCCTCCTCACCCTGTCCTTGTCCCACACTAATGCCTCCCCTTTGAAATATTCTCTAATTTATCGTGTGTCTTCTATGTACACAAAAATAATAACAGCTAACATTTATATGCACCAGGCACTGTGCTAAGCACTTTACAATTATTATCTAATTCGATTCTCACAACAACCTTGGGAGGGATGTGCTATTATTAGCCCCGTGTTACAGATGACAAAACTAAGGCAAACAGAAATTAAGCGACTTGCCCAGGGTCACACAACTTGAGGTCAGGGGCTGCTTTTGCTTTTCTTTGTTTCCCTAGAGCTTAGCACGGTGCTAGGCACGTAGTAAGCACCTCATAAATATTTGTTGACTTGATTTGAGTTCTAAGCCTTCAGCTCTCTGTAGCATTTCTTTCCCTGGGGAGGGCCAGAAGGTCTACAGAGCATGAGTCCAGCACCCTCCCCTCCCCAAACCCGCCAGCAGGTGCTTGCTGTGTGCTCAGCAAGCCCAGACTTTGGTTCCAAGAGCATCGTCCTTCAGATACGGTTGTGCTTTCCTTTTGGCTGAGTGTTCAGGGCCAGGCTAATTTGTAATTAATCCACTTAGGCAGTAAAAATGGAAACTATTGTTTTTGTCTGGGCCTTGTTTTCTTCTGCCCCCATGCCCTCTCAGGGGTCCCTGGATGTGCCCCATCTAAACGGATCCTCGGCCAGTAGCTGGAGAGACAACAGAGACATCCCTGGCCACTGACCTTCATTATGGAAATGGATCGGAAGGCCAGAGAGCTGATGTCTGACCTAAACTTTCTCCCTGTCCATTCTCTCCAGCAGTTAAAAAAAAACCCAAACAAAAAAAACACAAGAAATCCAACCAAAGCAAACCCAGAACACAAAAAATTCCAGTCTCCTGAGAGACTGAAATGGAAAACAAGTCCATTCGCTGGGGACTTGGTCTGGAACATACCAGAGCCGGGTAAGGTAGCCAGAAACACCAGTATCCTGATGTGGTGCAATCCGCTGGGCCCATGGAAGGAAAAGCTAACATTTTCCAAATAACACTGTGGGCAGATAACAGCCACTTCCAAACCATGCGTTATTGTTGCCGAAAACCTGGGGGAAGGGGAAGGAATCTATGACACAGATTCCCTCTTCCTAGTACTTGCTGGGACTGGAAAATACATCAAGGTGCAGGCTTCTGAGCCAGGCAGGGGGCCTTGTCCTTGGACCATCCTCAATGCCTTCTGTCTCTGGCCTCAAATAGAAAGGCATTTGATGCCTGGGCCAGGTGTTCAGATCCCTCTGTACTCATTCCCCCTCCCCACCCTATCCTCGGACTTGTCCCATATCGTAGAAAACTTCCTGACTCAGGATGACAAAGTGAGAACGGACTCATAGGAAAGACGGGAGATCCAACCTGGGTGACTGATGGTATTCACCCTCCTCTCATAAGTACTGAAGAGCAGGTGCTGTGTTTGAGAATGAAACATCTCCCCACTTTGCAGATGAGGCTTGCCCACTTTGCATTAGGATGCGAGAACAAGGGGAGGCCCAGGAACGGATCATGAGCTAGAAGGTACCCTGAGATCGTATAGTCTAACTCCCCAATTTTTCAAATGAGGAAACTGAGGCTCAGAAGGGAGAAATACCTTGCCTGAGGGTTCATAGGGAGTAAGTAGAAGGGTAAGATTTGGACCCAGGTCCTCTGACTCCAAATCCAGTGCTATTTTCCCTCCATTACCCCATCTCCCAATGGATCCAGGAATTCCAGAAGTCCAACTTATCACATTAAACTGCAATTGTATGCCTCCACTCATTAGTCACCTACAGCTTTAGTGTTCAGGATGCTTGAAAGTGGAGGGAGAGGAGAAAGAGAGAGAAAGAGAGACAGACAGGCAGAGGCAGACAGAGAGACAGAGAGAGAGACAGAAAGAAAGAGACAGAAACAGACAGAGAAAGAGACAGAGAGAGAGCAGAGAGAGACAGAGACAGAGATACAGACAGAAAGAAATAGAGGCAGAGAGAAAGAAAGAGATGGAAAGAGACAGATACAGAGAAAGACAGAGAGAGGAAGAGAGCGACAATGAGACTGAGAGATGGAGAAAGAGACAGAGACAGACAGAGAATGAGAACAGAAAGTTATTTAGAACTGGCTCTTCCTTGAACCTTTTTTCTCAGGTCATTTTTTTTTAAACCTAGGAACCTTGGAGAAAGGCAGCTTGATTGTCAATAGAGATCCAGCCTCAGAGTAAATGAGACCTGAGTTCAAGTCCTACCCCTCCCACGTACTAGCCCTGTGACCCTGAGCAAGTCACTTATCTTTTCAGTGTGCTCAAGCAACTCTCCAAAACGCAGCCGCATTGAAGGGACTGACTTGCATTGGTAGAGGAAGGCAGCTCCTTATGCTGGTGGAATTACAAGACCCAGGTTTTTCCTCCTCGCCTCTAATCCCTTCCTACCTCCCCCCAAGCTCCCCCCCCCACCCCAACCAGAGAGATATTGGAAAGTGAGAAAGGCAGAAAAGAAAAAATAGGAGAAACAATGGGGTCTAAGACAGAATAGAATTTAGAATTAGTAAGAACTTACAGATCATTTAGTTAAATAGAGTCACGGAGTTGCAGGAGACAACCTAGACCAGGGGTGGGGAACCTTCGGCCTTGTCCTGTGAAGTTTGGATTCAATCAAAGGGCTGCACGTGAGGACTTAGAGGGCCACGTGGGGCCTCAAGGCTACAGCTTCCCCATCCTTGACCTAGACCAAATCTGAACAGAAATCTATTCTACCCCATCTCTGAAAAGTGGCCATCCAGCTTTTGCTTGAAGACTTCTAGTAAGGGGAACCTATTATTTCCCAACTCCATGCCCTTTAGGATAGTTCTAATACTTAGGAAATTTCCCCTCTAATAACAGGGGAGTTGAACAGGTCATGGAAAAAGATGCCCTGTCTCCTGCCAGCTGATCACATGTGACAGTTCCATGCTTGGGTGCTTTGGGGATGGTGGGGAAACTCTTATTGTCCACTGAGCAGGAAGAGCAGATGACTCACAGGATCTTTCAAAGGGGAGTGACTCTGGCCCTTTCAATCTCTGACTCTTCCAGATGAGAAGAGGTAACTGAGAGGAAGATGGTGTCATCCTTACAGTGATCCAGGTCTCATAGAAGCTAAAGTTCACATCCTGCCTAGGCAAGCCTGAGACTGGATCTCAGAGGCTTGTGCTTCTTTCCTGGGCATAGATGACTAAACATTAATTTTGAGATAAACTTTTTGAGATAGATTAATTTTGAGAGAGACTCCAGGCTTGGGGGAGACCTTGTGATTTTGAGAGTTTTGCCTGTCCTGTGTCCATCAGGTAGAACTGATTGGCAGAAGGGGAAGCTTCTACATCAGATAAGATGACCACCAGCAAAAGAAGAGTAACCTATGCCCTGGCCTGGCTGACTTTGAGGGGACAGTGCAGAGTTGAGGTGAAGTTTAACAATGTCTATTCAATGTCCTCACCAACTACTTTATGCTCTAATGAGATTAAAAATCTCAACCTCTTAGAAAAGTAGACCAGTAGTTATAAGTTAAGTTACCGAATCCTGTTTTAAGTCTTCCGAATATCATTATGTACTTGAGTGTTTTGTGTTTAGCATTCTTTTTGTGCATGGGAAATAAATACCTGTGCCCTGCCTGATTCATATTGTATACTGACAACCTTTCTATTCCCCTCTTTGGGGGAGACACTAGACAGCAGTCAAACTTAATCCTTAAGTAATATTCCTTCAGGGGACTGGGACCAGGGGAGAGCAAAAAGTCAAAGGATGTGAGAAAAGGAGTTTAAGCCTTCTCACTATAATGCAGATTACAGCAGATTGAACCCAATCTGACCACATGTGTGAGTTCCCCTCAGTGGAAGGGTAGACGGTGCAGTGCACCAATCCCTTGGGCCCAGCAATAATTTTTAATATTAGACTTGTATAGGGGCAGCTAGGTGGCGCAGTGAGTAGAGCACCGGCCCTGGAGTCAGGAGGACCTGAGTTCAAATCCGGCCTCAGACACTTCACACATGTACTAGCTGTGTGACCTTGGGCAAGTCACTTAACCCCGATTGCCCTGCCAAAAAGCAAAAAAAAAAAAAAAAAAAATATTAGACTTGTATATAATTCAAATCTGAATTTATATAGTTCTAGTTTGGCCCTTTGGGGCTAAGTAGACAAAGTTAACACAAAATATTTGAAGACAGTGAGAGAAGTGATTAATGATTTGGGCAGATTCAGAGCTCCCCCTTTTTCCATTTTTAAGACCTCAGTCTCTGAAGGTTGAACTAACCTTCTCTATCTGACCCAACCCAACCTTACAAGGAATCTCTCTCTAGTCTAAGGTGAATTCCATTCAATGGAGCTTGAGTGGAGACAGACCCTTTTGTCTAAATTGCCCAAGACTGGGGGTGGTCTGGGTATGGAGATAGTCTCTGTGTCTAAGAATGAAATGATGTCACTCTCAGACCCTCATTGTAATATTCATTCTCTCATTAATTGTTAGCCAATTGGGATTCCTACCCTGGGGAATACCTACTCTTAGAAGGGTATATAAATGGTGAACCAGCTGCCATAATTGTCTTTGGTCTAAGAGAGAGGGCCAAATGACCATCTTTTATTAATAAACTTGCTGGCCTTATTAATAAAATGATTAAATTACCCAGAAACTATGTCTCCTGAACCTTTTAATTGCCACAACTGCTAGTATTTCTCCCCAGACCTTTTCTTACATAAGCTAAATATTCCCAGTTCTTTCCCTTGATCTTCTTAGCCATGGCCCTACAACTCTATCATCCGAGCCATCTTCCTCTAAACAAGCTCCTATTTGTCAATGTCATTCTGAAAATGCAACTCCTTGAACTGGCCACAATACTCTAAATATGGAGTGTGACTGGGGCAGATTACAGCCGGACCATCACCTCCATGGTTCTGAACACTGTGCCTGACTTAATGTAGCAAGAATGCATTCACTTTTTTGGCTAACATGGCTCTCTGTTGACTAATTTTGAGCTTGCTGTTCACTAAAATCCCTAGATTTTTTTTTTTACGTGAAATACTTCCTTGCCAAGTCCTTCGTCCCAGACACCCAAAGATGAAGAAATGGGTGGCCCAGAGTTCAAAGTCATATGGTAAGTTAATGATAGAGCTGGGACTAGGACCTACATCTATTTCAAGCAGCTGATGAATAATATTGTTGTTCGGTTGTTTCAATTACATCCAGCTCTTTCTTGACCCCGTTTGAGGTTTCCTTGGCAAAGACACTGGAGTAAAGCCATCTCCTTTTCCAGCTCATTTGACAGATGAAGAAACTGAGGCAAACAGGGTTAAGTGACTTGCTCAGGGTCACACATCTAGTAAGTATCTGAGGCTGGATTTGAACACAGGAATGAATTCATCAGGGCACTGGGTTTGAGGATGAGTTCATTAGAAAGATGAACTTGACACTATCCACTGCGCCACCTGGCTGCCCTAGGATGAATAATATCTAGTGATAATAATATTAACTAGCATTTACCCAGTCACACAGCTGCAAAGTATTTGAGGCTGGATTTGCACTTAGTTCTTCCTGACTTGAGGACTAGTACCTAACTGCCCTCTTACCCCAGTCACCTCTCAGCTACCTGTGGATAGACCAGACGGAGTTCCAACCTACACTCCAAGTTCTAGTCAGCAACCAAGGGGCTTATAGAGCAAAGAAGTAGGTAAGGTAGAAAATTCAAGGTGAAGTTGAAATTGTTATGTCTTTCATATGTCTGCCTCTAGCAGAAAGTGCTGTACCCAGCTTCATAAGGAGGCCCCAGAGTTTACCCTCCTGAAGATCTTCACAACCTTTCTGGCCCCCACCTATTCTACATTCAAGGGGACTCCAAGCCCTGCCACAAAGGGACTGGCTGAAAGATCTAAAGATGCTTAATGATAATTGTCCAAAGTGGGGATGAATGAGCTGCCTCTGCAGAGAGAGTGAGCTTCCCACCACTGGAGGTCTTCAAGCAGAGGCTGGATGATACGTCAGGGACGGTCAAAGGGAGGATAGTGCACATTGGCTCTGGATTCAGATGACTGACGTCAAAATCCCACCTCTGATACTTACTCCCTGTGTGACCTTGGGCAAAACACTTGCCTCTTCTGAGCCGCTATTTCCTCATCTGCAAAGCAAAGGGGTTGGACTAGATGTCCTCCGAGTTTTTTCTCTGCTGTAGAACAGGGGGTCAGGGGATTGTAGATTTAAAGTTAGAAGCTCTCTGACCCTACAATTCCTGATCGAGTAAAGGTTGGAGTAGATGCCCTCTGAGGTTCTTTCAATCTGATCCATTTATCCAAGGGAAGACTTGAGAAGGGAACAGCTCCAGCAAGCAAAACAAGGAAGGACCAAAGCTTCTTAACAAAGCTGAACAAAAGTGGAATTGGCTGTCTTGGGAGGTAGTGAGTCTTTGACACCTAGAAATCTTCCAGGGAAGGCTGGATGATCCCTGTCAAGGGTTGTGATAATGGAAAGAAGGAAGGAAACAAGCATATATTTTGTTAAGCACCCACCACGTGCCAGGTGCTGTGCTGAACTCTTTATAATTACTATCTTATTTATCCTAGAAGGTATGCGCTGTTTTTATTGCCATTTTACTTTTGAGGACATTGAAGCAGACATAGGTTAAATGGGTTGCCTAGGGTCCCTAGGGTCTCAGCCCCTCAGAGCAGCTGAGGTCACATTTGAACTCAGGTCTTCCTGACTTCAGACCCAGGGCTTGAGGAATGGAAGGAACAAGCATTTATTGAGCACCTACTATGTGCCAGGTACCTAAGTGCTTTTCAAATATTATCTCATTTGACCCTATCCACTGCACCCCCTAGCTGCTTCTAATGGGGAAACCTATGGGTTCAACTAGAGGCCTGAGGTCCCTTCCCACTTTCACATTCTAGGATTTTCATAGTCAAGATTTTTTCCCTTATAACTCAGTTCAAGTCCTCTTTCCTTTTTTCAGAGGGGTAGGTAGCATGGCATCATGTATAGTATGCTGGACCTGACCTTGGTTCAAAACCTGCCTCCCATACTTACTGGCTGTGTGACTATGGATTAGTCACTCAACCTCGATCAGTCTCACTTTCCCCATCTGTAAATGGGGGTGAGAATATCTTATAACAGTCACCTCAGCATTATTATGAGGCTCAAACGAAATAATGCAAATATTTTGTAAACATTAAAGTAGTGCATAAATATTAATTATTACAGTTCCTAAGAGGGTATGGAGAGAAGCTAGTTATTGCACTCCAATTTTCAACAAGATGCCTTTCCCTTCTTTCCTTCTCTAGGAATCTGCCCAAAGCCCCTGAAACCTGGCCTTGCCTCCAGCCAGTTTACCTTGCTCACCCCACCCCACCCCTGTCCTTACCCTTGAAAAGGAATATGTTTGGTAGTTTTCATTTTTTAATTTGAAATAAATTTTTAAGCAGTTTTCAGGGTCTGGTCTCCCCTGACATCATACCATGGACATTTAACATAAATTCTTCCGAGAGAAAGTCTTACATCCAGAAACATGGGACAAGGGAGGGAGAAGGTGAGCCTTTCCTGGGCCAGCCTCTAGGGAGCCTTGGCTTCCACCTGACAGTCAAGCCCACAGCCCTGTCTGTCTTTTCAGCCAAGATTGCTGCCCGCATACTTAGGCTGGCTGACAGGTCACTGCTGGGGAAAGTTCTCCAAAAAAAAAAAATCACTTTCGAAGAACCTTCTCAAATGAATGTTCTCAGCTCAGCTTCTGTGCCCTCCTCACCTCTGCATGTAGCCAAGTCCAAGGGACTTCAGTGGCTGTGGAAGCTCTCCCTTCTCCTGCTTTCAGAAGCATGTGCTCCATAGTCTGGTAGTATGTGTGTGGGTACACATGTAGGTCTGAGGCATGTGGATACATGTACATGTCTGTCTGAATGTCTGTTCATATGTGTGCCTAACACATATGGAGGGGGATGTGGATGTGTGTCTATGCAGTGTAGACACCTGGATGCCAGCTTGTCTTTTATAGGCATATGCATCCATGTGTATATGTCTGCATATGCATTCCTTTTCGAGTTTATGTGTGTATGTGCATGTCTGTGAGTTATATCTGCACATACATGGTATGTCTGAATGAGAATGGGTTTGTGAATGCATGTCTGCCTTTTCTAGGTAGGTGGTGGTATGTACATGTGTGCATGTCCATGAGTTATGTCTGTATGAGCATGGGTATGACCCACATCTGCCTTTTCTAGGTGGGTGGTGATATGTACATGTGTGCATGTCTAAGTTATGTCTGTATGTACATGCTATGTCTGTAGAAACATGTGGGTACATGCCTGCCTTTTAATAGGTGTGTTTTTATGCATCCATGTTTGCATACATGTACATGCCTCATGTGTGCATGAATGTGTACATGTGTGTGAATAGGTATTGCAGCAGTACTCCAGTTCAGTAAAGTCCTCATATACATAGCAGCATTGGCTTCTTGTTTCCAGGGCCTAGAGTTGTCCCTAGGCAGCTGGTGTGATGGGACCTTCGGTCCCTCGATGCTGTGGTGGAGAGTGCTGCTGCTGCTGCTGTCCCTTCCGCCTTCGAGGAGAGCCCAGGCGGGCTTCCTTGCTTTCTTTCCTGCTTAAGTTCCCATTGGCATTCTCCCGTCGGCCCTGCCCATCCTTCCGTCTCTTCTGTCCTAGAATCAGAACATCGAGAAAAATTATCCAACAGGCCTTGCCCAGGGCTCTCTGGCAGGTGAGGAGGCTCAGGGGCTAGGGGTGGGGGGCAGGAAGGCAGTAAGCAGGCATAGCCTTGGGCCAAGACAAGGAGAGGAGGAGGAAAGGAGGGAGGGAAGAGAAAAAGATGAGAGGATGGCAAGGAAGCTCAGAGAGGGAGGCAGGCAGCCAGGATGGCCCTGGACACAGACAAGAAGGGAAGGAGAGAAGGGGGAGGGGGGAGGAAAGAGGGAGGTCATCAAGAAGTTCAGGAAGGGCAGGCAGAAGGAGCTTTGATCTGGACAACACTCTAAGGGCACCAAGGAGAAGCTGAGGACTGTTTAGCTAAGAAAAGGGGAGGAAGGGGAGTAGGGTAAGGTGAGAAATCAGTATTATTTCCGAATGTCTGAAGGGCTGTTGTACAGATTAGTCTGTATTCTAAGATGGAGCAGAGGCAAGGGGTAGAGTTGTACAAGAAAGCATCTTTTAGGCTGGTGTCTGAAGAAAAGCTTCCACTGTTAGATGGCTGATGCCCTCATTTCTGGGTGGGGTGGTGGGTAGGTCTCCAAAAATAAATGTATCCAGGATACTTTTTAAAGTGTAATCTGCATTGCTAATACTTTCCCCATTACCTTCTTAAGACAACCAACAAAACAATAGAATAATCCTTGGCATAACATTAGTTCATTTCCAAGACCTAATGCTTAAACTGAAAATTTAGCCATCAGCGGGTTAGAGCTGGCTCCAGCACACCTCTAGTCATTTATTAAGCATCTATTATGTTCCAAATGCTAAGATAGGTGCCTAGAAGACAAAAAAGTCCTTTCCTTCAAGGAACTTAGTATAGCTCCTGGCACATAGTAAGCACTTATGTAGAAGTGGCCCTTGCATACTAAGCATGGTAACCAACTGATGTATACATATCAGCATACACAAAATTTATACAAAATTATTTCAGTAGCTGCAGGGGGGAGGGAGGAGAGGGCACTAGCATCTAGAAAGATCAAGATGGGCCTTGCGTGAGAAGGAAAATTTGAGTGGAGCTTTAAAGAGAACTAGTGAATCTGAAAGGTGGCGGTAAAGAGGGAAAACATTCCAGGCATGGGTTCTCTCTGGCTTCATTGTACGTTACTCTTCCTCCTGATTTTGAAATCCAGCCAAACTGGCCTTTCTTCTCTCCCTCACCCATGGCATTCCATCTTCTGTCTCTGTGACTTTGCATTAGCTATTCCCCATACCCGGGGAATACCTACTCTCCTCTTCTCTGCCTCTTCTATAATATAATATAATATAATCCCTTTCTCCATCTCTCTGTCTCTGTCTGCCTCTATCTCTCTGTATAACTCATGAACTACCTTCTACGTGAAGTTTTGACTGATTTCCCTCACTTCTCCCCGACCCTGTGAGGGAATTAGGTGGTCCAGTGGATAGAGTGCTAGACCCGGAGTTAGGAAGACCCAAGTTCACAGCTGGCCTTGGACACTTACTAGCTGTGCGACTTTAGGCAATTTCTCTTAGCCTCAATTTCCTCAGCTGTAAAATGGGGATAATAATACCACCTCTCCCCCATGGTTGTTGTGAGCTTTAAATGAGTACCTCTAAAGTATTTAGTGCAGTGCCTGGCATACAGTAGGTGCTTAATAAATGCTTGTCTCCTTCCTCCCAAACTGTACTTTTAAGCAACTTTGCATTTGTTCTCTTTTTTCACATATACTGATATACATCCTTGTTATTTTCTCTGTTTAGAATGTGAGCACTTTGGGAGTCAGGATTGTTTCATTCTTTGTATTTACATCTCCCTTGTAGCCAGCATAGGAGATGGAGGGCTGTGCATAGGGAACAGCAAGAAGATATCTGCCTGGAAAGTAGAAGGGTGAAGGACAGTCATGTGTAGTAAGCCTTGTGCTCCTGGGGCCTCTGGCATAGCTCTAACTCAGTCATTTTGGTTGTATCCAAGTCTTCACGACCCCCATTTGGAGTTTTCTTGGCAGAGATACTGCCATTTCCTTCTCCAGTTCATTTTACAGATGAGGAAACTGAGGCAAATAAGGTTATGTGACTTGCCTGGGGTCACACAGCTAGGAAGTGTCTGAGGTCAGATTTGAACTTGGTTCTTGCTGACTCCAGGCCCAGCGCTCTATCCACTGCCCATCTCTAACACAGGGACTCTCGAAAGACTTCAGAGACTCATTCTCCCCTCTTCTCCTATACATCCATAAAAACCACCTTCTTCCTTGTTTCTTTAGCATAACATGGATCTAAACATCTTACTAATGCTCCCTCATGGGGCAATCCTTAGTGTCCGTATGTAGCCTTAGGGCCTGGCAGGGAGAGCCTGCCTTGACCAGGTCCTCCCTCTGGGCTCTGAGAATGAGAAGCAGAGGGCCCAGAGGCCAACTGGCCCATCTGGGCTCCATAGTCACAGCCCAGGGGAAGCGGGCTTTCCAGCCAGGCAGGGGGTGGCCTACAAAGAAACATGAAGACACAGAGCATCTCTCTTCTGGGAATTATCTGGCCTCTGGCTAAGCCAGGGTCACAGAATCACAAAATTTCAGAGCTAGAAGGGACCTCAGAGGATCTCTAGACTGACTCACACTTGAAGAAGAATTCTTCCTACGGTCTCTTGACAAGTGGTCATCCAGTCTCAGCCTGAAGATCTACTGAGGCAAACCATTCCACCCTGGGAGAACTCCAACTGTTAGGAATGTCTTCTTGAACTGAGCCCAAATCTGCCTCCCTGCAACTCCCACCCATTGCTCCTTGTTCTGGGGCTAAGCACAAAGTCTTCTCCATGACGGCCCTTCAGATACTGACAGGCAGCAGCCATGTTCCACCCCACCCCCCAAGTCTTCATTTCCCAATTCCTTTCATCTTTCATTGTGTGACATAATTTCCCTATAGCTCCAGGAAAACCCAAAGAATTACGAAATTTTTTAACTGCAGGGGACCTGTGAGTGGCCATCTAGTACAGCCCATCCCTGTAAAAGAATTTTCTATACAACGTCCTCAGTTAGCGGTTGTCCAACTTTTGTTTGCATACTTCCAGTGATAGGGAATTCACTATCTATTAAGGCATCCCATTCTATGTTTTTACTATTCCAATTGTAGGGAAGTTTCCTTGCAGTGAGTCAAAATTCATCTCTCTACAGCTTCCACCACAATGTTGGGCCAGGAATCAGGAAGACCTGAGTTCAAATTTGCCCTCAGACACTCATTAGCAGTGTGACCCTGGGCAGGTCACTTAACCTGTTTGCCTCAGTTTCTTCAACTAGATAATGGGGATAATAATAACACCCACCTTCTAGGGTTGTTGTGAGGATCAAATGAGATACTATTTGTAAGGCACTTAGAATAGGCGCTTAAATCTTTCCTTCCTCCCTCCCTCCCTCCCTTCCTCCCTTCCTTCCCTCCCTCCCCTCCCTTCCTCCCTCCTTTCCTTTCCTTCTTTCCTTCCTTCCTTCCTTCCCTCCCTCCCCTCCCTCCCTTCCTTTCCTTTCCTTCTTTCCTTCCTTCCTTCCTTCCCTCCCTCCCCTCCTCCCTTCCTTCCCTCCCTCCCCTCCCTTCCTCCCTCCTTTCCTTTCCTTCTTTCCTTCCTTCCTTCCTTCCCTCCCTCCCCTCCCTCCCTGCCTCCCCTCCCTTCCTTCCTTCCTTCCTTCCTTCCTTCCTTCCTTTCTTCCCTCCCTCCCCTCCCTCCCTTCCCTCCCTCCCCTCTCTCCCTTCCTTCCTTCCTTCCTTCCTTCCTTCCTTCCTTCCTTCCTTCCTTCCCTCCCTCCCTCCCCTCCCTCATGTTTCAGCCTTCTAGAGTCAAAGAAAACAAGTCTAATCTCTCTTTCAATTAACAGACCTTCAGATGCTTTAAGATGGCCGTTATGTCTCCCCTAAGTCCTCTCTTCCCCAGGCTAAACATCTCTAGATCCTTCAAATGATTAAACTCCTCCTCCCCACCACCCATTCTCATCCCATCTTTCTAATAACATATTCCAACATATGCTTATCAGGACAATGGGTCACACGTCCATAAGCCTGGGGTCCTGGGTTGGTGTCATCCTTCCTCAATTATGTCACCTTCTGAGCCCTGAACCCAACCCACATCCCCATGGACCCTCATGCATAAGCCTGGGGGACCTTGTTCTCATGGAGATTATGTAGGATTCTCATGCCACCTCCTTTACCCTAGAGGAGATAATGTTGGTCCACCATTCCATGTGTAAAACATTCTAAAAAGTATAAAGATCTATGCCAATAACAGCAATAACATTTACAGAGTGCTTTAAGGCTTACATAGCACTTTACCCGTGATATCTCATCTGATCCTCAGAACGGTAGGTGCTATCCCCCTTTTACAGAGGAGGAAACTGAGGCTGACAGAGGTTAAGCTACTTGCTCAGGATCATACAGCTACTAAGAGTCTGCTTTGGCAGGATTCAAACTCATCTTCTTCCTCCAAGCCCAGCATTCTATGCACTGGGCCACATAGCTATAAATAGATTCAAACGTTGGCCATTGTTTTTCATTGCCAGGTTGCTATCATGGCACCCCTTTTTTAGTTGCCAGGCCTTGGTACTGGCTGTCCTCATGCCTGGAATGCATTCCTTCCTCACCTTGTCTCTTAGAACTTGTCTTCAAGAGACTTAGCTCAAGCACCACCTTTGCCATGAGGTTTTCCTTGATCCCCTCGACCCCCAATCACTTTGTATCCACATACAGGCATATATGTGCGTATACTTGCATAGGGCAGCTAGGTGGTACAATGCACCATGCTTATAGTCAGGAGGACCTGAGTTCAAATCCAACCTCGGACATTTACCAGGAGTGTGATCCTGGGCAAGTCATTTAACCCTGTTTGCCTCAGTTCCCTCATCTGTCAAATGAGCTGGAGAATGAAATGGTAAACTACTCTAGTATCTTTGCCAAGAAAACCCCAAATAGAGTCACAGAGAGGTGGACACAACTGAAACGACTGAATATACAATAATATACATTCATGTTATTTCTTCCAATGGAATATAAGCTCCTTGAGAGCAAGGGCTGTTTCATTTTTGTCACTGTACCCCTAGCACCTGATACATAGTAGGAGCTTAATAAATACTTGTTGATTCATTGGTTTGTTTGCACTTTTCTAGTGTATTTATCATGTAACAGTGTATATCATTGTTATCTGCATAGGTGACTTATTTATCATGTAACAGTGTATATCATTGTTATCTGCATAGGTGACTTATTTATCATGTAACACTGTGTATCATTGTTATCTGCATAGGTGACTTATCTCCCTACCGGACCGGACCAGAGTGTAGGCTTCATGAGGACAGGGATCACGTCTTATCTAAACTTTATCTTTTCCCCACTGCCTAGCATGGAGGAGGCAAAGAAGAATCAAACAGGCAGAAGGCAGACATAGGGAGGGCTATGTTTCATGTAAGGAGATTGCCTACAGACATACAGAGGTATGAAAAAGAAGGATGAGATTGAGGCTGAGTTTATAGAGCAGGTTTGCATACAGCAGCCGTCTAATGATGGAACTTGGTTGCTATCTTAAGGTATATGCGAAGTGCTCTGCACACAAGTAATGTGCAAACTTTAATAAAAGGTTATTGGAGGAGTGATACACAAGGAGATTGGAGCAACAGGGGAAGCACAGAGAATGTCTCCAGCACTGGCTATGATGATCCGGGGCACCCAAGACGACTCAGTTCCCTCTAAAGAGAGCCTGAGAACCCAAAATGGAGAACTGGGATGCACAGGGACCAAGGAAGAGAAGGGGATCTTGGGCAAGTAAAGGGGGATCTTGGGGAAATGGAGGGGGATCTTGGTGAAGTAGATGGGGATCTTGGGGAAATAGAGGGGGATTGGGCAGCAAGTGGCACACTGATCCTGGAGCAGGAGACCTGAGTTCAAATCCAGCCTCAGACACTTGACACTTATTAGCTGTGTGACCCTGGGCAAGTCACTTAACCCCAATTGCCTAGCCCCTCCAGAAAAAAAAAACCAGAAAAATAAAATAGAGGGGTATTTTGTGGAATAGAATGGGATCTTGAGGAAATAGAGGGGTATCTTGGGGAGTAGAGGGGGATCTTGGGGAATATGGAAGAGTCTGGAAGAAAGAGAGGGGGATTGGGCAGTAAATGGATAGAGCACTGACTCTGGATCTTGAAGAATAGAAGGGGATCTCAGAGGCAGAGGCTCACCATCAGGACAAGGAATCTTCTGCACTGTACACCTCCTTGTTTCCTTAGTGCTAGGACAGATCGAACGGTCTCCAGAGGGAGCCTGTAGTACAAGACGTGTCCGTTCTTCTGAACCCCTCCGGAAACCACAGAGCTTCTTCTTCTTGGAGCATGGCCCCCACGGGGACCACTCACTCATTTCACATTGTGCTAGGGAGAAGGATAGGGGCAAAATTGAAAAGCGCATTGCTTCTGGCTCCTAGTTCCCTGTGAATATATGGCTCTCCCTGCTGTTCCACACCCCGGCTTCCCATCTTCAGAGCCCATGAGGCCAGAGATATGGTCTCTGGATCCAGGCTTCCAGATTCCTGCCCCGCCCCCCATAGCATTAGAGCTCCCCCAGTACCCTCACCAGGACTGCTGCATTCCATGGTACTGTTGGCCGCTGAGGAGCCCTCAGGACAGGCTGGGTAACAGCGGCCCTTGTGAAGGTATAAGCCCTCCTTACATTTTGTGCAAAAATTGTGGCTGAAGCAGGCCTCACAGTTCTCAATCTTGCATTCTGTGGAGAGAAACAGAGCCGAGAGCCCATCAGTT
Organism: Trichosurus vulpecula; assembly: GCF_011100635.1. Taxonomy (NCBI): domain Eukaryota; kingdom Metazoa; phylum Chordata; class Mammalia; order Diprotodontia; family Phalangeridae; genus Trichosurus; species Trichosurus vulpecula. The sequence continues at coordinate 75,113,834 of NC_050574.1, read as the reverse complement.
CAAGTCTCTTCACACTTTATAAATGCACACTCCCCCTACCATGCCTTATAACCTTATCTGGCTCCAAACATTCCTCTAGTCTGTCACAACAAGCATTTATTAAGCACTGACTGTGTGCCAGGCACAGTACCAAGTGCTGGAGATACAAAAAAGGCAAAAGGCAGTTCTTGTTCTCAAAGACACTAATGATGGAGAAGAAACTCCCTCTGCCAGTGGAGAGCAGGACCTTTTCTGCAACTCAGTCTTAGAGAGCCAAGGAGGCATTGAGAGGCTGAATGACTTTCTTGGGGTCCTACAGCCAGTATGTGTCAGAGATGGAACTTGAGCCCAGGTCCTTCTGACTCTGACACCGGGTCTCTCTCACTTCACCACATTGCTTTTAATTACACTAATAATCTTGTGCCATATAATCTAATACTGCCCCCTTTCCAATCCAGAAGTTAGGCAATACCATGGTCAGTGCTTAATACATGCTTGGTGACTTGGCAGGAATGTGTGGAGCCAGAAAAGGTTATAAGGGTTGGGAGAGGGGAAGAGGGCAAGTTGGGGTTTCGGTCTTTAGGAAGAAGAGACTTAGGAAGGGGTTCCCGCCCCAGGCCCCTGAAGGTCGGAATGGGGAATAGGCAAGCCCCCTGGGTATTCTAGCTGCACAAATTCACTTTAATTCCATGGGGAAAGGGAAGCACTACACTACTCACTGTTTCCCACCCCCTCTCCTCACTCCATCTCCTGGGACAGTGGGACAGAGTGAGAAAAGCACTGGATTTGGACATTGGAAGAACTGCAATGGATAAAGTGCTGGGCCTGGAGTCAGGAAGACTCATCTTTGGTTGTTCAAATCTGGCTTCAGACACCTACTAGCTGTGTGACCCTGGGCAAGCCACTTGACCATGTTTGCCTCAGTTTCCAGAGAAGGAGATGGCAAACCACTCTAGTGTCTCTGCCAAGAAAACCCCAGATGGGTCATAAAGAGTAGGACATGGCTGAAATGACTGAATGACAAGGTTCAAGGAACTACGTCCTGATTCTGCCCCCTATCAGCTGGGTAAGTCCTTTCCCCTCTGAGCCTGTTTCCTCACCTGTAAAATTCAGGGGAGGGGGTTGGATTTGATGAGCTCCAGGATCCCTTCCTATGAGTCCTTTAGTAAACTGCTTCCTTTTGGCAGGGCTTAACCCTGGGCACTAGCATTCATACACTCCAAAGGCCCTGGTGACAGTCTCCTTTGGGCTAGTTTTCCCTCCTTAGTTTCATAGAAACTTTGGAGTATTGGGCAGGGAGCAAGGCTGGGCTTGGCTGGAAGTGTAGGCAGTGCCTCTTACAACCTTCTTCCCAATGTGGCTGGGGGAGGGGGGGACTCTCCCCAGTGCTGCCCTGGATGGCCAGGTCTAGGAATAGTCAAGGTCAAAGATCTCCAGTCCCTCTCCCATCCAATTCATGGTGGGTAGAAAGCCTAGGGTTCTACTCTCCAATGTCCTGGTGGGACATCATGCAGTCTCATATCCTTTTGGGCTAGATCTTTCTCATTTTGTTTTTTAATTTTTAAAATTTTTATTCTGAATTTAAGAAATAAAATAATATATAATAATATAAAATAATATACACAAAATAAAGAAATAAAAAATAAGAAATAAAATATGCATTTCCATAACAAAGTGGAATAGAAAAAAAGGATTGCACCTGGAACTGCAGATCTATTATGTCCAACTTGCCATTCCTTTTAAATATATAACAGTTATCATGTATGTTTTCATGAAATGGAAATTTATTGTTTTATACTGAATCCTCTCATATTCTGCTGTGCACATGGAAATATTTCTTTTTTATCTTTTCTTGTTTTATATTTAAGCTCAAATGAATAAAAAATTAAAAAAAGAAATAAATGCTTGTCGACCAAATGAATGATTGGCTTGAAGCCATGAGGACCATAATCACAAATGGCTCTCAGTTATCCCTATGGAAGTGGAGCTGAGCCATAGCCTAGAGCAGAGGTTCTTAACCTGAAGTCTACAAACTACCCAAAGGACCTCTGGATGGATTTCAGGGGGGTCCATGAATATTTTAAAATATTTTGTTAATTGTATTTGAATATAATTGGTTCCCTTTGTGATCTGATGTATTTTATTTTATATATTCAGAAACATTACTCTGAGAAGGGTTCCATGGGCTTCACTAGACTGCCAGAGAACTCCATGACACAATAACAGGTTAAGAACCCTGGGGTTAGAGAATCCCCAAATCACTCCTTATAATCATTCCTCTCAGAGAGTTTGAGGACAGCAGTTACCATCCTCATTCTAAGCCTACATTCTTGGCATTTGGAGGACTGCCTTTGCTCAGAGGCCTAGAAGCCTCTGGAGGGTGCTCACACAGAAGAGGAGGGAGTTAGCAAGAGATCAAATATCTGCTGCAGAGAAGGCACAAAATGTACAAGACTAAAAATTATCTTTTCTTTTTTTCTTGCTTGCCTAGTCCTCAGCATCTACCTCTGATAGTATATCCACAGATACTCCTCCAGAGGGGAAGTGAGCCTCATGTTGATAGACTCTAGAGTTGAGAGGGACCTTAGAACATGAGTGCTAGAAGAAATTTTAGAAGATATAATGTCAGAGCTGGAAGAGACCTTAGAACATAGAATATCATGGCTGGAAAGGACCTTAGAATAGGATATCAGAGCTAGGAGGGACCTTAGAATATAGGATGTCAGAGCTGGGAGGGACCTTAGAATATAGGATGTCATGGCTGGAAGGGACCTTAGATTACATCTCAGAAGTGAGAGGGACCTTAGAACATAAAATGTCAAATCTAGAAGGACTCTTAGAACATAGAATGTCATCTGCACTAACCTTTTGTCAAATTATGACCATCCCTAATAAGTGGTTCTTTAGCTTCTACCTTAGAACTTTGAATGTCAGAGCTGAGAGGGACATTAGAACACAGAACATAGAATGCCAGAGCTGGAAGAGACCTTAGCACCTAGAATGTCAGATAGGGACAGCTAGGTGGTACAGTGAGTAGAGCACCAGTCCTGGAGTCAGGAGGACCTGAATTCAAATGCGGCCTCAGACACTTGACACACTTGCTAGCTGTGTGACCTTGGGCAAGTCACTTTTGCCCTGCCTTCCCCCCTCCAAAAATAAAAAAATAAAGATAAAAATAAAAATAAAAAATAGAATGTCAGACCTAGAAGAAGAGATCTTAGGATATAGAAAAATCTTAGAAAAATGTGGTAGGTGAAGGGAACCTTAGAACAAAGAATGTCTGGAAGGGATCTTAGGGATCCTCTAGTTTGAACCCTAGACAGTCAGATGGCCCAGTGGATAAAGCAGTGGGCCTGGAGTCAGGAAGACTCAAGTTCAAATCTAGCCTCAGACACTTACTAGCTGTGGAACCCTGGGCAACTTACTTCACCTCTGTTTGCCTTAATCTACTAGAGAAAGAAATGGCAAAACACTCCAGTATCTTTGCTAAGAAAATCCAATGGACATATAGTCCATGGGGTCACGAAGAGTTGGACACAACTGAATGACTGAACAAGTTCAACTCCTGAACTTTGCAGATGGAGAAACTGAGGCCTGGAGAGTCAAGTGGCCCAAGGTAATAAGCGTAGTAAGTAACAGAGCCAGGATTCACAGCTAAGGTCTTTAACTCCAAATCCAAGATTTTTTCCCTGGTGCCATGTTGCCTCCCACCTCAGCAAGGATGGGACTGGCCCTGTTGATTTAGCCATAGGATAGCAGGACGTGGAGCCAAATGTCCAGGGACTCAAGTCACCCCGATCTGGCTTGGAACCATTCCCAGCAGCCCACCTGACCTCCCCACTCACTGATACACTTGTTCATATCAGGGTTGCGGGCATCATAGTATCCAGGCGGGCAGGATGGCAGGCAGATTCCAACCTGCCGGATGTCGTTCCTCTCCAGCAGGATGAAGAGCTTAGGGGAGCACTTAAGGCAACCGTTGACCTCTGAGCATAGCTCACAGCCTTTGGCGCAGGCCTGACTTCCCTCTGTGCTGACTGTAGGGGAAGGGGAAGAGAAGAGATAAGGGCAAAGATGATAAACAGGCACTGGAATAACTCCCATCCCAGCCCTGAGAGAAGCACCCCCAGCTTCCCAGCCTCCACACCTGAAAGGGAAACAGGCAAATCCAATCAACATTCTGCCCTGCAACTTGGACTTTCAGGAGTTCTCTCTGGGCCAGCAGCTATCTGCAAGCCTGCATTACAGCTCAGCCCCAATCTTATCCCTTCTCTCATCTTTGGACATTCGAATAGACTGTACCTTCCTTTTTATCTGCTTATTGAAATCCCCTCTTCCGTCAAGGCCCAAGTCAGTTGCTACCTCCATGTAGCTTTCCCTTATAAATTCCTTCCCTTCAACTGAAAGCAGCCTCCTCCAAGTTTTCTAGAGCATTTTGCCAAGAGATCTCCTTTTCCTTTATCACACTCTACCTTATATTACATTTGTAATGGGGGGAATTACAAAACCCTGAAAGGGCATTCATTCATGGAACTGGACTGAGCTCTGCACATGCTCCTTGGAGCCTGAACACATGGTGGTAGTAGGGGCTTAGTGATTACCCTCATTACATAATTATTTCTGTATGTGCAATATTCCCTCTATTAGATCATAAACTTAATGAGGGCAATGATTATGTTATAGTTATCTTCCCATCCCCAGCCCTGAGCACAGGTCTTGGCACCTAGTAGGAAGAGATGTAGTTAGCAACTTTTGCATTCAGGACCAGTGGTACAAAACACCCTCAAGTACCATGGGGGAAATTGGGGATGAGGGGAGCATGGAAGAGCTCTCTTGGGGTGCACCTGCTGGAAGTTAATATACCATCTGGTACCTTCCTATGTTGAGTAAAGTTTCTTGTTAATCAGACGCTAAACTCAATTGTTTCTAGGCTGTCAAAGGACCACAGATAGAGTCGGTGCTGTCTAAATGTCTCTGCCTTGGGCCAGAGCCCCAGTGACAGCTCTCATAGCCTAATGAAGGCTGGTGGGACTGAATTAAACAGAAGGTGGTGCTCTCTCTCCTATCCCCTAATGAACAGCTACAACAGATCACAGGAAAGGTACTCCTCACTCCATTGTTCTCCCACCCTCACTGGTCAGTCAATACGGATCACATATTTCTCTTCTCCACCTGCCCCCATGCCCAGGCCCTTGGTCACCTAAAGAAGTCTAGCTTTAGGGGTGGCTAGGTAGTGCGGTGGTTAGAGCACTGAATCAGGAGGACCTGAGTTCAAATCCAGCCTCAGACACCTTCTAGCTGTCTGACCCTGGGCAAGTCACTTCACCCTGATTGCCTCCAGAAAAAGGGGAAAAAAAGAAATCTAGCTTTACAAGTACCTCTAGTATATTCTCACTGCCTTTTACTCTTCCTCTTTCCTCCCTACCTCCATTCCATGAGAAGAAATGGAATCTCTTAGAAGCACCAAATGTCACATCTACAAGGGACCTCCAAGGCCATTTAAGCTAGTTAGCTCCTCATCAAATCATAAGCATCCATAGTAAGAGGATCTCTAGCCTCTACTGAAAGCCACAAAGGATGGGGAACTCACTCTCTTGCTGCAGCCTAAACAGAGTTACCTGTTTTCTATTTCCTAAAGGACCTCTCCTTTACACTTGTACTATAATTTAAAAAAAAAATTTTTCCTCCACTACAGTCCTTACTCTATTATGGACAAAGACACTACCTCAAAATTAGGTTAAGAAACCCAACCATCCACAGACAGGGTGGCATCACTGTGCAATAGAAAATATTCCGGCTTTGTAACCAAAGGATCTGGGCTTGAATTAGGGTTTTGCCACTTACAACCTTTATGACCAAATCACTTAACTTCTCTGGTCCTCAGTTTCCTCTGCTGTAAAATGTGGGGGGGCAGGGTGGACTAGATGACCTTTAAGGTCCTTTGCAGCCCTAAATAAATATATACTCCTTCTTTCACCATGATGAAAAGATAGCGGAAGATGGGGTGGTAGGGAGAAGGAGAGCCCTTGTATCAGCTGAAGTCTGAGCAGGGGGCCATGGGATCAAAATCCTTAAGAAAATGGGAATCTCCTTTCTCCAGTCCCAAAAGATCTGTCTCCCTTTCCTCTTTCTTATGTCTCCTCTTTCCAAAATCTACTTGGTGCTGTTTTCAGGAACAGTCAGAGAAATGTTCTTTCTAGTGCTAAGGAGCTAAAGCCAAGGCAGATTCTTAGAGAACGGTGAATGCCTTGGCGATAGATCACCCTGGAATGAGGGAGGCCATAGCCAAGGCCCAGCCCCTCCCTCCCATTCATTCCTCCCCTGCACTCCTAAAACCTGGTATTCAGATTTCTGCTAGGTCCACGATTTCCAACCTGCTGATATGTTTCCTGGCTTGGCCAGTATTTTTTATCATAGGAGCCAGTGATACATGTTGGGTAACATTAGTTATAGCACTTAGAGAGGGAGATCGACATAGTGGAGAGAGGGCTGGCCTCAGAGTCAGGAGGCTCTGGGTGGAAATCCTGGCCTCTGATACATCCTGGCTGTGTAACCAGGGGCAAGCTGCTTTACTTGTGAGTTATTGGAGTGTATATTTGTAGCTGAGAGGAGACTTAGAGGTTGTTCAGTCCAACCGCCTCATTTTATGGATGATGCCACCTCTGAGGTACAGAGAAGTCAAGTGATTTGTTAAATCAATCAATGAATCATTAAGTCCAGAAACATTTACTTAGCACCTACTGTGTGCTGGGCACTGTGTTTAAGCACTGGGGATACAAAAAGAGGCAAAAGACAATCCTTGCCCTCAAGAAGCTTACAATCTAATTTTTCAGGGTCACCTACCTACTAAATGTCTGAGGCAGGATTTGAACCCAGGGTTTCCTGGCACCATTCAGGGCTCTGTTTACTATAACAAGGCTCTTTCAGGTTTCCTGATCTATAAAGTGAGGGGGCTGGAGTGGATGACTTCTAAAATCCATTTCAGTTCTAAGGCTGTAAATGATAGACAAATCACCAATCTGCATCTGTGAAAGGAATTCCCACAATGGGAGTTACCCCTAAATGATGATCACTGATCTAGTCACTCCTCCTCCCTCATTTTGTTAACATATGATATAATGGTTTACATGCACATTTAATCTGCCTCCTCCTGACCCCCAATAAATTGGGGACAGAGACTGTTTATCATTTATCCCAAGGGAGACCACACAGTTTGATGTAAAGGTTTCTGGCCCTATAGTCAGAGAAACCTGGGTTCCAATCCCACTGCTGACACTTAGCAGATGCCTGACCTGGATAGGTCACTAATCCTCTCTGAGCCTCAGTTTCCTCATCTGTAAAATGGGGCTAATGATATCTGTAGCACAGTGGAGAGCAGGTCCTATAAAACTGACTGTGGAATCAGGAAGACTGGATTTGAGTCCTTTTCTTGACACTCACTAACTGTGCGAATATGGGCAAATCTCTTCATCTCTCGGGGCAACTATCCTAAGACTGTACGTTCTAGACAAGGTGCCAAGATTAGTGGAGGGAATCCCCACACTGGGAGCTTCTTTCTCTCTCTAGTGAAAATGACAAATCCAAATGTCATGATGGTTTATAATAGTAAACCGTATCTTCTATAGTGCTTTAAGGTTTAACGACCATTTGATATACATTATCTCATTTACCCCTCACAATGTCCCTCTGAGATAAGTACTATTGTCATCCCCATTTTGAAGATTTAGAAACTGAGGTGACAGCGGTTAAGCCATATGTCCAGGGTCACACAGCTAGTTGCTGTGGTGGGATTCAAACACAGGTCTTCCTGATTCCAAGTTCTGTGCTCAATCCTCCATACAGGAAGGCTAAAGAAAGCTCTTGTGGGCATTGGAAGGAGATGCTACTACATACCTACTCTTATCTACTCGCCAAGCCCTTTCCTTTAGGTACCTGGAGGTCATGGTCATTGGAGCACCAGAGTAGAAGGAAGACAAGGGTCTCTCCTATCTCCCCTTGGAGCCCCATAGTTCTTGCCCACAAGTCTTACATGAACTCACCCCTTATCCCCATTGCAAGGTCCTAGCTCCTCTCAACTTCCACGTCTAGGTTCCTAGGACAGCAGAGACCTCTACAGAGAACTGGGGGAAAGGAGAAGGTAGAATACCGCTAACCTAGGGCTGGAGGCCAGCTGGTCTGTGGGCCTGGTGAGGGTAGTAAGGCAACCTCACTGGCTCTTGTCTAGAGGTCTGGCAGTCTGAATCACAGAGGTGGAGGGAAAAGCTGAAGGGACCTTTCTCCTTCCTATTATAACCTGGTAGGTATATAAGACACAGATCTGGGAAACCAGCCCCCTGGGGACTGTCTAGGAATCAAACCCCAGCTGCTTCCTCTCCCAAGTCCCTTGAAAGAGCCAAAAAATTACTACCAGATGTGTTCTTTCGCCCCCTGAAGAAACCCACTCCCGTGGCTGGGCACCCTAAGAGCACTGGTCTGGGAGTCAGGAGGGCTGGATTCTCATCTGAGTTCTGTCATGGATTCCTGTGACATTCTTTCTTCCATCCCTCCATTCTTCCTTCCTTGCTTGCTCTCCCCCATTAGAAGGTGAGCTCCTAGAGGTCAGGGACTGTCTTTTGACTTTCTTTGTATCTCCAACACTTAGTACAGTGCCTGGCACATAGTAGGTTCTTGATAAATGTTCCTTGACTGAGCTCGAACACATTTCCTTGAGCATCAATTTCCACATCTGTAAATGGTCTAATGCACTAGCTGGTCTGTAAGGGTCCATTCGAATCTCTTTTCTGGGTTCTATATTCTAAGATCCCTTATACTTCTGACATTCTGTGTTCTGTGTTAATAGTAATAACCGACATTGATATGGCACTTTAAGGTTTGCAAAACCACTTTATATACAGTATCTCCCTTGCAGCTCATGATACCCCTGTAGTCACGTGTTATTGGTGTAATTGCCATTTTATGGGTAAGGAAACTGAGGCAGAAAGAGGTTAAGTGATTTGCCCAGGACAATATAGCTATCAAGTATCTGAAGTGGGATTCAAACCTGAGTCCTACTAACTCTAAGTCCAGCACCCTCTCTGTTATACCACTTTGCCCCCTAGGTTCCTTTCATTTGTCATTCTCTGTTTTAAGGTCCCTTCCCTTTCTGACATTTTGTATCCTAAAGTCTCTCCCAGCTTCGATACTTTTTGTTCTAACTTCCCTTCCCTCTCTGACATATTATGTCCTGCGTTCTCTCCCAGCTTTGATATCTTTGTGCTAAAGTCCTTTCCAGCGTTGACATTCGGTGTCTAGAACAATCTAGGAATCCACAAGATAGGGATGCTAATAATCCTCGCTTTGCCCTGCCCTGCCTTCTTTCAGAGTCATCGAGAGAATGGGAGTGAAAGCCTTTCTTAATCTGCAAATCACCGTACATACAAACAAATGGAAGGCATGCTTGCTTATCTTTCGTGTATACTCAGGTCCCTGGGCTAATGTCAATTACCAAGGCCAGGTGAATGAGACTAACAGCCAAGTTCGAAGCTGTTCAGTAGCAATGCCCTGTGCTGAGCTGCTCCCTTCCTTCCTCGCTTCCCTTCTCTCCCTTAGCTGTTGCAGAAAGTGTCAGATGACAAACAAGGCATCTCCAGCCAAGTCTTGCTTATGCACGCACATGGTGAAGAACGTCAATGGACGTCTCAAAAGCATTTCTCTCAAACTTGGAATTTCGCTGTAGTTTTTTTTTTTGTCTGCTAACAGATGGAATTCCCTAATCATGTTTTACTTCAGTTGATATTAAAAGCAACATACATGTCCCAAGTACTCTGATGACAACTAGTTGGGGAGGACTTCTCAAGAGAATGGGCAACAGAGGGAAGCTGGCCCAGCATTGGACTCTTGCCACAGACAATCTACCAAGCAGAAAATAATAACGGTTCCCTTTTTGACAGCACTTTACAGTTCACAGGATACGTTCTCCACAATAACCCTGGGAGATAGAGAGGGGAAGGGTTCTTAATCCCATTTTACAGATATAGAAACTGAGGCTCAGACAAGCCACAGAGTGTATTGTCCAGGTTTGGTTGCTCCACCTCATTCTGCCTGATAACAGAGGGCTGAACTAGAACCAAGTGGAGAATAACTGCAGCAGCAGCTAGCACTTACATAGCACTTTGAGGTTTGCGGAGGGCTTTGCACATAGGAACTCAATTGATTCTCATGACACCACTATAAGGTAGGTGTTCTTATCGTCTCCATTTTACAGATGAAGAAACTGAGACTCAGGGAAGTCAAGTGGCTTGGCCGGGGTAAAAAACTAATGAGTATCAGAGGTAAGATTCGGACCCAGGTCTTTTGGGATTCCAAGTCCAGCTCTATCCTCTGAGCTATGATTCCTTGACAGGAGGGGTTCTAAACTTAGGGTCTATGAACAATTTTTAGATAGGCATCCCAATCTACAATTCCACAAAGGTAAAAAAAAAAAAAGAGGGAAAAGAGGAACCCTATCTACAGGAAGCTTACAGGGGAAAAGACTTTAGCTCAATGTCAGAAAGAACTTCTTATTAATCAGAACTGTCAAACAACTCAGTAGGCTGCCTTGGGAAGTAGTGAGCTTCCCCTCATTGGAGGTGTTCAAATAGAGGCTGGAGGACCATTTGTTGGAGATACCATAGAAGAGATTCCTACATCAGGGACCTCTGAGGTTCCTAGGAATCTGAGATTCTATGTTATGATAAATTGTGCCAAGAAAATGATGCCCCTCTCATCCTTCCCTTCTCCCCTACCCCAAGCCACCTCAGACCTGGCCCTTTACGTACTCCGCCTCTGCCTCTTCCCCTTCAACCCTCGGCTGCTGCCAGCAAGATGCATCCAGCTCAGAGTGAGGACCACCACCAACAGTCCAAGCCGCATAGTCACTCCCCAGCTCCTGGCCCCCTGGAAAGCAGTGCGGTCTGGGGGCACCTGGCTCCAGCTAGTGGCTGCAGAGCTGGGTCAGCGAAGTGGGTCCCGGGTCTGGACCATAGCTCACAGCTACCATAATCTCAGTGGGTGATGGAAATGGGCAGGGGAGGCCCAGCTCTGCTGTCAGCCCCATAGGGAATTCAGAAGTCTGTTCCCCACCTCGGAGGCTTGGGGAGAGGCGGGAAGAGGGGCGCCGTCACATCCGAGGACAGCTGCTTTATAACTTTCGCTGGGACATTAAGGCACAGTCACACCAAACTGAAACCTGAAGGGGAAAGGGGAGAAGGAGGCATTTAATCAGTCAATCAAGGAATCAAGCAAGCATTATGAAGCCCTCCCAAATCCCCTTGCCTCAGCCTTGTGCTTTCGCTGGACCAAAATCTTGGAATTTTCATAGGAACACTTGGTCTATTATGGACATGAGAACCGAAGCTGCTAGTATTCATAGAAGCATGTGCTTGGTGGGAGCTGCACACACTGGCTCATTATTGCTTCAGGGCAGCTCAGCCCCTCCTCTGCTCCAGAGCATTGTCTACTCTGAGGCATAAGGGAGATCTGAGAGAGTCATGGTTCCTCTGATGTGATGTGACTATCTGCAGCATCACAGTCATTTCTCGGACCTCACTTTTTTTGAGGGGAGAAGACAGGGTTTAAGTGACTTGCCCAAGGTCACACAGCTAGTAAGTTTGTTAAGGGTCTGAGGCTGGATCTGAACTCAGGTCCTCCTGACCCCAGGGCCGGCTCTCTACTAACTGCACCACCTAGCTACCCCTCAGATCTCATTTTAGAAAGGATATTGACAACGTGAAGCAACTCAAATGCAGAAAAAGGATATTCTGGATACTCTGGTGGGTGAGACTGGAGACCATGACATGCAAGGAAGAGCAGTTGATGTTTAACTTAGAGAACAGCATTAGCAAGCATTTATTAATCATTTGCTTACTATGTGCCAGGCACTGTGTTAAGTGTATATATATGTAGGCATGTACAACATACATATAGAGGAGAGAGATGATAAAGTGAGTGGGGAAAGCACCAGCAGCTAAGGGGACTAGGAAATCAATCATTCATATACCAGGCACTAGGGAGATAAATACAGAGAATGAAATAATTACTACACACAAGGACCTTACATTCTAGTGGAGGAGACAAGCATATACGTATATACACACACATACATATATACATACATATACACACAGACATGTCTATGTATGTACATGTATATGTATATGTCTAGTATAAATTAAAATGTGAGTAAATATAAATATATACAAAGTAGTTAAATACAATAGAGAAAGCTAGGTGGTGAAATAGAGCACTGGGCCTGAAGTTAGGAAGAGATTCTCTCGTGTTCAAATCTGGCCTCAGACACTTACTAACTGTGTGACCCTGGGCAAGTCACTGCACCCTATTTCCATCTGTCAAATGAGCTGGAAAAGGAATTGATGAACCACTCCAATATTTTTGCTAAGAAAACCCCAAACAGGGTCACAAAGAGTCACATACAAAGAAAATGACTCAGCTACAACAAAAGTTAAACACAATAGTTTGAGAGGAAGGGCACTAGCAGCTGGAGGCATCAGGAAAGGTTTCATGTACAAGGTGGTGCTTGAGTTTCATCTTAAAGGAAGAGGAGGCCACTGAGGTGGAAATAAGAAGGAAATGCATTTACGACATGTGGGATGGCCAGTGCAGAGGCGTAGAGAGATGGGAGATGGGAGTGTCACATATGAAGGACAGATATAAGGCCAGTTTGGTTGGACTGAAGCGTGGAAGGGAAAGTAATGTCTACTGATTCTGGAAAGATAGGTTGGGGCCAGGCTGTGTTGGGCTTTTAAAGTTAAACAGAGGAATATGTAGTTTATCCTAGAGGTAATAGGAAGCCAATAGGGAAAAGTTGATTGAGGAGAGGGGAGGGTCACATGGTTAGACCTATGCTTAGAGAAAATGACTATGGCAGGAGACTTGCAATTAGGAGGCTTACAATGAGCTAGGAGAGGGGTGATGGCGGTTTGAACTAAGGTGGTGGTTGTGGGAGTGGAGATAAGGGGGCAGATGTGAAAGATAGTGTAGAGTTAGGAAGACAGGATTTGGTAACAGATTAGATTGTGGGGTGAGGGAGAGAGAAGAGTTGAAGATAATATTAAGCTTATGAAACTGGCAGAATGGAAAAGATGGTGGTGCCTTTGACAGAAAAATGGAAGTTTTGAAGAAGGGAGGTTTCAAGGGGAACGATAATGAATTTGGTTTTGGAAATGTTAAGTATGAGATATTTCTGGGACATCCAGTTTACAATATCCAGCAGGCAGTTGGAGATGAACAACTGAGGCCCATGGGGGAGAATGGGGCTAAATATATAGATCTAGGAGTCATCTGCATAGTTGTTATTATTGAGTCATTTCAGTTGTATGTGACTCTCCATGACCCTATTTTGGGGTTTTCTTGGCAAAGATACTGGAGTGGTTTGCCATTTCCTTTTCCAGCTCATTATAAGGAAACTGAGGCAGACAGGGTTAAGTGACTGGCCCAGTAAGTGTCTGAGACTAGATTTGAACTTGAAGATAAGTCTTCTTGATTCCAAGCCCAGTGTTCCCCACTGTGCCACCTACTTGCCTCCATCTGCATAAAAAAAGTTAAATGGAGTTAACTCTTCCTGAGTTTCTCCAAGCATGTTGAGATTATTAAGAGATTGTTGAGAGACATGAGAGAAGGCATAGGACAGAACCTTGGGGAACTCCCACAGTTAGATGATATGATGTGGATGATGAGACAGTAAAGGAGACTAGAAAGAACAGGAAGACAGGTAGGGAGAGAACCAGGTGAAAGAAGTGTCACAAAAACTCAGTACCTAGGAGACAGAGTACCTAGGAAGAAATGGTGGTCAACGATAGCAAAAGCAGCAGATAGGTCAAGAAGAATGAGGAGTGAGACAAGACCATTAGACTGGACAATTAAGAGGTCATCGGTAACTTTAAAGAGAACAATTTCTTTTGAGAGATTAGTTTGGAAGCCAGACCACAAAGGATCACAGAATGAATGAGGACAGGAAGTGGAGGCAGCAAGTATACATAGATTTTTCAAGGAGTTTGGCTAAGTGAAGGAGAGACGTAGAGGAGCATGGTTGGAGAGGATTGTATGATGTAATAAAGGTGTTTAAAGAATGGAGGTGACACGGTTGTGTTTGAAGATGCTCGAGAGGGTGCCATTTGCAGTGAGGAAGCTAGGGATTCTAAGAGGCAGAGGAGGGAAGGGAGAGCATTCTAGATATGAAGTCCCAAGAAGTAACTTTCTAACAATCAGAGCTGAGCAACAATGAAATGGACTACCTCAGAAAAATGACAACTAACATTCTGATGGTACTTTAAAGTTTTCGTAGCCCTTTGTATGCATTGGCTCATTCGCATCTCACAATGGGGGGGGCGGTGAGGTGTAATTATTATCATCACCTCCTCCCTTTTTGCAGAAGAGGAAACTGAGGCTCAAAAAGATTAAGGGACTTGCCCAGTGTCACACAAGCTAATAAGTAATTGAGTTGAGATTTGAACCCAATACGTCCCATTCAATATCCACTATGTCATTCTACCTCTTTTCATTTGATCCTCATGACTCTGGGTGGTGGGTGCTATTATTAAGTCCTATTTTATAGGTGAGGAGACCAAGGCTCAGAAATATCAGGGAATTTGTCCTAAGTTACACTGCTGTTGCATGAAATTTGAATCCAAGTCATCCAAGAGTACAGCTCTTTCTCCTAAATCTTGATGCATTTCAAAAAAGAGTGAGCTTCCTGTCCCTGAGGGTGTTCAAGTAGATTCTAGATGACCCTCAGCCCCCAGTCAGAGCTACCTGATGATCCTTTGACTATCAGAAGAGGGCGAACCTTCAATTCTGTAAGCCTTCACCCTTCCTTGGGGTCCTTGTTCTCCAGCCCTGTGGGCATTGGTTGGATTCTGTCCCTCTCTCTGGGTTGGGCAGGGAGGAGAGAAGTGAGACTTCCTGGGGGCACAGAAACTTCTGACACAGCAGGGCGGGCGGCCACTGCCATTGTGCCGGAATAAAAGAGGCAGCAGGCGCCACTCAGGCCAACGACACAGAAAATTAGGCTAATCCCCCCTGGCAGCTTTGCTGGCCAGAGTGACCCAGACAGCCCCGAGTCCATCCCCTTCCTCTTCTCTCCCCGCATCAACCCCCTCCTCCCACCATCCCACCCAGCACAGCCAAGGGATGAGAGTCATGGGGATCCACAGAGCAGAGGCTATGTCCCGGAAGTCTGATTATACGGCCTCTGAGCCCATCCTGGGAACATAACCCTTTCCACACACATTCATTAACACTCGCTCTTTCATACTTAATCACACTCCCTTTTGCCCATTCTTTCCCTAAAGTCCTCCTCTGATGCTGCATTGTGGCACTGAGGTGACGGTGGCTTCTCGAAGGGTCAAAACCAAAACAAAACAGAACAACAAAACAACCCTTTTTAAGGGTAAAGGCTCGCAGCTAGTAAGCATGAGAGGTGGGACCCAAGTCCTCCGACTTTAGAATCAATGCAGCTCTTTCTCATTGAACCAACTGCCTCCTCAATCAACTGAGATAATACAGGGAAAGTGCTTAGCAAGACTTCGAGTGCTAAGAGCTGTATGCTCGGGAGCTGTGGTGAGGTGGTGGTTCCTAGAATCCACATCCGACCTGTTCCCCAAAGAGGGAAACCAGAAGAGGGAGGCTTTTCGTCTCTGGCTCCATCTTTGAGTATGGCTCAGATGTGCTCCTTTCTCACCTCTTTTCAAATCCCTAGCTCCCAGGAGTCTTTACACATTCTGTGCAAGCACAGTGCTGGGCGCTCACAAAATCCAATCCCATGATGCCACTGCTGAAAGGCAGTGTGGTCTAGTAGGAGACAGAAAGCCAACCTTGGAAGCAGGAGGACCCAGGTTAACACCCTCCCTCTGCCACAGGTCCCTTCCCCCTCTCCAAGCCCCAGGCCAGCATCAGTCCAAGTGGGAGTGGGAGTTTCACTAGGAAGATCTGGAAACTTAACACATTCATGCTTGAACCCTTGTCTTCCTCAGGGAACATATTTATGCATAATTAAAGTAAATACTATTTGTACACTTTAAGGTGGCAAAGCAATACATACATACACTCACACACATATGCACACACACACATATATGTATATATACATCTGTACATCTATGTGTATGTATATATATATGTATACTGTGTGTCTATATATATGTTTATGAAATCTTATTTGATTCTCACACCAATCCTATGAGACAGGTGCCACTATTGTCCCTTTTTTGCAAATGAGGAAACAAAGACTGGAAGAGGTTGAGTGACTGCCCAGGGTCACATAGCTAATGGATGTCTGAGGCAGGATTTGAACCCAAGCCTTCCTGATTCTACATCCAGCACTCAGAGTAGCCATCTCCTGAGTCCCTAGACCCTGAATCCTCTAGATTTGTAGAGACTGGATGAGGTCCTGTTGACTCCAGGGAGCTTGGCTTCTCTGATAGCTCTGTTAGGAGAATCTGCCCCTCCCTGAGATGGGCCCCTCCTTCCCCAAACTCTCCCCACATTAGCCCAGAAAGATAAAAATGTCCATCGAGACAATCAGGGCACCTCCCCTGGCCCCTAGCCCTTCTCTTCCTAAACTCCCCCATCATCCCCTCACTGCCTGCCCTGAGATACCCAGATTTCCCATCCCCCAACCCCTTGACAATCAGCTCTCCTATCCCTGAGTTTCTCCAAGCCCACCAGGGGAGGAGATAAATCATTATCTAGCTGGAAGTTCAGGACCTCCCTCCCCTCCTCACCCAAGACCCTCTACCCCACCCCCACCCAAGCTTTGAAGGCTAGACACAAGCTCAAGTGGTTAAGCTGCCTGGGAAGAGTGTTTATGTGAGGCTGAGGGATCTCGTCTGGCATTTCAGTAGAAGCCTGCAGGGAATCCTCAGTCACCCCCAAACATCTCCTTCACCTTAAGAGGCTCCTTTGAATTACTCCTCCAGTGATAGCCTCAGTACCTACCAATGATCCAATGATCCACTCAACCTCCCTGCTAATGAGCTCTTCTATCTTCACTCCCCTCCAAGTTTTCCCAAGTCCTGATCCTGTCTGCTGTCCTTGCCACTTATTTTCTCTCCAAAGTTCCCCAGTCCATTCCTACCAATTACAGTGTCACAGAACATTAGAATTGGAAAGAGCCCTAGAGCATGCTAGGTCTCACCTTGATGGTCAGAAGCATGAGTGAGCTGAGGGAGGGAGGGGAAACACAATCTGCTGGGATCATCATCACAGGGATGAAGGTGAAAACTCAGGGAGTATATGGTGGGGGGAGGGTTGGATTGACAGGCACATACACCCTAGATTGGGGTGGGGTAGGATATAAAACCTTTGTTTCATAGTTATCACTAGAAGGGATCTTTTAGCAACCACCCAACCCAACCTTTTCATTTTACAACTGAGGAGGACCAGAGAGGGTAAGATGTCCACACAGCAAGTTAGTAGAGCTGGTGCTAGGGCCCAGGACTCCAGATTTCTTTTTCCATAACTGTAAGACATCTGGCAGAAAGACTTCAAAATATCCAACATCCCCCAGGCCACTAGTCTGTAAAACCTCAAAGATGCCCGAGACTTGGTATGTTAAGAATAACAGTCCCACTGATTACATACTCAGAAGGGAGGAAAGATTGAGTTGACTGACTTTCTTGTAAGGTACCTGAGCTCTTTTAGGAAATTGGGTGGGAAGTTGTGTGTGTTGGGGGGAGGGGTTGGTCACTTCTCACCAATACTCACTTATCAGTGAAGATGGGGAGGGGGAGAAGATCAATGAATATAAGGGCACAAATAGGCATTAGCCTCCAAGGCCACTGAGTTGGAGGGGCCCCCAAACTCCATTTTGCATGACACTGCACTGCAAATATGACCTCTCATTGGAGGGCTCCCGGTGACTGTGTTGCCAAAGGGCCCCACCTGTTCTTAATCTTCCTGGGGTGGGAGAGTCCTTCAGCCCCAGCTTCCCTCCTCCTTTCCTTTCCCCCTGTGAAATGCCATCTTCAGAAGAATGAGGAGGCACCAGAACAGGGGTTCTATCTGTATTTCATCCCAAAATACAAGGACGGGGTGTTAACTAGAGATTGTTACCCACAGTATGGGAACGGGGTTGATGGATGGCAAAGAGCGAGATCCAGCTGAGGGCCATGACAAGGGAGAAGGGGACACAGCTGTAGGGTTGTGGCTTGGGTGAAAAGGGACACAGCTGGAGGCACTGTGGTCAGGGGGAAGGTAGCTAGGGCTGGAGTGGGGAGGAGAGGGGAGGGGGAGGGACACAGCTGGGGAAGGGGCATGGCTGAAATAACTTTCACTCTCTTGTTTGCAAATTCAATCAGGATAAATTGGTGCTTAGGAGCCTGATACAAACAGAAAATGTAAACCATCTCCATCCTCTCCTCCCTCCCCCTTACTCCTTGGGGGATGGGGGCTGTGCACTGGGGAGAGGTTTGGAGCCTAATCCCATCACTGGCCCAGCCAGAGCTGATGTATTACACCTCAGCAGACTGGCAGGGGGTGGGGGAAAGCGGCTGCAGGGGGCAGCCCTAATGTAAACCTGACCTGTGGGAGATTTGTGTCTCCCTCAGATAGAGCTGAGCCAGATGCTAGGGGACCCAAAAGGTGAGGAGAGGCCCCTCCCATGGGGAGGGGGAGGGAGGAAGTGGAGTGGAGGACAAATAAAATCTTTCCTTCCCCCATGGGCCCTCCCCAAGCCCAGAGTCAAGCCAGGTCACACTCTCTACCCAAGAGGACTCTTGTGAAGCCCCCTTCCCCCCCCCCCCCCCCCCCCCCACCTTCAGCCAGGGGCCAGGAGCACTCCCTTGGGATCCAAGTGGCCACAACACAGCAAAAGATAAGCCCAGAAGACTTCTTCCAGTCCCTGCTTAAGTCTGATCTCCACCCAGTTCCCTTACCAGGCTTCCTCTGGTTTCAGTCTACATCTCTGTCCCCAGCAAGTGGGGGGGGGGGGGCCGAGAAACGGCGATGGGAGGAGGCAAGAAGAGTAGTAAATTGCCCTCTCACTCTGACTCCAGTTCCTTCTATCCCTTAGCTGGCCACACAGAGCTCCCCCTCTGAACAGTACCAGGACAGAGGCCGGAGGAAAGTTAAGGATGGGGAGGGGGGTGGCAACGCATAGGGAGCATGGGAATAGAGGATTTGGCGGGGAAGGGGAAGGGGGCGCTGAGGCAATGTGACTCTGGAATGGGGATATAGGAGCCTCCAGGATAGGGAATTCCTTCACCTGGGTCCCTTGGCTAGCCTCCTTACCACTGCTTCAGATCCATCAGGCAGGTGCTGGAGACAAACGGGGTTCTTGTCCCACGTGCCCCCTCCCCCTATTACTCCCCTTACCCAAAGGGAGAGGCCGATCTGTCCAATTCTGGGCTCCCAAGCTACCCAGTCCACCAGAGCAGAGGCTCTCTTGGTGGGAGGAGGTGCCAAGCTCTGATCACTCCATCCGCCCCATCCAATTTCACGTAGAATCAGGATCTCTGCTCTCAGTCCCAGACAGGACCGAGATGTGGGCGTCCTTACCTCGGTTGGTTTCGCGATCCCCAAAATCCTACTATGCTTGGGCCCCAGCTGTCCTGTTCGGTCTGATGCAGTCCTGAAGGCACAGACAGGGGCCCGGGCAGGGGCCGGGAGGGGGCGAGGGGCGCTGCCGGCCAGCCCCGTGCGCCCAGCCTCCCGCGCCCCCTCTCCTCTGCTTAGCTAGGCTCAGCTCCTCCCGCTCCCAAATTGCTCAATCTACAAGCAAGGGAGCAGAGCCCGAGGCTCACCCTCTCCGGGGCTGGTGCCCCACCCCTCCCTTCTGTCCCTCAGCACCTCCCCTAACGCCCGCCCGGCCCCGCCCCGCCCCGCCCCGCCCCTGTTTGGATCATTCACTACCCTTCTCAAGCTGCAGTGTCTGAGAGAGAGAGATCGTGCCTTTATCTCTTGTCTTTTCCCCCTCTCTTGGTGTGTCTCTGACAGCGTGTGTCTGACCGTCTGCCCCTTCCCTTTCTATCTCTGGGAGCGTGTGTCTGACTTTCTGTCTCCTCTCCCCAATACGTTTCTATCTTTCTCAATCTCCTTCTCCCCTCCCTCACAACTTGAAGCGAAAGTGTGTCTGTTTGTTGCCTGTCTCAGTCTCGTTTCTGTCCCCCTGAGCTTCAGAGTCTATGAGGGGTTAATTCTCTCTGTTCCCACAGGGCAGGGAATCCCCCAACGCCCTTTACCTTTCCAGTCCCATTCTCCATTCTCTTTTCTCCTCATCCCCCAGATTGCCAGCAAAAACTGTATTGGAGCAGGCCAACCTGAGGAAGGGAGGGCTGGGGGAGAGAGCCAAGAGAGGTTGTGGTGGTGGTGGTCCTGGGAAGGGGACTTGGGTCAGAGTAGATGTACACAGGAGGCCTTGTATACAGTAAGCACCTGATAAATGTTTGTTGACTGGAGATGGTATGCTGTGAGGAGAACATGCCTGGGAGACAGAAGATCTGACTTTGACCTGCCTTTGCTTCTTAGTACCTGTGTGACTTTGGAGAAATCCCTTATTTCAGGGACTCAGTTTCCCCATCTCTAAAATGAGGAGGCTGGACTAGAGGAATTCTAAGTGCCCTGCCAATTCTGACATTTTGTGTTCTATGAATCATGTCTCATCTGAATACAAAAACACTCTTAAATGTACTTGCTTAAGTCTTCACCCTCCGGGTCACACCCAGTAGAGTAACGACCCAACTTGGGAAGCCCTGGACTGAGAATCAGAACATTGAGCTCCCTGTGATCCTTTGTTCCTTCTGGGAGGGACCTTGGAGATCATCTATTCCAATGCCCATATTTGACAGGTGGAGAAACTGAGTCCCCCAAAAAGAAGGACTTCCCCAAAGACAGATATGGAGTTGGCATCAGAGTTAGGTGTCTAGCCTAAGTGCAGAAAGGGGGGCCCCAGAAGCCAGTATCCTTTTCGAAGTCTCCTTGGAGAATCCACGTCAAGTCTTGGATTTAGGGAAATGAAGCGATCACAGAGGAGTTTGGCTTGGGGTCTGGGGAGCCTCATGTCTTTTCATTAATGGAATGAATCTCAAGGATGTAGGAATGGTGTCTCCAGTATATCAACCCTGTCAATAAGAGGCTAACTGTCTTTTACAGGCACACATACAGCCTCGTGTACATACATAGCGTGGCACAATGAGAAAAGCTCTGCCTCTGAAGTCACATACTAGCCGGGCAACTTATTGCCACATGACCTTGGGGAAATCACTTAACTTCCTTGGGACTTAATTTGCTCACCTAGAAAATCCAAGGATTGGATGAAATAACCTCTAAGGTCCCTTCCACCTTTAAACATGTTATCTGGGGTCCAGATCTAGGTGTAGGAAGATGTGTGCCTCATGGTCCCCAGAAGAACACCTGCATTTGAATATTGGTTCTACTTCTTACTACTTATAAGTAGTACTATTTTGGGATAATCCAATTCAATTAAACAAGCAATTTGCAAGGGACCTAATATGTCCAATCATTTAATCTCCAGGCCCGTTTCTTCCTCTGTAAAATGAAGGGGTTGGCTTCTGAGATTGCTTCCAAGTCTAAATCTTGTGATATGAGGACAAGGATTATGGACTGGCACAATAGGCGTGATCTTCTGGGTAAAGTTAATCTATCCCCTCCAAGGACTGAACAAAGAAAGATGGGCTGAAATTCCAGCCAGGAGGATGCTAGACCTAGTGTTGGAAGGGACCCTAGAGGTCATCTATTCCAACTCCTTCATTTTATAAATGAGGATTTGAAGAGTTTAATTGACTTACCCAAGGTCACACAGGTAGTGACAGAGCCACTGTGACTCCAGATTCAGCAGTCTTTCTATTTACTGCACTAGAATTTGCTGTTGTTGTTTGTCCTTCATTCTCAAAGAGGACCATGACATCAGGAAGGTGATATCATGACTCGAAAGTGAATTGGATTAAAGTGAGGCAGGGCTGTGCAAGGTCACCATCCTAATTCTCTCCTCTTTCCCACCAGAAATTGAGTTAGATGTTAAGAAGGACTTCCTGACTTGCAGGGTGGGTGTGGCCCACAGAAACAGCTAGCAGATGGAGAAGGCAGAATCTACCCCTGGTTAACAAGAGAGAAAGCAAGAAGCCTGCCGTTGTAGGTGGCAGTGGGGGTCGGACTAGAGTAAAGTCCTTTACCCTCCCTGGGTATCAGTTTATCTATCAATATAATCAGATGGTCAGAGAAGATGATCTCTAAGATTTCTTTCTAACTCTAAATTTTCTAAGTTTCTGATGCTGCTGGGATGGCTAGAATGACCTCTGGAGTATCATAATGATGTCCAGGAGGTAGCTGGGATGGAGAACTATGACCCTTCACAGTGCTGGAGAGAATGTCCTCGCTGTGAGATGGACAGCTGAGAACAAAATGTCCTACAGTGTGGGCTCTGTCCAGCAGAAGGGCAATAGAGAGGAGGGAGAAGAGGAGCAGCCTTCTCTATGGGAGGGGAAAGCCCCATTCTGGCTCTCTCTCTCTTCTCCCCCTTCCCACCCAACCGCTGCTTTGCCCTCCAGGGCTCTCCTTGCTTCTCCTTGGCTTCTGCATCTCTCTGGCCTCTAGCCCCATCCCTGTGCTAATCAAATAGCCCCAAATGCTGAAAACTCAAATATTTATTTTATTTTTTTTACACACTTGCATAACTCACCCAATAAGCCAAGCCAGGCGCTGGGGGTTTGGATTTGTTTTATTTTGTCGCATTTTTTACAAAAAGGAAGAAGAAAGAAAGGCAGGCCAAACACCCAACCCTTAAAGCTGTCCCAGGCCAGGCTCTGGGCTCCAGACTCTGGCTTCTCAGCTGAATGGGAGGTTTACAGAAGGACCCAGCCTGGGCCTGGGCTTTACATACCCCCTACCATGAAGTGGCTACTGGTTGTGGGAATGATCAGGAAGGGAAAAGGGCCAGGTGGAGGTCTCGATGGGAAGTAAAGCCACCATCCAGTCTAGCCCCTGGCTCCTGGGTCACAGGAAGTCAATAGACAGGAATTTTCTCTCCTAGAGGCAAAGCCCTGCCTCGTTTTGGTGTTTTGGGGAACTTGGGGGTGGGGCAGTGTTGGGTGAGACGCAGGCAGAATTTTGGACCTTGCCTTCTGGGCCCTTTTCTCAACTAACTCGGGCATGAAACTGAGACCCTGGAAACTTTTCTGAGAACTTACCTCTCAGGGACCAGCTGCAGGCCAGTGGATAGAGCACTGGCCTTGGAAGGCAGAAGGAAAGAAAAAGACCAGAGTTCAAAATTCTCTCTCAGATACTTTTTTTAGCTATGTGAACCTGGCAAATGACTTAAATTCTCAGGTTCCTTATGTCCAAAATGGGGATTTGTAGAGATGTTGTCCAAATCAAGAGAGATTGCAATCTCTCTTTGCAATCCTTAAAGTTTTCTATAAATACTATTGTTGGTGACAGTCCTCCCTGTGCGGTCACTAAGCTGTCATGGGGCTGGTCAGCCAGCAGGGGGCTATGGAAGATGCTACTGGATACAGACACTTCCCCTCCTCCTCTCACTCTCCCTCCCTACAATGCTTGTCTCCTTCTCCCCCCCACTTCCCTGTTCACCAAGGCCAATCCCATGGAAATATAGAACTCTCTAAGAAGTAACAGCAGGTTACAATGGGAAGAACATTGCCTCTGGAGTCAATAAGAATCCTAACATCTTTAAGGTTTGCAAAGTGCTTTACAAATATCGACTCGTTTCATTCTCACAACAAACCTGGGAGGTAGGTGCTAGCATTATTCCCATTTTACAGATGGGGGAGCTGAGGTTGAGGGAGATTAAGTGACTTGACCTCAGTTTCTTCGTCTGTAAAATAAGGGTATTAATGAGCCTTCTTCTGCATGGCCCTGTGGAGAGCACTGGCCCTGGAATCAGGAAGACCTGTGTTCGGATCTGGCTTTAGACACTTACTAGTTTCATGACCCTGGGCAAGTTACTTAATCTCTGTTTAACTCAGTTAATCATTATTAGAGATGACCTGAGACGTCCCCCAAGCATCTTTCTCTTTAGCATCTCTAATGCTGATTAACCATCTCCAGGTTGCAGGGTGTCCCTCCCTTTGAAAAAGGATGGACTGGGGGCTCTTCCTCCCTATTCCCTAATTTCCTGTGTCTCCATTGCCCAGGAAAAAGGTATGTCCCTCTTCCCCTCCAGTGATCATGTATCCCCCATCCCCTCCTAAACCAAAGCCAAGCAGTCATCCATAGTCTGAGAGATCTCTATTATATATAGTGGAAAAAGCACTGGTTTGGGAATTCTATCCAACACTTATTAAGTGTGTGTAATATGCAAGGCATTATGGACTACCCACCATCCTAGTGGATACAGAGCTGGCCTTGGAATCAGTAAAACCTGGGTTTTACACATGCAACTCTGTGAACCTAGCCAAGTTACAACCTCTAAGGAACCCAGGCAATTCTCTAAGACACTGTAACCTACAGACTTTCATTGATAGAGGAAGTTATTCACCAAGAGTGACCTCCTGTTATTTTCCATCAAACCTGTTCTTTTTCAAGTGCACAAGGCACTCCACTAAAGTGCTCAATTCTAGGTCTACAAAGACAGGAACAAAACAGTCCCTGCCCTCAGAGGGCTTCCATTCTATGGAAATCAGAAGACCTGGGCTTTGTCACAGCTCTAACACTCTGAGTGACCCTGGGCAAGTCCTACTCCCTCAATAAGTCTCAAATGCCCTATCTAGAAAACTATGTTGGAGTAGATGGTCTCCAACACCCCTTCCATCTCTAAATCCTAATCCAACCTCTTTCAGGTACCTGCTCCCCATTTCTCATTTCAGGTCAGGAGGATTCTGATTCCTTCCACATTCACCCCAGGCAGTTCAGCCCATCTTTCATAGTAATGTCACTTAACTCTCCCTATTCCAACAACTGTGCACCCCAAGAGTCTGTCCTCTTTGGGAAGTAGGAGAAAGAAAGGAGCATTGGGGTCTAGTGGCCTAATTCTCTAAGGGGCCTGCTAGGTTTGGGTAGAACACCCTATCTTACTCTCTGAGAACAGGAGGTAAGGATTGTTTCAGAGCATGCATTTTTTTTTGCTTTTTTTCTTAAAAAATATTCATTTATTTTTAGTTTTCAACATTCACTTCCATAAGATTTTGAGTTCCAAATTTTCTCCCCCTCCCTCTCCTCTCCCCACTCCAGGAAGATATGCAATCTGATATAGGCTCTACGTATACATTCATATTAAATATATTTTCACATTAGTCATATTGTAAAGAAGAATTAGAACCAATGGGAGGAACCATGAGAGAGAAGAAACAAACAAAAAGAGCAAATAGTATGTTTCTATCTGCATTCAGACTCCAAAGTTCTTTCTCAGGATGTGGATGGCATTTTCCATCATGAGTCTTTCGGAGCTGTCTTAGACCATTGCATTGCTGAGAAGAGCTAAGTCGATCAAAGTCAGTCATCGAACAATGTTGCTGTTACTGTGTACAATGTTCTGGTTCTGCTCACTTCATTCAGCATCAGTTCATGTAAGTCTTTCCAGGTTTTTCTGAAGTCTGCCTGCTCATTTCTTATGGAACAATTTGTATTCCATTACCTCATATACCACAACTTGTTCAGCCATTCCCCAATTGATGGGCATCCCCTCAATTTCCAATTCTTTGCCACCACAAAAAGCTGTTATAAGTATTTTTGTACATGTGAATCATTTTCCCATTTTTATGATCTCTTTGGGCTACAAACCTAGAAGTGGTATTGCTGGGTCAAACGGTATGCACAGTTTTATAGCCCTTTGGGCATAGTTCCAAATTGCAGAGCATGCATTGAAATGCCAAATTGAATCTGAAGGGCTGAGAAAGGGTCATCTGGGAGAGGGAAGGAGGACTGGCCTTTTAAAAGGGCCGATCCTTCTGTCAGTCAGTTGTGATAGACAGGCCTAGCACATGTTTCCAATGAAGGTCCCACACCTGCATTCCCAGCCCGCCCTAATGGAGTTAGCCTTGTGGCCTCCCTCATTAACAAAGCCTTGCCATAGCTCAGGTTTCTGGGTCCCAGTTCTTGGATGTAACCTGTGGGCTATCCTTGGGGAGGGAGGGATGGCGGGCCCTTTCTCAAACACTGAGCTGGGTAGGAGGAGGTTAGAGAGGGCAGGGTTATTCAGGAAACCCAACAGCTGTTGGGAACCTGACTTGAAAGAGTAACTTGTTCACTCCCTTGTCTCTAAGTTCTGCTAGCTGTGCCAGCATTGCTAGGACAGCAGCAGCAGCAGTAGCCACTGTAACTCTTGAAGTTTGGAAAAGTTCTACTCTGTTCCTCACAATGGCCCTAGGAAATAAGTGCGACAGTTATCATCCTCCCCATTTTACAGACGATTAAACTGAGGCTGGGAGAGACCATTTGATTTTCCTGTCTAGGATTAAATAACTAATAAGTATTTGAGATGGGGGTCCAACCCAGGTCCCCCTGACTCTGAGTCCAGCATTCTATCCATTGGATCACAGGGACACTTGAAAGATGGACTCGTCTTTAAGTGTGGGTTGGATTCTTCCCTGTGTGACTATGTTTGATCTCTTGAGGCACTGTCCACTGCTGAGTTTCAGCATTTCCACCAAGATGCAATGTGCCCCCAAACTTCCAATTTTCTTCAATCAAATCTCAGCAAGAGTTTCCACATGGTAATTTTTAGGCTTATTCCAAGAACCACTGCAACATTGTATGGATACCGCCTTATACTATTATTTGGCCATTTCTTGACAGAACCATAACTAGGAATTATTGTATCTGAGTCACCTTCAGTTGGGTTTGAGGAGGGTGGACTATGGTGGTACAAAGGACAGTTCAATTTGATTCCTTGCCTTCAGAGTAAATACAAACTTTTCTTCTTGACTTTTGAAAAAAAAATTATTTTTCCCAATTACGCATAAATAATTTTTAAAAATTTTGAGTTCCAAATTCTCTCCCTCCCTGCCCCCCCCCCACTGAGAAGGCAAGCAATTTGATATAGGTTATACATGTGGAGTCATGCAAAACTTATAGGCATATCGATCATGTTGTGAAAGAAAACACAGACCAAAAACAAATGAAACAAACCAAAACCAAGAGAAATAAAGTAAAAAAGAGTTTGCTTCCATCTGCATTCGAACTTCATCAGTTCTTTCTCTGGATATGGATAGCATTTTTCATCATAAGTCCTTCAGAACTGTCTTGGATCTTTGTACTACTGTTGCTGTTACAGTGTTCACTCTTCTCCTGGTTCTGCTCATTTCACTTTGTATCAGTTCATATAGGTCTTTCCAAGTATTTCTGCCTGCTTGTCATTTCTTATAGCACAATAACATATATCTATATATCTTATAGCTATAGCTTCTTATAGTACATGACAATCACATACCACAACTTGTTTAGCCCTTCCCCACTTGATGGACATCCCCTCAATTTACAATTCTGTGCCATCACAAAAAGAGCTGCTACAAATATTTTTGTACAGATAGGTCCTATTGCCTTTCAAAAAAAAATCTCTTTAAAATACAAACCTGGTAATGGTATTGCTGGGTCAAAGGGTATGCATAATTTTATAGCCCTTTTGGGCATAGTTCCAAATTGCTTTCCAGAATGGTTGGATCAGTTTACAACTCCACCAACAGCGCTTTAGCGTTCCAATTTTCCCACATCCCTTCTAACATATGTCATTTTCCCTTTCTGTCAGATTAGCCATTGTGATATGTGTGAGATGATACCTTACAGTGGTTTTAATCTATCTTGCTCTAATCAATAGTGATTTAGAGCATTTTATATGACTATAGACAGCTTTGATTTCTTCATTCGAAACTACCTGTTTATATCCTGTGATTATTTATCAATTGGTGAATGACTTATATGCTCATAAATTTAAATCTATTCTCTGTATATTTGAGAAATGAGTCTTTTTTCAAAGAAACTTGCTATAAATTGTTTTCCACAATCATGATTACCAGCTGTGTATAGGGGCGGCTAGGTAGCAAAGTGGATAGAGTGCTAGGCCTGGAGTCAGAAAGATTCCCTTTCCTAAGTTCAAATCTAGCCTCAGACACTTACTAGCCATGTGACTCTGAGCAAGTCAGTTTACCCTGTTTGCCTCAATTTCCTCAGTTATAAAATTAACTGGAGAAGGAGATGACAAACTACTCCAGTATCTTTGCCAAGAAAATCCCAAATGGGGTCATGGAGAGTTGGATACAACTGAAAAATGGCTAAACAACAACTGTATATTTCCCTCCATCCTATTTTTTTCTCCTGTTTATCCTTCTCTCTCTCTCTCTCTCTCTCTCTCTCTCTCTCTCTCTCTCTCTCTCTCTCTCTCTCTCTCTCCTTTTACCCTGTTCTCTTCAAAAGTGTTTTGCTTCTGACCACCTCCTCTCCCAATCCACTCTCCTATCTATCAGCCCCCAGTCCTTCTTTTATCTCTTTCTCCTACTTTTCTGTAGAGTAAGAAAGATTTCTATAACCAACTGAATGTGTATATTATTCCCTCTTTAAGCCAATTCCAATGAGAGTAAGGTTCAAGGACTGTCCTCCATATCACTGCCCCCCCATCCTCCCCTCTACTGTAAAAGCTCTTTCATGCCTCTTCTTTGTGAAATGATTTACCCCATTCTACCTCTCCCTTCCCCCTTCTCCCAGTGGAGCCCTCTTTCTCACCTCTTAATTTTCTCTTTTTAGATATCATCCTATCATAGTCAACTCATCCCTGTGTTCCTCCTAACTGCTCTAATAATGATAAGGTTCTTAGGAGTTTCAAATATCATCTTCCCATATAGGAATATAAACAGTCTAACCTTATTAAATTCTCCATGATTTCTCTTTCCTATTTACCTTTTCATGCTTCTCTTTAGTCTTACATTTGAGAATCAGATCTTCCATTCAGCTCTGCTCTTTTCATCCCAAATGCTTGAAAGTCCTCTACTTAATTAAATATCTCTACCCCACCCCCCACTTCCAATGGATTACACTCAATTTTGCTGGGTAGATGATTCTTGGTTGTTATTCTAGTTCCTTTGCCCTCTGTAGAAGCTGCTAAATCTTATGTTACCTTGATTGTGACTCCACTATATTTGAATTGTTTCTTTCCTGCTGCTTGCACGATATCCTCCTTGATGTGGAAGCTCTGGAATTTGGCTATAATATTCCTGGGAGTTTTCATTTTGGGATATCTTTCAGGAGATGATCAGTGGATTCTTTCAATTTCTATTTTACATTCTTGTTCTAGGATATCAGGACAGTTTTCCTTAATAATTTCTTGAAATATGATGTCTAGGCTCTTTCTTTGATCATGGCTTTCAGGCAGTCCATGATTTATATTATTTATATATTTATATTATTACAGTATATTATATATTATATATATTTATATATTTCAGGCAGTCCATGATCAGGAAGTCTAATAATTCTTAAATTACCTATCCTCAATCTATTTTCCAGGTCAATTATTGAGATATTTCACATTCTCCTCTTTTTTTCAGTCTTTTGGTTTAATTTTATTGTTTCTTGATGTCTCATGGAGTCATTAGTTTTCAACTGCCAAAATTTAATTTTTAAGGAATTATTTCCTTCAGTGAGTTTTTGTGCCTTCTTTTTCAATTGGTCAATTCTGCTTTTTAAGGCATTTTCTGGTCAGTGGATTTTTGTGCCTCTTTTACCATTTGGTCTATTTTTTTTATTTGAGGGGGGAAGGCAGGGCAATTGGGGTTAAGTGACTTGCTCAAGGTCACACAGCTAGTAAGTGTGTCAAGTATCTGAGGTCACATTTGAACTCAGGTCCTCTTGATTCAAGGGCTGGTGCTCCACTCACTGCACACCCTAGCTGCCCCAATTTGGTCTATTTTTTTAGGTGTTGTTTTCTTCTGTATTTCTCCGTGCCTCTTTTACCAAGCTGTTGACTTTTTTTCATGACTTTCTTGCAGCACTTTCACTTCTTTTCCCAATTTTTCCTCTACCCGTCTTATTTTATTTTAAAATTCTTCTTGAGCACTTTCAGGAATTCTTTTTGGGCCTGAAACTAATTCCACTCAATCCCTGACATTATCTTGTATTTACCACATATTCCTGTATGTATATACATATAAAATTTACCTACAAATCATATATACTGTACTATATATGTAATATGAATATATATACGCACATTGCATTTTTATTCTATTTGGTATCTGGGATACAATGACATTTATTGTGTCAATTGTGAATTGGGTACAGTGTTAGGAGAGGGGGGAATGCCAAGATAAATATGAAACTCTTCTTGACTTCAATGAGTTCAGGAAGACCTGAGTTTAAATTTGACCTCAGATATTTAACTAATAGTGTGGCCCTGGGCAAATCATTTAACTAATGTCTGTCCCAGTTTTCTCATCTATAAAGTGGGGATAATAACAGCACCTACCTCCCAGGATTGTTATGAGGATAAAATAAAATAATATTTCTAATGCACTTCACAAACCTTAAGAGGCTCTATTGAGGAGAATCAATATCAGTCAACAAGAATTTATTATATGTGTGTATATAAAAATATACACATATGTATGTGTGTATACACACATGTGCTTCTTGTATGCACACATGCTCTATCCCCTGATAGCACTGAAACTCCTTGAGGGTACAGAATGTTTCATTTCTGTGTTTCTATCCCTAGTGTCTAGCACAGTGTCTAGCTTAAAAAAGAAATGCTTGTTGGTTGAACTGTAACCATTTCACAACTGACACTTATTAAAAGTCATTCTATCTTTAGTACCTAACACTGTACCTAGTACACAATTCAAAATAAATTCCTGTTGAATGAATGGACTGCCTATATAATCATTTAAGGAGTGTGGCAGCTCATTGCACAAACAGTCTAGCCTTTGCTCCCACAAAGTGGAAAGCAAAGTGGCGAAAGATAGTCCTTGCCCTCAAGGAACCTACAATCTAATGGGAGAACAGAACATGCAAACGAATATAAATATATATGTATACATATACAAACACACATACATATATACATATACATATACACACACAGGATAAATAGGAAATAATTAATAGAGGGTGGGCACTTAAGAGGGGTTGGAAAACACTTCCTGTAAAAGATCAGATTTTAGTTGGGACTTAAAGGAAGACAGGAAAGCCAAAAGGCAGAGTTGAGGAAGAAGAGCATAAGGGACAACCAGTCAAAAAGCCTGGAGCTGAGATGGAATATTTTGTTTGTGGAACAGGCAGGAGGCCAGGGTGAGTAGATCAAAGAGTGCATGTTGGGGAAGTGGATCCTGAGAGAGGATGACCATCATGATGCTGCAGGATAGCATGAGAGGGGGAGAGACTACAAGCTGTGGCATTGGGGCTGCAGGACTATGTGGCAGGTAGATCAGTTAGGCAGGATTTACCTCGATTCAATTTAATTTGATTTAAGACTAAATTTCCCTGTTTTGCCTGGTCTGGAAGTATGGAGTTCACTTATAGGGCCCCAATCCCACTATTGATGGGGAGACAAAAGGTTTGACCTACTCCATTTTTGACTTGGGCCAGTTTGCCCTTTCCTTAGGCATCTGTCACCCCCACCCCACAGGGACTTTGCATATTCGTGCTGGACTTAAATTAAAAGGTCCAAAATAGAACTCATCCTCTTTCCCTATAAACCCTCTCCTTCCCTTCCTATCTTCCTCATTACTGTAGAGGGCAACATCATCTTCCCAGTCTCTCAGGCTCACAACTTAGGTGTCATCCTGGATTCCTTACTCTCCCTCACCACCACACCTCCAGTGCCATCCAATCTGTTGCCAAGGCCTATCAATTTCACCTTTGGGACATCTCTGAATATGTCCCTCTTCCTTCCTCTGACATTGTGTAAAGGCAATCAGTGAATGGGAAGATCTTTCCTGCCCATTTGAGTGGGCTCTCAGGGTCCTGAGGGGAGTGGCTAGGACTGGAGCCAATGATAGGCGCCTGAGTTCTGGTCACTCAGATGATGTTCTGGTCAACGTGATGACATCTGGTGACTGTGTAGGGGGAGAGAACACAGCTTGGAGATTGTGACGAGGTGGTGGCAGCTGTGGTGGTGGCGGTGGCAGAAGGTGGCAGTGGCAGGTGCTACAAAAAGCAGGACTGACCCTTGTGCAGACTGGAGAGTGCTAAGCAGGAGCTTGAGGTCAGTGGGTGGTCTTCTTGCTGGAGGGCCCTGGCATTGGGGGGGAAGCACCAGTATGGCTTGACTTGCTGCCATAATGTTTTTCTGTGGCCTCCTGGTCACTATTGTGAGATGGGCACACTGGTTTTGGAAGGTTCTTGCCAGGATGTTGAATTGGGTGCACTGGTCTGTGGGTACGCTACTTTGGAGCTTCAATAAATGCTTTAACCTTTGGGACATCTCTGAATATGTCCCTTCTGCCTTCTACTTAGAGAATTCCTTATATCCTATGATTATGGACCATTCAGGCATATTCATGGTTATCTTTAAAGTCATGAATTCTGCCTTAATGTTATATCTGGCAGCAAGGATGGGATCGCTAGGTATAAGATCTCTATTTAGAAGCAGAAGAACTTCAGAGGAAGAGGTGAATATCCCAGGGTGGGAGGATCCATTTTATTCCTCCCTAGCAAAGGAATGGCTAAAAGAGCTGGACTCTGTGAAAACTGGGAACCAAGGCTACGGAGAGGAGATCCTAGGGATTTGGAAAGATGTTTACAAGAAGTTAGAATTCAGTCAGGGGCATCACTATCTAGGCAAAGCTGGATAGTGTTATCAGCCTACCAGCTAGTATATGAAAGATTGAGATTAAGTGAAAGAAATGGGGACACTCCTATGCCATGGCAAGATGGGCAATCTCAGACAGCAGGAGAACAAATTGTTGCTCAAGAGCCTACTGACTCAAATGAGAATTTTTCCATTAATGTGTCTAGGAGCAACAGGAGGCCAAATAGGCCAAGAGTGCATTTCAACTCAGCCCAGGCTGAGCCTGACTGCCTGCTTTGTCCTTGCCACTGTGGCAGGAGAAAGGAGTGGAGAGAAAATGAGACAATGTCAGGGGCTGAGGCACAAAACGCTACTAGAGTTCAGAATGTCCCTTGCATAGAGAATGAGAGATGGTCAAATACTCAGACAGACGTTCATCCCATACAAAGGAGGAGGACAGAAACCCAAGGTGACAATTCAGTTATGAGGGAAATTCAGGAAGATTTTTCACAGCAAGAGATCACAGACATTTTGAGTAGATTAACCCAAAGAATGGGAGAACCATTAATATCTTGGATGGTAAGACTCAGTGATCAGAGGGCCGGTGGAATATCAGTAGATAGGATGGATTGAATGAAATTCATAGGTATCAGCCACAATCCTCTAGTTTAGCAAGCATTTAGGGAACATCATCAGCAAAGAGATGGTGATAGCAAGACTAATCTGTTGGCGTTAGCCGCTGAGGGATGTAATAAGAGATATGCTATTGACTCTATGTGGCCCACTGAGAATAAACCTTGGTATTCACTTAAAGATCGTATCATAAAACTAAAGGAGGAGGTAATGAAAACTGCTATCATGACAGGAACTGCAAACATATATTACAATGATCCCTTGGGAATCCCTCATAGGAATTTAATAGTTAGTACAACTCCTGCTTATAAACACCTAATTTTGGCTCTGTTACTTGGGGAAATAGGAAGCCATCTTTCAGTGGTGATAGATAAGATTTTACAGTTAAGTGACTTAGGAGACTGGGGAAGGGATAGATCTCCCCGAGAGAGGAGAGTGAATAGCCAGCAAATTTGGTGCCAAAATAGATTGACAAGAAAAGAAATGTTCGCTGCTCTTTTGAGAGCAGGGGTAGACTTTGAAATGATAGATGGCATTCCAACCAATGAACTGTACAGAATGTACTGAGATAAAGGAATTGATAACAGACAAAACAGGGAAATAAGAACTGCTCCTGTAGATGCTACAGACCCTGAACCCTCACACCTAAGTGAGTTGCATGTTAGGGAATACTAGGAAACAGGCCAAGCCCCAGCCCAAATTAAGGAAATACACAGGCTGGATTGCAGACCCCACATTAACTTGACCATATATTGGAAAAATGGGTCAAGTACGGTAACTAGGGCATTAATATATACTGGGGCAGAGGCCATCCTTATCTATGGAAATCCAGACAAGTTCAGCCATGGAACTTCTATTACCATCACAGGATTAGGAGGGGCTGAAATATCAGCCAGACAAGTTAAATTGATGATGAAAATTGGACAGTTGCCCAAGAAAGAATATACTGTGGTTATTGTGACGATTCCTGAATACATCATTGGGATAGATGTATTGAACGGTATGACCTTGAATTTACCTGAAAGGAAATACCAATTTTCTGTGAGGGAAATGCCAATTTGCTCTGAGGAAAATAGGTGTTAATGCAGTCTTAGTGGGGAAAATAAAGATGGATCCAATCACTTTGCCCGAACCTTCTGAAGTAATTACTTTGAGGCAATATTGTGTGCCAGGTGGGCAAGATGAAATTGCCAGTACTATAAAAGAATGTGTTGAAGCAGGAGTGTTAGTCCCTACAACTACTCAATGGAACAACCCTGTCTGGCCAGTTCAAAAGTCAGATGGAACATGGAGGATGACAGTAGATTATAGACAGCTGAATAAAGTGACTCCTCCCCTGTATGTTGCTGTTCCAGACACTGTTACTTTAATAGAGAGAATACAGAAACATGAAGGGACTTTGCATGCAGTTATTGATTTGGCCAATGCCTTCTTTACGATCCCAATAGACCCCAAGCAATAGGACCAGTTTGCTTTTATTTGGCAAGGCCGACAGTATACATTTACATGCCTGCCACAAGGATATCTTCGTAGCCCAACTATTTTCCACAGGATTGTAGCTGAGAATTTAGATGAATTAAAGTTACCTGGTGTACAGCTTACCCACTACATAGATGACATCATGATACAGGGAGAAAATATAAAAGAAGTGGAGAAGAGTTTGATACTATTAATTGACCATATGAAAAGCAAAGGATGGAAAATTAACCCTGCAAAGGTTCAAGGGCCAGCT
The DNA here is from genome assembly GCF_011100635.1 of Trichosurus vulpecula. Lineage (NCBI taxonomy): Eukaryota > Metazoa > Chordata > Mammalia > Diprotodontia > Phalangeridae > Trichosurus > Trichosurus vulpecula. The sequence goes on along the minus strand of NC_050574.1, from coordinate 75,078,831 downwards.
CAAACTGTAAAATTTTTGGGGATACGGTGGCATAAAGGACTGCGAGAAATTCTCCCACAAGCTTGACAAAAAATCCAGGATTTTCCTTCCCCTACTAATAAGAAAGAGGCCCAAAAGTTCATAGGGCTATTTGGTTATTGGAGACACCACATCCCACACTTGGGACAGATTTTGAAACCCTTGTATTAAGTCACCAGGAGAAATACAAATTTGATTGGGGACTTGAACAAAGTGGAGCTTTTGAGGAAGCAAGGCTGCTATACAATTACCCCTGGATTTATGGCCTATGCAAAATGGACCAGTGGAATTACAAGTGACTGTGCAAGATGACTATGAGAATTGGAGTTTGTGGCAAAAGCAACAAAGCCAAAGTGTATCTTTAGGATTTTGGTCAAGGAAACTACCTTCATCTGGAATGCAATATACACCTTTTGAGAAGCAACTGTGAGCTGCATATTGGGCTTTGGTAGAAACTGAGCAACTGACTCTGGGTCACAAAATGGTATTAAGGCCTGGAATTCCAATTATGACTTGGGTAATGAGTACCCCAGCTTCCCACAGAATTGGACATGTGCAAGAGGTGAGGATAATCAAATGGAAGTGGTATATTCAGAATAGGTCAAGAGCAGGCAAAAGTGGAGTTTCTGCTCTATGTGAATCTGTGGCGAACATTGACACTGAGGGGAATGAAAAACCCCCTGAACCTAAGCAACAGTTGGTACAATCCTTGGTGAAATGGAATAATGGATATGATGGACTAACCAAGGAACAGAAGAAACATTCTTGGTTTACTGATGGGGCAGCAAAATATTTGGGATACAAGAGACATTGGAAAGCAGTAGCCTATAACCCCTGTACTAGATGAACTCTGGAAAGTTCTGGGATAGGTGGAAGTAGCCAATATGCCAAACTTACGGCAGTGCATCAAGCCATCAAGACAGAGAAAGGAGTTCAGTGTCATATATTTACTGACTCATGGGCGGTAGCTAATGGGTTAGCTACGTGGATGCCTATATGGAGGAATCAGAATTGAGAGGTTCATTGCAAATAAGTTTGGGGTAAAGAGTTATGGGAAAATATATGGGATATGTCTCTGGTTATGAGTTTGTCAGTTTTTCATGTTGATGCTCACGCGACCCTGACTACATCAGAACGTGAGTATATGTGGATTGGCTAGCAAAGATTGCTACTGAACATATTGTCCCTACTCCACCTCCAACTGATGACCCAGCCTTAGCAAGATGGGTCCATCAGACTGCTGGCCATTTAGGGGTCCAGGCCACCCATTGATGGGCACAGGATCAAGGTATTAGTATCTCTCATGCATTATTAAAACAAATAACAGAGGAGTGTTGTATATGCTAATTGGAAAAAGAATGAACTGTTCCTAGGATAGTAACCGGAGAAATAGCAAGGGGAAAAGTTCCAACCCAAGTTTGGCAGATAGATTATATTGGACCACTACCCCAAGATAAGGGATGTAAATATATATGTACATGTGTTGACACCTATTCAAGTATACTAGTGGCTTGTCCTTATAAGGATGCAACTCAGAAAAACACCTGTAAAACCCTAGATACTGGAAGTTTATGCTATGGAACCCCAATGCAGATTCAAAGTGACAATGGCTCACATTTCAAGGGTAATGAAATGAAAAGATATTGTGTATTGAATAATATAGAGTGGTTATGTCATATTCCATATTACCCACAAGCATCTGGGCTAATTGAAAGAATGAATGAATTGTTGAATGAACAGCTAAGAAAATTAAGCTTTAATAATTCATATCAAAATTGGAAAGATAATTTGTCTATTGCCTTATACAATTTGAATAATAGGCATTTAGGAGGGAGTACAACTCTAGCCAGAATGACGACCCCAAATCTGCAGATTAGAAAACAGCAAACATGTGAGATACAAAACATTGAATTTTGGACTATGAGGGAAGATGTCCCACCACTGTGCCCAGGAATACCTGGTTTGGTAGGATATGATTTACATTGTATAGAGAATGTTAGGTTGAATAGGAAAGAGATGAGAAAAACTTCTACTGGGGTATGTATGAGAATCCCCAGGAATAATTTTGGATGAATATTACCTAAACCAGGATTAGTAGCTCAAGGAGTACATGTATTGGCTGGAGTGATAGATTCTAATTATCAAAGAGAAATTGTTGTGACACTCCAGAATTTGGGTAAAAAACCTGTACAATTTTGTAGAAATAATAGGATAGTCCAAGTGATTATTGTTCCCTGTGAAAAAATGCCCTTTGTGAAAACTGACCCTCCTTCCAAAATAACTCTCAGAGGAAAGGAAGGCTTTTGTTCTACCGATGGAATAAAATTGGGAGCTAAGGTATGGGTAAAACGGAAGCCAGATGATATGCCAAAGGCTGCAGAAGTCATAGCCCATGGGAAGGACTACACTGTAACAGTTGTCTATTCAGGGGAAGATAATTACTGAATCGTACCCCTGAACCATATATTTTACTGCGAATAGGGCTATAATAATAGATTCATGGACTCCAGAAGTATGACTGATGCTGATAAATGCCACAAGTCACTCAGAGGGAAGGTGATCTTGTGTGGTTAACAGATGAAAGTTTGTATCTGGGGAAAAGGCCTGGAGGGCAATCCTAGTCTCCATCCAGGATGGGACCCTTGCTGGAGGGCCCTGGCATTGGGGGTGAAGCACCAGTATGGCTTGACTTGCTGCCATAATGTTTTTCTGTGGCCTCCTGGTCACTATTGTGAGATGGGCATACTGGTTTTGGAAGGTACTTGCCAGGATATCGAATTGGGTGCACTGGTCTGTGGGTATGCTACTTTGGAGCTTCAATAAATGCTTTAACTCCTCTGCCTTCTACTTAGAGAATTCCTTATATCCTGTGATTATGGACCATTCAGGCATATTCATGGTTATCTTTGAAGTCATGAATTCTGCCTTAATGTTATACATTGCCACCACTCTAGTGTATACCCTTATCACCTCACAACTGGACTCTTGCAATGGCCTACTGGTGGATCTACTTGCCTTAAGTCTCTAGATACTCCAATCCATTCTCCATTCAACTGCTAAAGTAATTTTCCTAAAGCCTAGGTGGGACCATGTCATCTCCTGCCCCCAAACTCAGTACATTCCAGTGGTTTCCTATTGCCTCTTGGATCAAATACAAAATGCTCTATTTAACATTTAAAGCTCTTCATCACCTAGTCCCTTCCTACCTTTCTAGTCTTCTTACACCTTACTTGTCACCGTGTACTTTTTGATCCAGTCACCCAGTCCTCCTGTCTGTTCCACAAACAAAATATTCCTCCTCAGTTCCAGGATTTTTTACTGGTTGTCCCCTATGCCTTGAATGGTCTCCTTCCTCGGATCTGCCTTTTGGCTTCCCTGGCTTCCTGTAAGTCGCAACTAAAATCTCAAGTTTTAAAGGAAGCCTTTCCCAACCCCTCTTAAGTGCCCACCCTCTATTAATTATTTCTTATGTATCCTATATATAGCTTGCTTTGTATATATTTGTTTGCATGTTCTGTCCCCCATTAGACTGTAGGTTCCTTGAGGGCAAGGACTGTCTCTTGCCTCTTTAGCACTAATGCTTAGCACTTTGCTCAGCGCTCAGTAGGTGCCTAAAGTTTATTGATTGACTTTGCATGAACAGCTGAGCATCTTTTACCTATTGTAGCTCAGAACTCTTCAACTCAAATGATGCCGCAGCCTCAGCCTCCCATAGTATTCAGAATAATAGGCAGGTGCCACCATGCCTGGCAGTTTACCTAAATTTTAGTGAAGCATTTAATAAAGTACTTAAAACTATTCTTATTGAAAAGATAGAGAGATAGGGACTAGAAAACATCAACTTTACAGGGTTTCCGAACTGGTAAAGTCCTTGGACTAAGAGTAGTATTAATGGTTTGATGCACTGCTTCAGGGGTCTCCCCTGACCCTTATTAGAGGTTTAAGCCTGTCAGGTGTGTCAAAAGAAGGGTACTTGTTCCGGTATTTGTTGGAGCAGTTGGTCTTTAAAGTCCTTTTCATCTCAAGATTCTGTGATGTTGTAATGTGCCTTGGTCAGAACACCTCCACTGGAGTGGTCCAGGGATCTGTATGTGGTCCTGTGTTGCTTAACATTTTTAGCAATGACTTGGATAAAAATATAGTTGCAATACTTATCACATTTTCATACAACACAAAGCTGGGAGGGCTAGCTAACATTTTAGATATCAGCCAGCCATTTCCTTTGAATATCTGAAATATGGCTCTCATGCTCCTCTTGGAGAGTTCTGTTCCCATCTGGGGCCAGTACAGCCTATTCAGCACCAGGGCTAGAGATTTTATTTGTCCCAGTCATCCAAAATTATCATGGAGAGCTATCATAGACATGGATCAGTAAGTTTTGAGCCGTGATAATTGATTCTCACACTTTGTATGTGACCAGATATTGTTCAGTGCCGTTCTCCATGGCAGAGTCATTCACTCAATAGTATTTCATTTGGGGTAGCTGGTGGATTTCCTGAGACTCATACCATACCCCTAAAGGACAATATCACTGCTTATAGATAGACGCTATGCATTCCACCATGGTCAGTCTGGGGATAGAAGTCAATTTTAATAAAGGGCCCTAGAAAGCTTCTCCAGGTTTAAGACATACTTTGGGCAATCATCCATACAACATCACAGCTCACAAGCTTCCATCAAGGTTTCCCTTTTTATCAGACCAAACCAAAGAACATATTAATTCAAAGCAAAAGGCAATTAATTAATCAGGATATCAAGGTAAATAACAAAGAAAATCCTACTCCTCTCTCCTCATACCCACAGGATACCCATATATTGCCACATCCCTGGTGGGCAAAGGAACATGTATAGGGAACATAAGGCATAAGGGCATACGAGAAGCCTATGTTCCTAAGGCTGTGTCCCAGCTGGAGTCCTTATCTGCCTCCAAACTGGAGTCATTATAATTTCATTGTCTTCAGTATTGATTTTGTTGTTATGCTTTCCATTTATATTGACACAGTCACTGTCTATACTGTTTTCCTGGTTCTTATTGCTTCACTTTGCATTAGTGGTATGTCTTCTCATGTTTCTCAGTATTCTTCACATTCATAATTTTTCACAGTCCAATAATATTCCATTATATTTATGTACCACAATTTGGCCACTGCCCACTTAATGGACAATGACTTTGTTTTTAGTTCTTTTCTACTACAAAAGGTGCAGCTACAAACATTTTAGTGTACATGAGTACTTTAGTTCAGATCCTTGTCACCTCTCAACTAGATTAACACAATAGCCTCCTAACTGGTCTCTCCTCTTTAAGTATCTTCCCTCTCCAGTCCATCCCACACACTGATGACAAAGTGATTTTCTTAATCTTGGATCTGACAACATCCTTCTTTCAATATACTCCAGTGACTGCCTATTGCCTCTTGGATAAAAATATAAACTTTTCTGTTTATCTCTTAAAGGCCTACAAAACCTGGCTATGATCTATCTTTTCAGCCTCAGTGGATATTACTGCCCCCCCTTTACCCCCACCCCAAGACATCTGCCCTACTTTGGTTCTATGGTTCGGCCCAGTTTGCTTCCTCTCTGCTCCTCACACACAACATTAATTCTCATCTCTGTGCTTTTGCACTGGCCCTCCGTCATGCTTAGAGAGTAATTTGTCTTCTACCTTACTAAAACCAATCTGTTCCTTCAAGATGAAGCTAAAACACCACCTTCTCCGTGGAGCCTTTCCTGACCCTCCCCCCCAATTATTAGTTTTCTCCCTCCCAAACTGTTTTGTATTTGTTGTTTATATTTATCCTGTATATCCTCATACATGTGTTTGTTTTCTCCTCTATTAGAATGTAAGTTCCTTGAGAGTAAGGATTGTTTCATTCTTTGTATTGATATCCCTAGCAAAGTGCCTGGCACATGAAGTGTACAGGTGTCATGGAAGACTAGTGCCTCTGGTATGAGGACTACTGAGCCCTTTTCAGGGCTGCTCTCCACCTTTGGTGTCCAACCAGTCACCCAACTCTCACCTGTGGCTCCAAGAAGCTGTAGCATGTACAGCAGCCATCTCTAGTAAATTGTTTTAGCACATGGGCTAAACCAGGTTCAGGGTAACCTATAGGCCTCAGACCTGTTAGTGAATTAGGGGGATGTCTATCTCAAGCATGTGAAGACTTCCCCTAGTAGAATGTGCAGATGAGAGCAATTTGTTCCAATGGCCATGAGAGCGGCTGAACCAGGCACTGTGGAGCACTTAGAGCCTGGTTGGACATCAAAAATGCCAAGGTCATCCACTTCGTCCCAGGCCGTCATCAGTCATCTTGACTTGTCTTGCCACTGGACTTTGATACCAGTCATCTTGACTTTCTTGACTTTTGTCTTGTCCCTGGACTTCAATGACTCTGGAAGAGAGAATGAGGCTGATGACTCTGTGCAATTCCATCTCACTTAAGTCCAATTTGTGTGGGAGTCAAAGATATCACCCATGCCATTTTGCCATTTTTACCTCAAATGTTCATAAGGACTATTTGTGTCCAGCCTGCATTTGAGCCTTCCAAGCCTATATTGGTCTGATCAGAGCTGAACAGACTGTACCTTACTACCAATAAAGCAATATCATTTTGGTTTCCTTTAAGCATGAAGGACAACAACCAAGGCACATAGTAGGTACTGAAGACTTGCTTATTGACTGATTGCTTTCTGTCCACAGCACCATCACCTTCCTAGTCATCCAGGCTCAAAACGCTGGAATTATCTTTTGCTCTTCCCTTTCTCTGAACATCCAGTCACTTACCACATCCTGCCAGATTCTACATCTGCAGTCTCTCTTACATGTCTCCTCTTAAAGAGCACTCCAGTGCACAACTTAAAACTGTCATCCCACTTCAACTGGACTATTAAAATAGCTTCTTTACTTGTCTGGGCATCTTGGAGGAATATAAGATCAACGTGGGCCAATATTATGTGATATAATAGCCAAGAAGGTGATGCAACTTTAGACTCTGGTCAGACCATAACTAGAGGACTTTGTTCAGACCTGAGTATGGTATTTTAGGAAGCATATTGACAAATTGGAGAGAAGAGAAACCAGGATGGTGAAAGGCCTTAGATCTGGCCAAATGATGATCATTTGAAGGAACTAGGGATGTTTAGCTTGAAGAAGAAGACTCATCTGGGGGACATGATAGAATATAAGTTCTTCCATTAGAGAGTAAACTCCTTGAGGACAAGGATTTTTATTGGGGGCCTCAGTGCCTAGGACAGAGCTTGGCACATAGTAGACAATTAATTAAGGCTAGTTCATTATTTAAGAATTTCAAAGGCTGTCACCTTGAGGAAGGACTTGATTTGTTCTGCCTGGCCGTAGAAGACAGAATCCAGAGCAATCAATGAACACTGCAAAAAAAAGGTGGGGGGGAGGGTGTATATGTGCAAATTTAGGCTTGATGTGAGGAAACACTTCCAGCGATAGCTCTCTGACAATCTATGGGATGTCTTGGGAGGTAGTGAGTTCCTTCTCACTGCAGGGCTTCAAGCAAAGACTGAATGGCCACTTATGTGTTAGGTAGTTTTAGCAAGGAGTCTTTTTCAAGCATGAGCTGGACTGGACAGCTGCTGGAATTACTTCCAACCATGAGATGTAGTGAAATGTTCCCCTAGAAAAGTTGGGGCTGGGGTGAAGTAAGAACCTGGATAGCTGGATTCATCCTGGGTTAGGGAAGGCAGAACCATCATTTTCCGGAGGTGGGGCACCCAGAGGGAGCTTGACCCTGCCTTTAATTTAGTGTAATATGATGCTTAAACCTGACTTCAGGGTATAAGGGTTAAAGATCACTAGAAATCTAGACTCCAATCCTTCGCCACCCCCCACCCACAGACAATTGTGTAACTTTGGGCAAATTTCTTCTTTCTGGACCTCAGTCCCTCACCTATAAAGCGTTGATAACTCCTGCCCTGCCATCCTCATAGTACCTAAAAGAATGGATGGAAAAGCATTTTTGTGACAGGATTCATTGCATAAATGAGAGGGATTATTATTTTGATATATTTTCCACAAGTCTAAGGAGGGAACTGGCATCATCCTTGCATTCTCCCCATCCTAACTCAGTATCTACCCTGACTTGTGAGTTACCTGCTCCTTGTGAACAAGAACCTCGGTCTCTGCTTCTGCCTGTCATCAAGGGCAAAGGAATACAGTCATTTAATCTCTGAAGGATTATTCTTCCCAACGTTACCCCTGTCCGAGACATCTCTATTGGCGCTCCCCAGCCACAGCCCAGCTCACTAAAGACAGACAGGCGTTCCCCAGAACCAGCTCCCAGCTAGACTAACTGTCCCTGTCTGGAATAGGTTACCCCTCTGGGAGGAGGGGAAGAGAGTTTGGTGAGAGCAGAGGATCATAGAATGTACCTCGAAGGGATCGTAGAGTCCAACTACTCCAACCCTCTTATTTTACAGAGAACCAAGAAACCCAAGTTGTCCAGTTGGCTTGTTTAAGGTCACAGGAGTTAGGAAGAGAAGGGGAAAAAAAGTGAAGGGAATCACAGAGAAGAGGGGAAGGAGAGTTGAGAAGAGGAGAGAAGAATGGCCTTATAGCTAAGGCTTCAGTGAGGACCTTGTGTTCCCACAGGATCAGAGTGAGTGTGGCCTGGAGCTGAGAAGCGGGGGTCTGAGTCAGCTGTGTTCGTGACAGCCTCTTGTGCTCCCAGTCCTCCTCTGGACAACAGTTACACACACCAGGCTGGTCCCATAATTAGGTACAGGTGCCCCTCCCCACTCGGCTCAGGTCCGGTCAGTGGCCTCACTAGGATGGGCTCAGCCAAGTTGAAGGCAGACTCTGAGCTGAACAAGGAGGGAGAGAGGGAGAGAAAACAACAGCTCCTGGCTCCTCTCTCTATTCCCTCCCTAGTCCCCAGTCTCTACCTAAAGCCAGAGTCTTTCTCCCTTGTCAGGCTGCCTAGACCCAGATCCACTGAAAGTACGATCTCTCTCAATACCCACACTTCCTGGGCAGGGTGGTGGTGGTTGTCTCCAAACCTCAAATACCCTCCCTTGTCCCTGAGCTCCCCTGATACATCTTTTCATCCCCCCTGAACTCCCTTTAGATCTGATTCCTTCCTGAGTTCCCTTGAGCAGCCTGGAGGCTTCCCCCAGCTCCATAGCTCTGCCTTCCTCTTTTCTGAACTCCCCTGAGCCCTTCCTTAGCTCTCTGAGCTCTTCTGATCCCCCTTTTAAGCTTTCCCTGAACCCTCTTAAGCCCTCCCTTGAGCTGTCCCTCTCCAGATAATCTCAGCCCAAAGGGAGGCATAGATATTGGATTCTGCTCTATCAGAGACAGCGCCAGAAAGCTCAGATCCCCAGCTATCCCTTCCCTCTTTCTTTGGAGCCTCCCAGTGCGCACCATGCCCTTCCCTCTGAAATGGTCTTCCATATACTCTCAACATTTCTTCTATGGAACTAGCTGTAGGTTTCTGCATCAGTAAGCCGCCTGAGGGCAGGGAAGGTTTTTGCCTTGCTTTGTATCCCTAGTAATGGTTGTTGTTTTGTGCTTGTTTCTCCTCCGTTTTTAAAGACCAGTGACATCATGGGTAATGTCTAGACTTGTGGGTAAATTGGATTCAAGTGAGGCAGCATTGCATAAAGTCATCAGCCTCACTCTCCCCTCCAGTGTTTGGCACATAATGAGCACTATAAAAAAAAAGTGCTCGCTGATTTGACCACAGGGACCCAGAGTCCAAGGCCAAAGCCAGCCCTTCCTTGGAAGCCCCAGTCCCTCTCCATCTTCAGGGGTATGGAAAGGCAAGCATCTGCTATGAGGGGTACTAGGCTACTCCACTCTCTCCCTCCTACCAGATTGTGATTCTGTGTGAGGATGTGTGTGTGTGTGAGTGTGAGTGTGTGTGTGTGTGTGTGTGTGTGTGTGTGTATCTCTGTATGTCTACGTGGGTCTCTCTGTGTCTTTATGAGTGTCTAAATCTGAGCCTTCAAGCCTCTCAGGCCTCCCACAGCACATGGGGCTCATTACTGCCTCTCCTCCTTCCTCCCCGGGGCTTTGCTAACCACAAGCCCCGGCATTAACCTCCCTCTCGGGGGTCACTGAGACAACCCACAAACATACTCTGTACTTGGACTGGGTTTAAAGCTGAGCTTTTCTTGCTCCTTTTCCCTTTGGGGTTTTCAGGGGCTTCCTTTGGCTGTGAAGGAGGGAGGCCTGGGAACCAGGCAGAGTCAGGCAGAGCAGGCTACCTCTCTCTGCAGGGCCAGCCCAGCAAGACAGCTCAGGCTTAGCCCCCAGGTGAGGTCCCCTCCTCACCTACTGCAGTGGCTTGTTGTGGAGGTCAGAGCACACGTGGGTGCTGAAGTCCTGAAGCATGGATATGTTCAAGGATAAATGCACACGTGTGCTTGGACATTGGCCTTCACACGTGGCAGCCAATAATAATAATAGCTGTCATGTACTTGGAGGTTTGCAAATCATTTGATCCTCACAACAACTTGCAAGGTAGATGCTGTAATTATCTCCATTTTACCGATGAGGAAACTGAGGCTGACAGAGGCTAAGTCACTTTCTCAGGGTCACAGAGCTCTGGTCTTCCTGACTCCAAGTTCATCATTCTATCTAATTCACAGCCTAGCTGCCAAAATACGCTCTCATGGATGTCCAAACAGGGAACATATGTTCAGGGCCTTGAGGCCACATGTGGCCCTCCAGGTCCTCAAGTGCAGCCCTTTAACTGAATCCAAACTTCACAGAACAAATTATTTTATTAAGGTTTTTATTAAGGATTCTATGTCTGGAATCTAGACATAGGCCAAATAGAAATACAGACCAAGAAGCCTTGTAAACCCCTAGTAACTCTCAGTGCCTGCCTGTATGATGTGTAGAGTCCACACAAACCTTGACATTCAGGTACTAATACAAATGACTGTTATGCTTATGGTTCATAAAGTACAACTGTCTCATTTTACAGGTGAGGACACTGAGGCTCACCGGGATTCAGTGACCTGCCCAGGGTCACATAGAGAGTTAAGAGAGCAGATCAGGGATTTAAACCTAGTTTTTCTGCTCCTTTGAGGTACCCTGAAAAGAGCACCGCATTCACAACCAGAGAATGACAAAATCACAGGCCTTCACAGCTGGCAAAGACTTTAGTGGTCATTTCAGCCAACCCAGACCTGAAAATCAGTTCTTGGGTTCAAATCCTAGGTCTGTTACAAACCACTTGAAGGACCTAGGACAGGCTCCCTCCCCTATCTGAGCCTTAGTTTTTCCTCATTTGGTGATCTTAGCAGCTCCCACAGGTTTAATTATCATTTCTAAACAGATGATCTCTATCCATTCTTAACCTCTCCCCTGAGCTCATATATTCAATTGCTTATTGGCTATCTTGAACAAGATAACCTGGAGACATCTTAAACTCAATCAGTCCAGAGCAGAATCCCTTATATTTATCCCCCAAACCCTCCCCTCTTCCTAACTTCCTTTCTCCTGTTGATGGCAACACCAACCTCCCAGTTGTTTAGGCTAGCAACCTGGGTGTCAGGCTTGACTTGTCATTCTCTTTCAAGTCCTATATACAATCTGTTGGCAAGGCCTGCCATTTCTACCTTCATAACATCTCTTGTATTTGCCCCTCTCGTTTCTCTGACACTGCGACCACTCTAGAGCAGGACCTCATCATCTCACACCTGGACTTTTGGTTGTCCTCCCTGCCTCAAGTCTCACCCCATTCTAGTCTATCTTCCATTGGGGTGTGTGGGGTGTTTAGGAGGACCAGTACCTCTGGCGAGAGGGCTTGCTGAGCCCTCTTCAGGGCTGCTCATCCACCTTTGGTTTCCATCTTTCGCCCAACTCTCACCCATGGCTCTAAGAAGCTATAGCTATGTATAGCACCCTGGTAAAAACTATCTCAGCAGATGGGCTAAATCAAGTTGAGGGTAACTGATAGACTTCAAACCCATCAGTGAGTTAGGTGGGTGTCTACCCCAAGCACACGAAGACATCCCCCAGCAGAATGGGTGGATGAAAACAATTTGTTCCAATGGCCATGAGGGTGATTAAAGCAGGCCCTGTGGAACACTTAAAGCCTGAGGACGCCAAAGTCATCCACTGCACCCTGGGCCATCGCCAGTCCTGATTTTGGTCTTGCTCCTGAACTTCAATGTCTGAAAGAGAGGGAAGCTGATGACTTTGTGCAGCTCTGCCTCACTTAAACCCAGTTCATGTGCAAATCAAGATATTAGCCCATGATGTCAATGGTCTTCAAAAAAAAAAAAGGAACGACAACCATCTTCCACTCAGATTGATTCATTAAATCGATCTTCCTTAAGCACAGATCTCACATATTACCCCACTCCCTATACAATAAACTCCAATGGCTCCCAATTACTTCCAGGATCCAATATAAACTCTTATTGGACTTTCAAAGCCTTTCATGGTCTGCCCTCTTCCTACCAGTCTTCTTACACCTTGCACTCCATAATGATCCACTTAACACTGGCTTCCTTGCTATTCCTTGAACAGGACACTCCTTCTTTCAACTGTGGGCATTTTCACTAGCTGTCTCTCATGCCAGCAATTCTCCCCCTCCTCCTCTCTATCTCCTGGCTGCCTTAAGTTTCAGCTAAAATCCCACCATCTGTAAGAAGCCTTTCCCATCCCCCTTCATGTTAGTTCCTTTCCTCTATGATTATCTCCAATTTATCCAATTTACTTGGTACAGAGTTGTTTTCATGCTGTCTCATCAATTTGACTGTGAGCTCCTTGAGGGCAGGGACCATCTTTTTGCCTTTTTTTTTTGTATTCTCAGCATTTAGCACAGTGCTTTGCACATAGTAGGTATTTTGTAAATACTTTTTGACTTGACTTACAAAGTTAAAAAAAAAAAGGTTGGCGTGGATTATGTCTAAAGTCCTCTCTAGCACTGATGTTTTATGATTCTATAACTCTAAATGCAGTCCTCTTTCCAGTAGCCTGACCTACCATGTCATATGTGTGCATAGACATTATCCAATTAGTGATTACCTGTAAACATGTTGCAAATATTAGAACCCTACTACTACCAACTCTATTTTCAAGTGAGTACATATATGTACATGCAGTAAATGTATTTGATAATACCTAACATGTATATAGTGGCTTGTGCACATGCATATGTACAAACATATACGAATATGCATGTGTATTTCATCTGTGCATACATGACATTGACAAAGTATGGAGCTAGGAATATGTAGACATTGTATGGGTCTGTGCCTACCTGAAGGCACATTCACCCACATATACAGGTGAATCTCCATACAAGTGCTGACCTCATTGTTGTATGCCTGTGAAACCTGGACAGTATACCAGTGCCATGCCAGGAAACTGAATTGCTTCCATTTGAATTGTCTTAGGAAGATTCTGAAAATCACCTGGCAGGATAAGATACCAGACACTGAGGTCCTTACTCAAACTAAACTGCCAAGCATTCAAGCTCTGCTTCAGAGAGCATAACTCCAATAGACTGGCCACATTCGAATACAAAATGTATGCTTGCCAAAAAGACTATTTTATGGAGCATGCACACAGGGCAAGTGTTCACATGGTGGTCAGAAGATGTGATACAAGGACACCTTCAAGGTCTTTCTCAAGAGCTTTGTAATTGATTGTGTGACATGGGAGACATTGGCACAGGGCCACTCAGCACGGCGGTCACATCAGAGAAGGTGCCGTGCTCATAGAGCACAGCAGAATTGAAACAACTCAAAGGAAACACAGGATGCACAAGTTTGGAGTAACCACCCCAAATGTTCACATGGACTATTTGTGCTCAACCTGTGGCAGGGCATTCTGAGCTTGTATTGGCCTGATCAGCCACAGTTGGACACATTGAATCTCGACTCAAGCATAGTGATGTCATTTTGGTCCTCTTTGAGAATGAGGGACAACAACCAATCTGTGAATGTATGTATTTGTGTATGTGGATCTGTGAATCCATTGGTGTTTCCTGGTGTATAAACCAGATCAGAGATAGAACACAGAAATGCACAATAAAACTAAGTCCCAAGGTTGGAAGGGGGAGACAACCTATTTAGGGACCACCCTTCTTTGTCCACAGATCAGCTGCACACATCTGCAGCACTCCCTTCACCTTCTTTTGCAAGAAGGAAATTCAGAACGGACATCTGGTGCCAGGCTTTGGGTAAAGTTCCTACCTCTCTCCTGGCATCTTTCACCTATCCACCTATCTTTGTTTTTTGGGTGGAAGATGAGAGCTGACCTCCCTCCTTCCCGCCCCCCCCTCCACTTCCCACTTTATATCTGTGTCCTGTCCTCTATTCCATCTATACTTCTTCATGACTACAGCTGGGAATCAATTGTAAATGGACCTAGCTTGAAGAGGTGGGGAGAGTAAAGGATGAGAATAGCCCTAGATGTGCAATAATGAGAAGCAACAGCAGCAAGAGTTATACTTGGTTGGGGGTGGGGGTGGGGGACAATGTTTGGCAGTGGGGGAGTAGGGTCCTCCAGACACTTACATCCTTGTTGTCACCTTGGGTGATTATTGGAGGAGGAGAGATGGAGAGGGGAACCAATTTTTTTTCATGTAGTTTTTCATGAATCTTTTTCATGGATCTCTCTGTTTTCTCTGGCCCCTGGTTCCCTCATCATCTTAGATGCTCTAGTATTATACCAACTAGAAAGGATCATTAGAAATAGAGAATATTATACCTAGAAGAGACCTTAGAATGAAGGACATGTCAGAGCTAGAAGGTTTCTTAGAAGATAGAATGTAAAATGTCATTCTTGGAGGAGGAAAGTCTTTGCTAGTATGAAGGGAATATATCTGAGGTTCTGACTTCTGCCCCATCCCCTCCATACCCAGATGCATACATAGAAATTTTTACATTAGAGAAAAGCAGTACTATTTGGTGCTCCAGGAAAGCAGCAAAACAAAAACAAAACAAACAAACAAGAAAACCCAAACACACACTTCCTTAGTTGGGATAGGGAGGGAGAATATCTGAACCATGTCCTATGGGGGGAAGAAAGAGGTCCAGGGCACAATATAAGGCTGTTGTTGGAGAGTTTGCCCACCCCAATCCCAAAGGAAGGGGGACATCAAGAAACTTCTTACTTTAAATATTCTTCATGGATAGCAGATGACATTGTTCTGATTACAATAAGCCCCAGAATATTATAGTACTTCCTAAATGGTAGTCATGCTCCCTCAGACGAGTTTAATTTAACTATCTACACAACACAAACCCAGTGGATAAGGAATGTCTATTGTCTCAACTATGGACATGCATGTGGATGAACAACCATAGAAAGCTCATCCATCAGTATATATGGGATGTCCCAAAAGTCTTAGGGTGGTTTAAATCTTTAATAGCTTAAAACCATTCCAAGACATTTGGAACTCTCTCCCCACCCCCCCATCACTCTCTCTTTCTCTCCTCTCTCTCTCTCTCTCCTCTCCCTCCTGCCCTCCTCCTTCTCCTCTCTATGTATCTATGTATACACACACATATATAACATAAACTATATCATAAATATATAACCCCTGTTTCAAAGCCCATTGATATAGGATTCTTTCCTTATTGGTGGAATGAAGTGGTGGAATTTGCAAAAGGTGAAAGAGTTCCAGCCTTTGTCAGTTCCCTTTGGGGAATCTTCAAAATACCAGTCCCGTTTGGGACTCACCAATCTTCGAGTTGAGCTACTTTGGGTGCTACTGGCTTCCAGCTTCAAGACAGAAGATGGAAGAGGTCAATCCCACTTCAGGTTGCTGAAGGGAAAAGACCCTGGTTAGATATGAGGGGAGTAGGAAGTCTTCATCATGTCCCTATCCCCAGCTTGCCACCTTAGAGACCATGGGAATTCTCTCTCTCTCTCTCTCTCTCTCTCTCTCTCTCTCGGTTGAGCTGAGTTATTTCACTCCCAATGGGAGAGCTCCTTCATTCTGCATTGTATTGTATGTATTCTCTTATGTATACCTTCTCTGATCTCTGTTTTGCTAGTTATTATGTGTGTTCATTGTGGAACTGGTATTTGGTGGGGAAAGGGCCTTGGATAGAGAGGTTGGGTTCCTCCATTCCCCTTCAAAATGACAAGGTGATTAGAAGTTAGCTCAAATTTGACCGTATCCTGGCCTAGATGAACAATACTTAAGGGAACAGATAGATATAATTCTAGCCTGGCATTCCCTTTCTCTGGGGAAAGCAGAGTGACCTCTTGCTCCAATCTTCTGTTTCTTCTCCTCCAGGCAGCAATGAAAGTTTCCCTTAGGGAAGGGTAGGGTTAGAAGTTTGAGATGTCTATTCTGCTTTCCTTAGAGCCACACAACAGCCTTCTTCTTACATGTGGAGTCCTCACTACACATGTGGGGCCCACTTTTGTTACATATGTGTATATGTTTACCTACAGATCCTAAAAATGGACAATGAATAATTTATTGAACAGTGGGTCGGATTGTCTTTGAGAAATTGTATTTTATTGATAACTTTAAATTTCTTCTTATAAAAAAGACCTCTCTCTCTCTCCCTCTCCCTTTCTCTCCCCCTTTTTCTCTCTCTTCCCCTCTCTCCTCCCCTCTCTTTCTCCCCAATATTCTTGCATTGATGTTCTTTGCCTGAGTCACAGAACACTGCTGTCTCCCAAGAATTTAAGTTGAGGGTTCCTCCAAGAGTAGTGGAGAGGTGCATGGCAGGTGTAAGCAGAGTACGAATGAGGAATTATGCTAGAGAATCAGGGTAAAGGATGTTGTCAAAGAAATTTATCATTAGGAAAAAATGATGTGTCAGCCTAATCTACTAAGAGTGAGGGCTGGGTGTCTGATATAAAGAAGAGTTGCCATGGTTGGCATTGAAGGAACTTGCTCAGGGGGTCTGCACTGGGCGTCTGGCCCCATCCTGATGCTAGGCTAAAGTTGGAGTTGTGCCAGCTCTACTTCTGCCCTCCTTCCCCACTCTTTCCAGGAGCCCCTGCTCTCTCAGGGCAGTCTGCCCTTGTCCCCATTCTCACATACCAGCCTTGGCTCCAAAGGGCCACAGCTCTTCCCTACCCCACCACCAGACTCTGCCTGCCCCACCCTCCTTTAGCCAGCAGCCCTGAACCTTTCCCATCTTGGTCCAAATGTCCTGTCCTGACAAAACCCTCTTTGTCTTGCCCTATTCTACCTCTCTCTCCTCCTAACACACACGGGATCCACAAGCTGGGGCCATGAAGGGTTAGGGAGGGAAGAAGCCATGGGCAGTTATTTTAGTATGCTTTCCTTGATGCTCTGTGGTTGTCAGGAGAGGGATTCTTATTACCATTTTATAGATGGGGAAGCTAAGGATGAAAGATGGGAAGGGATTTGCTTAAGGTCATAAGATTAGTAAATGTTCAAATCCAGTTCTCCTGACTTCCACTCTCAGTGTTCTTTCCACACTGAGCTCTTCAGAATATTGGAGAAAAAGAGAGGTGGAGAGAGAGAGACAGACAGAGAGAGAGACAGAAAGAGAGAGAGAGACAGACAGACAGAGAGAGAGACAGAGGGAGACAGAGAGACAGAGACAGAGAGACAGAGACAAAGACAGAGACAGAGAGACAGAGAGAGGGAGGGAGAAGGGGAGGGGAGGGGGGAGGGAGAGAGAGACAGAGAGGGAGGGGGGAGGGAGAGAGAGACAGAGAGGGAGGGGGGAGGGAGAGGGAGAGGAAGAGAGTGGGAGAGAGAGAGGGAGGGAGGGAGAGAGAGAGAGAGAAGAGGAGGGAAGGGGGGAGAGAAAGAGAGAGGGGGGAGGGAGGAGGGAGGGAAGGGAGAGGGAAAGAGAGAGGGATAAAGGCAAAGAACACTAGGGGAGAGAAAGAAAGGGAAGGAGAGGAGAGGAGATGAGGGCAATGCCTTGGTATCACTTCGCCTCTCCACTTTCCTTCCACATCACTCCTTCCTTTACAATGAGTCTCACAAGACCTGTTTCTACGCTCCTCTCCTTCCAGGGCAGGAAGGAGATGTGGGGGACAGGTTCAGGGATGGGGGTTGGGAGAGGCCTCAGGCTCCTGGACTAGGCTGGTCAGTGATGATGGAAGCCAGCTGTTGCTGAGTTGGTTTAGAGGGGAGGAGGGAGAGGTTAAGGCCCTAAGGGAAGGGAGAGCCCCTAATCAAGAAAGAGGTGTGGTTCTCCCCAGGAGTCTCCTTTTCTTTGTTTTGTCTTTGGTGGAGGAAGGACTGATGACTGTTCCAGGCCTACATGTATTTGCCGCTCAGATAGATGTGGAGTGGGGGTTCCGGCTTTCCTCCCTACCTTCTTAGAACTCCGGTGAGGAGAAGAGAAGACAAGAGGACAGCAGAGAAGGGACAACAGAGCCACTGGGGAAGGGAGCTATGATCCTTTCTCAGCCACAGTCTGTGTCAGGGAAGCGCCAGTACCTCTACCGGCCCCTCTCCTGAGAGCCCCGCACCTTGTTATCACTAATGACACTTTAGCTATCAGATACTCCTGGGCATGACTCTGCAAAGAGGTTGCATGATTCATTAATCTATTACACGGTGACTCATACTTATACAAAATTTAAGATTTTACAAATCAAAGAGTCCCCTCACTGGTGTCCCTGTCCCCAATGTCCTCCCCTCCTGTCTCTTCCCCAAACCAGTCCTACTCCTCATGCAGGTGTCTCCCCTGGCCCTCATGATGTCCTGGCCCCTAGACTACTGCCCTTCCTATAATAACTCATCTCTGCCTCCTGGCTTTCTTCAGGTCCTAGGTGAATGTCATCAGCCACAGGAAGCCTTTCCCATTCCCCTTTTATTCTAGTACCTTCCCTGTATCGATTCTTTCTTACATATCCTGTATATGGCTTGTCTGTCCATAGTTGTTTGCTTGCTGGCTCCTGCATTGGAACATGAGTTTCTTGAGGGGAGGGACTGTCTTGTCTGTCTTTGTTTTCCCAGAGCCTGGCTCAGTGTCTGACACTGAGCAGGCACTTAATAAATGCTAGTTGACTGACTGGCTACTGTTGAACCACCATTGCTAAGGAGCAGGGGACTAGATAAAATAGTCTCTAAGGTTATTTTCAGTACCTAATATTCTAAGTTCCTTTCCAGCTCTGAATTTCCATGTTCTAAGGACTCTTTCAGCTCTGGATTTCTATGTTCTAAAGTCTTTTCCAGTTCTGTTATTCTATGTTCTAATGTCCTTCTTAGCTTGAACTTTATACATTCTATGCCCTTTCAAGCTCTGACATTCTGCAGCCTTTGTAGAAATATCTTTTCTAGCTCTTAATTTCTATGTTCTATAGTTTAAGGTTGATTCTCACTACAACATTTTATGTTCAAAGTTCTCTTCAAGTTCTAACATTCTGTGTTTTAAAGTCTCTCCCAACTCTGACATTCTGTATTGAAAGGACCTTCCTGATCTGCCACTCTTCATTCTAACATCCCTTCCAGCTCTGACATTCTTTGTTCTTTGTTCTAACATCGTTTCTGTCTCTGAATTTCTGTTTTCTATATTTTAAAGTCTATTCCAGTTATGGTGTTGTATCTATCTTTTAAGAACATGCTTAGATATTACCAATCCTGAAAAAACCTTTACTTGATCCTAAATCTCTCTTCCTTTTCTCTGCCAAGCACCTTTCTAAGTGAAAGGACCACTTACTTTCGGTGTCTTGGCATTGTCACCACTTGCAGTCTGGTTGTTTATACTTGTTTGTCCTTCGTTTTTGAAAAGGACTTGACTCTGGAGTGAATTGGATTTAAGTAAGGCAGAGCTGCACAGAGTCGTCAGACTCACTCTCTCTTCCTGAGTCATTGAAGTCCAGTGGTAGGAAAAAAATCAAGACAACCGGCAATGGCCCAGTGGATGACCTTGGCATCTTTGATGTATGACTTAGCTCTGAGAGCTCCACAGCACCTGTTTCAGCCACCTTCATGGCCATTGGAACAAATTGTTCTCATCCACCCATTCTGCCAGGAGAAGTCTTCACATGCTTGGGATAGATGCCTCCCTAACTCACCAATGGGTTTGAGGAGGCCTGTCAGTGACCTTCAATCATCTGCCAAGAAGGTTTTTTACCAGGGTGTGGCTGCTGTGCATGCTACAGCTTCTCAGAGTCACAGGTGAGAGTTGGGTGAAACACGGACACCAAAGGTAGATGAGCAGCCCTGAATAGGGCTTGGCAAGCCTTCACACCAGACGTGCTAGTCCTCCCTGGAGCAATACACAAAACTGGAATGATACAACAAAGATTAGCGATACATTGTTAGATTAGGGTCCTTATGCTACCACTCTTCTGAAAGTGGTCTCTCCAAGGTTACCAACAATCTCCATCTTGCTAAATCCATTGATTTGTTCTCAGTCCTCATACTCTTCCACCATTCTGAAGCTTTTCACATGATAGTGTATCAGTAAGGCAATAAACACAACATTAACGATAATCATGAATATGCCTATGTAGTTCTGTATTGCAAAGTATGAGAGACTCTCCATAATGAAGGTAAAAGAAGTATTAACATTTATTCAGACACCAGAGAATCATATCCCATAACCAAATGTTCAGCTCCCACAGCCAGTTAGCCCACTTTATCATAACAGCAAGGAACTTAAAACACCATATCACAGCCTGGAGCTTTGCCACCCCAAAACGTCTCTGACCCCCTGCTGGGGTCTTCCCCAAAATGAACTCACAGTACAGCTAAGTCAGCCTGTTCAGTTCTAACCATCGTGAGGGTGGCCATTAGCAGCCATTAGCAGCCATAACTGCTCTCTCTCTCAGCATTTCCTGCAACATAACTTCCTTTTCTTGTCAGGAAGTTCCTCCCACCACATCTGACTTAGGCTTCCTGTGACTTAGGCAGGTCACATGACCTATTAATGGATGGGAAAGATCTTCAAATCTAAATTGCTACTACAAAGAGATAGATTGATCCCTCTTCTTAGATATTCTCTCTCCCCCTCCAAGACAATGTCCTCTCTTGATCGCTGCTTCTCAGTCTCCTCTGCTGAATCATCCATCATCTGTCTTGTGCCCACTAAGAATGGCTGTTCCTTAAGGTTCTGTCCTGCACTTCTCTCCTTTCTCTCCACAGTCTCCTTTGTTGACAATTCACCTTTACACAGACCAACTCCCAAATCTATATAAAAGGTATCCCAAAAGTCTTAGTGCACTTTCATTTTAAGCTTTAATAGCTCAAAATTGTGCTAAGGTTTTTGAGACAGGCTGTACTCAGCCCTGGTGTCTGTCTTGGGCTCCAGTCCCCACATCACCTACTGCCTGTGCTCTACCTGGTATATTAGGAAGGCAGAATTTATGATTTCAAAGAGAATCTCATATGTGCCTAAAAGGTCCAGAACCGCAGGATATAAGGAATTCTCTAGGCAGAAGGCAGGAGAACTAAAGCATGTATTTACACTCCACAATAACAAGCCCACAAACCAGCGTCCCCATTTTGATATTTTCATCAAAAGCTTCCAGGCCCAATAAGTCCGCCTTACAAGGGTAATCAGAAGGCCACAGAGAAGCGAGATGGTATAAGGCAAAATCGTATACATGCTTCCCCTCTACGGTAAGAAGATTACCCACTAGCCTCTAGTCAGCTCTGCTACCGGCAGCTCAGCTTCGGCTGTAGGTGTCTCTGGCTCCAACCTGAAAAGGAAAGGAGGATCTTCAAGCTGTCCTCTCCCCTCTTATAGAGTTTTTGACATCATCAAGCGCCGCCTGAACGACCAGGGCCGATTGGTTCTTGACTTGGCCCCTCCCCCAGCGTAGACCACGTTAACACACCTCCCCTCAGCCAGCGCCACGACTCATCACACAGGAAGCTCTGGTCCTGCCCCGGAAGAGCAAGCCCCAGCGTTCAGGGAAGCTCAACGAGGCGAGCTGAGTCATTCAAAGAAAACAAAGTCCATTCTGGCTACACCTGGACATCTCACAGGCATCTCAAATTCAACATGTTGAAAATTAAATTCATCTCCTTCCCTCTAAACCATCTTTCAAACTTCTCTTTCTATTGAGGGCACCATCATCTTCTGAGTCATCCAAGTTCATAACCTAGAAGTGATCCTTGACTTTTTCCTCTCCCATATTCAATCGTTCACCAAATACCATTGGTTTTCTGTCCACACCATTTCCTTCATAGATGCACCTGGAGTCTGGAAGACCTGAGTTCAAATCCAGCTTCAAACATGAGTTTTGTGATCCTGGACAAGTCACTTAACTTCTATCTGTCTAAGTTTCCTCAATTTTAAAATGGAGGTGTTAATAATAGCTCCTGTCTCTCAGGACAATTATGAGTATCAAATGAGACAATATTGGCAGATTGCTTTGTAAACTTTAAAGTACTAGCTATTTAAATTTATATGTAGCTTTAAAATGCTAGTTTGTTGTTATTTTCAATCCTTTCCTAGTTCAGGTCTTTATCACCTCTCTCCTGAACTATTGTATTAGCATTATACCTGGTCTCCCTGCCTCCACTCACACAGTTGTCAAAATGATTTTCCTAAAGCACAGTAATATAGAGGTTGCGGATTAGAGAGCTGGCCCCAGGATTAGAAAGACTTGGATTCAAGTTTTGTTTCTGACCCATACTAACAAGTATGTCCCTGAACAAGCATTTAAGCTCTCAGTGACTGAGGCAAGAAATTGCAGAATAATTATTGATCTATATTGGTGGAGGGACCCTTTCTATACCAATGAAATTACAGGTCTAGCCAAAAAACCATTTTTTTCAAGCACAGCTGTGACCATGGCAACCCCCTACCCAAATGCCTTTGGTGGCTTTCTGTTGCCCTAGGACAAAATTAAATTTAATCTAGCTTTCTTACAGCAAACTACCTTTCTGACCCCAAATACTCCAGTTAAACTGGATTCCTGATAGTCCCCTGAAGTAGACATTGCATTTCTCACTTATGTGCTTTCTCACAAGACATCACCCTCATACTCCCATGAATGAATGAATGATGATCATAACAGCAAGCATTTACAGAGTGCTTGGAGGTTTGCAAAGCACTTTACATGTACTCCTGCTTCATCCCTTTTAGCATCCTTAACTTCTTCCGAGACTCAGCTCAAATGGTACCTCTTCCTTGAAGCCTCTCCTGATTCCCCCCCCCTCGCAACCTCAGTTCTTGAAGGTGTCTCCCTCCTCAAATTTTCTTGTACTTACTGAGGTGGGTACTTGCTGTTTTCTAGCCAAGTCTGAAGCTTCATCATGAGATGCAGCTCCTCAAGGTGACCCCAACAGAGCACAAGCCCTGGCAGGTCTTACAAGTTGGAAAGACGTTAGATTTGATCCACATGACCATTGTCATTTAAGGACTAGCCTGGCTAAGTTCCCAGAAACTCATGTCCATGATGGCTGCAGAGCAGTAGATTTTTTTGGCTACCATGAATTTCAAAGACCATATACTAAGTTAGAGAAGAGTTGCAATCTGAGTAGGTGGTTGGAGTACCCTCACCAAATGGATTGGATCCAATTGAATGTCCCTTCCAGTTGTGACAGTCAATATACTGAGTTCTAAGGTCTTTTCCATCTGTTACATTTTAATTTTTTTTAATTTGCAAAAATAAATTTTCTCCCCCTACAATCTCTCTCTGTTTCTCTCTCTCTTTGTCTCTCTCTCCCATCTCTCTCTCTGTCTCTTTATCTCTCTCATACACACACACATACACAAATGGAAAAGAGAAAAACAAAAACAAAATACTTATCCCAAATGTTCAATGTAAAGCAAAATAAATTCCCACGCTGGCTATGTCCAAAAAATCTATGTCTCATTTTGCACTGAGTCCATCACCTTTCTATCAGAAGGTGCTTCATCATTGTCCCTTTGGAACCATGCATGGTTGGTCATGGTGTTGTTTCCAAGTTGTTGGTTTTTTTTTACAATGTTTTTATTATGGTATAAATGGTTCTCCTGGTTCTTCTCACTTCTCTCTGCATCAGTTAATACAAGTCTTCTCTGGTTTCTCTACTCCTTTTGTCATTTCTAATAGCACAATAGTTTTCCGTTACTTTCATATACCATCATTTGTTCAGCCATTCCCTATCAGGGATATCATATAGGATATTCCAAAAGTCTTAGTGCCATTTTAGGCTTAAGACAAACTGCATTAGGATGAACACCCCATTCATGTTGCAGTTCTAAGTTCCCTCTCAGCTCTGACATTGTAGGGACCATGTTCTAATTTTCTGTTCTAAAGCCCCATACTGCTATGGCATTCATGTTCTGCAATCTAAGGTTCCTCCCAGCTACCTTCTCCAGCAGTCCTCCTCTCTCTCCCTTTTGTGTTCTAGCCTAAATGTAGTTTGCAGGAGGATAAGAATGTGAGGACTTGTATGTGCACCCCTACCAGTCAAATCTATACCTTGGTGTATCTGGGGTCAGGTTTGAACATGATGTGTACCCACGAGAAGCTTTGAGCTGATATTGTAGCACACAGGGTTTGACTTATCACAGATACAAACCTACAGGCCACGGAGAGCAGGATTTTCTGGCTTTAAAAATACATGTTGTTGTTTTTTTTTGTTAATCACACTAAAAAGTGTTCCTCTTTGCATCCTGTGTGTGTAATCCTAGGCAACAGTCTGGTGTGTCTTTCCCCCCCCTGCCCTAGACTGGCTTCTCGTGTATATGTGTATGAGGGGTGTGTGTAGCTCTCTGTGTGCATGTGAGGGGATGTGATTGTGTGTGCCTGTGTGTGAGGGAGTGTGAATGCCTCCAAGTTAAGTTTTCCTTTTTCTTTCCCTTCCCTGCCTTCAACCCAGAACAGATGTCTGAGCTGCTGATGAATTGGAAACATCTGAGACAACTTTCTGTGCTGAAGTATAATAAATAGGGCTTTCATCACATTCCCTGGAAGGGGGTTGCTGGGGACAGGGCTTACAGAAGTGTTTAATGTGGCCAAGGCTGAGGAGCAGTCCCAGAGGACAAGGAACAGACAAACGGACGGATAGATGAACAGACAGATGGGCCTTGCTCCTGCTCCCCTCCTCCCCCATGCTGCTCCCTTCTTTCTATCACCCTTCCCCCCATTTCTACAGGAGAGCAATGGAGACTTGCAGAGAAGGGAGAGGAAGGGGACAGAGGACATAGGGATTTGTACCACTTCCCCCCAGCCCCTCCTTCATTGATCTTGGAGAAAGGGATGAATTTCGCCTCCCTTGGGCTTGGCTTTTTCATCTGTGAACTAGGTACAGTTCCCATTCTGACAGCCCCACAGAAGTAGCATTAAGATTTTAACTTGGAAATAACTGGGAGCACACAGGTTTATAATAATCATCATTATTATTATAGACGATAACAAGGATGCCAGAAGACATTTATATAGCACTTTAAAGGGATAAAGCACTTTACATTTGATCCTTAAAATAATCCTCTAAAATAAGCAATGGTGTTTATTTTTCCCATTTTGCAGAAAAGAAACTGAGGCTCAGAGAGATTATATTGTTTATTCATCTTTACCCAGTTAGAAAGTATCAGAGATAAAACTTCAGTCTTTTGTGACTCCGATTCTCCAAGAGCAAATTTCCTCATAAGGAGATATAAACAAAACGTAAATTATTTGCAAACATACCTTAGGCCTTCTTAGCTCTGTCCCCAGTGTGCTAGGCAGCCCCTTCATCTCTCACCCCCATAGAGGATGGAGAAGGGGCTGGTCTACATCCCAGGCCCCTCCATCTCAGCCTCAGCCTCAGCCCCCAGGGTTCCCCCTGACTTAAAGTTTCCAATGGGAGCTTTTTGTCATTCCTACCCCCAGATGTGTTGGTTAGGAGGATCTGGTAGGAAAATTACTGAAGGGTGGGGGTGGGGGCATGAAGCCAAGAGAGGGGAACGTGGGGTTGTGGTGGTAGGGAGGACACAAAGGGCTCCTTGGCCCTCCTCCCAGCCCATCACTTGTCTGTGGCCCCATCCCAACTGAGCCATCTGTGTGGTTTCAGATACATGCTCCCTGCTGGAAAGGGAATGAAACTGCCCAAGAAGGGAGGCAGGGGGATAGAGTCTTGAGCAAAGACTTCAAACAAAGGTTAGTTGGCTGTTTACTGCATGTATTACAGAGAGATTTCTTGTCTGTGTACAGGTGGGACAAGATGGCCTCTGAGGCCCCCCACTTTTGACTTGAAGCAAGTACAACTTATAGTTACTAGGAGAGGAATGGTGGAGACAGTCAAGAACAGGGCTCAGACGTTCACTAGAACCCTTAATCTAAGAGTGAAATACCTGGCATCATAAGATTTAGTGCTGGAAGTAACCTTAGAGACCACCCAGTCCAAACCCCATCATTTTTCAGATAAAAGATCTTTGAATGAGGGAGCATGAGTGACTTGGCCAAATTCATACATTTTAAGTAAGAAGCAGAGTTAGCATTTGAACCCAAATCTTTTAACTCCCAGCTGGTGCTCTTTCCACTAGGCTAGGATGTCCCTGTTCCTGGTCTTTAGTACTACCTAGAAGCCTATTTCTCTGCCCCTCTACCTCTCCACCCCATGCCCCAAACAAGCCATGGGGTGCATGTCTGATCCAGTCATCCTTTCCCAAGGGAGAAGCAACAAGCATTCTACCCTTCTCTCTCACCCAACCCCCTCCCCCCCAACCCTTAGCGCAGTGAATTCCATTGTTCCCAGGAGAAGAGACAGAGCTCTAACAAGCAATGGAGACTCTTCTAAGACAGAACTGATTCCCATGCCTGGAACATGTTCCCTCTCATCTCTGGCTTTTGAAATCCTTCTTCAAGATCCATTTTAGGCGGGTAGGGAGATATTAAGGTTTCTCCTTGGTCATAATTTAGCACCCAGATCAGGAGATTTTCCTGCTAAAGATATATGTATATAATAGAGTCAGGAATACAGGGCAGGAAGTTGGAAGACAATGACCTCACCTCCTTCTCTTAACTTTTGTTTTGGCTCAAATTCATTTGCATGCCAATTTGGGAAGGAACTTGGGTATATAGTAGCATCATAATATAGCTACTGAGGGGCTTCTTTGGCAGAATTTCCTGGAATGAATTTTAGAGTATTCAAGATCCCATAATGAGTTAAACGGAGGGTACAGGAATTTCTAACCTTAAGTCAGATAATTGTCTGGGACAGTGAACCATATTCAACCCTAGATATAGGTAGTTAAATGAAAAAAAAAACAACTTAATCTTGGTCTAGAGGCATTCTGCCAGGTTTTTTAGAAAGCTCCCTTAGCTATGTGAGCTAAAGAGCCATCAGCCCGCCCCATCAGGCTTTCTAATCACTGTACCTTACTAGATAAGAGCTGAGATAACCAACAGGTAGCCCTGAAGAGATAAAATCCAGAAACTGACAGTGGAGAGCAGCTCAAAAAACAAAGCCCAGTGGCAACCACTAAGTCAGCAAAGCAGCCACATGCATTCTCTACATGGATTATATATATTAGAAAGTCATCTTCTTGGGTTTTTTTTGTACTTGTACCCATCATAGTACTTGTCACGAAATAGGTGCTTAATAAGTGTGCATTAATTGATGTATCTTTCATCCATGATCCCTGATCACATGTCCTTTTGTCCATGCAGGTACTCTGGTCACATATGTTCTGTGTGTGTGTGTGCCCTCTTCACTGATAGTAGGGTAATCTGTAGGAGAGTATACCCCATGTCTGCATTGGGGAGAATCTGTCCTTGTCACTTTATTCACTAGGCTGTTTCATTTAAAGTCCTTCGTTTGAATTAACACGTATCTTGTTGGCTGTTAAAAGAATGCACATCAGTGGAGGAACACAAGGTAGGGTTTTGAGCGGGGCCTGACCCACAGAGTACATTGAGCTTTGGATAACTTTTATGGCAAGCCCACAGGACAGAAGGTGAGCCCTAGGAACTACCTTCTCCATGAAGGAAGAAGTCATCCCTGTCAGTTAGAAATGATCCCCTGACTCCCCAATTTTTCATGGAATTATAAGATCAAGGAAAAGAACTCAAAGAAAGTTTAGAAACCATCTGTTCCAACCATGCGCATGGGCAGTTGTGAGGGGGATTGATTAGGGATGCCCTGAGGAACCTGATTGCTGTTTTTTCTAACTCTTAACAAAGACGTTTACTCAAATGGCATAAAATCAGTGTACGTGCCCTTTTTGAGAGGCAGCTAGGTAGCTCAATGGATAGAATGCTGGGCCTGGAGTCAAGAAAACCTAAGTTCAAATATGATCTCAGATACTCACTAGCTATGTAACCATGAACAAATCACTTATCCCTTGTCTGCCTCTGTTTCCTCAAATGTGAAATGGGGATAATAATAGCATCTACCTCCTGTGGTTGCTGTGAGGTTCAAAAGAGACACTATTTGTAAAGTGCCTAACTCGGCACCTGGCCCTTCAATCTCCTGCTTGCTCTCCTCTGGACGGCCTTCCATTGTCGTAGGTTTGAAGTTTGGACCTAGGCTATTCCACAGATCCTGGTATGTATTGGCAGGAAGGAACTTAGCTTCAAGTTCCAGCTCTATATGACTTTGTGCAGGTCACTGTACATCTCTCTGCCTCAGTTTTCTCACCTAAAAAAATACCTACATTACCTGTAGAATGGCACCAGATTGTAGAGGGCCTTGAATGCCAGATAAAGGAAGATGAGCTTTCCTTAATGGGCAGTAGGGAGCCAAGGAAGCTTTATGAGTGGAGGAGGGACATGTTCAGATATATGCACATCTACTCACACACACACACACACACACACACACACACACACACACACTCAGTCTCTCTGGCAGGATAACAGTAATGTCTCCAGCGGCTTGGCAATCTTTTGGGAACCTGATTTTGAGGTCTAATATGTTAATCATACTTCCCAGTTTCTCGTCATGCACAAACTTGACAAATATAACTTCGGCGAATTTACACATATACTGATATATGTATATATCTGATTGTATCCCCTCCCTCCACTCTCTATGTCTCTTCTCTACTATGTGTGTGTGTGTGTGGTATAGTATATGGATCAGACTGATATCCAACTGACCTATGTAACATATACATGCATATATATTAATATAACTGACTGACTTCCCCCCTCTCTCCATATATATATGTATATATATATGCCCCTCCTCTACTAGGTAGATAGATAGATGGATAGACAGATAGATAGATGGATGGATGGATGGATGGATGGATGGATGATTAAATAGATAGATAGATAGATAGATGGTTGGATGGATGGATGGATGGATGGATGGATGGATGGATGGATGGATAGACAGACAGACACACAGACAGATAGATAGGTAGATGGATATAGAAGAAGAGGGGCATATGGACAGGGAGTAGAGGAAGGACACCACCATCTACACACACACTCAGTCTGACATTAGAAGGAATGATGCATTGGAGCACAGAGACCATAAAGGGGAAAGGAATTTTCAGGGGCTCTCATAGTCTGGGCAGGTGATAGGGGTACAGAAAGGAAAAGATGTTGATGAGATAGAACCAAAAGGAATCAGTAATTGACCAGATATAAGAAGTGAGAGAAAAAGGAGAGTCAAAGATAACCCTGAGGTTCTGAACCTG
Source organism: Trichosurus vulpecula (assembly GCF_011100635.1). Classification (NCBI taxonomy): domain Eukaryota; kingdom Metazoa; phylum Chordata; class Mammalia; order Diprotodontia; family Phalangeridae; genus Trichosurus; species Trichosurus vulpecula. Next base: position 75,049,350 of record NC_050574.1, on the reverse strand, counting down.
GGAGACTGTGCGAAGGTTGCTACCAGCAACAGACAGGGAAACCACAAGTGGAAAGATGACAAAGTTGGTTTTGGAGATGTTGTGTGAGGTGCTGGTGGGTGCAGGTGGAGATGCCCTGTGGACAGTTAGAGATATGGGTCTACAGCTTGAGAGAGAGGTCAGGTCTGGATACACGCACATACATCATATGTAGGAACAACTAGGTCCTGATTAGTGTGAATGATGGATCCCATTAAGTGATCACATTATCCAAATTTGCACTGCATATTTCCATTACCCTGGAACAAATTACCATGTTTTACATAATTATAATTTTGAATAATGTGAATTTGAATACATGCAACCACTTCATGGGATTCATTTTTCACACTAATTGGTACCTGGCTATATGTGTGTATACATGTAAATGTTTCTACGGATAGATATGCATATATATGTCATATATATGCATATGTATATATGTGTGTATTTGTGTATACACACACATATATGTATATATATATATATATATATATATATATATATATATATATATATATATATATATATATATATATATATACAGAGACAGACAGATAGTCTAGGATTTTGGGAGTCACCTGTATTAAGGTGATAATTGAAGCCATGGAGGTGAAGGAAATTGTCAAGAGAGAGAGAGAGTGTGGCATCCAGAGAAAGAACTGTGGAGTCTGAATGCAGAGGGAAGCATACTCTTTTCACTTTTTTTTTGTTTTTTTCTTTCTTTCCCTCTTGTTCTGATTCTTCTTTCACAACATGACTAATGTGGAAAAATGTTTAACATGATTGTACATGTATAACCTATGTCAGATTGCTTGCTGTCTTGGGGAGGGGGAAGGAAAGGAGGGAGAAAAATTTGGAACTCAAAATTTTACAGAAATGAATGTTGAAAACTATCTTTACATATAATTGGGAAAAATTAAATACTATTAAGGAAAACAAAAAAAAAAAGGGGGAGAGTGTGTGTGCAAAATGGGAAGGGGAGAGAGAGCTAGGAAGCTAGTCCAGACCCCTGGGGAACAGCCTGAAGTTGGACAGAACCTCCCCCCCACCCCAGAAAAGACTCCCTAATTTCTTGAGATTTGACCCATGATGACATCACAAATGGGGTGAGAGGGTAGACCTATGCTGACAAGGAGAAAATTCCATCTACAAAAGAAGACTGATGCCTACTTTGTAATTTATAATCTTAAAAAGTAGCCTAGGGCATTGAGAAGTTAAGTGACTTGCCCAGGATCACACAGACACGATGTATCTTGGGGGCAGGTCTTCCTGACTCACATGTTGGCTTCTTTTCCACAATGCTTGCCTGCTTATCATCACATATTAGTAACTAGGAATCTCCTTGGTGGAAGTGAGTGAGACAATTCTTCCTCCTTTGGGAAATATGGAGTGTGTGTGTGTGTGTGTGTGTGTGTGTGTGTGTGTGTGTGTAGGGGGTGGTGATGAGAGATATAATTTTTAGATATGCTGGCAAGCTAAATGTGAAATTAAGTTAGTCCTTCTGGCTCTTAAAGGGGTATCCAGTGTTTTTGCTTAATTGATTTTCTTTGTCCTATGGTGGGAGGTTGTCTTGGAAATGACCGTGATGTGAAGACAAAAGACATCAATAAAGCTTGTACCCAATGTTGCTGATCCTATATCTTTAAAAGAGTCCTTGCCAGAAGAAGGAAAACATCGAGAATGTTATTTTCATTTTTAGAAACACATTTTACGAAGGACGTTCGATGGAAGAAGGAGAAAATAGGAAAAAGCCTGGAAGCCATGGCATAGGAGAAGGACCGATGAAAGGAACCTGAGAAAAGAAGGCTGGGCTGTGGGCGTGGGGGTGGGGACATGGCTGCTGAAGGGGAGGAGGGATTTGGCTTGTTCTTCCTGGTTCAGGGTGGGACAAAAGTAGGACCAGTGGATGAACGTTGTAAAAAAAAGATCAATTTGGATTTGACGGAAGGAAAATCTTCCCAACAATTAGTGGGGTGCAAGAGTCAATTGAGAGAGGTAGCCTAGACGAAGAAAGGGCTGCCCGTGAGGTAAGGGATATGGAGGTTCAAGCCCTGCCTCTGACACGTCTGAGCTGAGTGTTCATGGACAAGTCTCTTACTATCTGGTTGACTTTGGACAAATCACGTGGCCTTCCTAGGCTTTGGTTTCCTCTTCTGTAAAATGAAGTAATTGGGCTAGACATCTCTCTAGTCTCTAGATGTTCCCTTTCAGCTCTAAATCGACTGGGGGTAGGGGAAGAGAACACACATTTGTTAAGTGCCTACTGTGTGCCACACGCTGTAGTAAGTGCTTTATGGATATTGTCTTATTTGATCCTCACAACCTTGTGAGATAGACACTATTATTGTCCTTGTCTGACAGTTGAGGAAACTGAGTTTCATCTCTAAAAAACGAGAGAGATGAACTGCCTCGCCTGGGGTCATAGGGCTAGTAAGAGTCTGAGGCAGGATGTGAACTCTGGTCTTCCTGATTCTAGGCTCAGAGCTCTATCCACTGCACTACAGTAGGAAGGAAACATCCCTAAAACTACAGACAAGATGGTGATCCTGTATTGACAGTGTCCACAGCAGGATGAAATCACAGGTCCCATTAAGGCAGACCAATCTTCTGGAATGTTCAAACCAAACCTTCAAGGTCCTTGAGAATCTTTGAATAATGCCTGGATGCCTGATGGTCAGAGATGCTGCAGGAGGGATTCTTGCTCAGGTATAATTAGATTGGACCAGCTAATCTCCAAGGTCTCTTCTAGCTCTGAGGTTGAGTGATTTGACGATTCTGGATTATTGGGAGAAAAATACCTTGAAAGTATAGAGAGTTAGGGAAATGTGAATGTCTTAGGAGACAACCTCTTAAAAGGGCCTGTCCTGCCTTAGGAATCAAGGACTCTCTACTTTGGGGTTGGGGGTGGGGAATCCCAGGAAATTCAGATCTTCATGGGCTCCCCTGGCTGAGGTCCTAAGCTTTGAGCTTGGCTCAAATTCTTCAAGGGAATTAGAGATCTTTGAAGAGGCCTTAGGTGCTCATCCCAGGCCCCCAGACAGACCAGGCTGGGTGAAGTAGAAACTCTATCCCTGCAATGCCTCCCCCCCACCCCATTCTAACTTAGTTACATGGTGATTACACGGCTTCTCCTCTTCAAAGTTGGGAAAGGGGGGCCAATTTACCTCCTGTCACTCACTGGAGGGGCCTCCCCCTTCCCTTCCTCTTTGTCTGGAGGCCAAACTATATCCACCTCCCCAGTGTAGAGAGATAGCTGGGGGAGGGCAGTAACAAGCAAGTGGAGATCTCCAGGTGGCCCAGGTCTGAGGGTCCTCTCTGCTTGGGGAGCTTTCCCCTCACCCTGAGGACATTCTGCTCCTATTCTTGGGGAGCTTCTGGTCTTCAAGGGGAGGTAGTGGCCAAAGCTTCCTGGGCTTGTCTGGAGAAAATCAGGCCACATGGCAGGGGCTAAACCCAAGGATTGGGCCCAGAACTCCTCCTCCACTTTCCTCCTCCCCCTCTCTCCCCTAGAACAGATTTCCCAGCCACACACCTCAGAATCATCTATGAGAGGTCACTTATCCCTCCACCCCCACCCCTCCACCTCCCTGGGATAGCAGTCTGGCTAGAGCTGGGGGCACAGCTGTCTCCAGATGTGCTGGGCGTTAACCGGGAAAATGAGCCCTGATTGATCTGCCGCTCACACGAGATGCGCTGCCTGCCTGCGTTACTCACACGCCCCCAAACCTTTGCAATTAGACGTGTGGTTTGCTAAGCCAAACACCAGCTCCTAATGGGAAGCACATTGTCCCTGGAAGGGAACATAGGAGAAAGAGAAGCTCAGACCTGCCCTGGAAACCCCAGTGCCTGGATTCCCTGCCTAGAATCCCCCTTCTTACAGGAAGCCTTCCCTGACAAGAGGGGAAAATCCTTCCCAGGTTGAACACTGACCTTATGTCCCCCAGTGACCTTCACTAAGGGACCTGCCCTTATATTTATACGAACTGCCCCTCCTTGGGCCTCCTCCCCACCATACTACAGAATTTGGACTCTTCTTCCTTTGGGTCATTTGTGAACCAGATGTGAGTCCCAGAGCTTGGATGAAAGGAGGGTGTTAGGGCAGCTGACCAGTCCAGCCTGGACATAGTGGGTGGGTGAAAATGCCACAACCAGAAGGGTGAGGAAAAAGGGGTGACAAAGAAAGGCAGGATGGTGCAGTGGTCTGAGCACGGTGTGACCTTCACCTTAAGCCTCGCTCTGTCAATAACTCACTGGGTACCTTGGAAAAGTCACTATCCCTCTTTGGGCCTTGGTTTCTTCATAAAAAGGTAAGAATTGGACGAGGTCTCTCTTTAAAAACCATCTCGCACAACCCCCTGATTTTACAGCTGAGGAAGGTGAGGACAGAGAGAAGTGCCTGGTCCAGGGTCATCTGGCTGAGCTAGAACACCCAGACCAGGGTCCTAGCTGCTTCTTCAT